>NW_027514443.1:0-600000 GCF_048772815.1 Callospermophilus lateralis | reverse complement strand
TAAGATTAAAAGGAAAAGAACACTGTTTAAAAACTTCAATAACAATTTGTAGTTCTACCCATTGTGGATTTCCAGGAGCAAATTGATGCTGGATAGGGGGAGAGTCATTAATTACATAGGCTCCCATTCCAGACTTGGAACCATCAGTAAAAATGTTAACAGCTCCCGGAAATGGACTGGATGAAGTTTCCTTAGGGAAAATGATGGGATGTTCTTTAACAAAATGGAGTAATGGATGAGAAGGGTAGTGATAATCAATACCCCCTTGAAACGAGCAACACAGAATAGCCCAGTTGTCTAGAGTAGCACATAAAACATTAAGTTGAGCTTTAGTGTAGGGTATGATAAGAGAAGAAGGTGATTGGCCGAAAAATTGAATGCTTTGTTGAATCCCTTTAAGTGCCAACGCTGCAACAGCATCAGGATAATATTCTAAGGATTTTCCTGGGGATATATGTGGGTGGATCCATAGTAAGGGCCCATCTTGCCACAGTACTCCAGTAGGCTGCCGCATAGTGGCAAGCACACATAACTGGAAACGTTTATCACTCTGGAGCCTGCATAGAGTGGCATGCTGTAAAGCTTGTTCTACTTTTATAAAAGCCGCTCTAGCCTCTGTAGTGAGGCTACGAGGGGAAGCAAGATCTGGATCACCCTTAAGAGTAGCATACAAAGGCTGGAGCACAATATTAGGAATATGTAAATATCCTCTTATCCAATTAATATCTCCCAGCAATTTTTGAAAATCATTTAGAGTTTGGAGATCTTGAGTCCTGAGGTAATTTTTTGCGGTTTTAATTTGTCATACCCAATTGTCGCTCCCAAATACCTGATAGAATCCCCCGTTTGAACCTTTTCAGGTGCGATGTGCAGTCCATGTTGAGCCAACAGCATCACAAGTTCTTTATAAGCCTCATTAACTGTCTGTTCTAATTTTGCGGCAAATAACACATCATCCATATAATGAATGATCTTGGTGGAGGAATACTTATGTCTGAGAGGTGTGAGTGCCTTCCCCACATACATCTGGCACATCGTGGGACTATTAGCCATCCCCTGCGGCAACACCACCCACTCAAACCTTTGATCTGGTTCTTCGTGATTACACGAGGGAAGGGTGAAAGCAAAACGTTGTGAATCTTTAGGAGGCAAAGGAATGGAAAAGAAACAGTCTTTAATGTCAATAACAATTATATGCCAGCCTTGAGGAACAGAGGAGAGCAGAGGCAGCTCTCTTTGAATGGGCCCCATAAGTTGCATCTGAGCATTAACTGCTCATAGATCATGCAGTAGGCGCCACTTCCCTGATTTTTTCTTAATGACAAATATGGGATTATTCCATGGAGAATTAGAAGGTTGGATGTGACCCAAATCAAGTTGTTCTTTGACTAGATCATGGGCTGCTGCCAGTTTAGCCGAGGGAAGAGGCCACTGAGGCACCCAAGCAGGCTCCTCGGTGAGCCATGTTATGGGTATTGGAGCCCCAGTGGCCCCTAGGAAAAACCCAGAGCAAACCTGTTAAGCTTTTGATGACCTTGCACAGGATGCTTACGCCCCTGTAGGTGCCTTCCTAGTCCTAGACCTGGCCTATACCCCATATTGTGCATGATATGTTGAGACACTGGGGAATAGTCATTACTAAGAGTGAACCCCATGTCTTTCATCAGATCATGGCCCCATAAAGAAATAAGTAAATCAAGAACATAAGGCTGAAAGGTACCATCGTGTCCTTCCGAGTCCTTCCAAGATAGATGTCTACATCTGATTTGAGGGGCTTGGGCATATCCAAGTCCTCTTAGTGATTGATCAGAAGCCTGCACTGGCCATCCCCTAGACCAGTCCTTAAGGGCTATGATAGTATAATCTGCTCCTGTGTCCAGCAATCTCACAAAAGATTTACCTTCTATGCTTAATTCCAAGGTGCGGCGACTGCTCATATCCAGTGACAAATAGGCACAATTTCCTCCGGTGGTACCAATCTCATTTCCCGTCCGTGACCTTGAGTCAGCAGGGAAGTGATTATGCAAACTAGGCAAAATTAGCAATTGAGCAATCCGATCCCCTGGGGAGATAGACACAATGCCCCTTGGAGCTTCCACGATAACCTTTACTGCCCCTACAGTATCAGGGTTTATAACTCCGGGGAAAACATGAAGACCTTGTAGGATAGAGGATGCACGTCCAATTAGCAAACCTACAGTGCCAGGTGGTAAAGGCCCTTTGAACTCAGTTTCCACCAATTGGACTCCCATCATAGGTGTTAATACAAGTCTGGAGGTGGAACAGAGGTCCAATCCCGCGGCACCTGTAGTGGCTCTCCGCGTCTCATGGGATGGCGCAGAGAAGGCCATGTCTCGGGTTCGGGTGTGACATTCTCCATTGCCCCATATATTTGTGGGCCCTGGGGTCGGGGGCCCCTTCGGCCGTTTTTTGGCCCAGCTGAAATAGGCTGTCCATGGATGTCCCTCACTGATCTACACTCTTTTGCCCAATGCTTCCCCTTTTTGCATTTTGGATACAGCCCGGGTTGACGAGGAGCGAGGAGGTCCAGTAAAATTGTCTTTTTTGCGACAGTCACGTTTGAAATGGCCGAACTGACCACAATGGAAGCATGTTCCAGCGCCAGGACCGCCCCCTTTTGCAATCCGAAGGACAGCAGCTGCAAGACCTGCATTAGTTAAAGGTCCTCCAAGCTCTCTACACACTTTTATCCAAGCTTCTATGCCCTTGTTTTTATAAGGAGCAATTGCTGCTTTACACTCCTTGGTGCATTGCTCAAAGACCAATTGCTTGATAAGGGGCATGGCTCTATCAGGGTCCCCAAAAATCTTTCCAGCGGCATCCACCATCCTTGCTACAAAATCTGAAAAGGGTTCTGTAGGGCCCTGCAGAATCTTAGTCAAGTTACCAGACACCTCTCCTCTATTTGGAAGTGACTTCCATGCCCGAATGCAAATGTTGTTAATTTGATCATATGCCTCAGGAGGGAATCCTGTCTGTTGATTAGCAAATCTGCCTTGTCCCAAAAGCATATCCTTGTCCCAATGGGGGTGTCCCGCCGCATGGTTTTGGGCGGCCTGCTCTACCGCGCCCTCTAGCACAAAGGCTCTCCAGTCTAAATATTTACCTAGAGAGACACAAGCCCGAACAAGGCTAGCCAATCAGAGGGAGTCATACAGTATCTAGACAGACTCTCCACCTGAGTTAGTGTGAAGGCGGCATCCACCCCTAAGTGCGCACAAACTCCGCCAGGGTCTTCACAATTTTGAAATCTAAGGGCTCATGGAATCTTCCCCTATTGTCATCCTGGAAAACTGGATAAGCAAGACCCATCTCAGCGTTAACAGCCCTCCATGTTTGGGCATGGAAAGCTCTCCTCGAAACACCCCCACCGTACGGCGGCGGATCCGGAGGATCATTTTCCTTGAGCTCCTGTTTATTTTTGTTCCCTTCTCCTATAGTTAGACTCCCTAGCTGACGAGATAGTCTCCCGAGCTCTTCCTCCTCATCCTCCTCCTCCTCTGACCCACTTTTGCATGGGAGTGTGCGCAGCGTACTGAGATCTGGATACAATCATTTCCTCCCCTGTTTCTCGCTCCGCACACTCCCATCCTCCTGAAATACCTCACTTCGTGCTGGAGACAATCGCCTCCTCCCCTGTGTCTCGCTCCGCACACTCCCATCCTCCTGAATTACCTCACTTCGTGCCGTCTCTGATCTTTCCTCATGTAATTGCTCTAAAACTTCCTGTCCTTTAGTAAGTGCTTCCTGACATCTGCCATCTGCGAGGCAACTACGGATCATCTTCCAAAGGGGTATCACCCCACCCTCTAATATGCCCTGCTCAGAAACAAAGTCAAGATCTGTGCCTAATTTATCCCAGCTAGGTATAGTAAGGCTGCCCGAAAACGCAAACCACGGTGCAGCAATATCTGTCTTCTGTAAAAATCTCTGTAAAGTACTACGTTTCACTTCTAGGCCCTTGGAACGTAACAGGCCATCTAGGGCCAGGAGAAGTGGACTTGAAGATGCGGCACCCATGACACAACAAAAGACGCACAAAAAACAAAAGTGAAAGTAAAAGCGAAAGTACACAGTGCAGCTGCAATAAAATGTACCACTCTCTCTGGCTTTACAGAGGAGCTACCCCGCTTTGATCGCGGGTCCCGCTTACCTGGGACTAACCCCTGCTTTGATCGCGTGTCCCACTTACCTGGGACTAACTGGTGCACCAACCCTGACTACTGAAAGTTCTGGTTCCCGGGTCTCGGCACCACTTGTCGCGACCCCTTGCCCGCAAGGAAGACGCAACTCAGGAATCTTCTTTCAGCAGTTTATTCAGGCCCTTGATATTTCTTCTAATTCCTTGTCGGATGCCCCTCCCAGCCTTAATAAAGCATCCCAAGCCCCAATGCGAAGCTGCCACGTGGAACTTTCTCATAGGGTGCTGAAAAACCATGCACCAACTCTCCCAAACAAGGAGTCGTTTGTCACAGACCACAGTGGAGCCAGTGCCATCCTGCAATGGTGACCATAATCTGCAGAAGCGGCTCACCACACCGTGAATGTCAGGAAGGTCTTCTCCTCAGGCCACCACTTTGTAAAGCCTGAAGAAAACAGTTTTCAAGTGGAAATGAATAGGCATCACCTGTGCCTTTTTGCTTAATTGCTTTGGAAAGAGATGTGTCTTAATCAGCCTCTTGCCCCTGTGTGAGGCTGTGGCTTAGATTCTCACCACCTGATGAATCTATAGAAAAATCCCATGTGTGCATCCAAAACCAAAAGAGCCAAAAGAGCAGTCATTGTGGATGAAGTCTCTCTCCTACCTCTGTATGGTTCCTGACCTTCATCATTGAGATTATGGATGCTTTGGGACAAAGGTGTTCTTCAAAGCCCTGCAGAGGCTAGCCCATAGGTGCTTTGGTTTTCTCAATACTCCAATTAACATAAAGAATCTTTACCCCAGAGTCAGTAGGCTTCAAAATGGAGAATCAGAGCAGTATTAACGGCAGGCCTCTTTGATCACTCCTGGTTCACAGGAAGGGTGCCCTGGCCACACTGACTTCAGGAAAACGGGGGCAAGGGAGCTTATTTTGGACACTGTCTTTGGCTCCACCCCTCATGGAAACCTACAGCCAGAAGGTATGATTAGTGTCTATATGGAAGAAGATGAGGGCCATGTGGGAGTGTTTTGGTTTTAATTGTGGTCCTTTGTGTGGCCGTTGGAAGAGATGACTGGGTCCACCTGTGCTTGAACACTGGTGTGATTCCTTTTAGAGACTGAGTTGTGGAACTTAACTCAAAGAAGTATTGCCATGAATTGTGTTGGGATTTTAGGAGGGCACACATGAGAGTCGCCCTTGGAAACTGAGATCTAAGCCCTGGGTGGCTTTGCACACAGCAATGGAATCTCAGGAAGGATATCTCATGGTTTTATTGTGAAAGACTTGGCAGCCATAGTTGCAAGTCAAAACACACATGGAGTTCATATTGTAGACCTCAATGGGCCTGGCTTCATGTGACCTTTTGGCCTGTCTTTGGGAAACCTTGCCTGTTAGAGTACTCCAGATCTTTCATTGCAATGAGCTTCCTCTCCATTTAATGGTTCCTGAATGAATTGAAACCCAGAGTGCCTCCAACTTCTTCCTTGAAAAATAGCTAGATGAGTACCATGAAATTTTTGAAATTCCCATAAACAGGTGGCACTGGAGAACCTTTGGATGTCCTATTGATGATCATGAGTGTACCAGACAGTGCCTTGATTGACTGGTTTTTATGAAAATGGTGTAGAACAGAGATGCCAGTAATTTGGAGCCTGCTGAGTAGTGGGCCTAGAGCAGTGGTGTGCAGGTGTGTGTTAAAACAGCTTTGGTGGGATCATGTGGATCGGGAATTGGCTTCCAAATGGTTTGTGACTGACATGGTACAGCCCCCAGACCCTTGTATGTAAAGGCATCTTGTTATATCTAGAGGTTTCAGGGCAATGCTCAGAATCAGATTCCTATGGTCAAGAGGGCAAGCTATGTGGAATAGAAGCCTGGTTGTTGCATTCTCCTCCAGACCCTTACGCACCACACATGACAGAACTCCCTCCAGCACTGTGACCCTGTTGAACTCCTTGTATTTCATGAAGCATATACTAAACTCCCAGTGCAGCTGCAAGAAACACCACAAAAAGTGGAGGATGACCAATTGGCTTCACAGTCTACACTGGGAGACACTTAGCGCTCAGTGGCAACAGTTTACCTACAAATAGAGAATTAAGCACTGCTGCCCCATGTTCATTGGAAAATAAGAAACCATGTCCTTCAGGTCACATAGATGCAGACCCAGCATTGATGGTCTCACTACAGAGATAGCTAAAGCTTCTGACAACAACATATATTTCAAGTGCCCAACCTCAGAGGCAGTTACTCAAGAAGTCTTTAGGCCAGCAGAGCTCCATGTTAGTGGAGTTTTTACCCTGTCTCTTACTTTTGGAAACTCCTCTCCCACCTCCAAGTTTGTGAACTATTGAGCATTTTCTATTCCAGATATGTATTCACAGATTTTGTAACTCTTCTCCTCTAATTATGTCTTACATGGGGTGAAGGTAATGTCAAGGCATTGTTCTGAATGAGAGTGGGAAGACTTTTGTGTAGCACATATTTGCATACACATTGGATTCATTTTCCAATTTTCCTTTCGAAATACTGAATCCCTGTCTTTCATAGGTAGAAGGAATTCTCCTTCATAGAATATCCTGACACTTACAAGAAACAGCCCCCTGGCAGACATCCTGCCTGGGAGACATCCTGTAGCCATCAGTATCTCGAAGACTTCCTGCGGCCATCTGTCTTCCTGAAACATCCTGAGGTTATCTCACCTTGTGAAGACATCCAGGAACTACTGATAAGAGAGCTTTCCCATCTCCAGCATATAAATCCCCTGTGTGAACAATAAAAGTTTGCAGCTTGATCAGAACTACAGTCATGCTGTTATCTCTAGTGTCTTTTGTCCCTTCATTCCTCCCCATCTATGTTCGCTGCCCACGTTGATGTGTCCTGCCGGCCAGAACATCTGGCGCCCACCGACTGGGTCTCAAGCCTTTGACTGAGGGGGAACCCCGTCCTCCTGGAAGACTTGGTCAAGCGGAGCTCGCGATTGCCTCAGCAGACACCACCGAGAGACATATCCAGTAGGAGTGTGGGGATGATGCACAGTGAGTGACCCACCATGGGACAAGCAGTTTCGTCACATGATTTGTTTTTGTCAGCCCTGAAGGAGTCCTTCAAGACATGGGGGGCACGTGTTAAGAAAAAGGACTTAAAATTTTTCTGTTCATACATAGGGAAATTGTGTCCATGGTTTTCCCTTGAAGGAACCATTGATGGTAAACCATGACTTAGAGTAGGAGACTGTTTAAAAGATTATTATGAATACTTTGGCACAGAAAATGTGCCTGTTCCCACCTTTTCTTACTGGAACTTAATTAATGAAATTCTTAAAAGTTCACCCTTTGACAATGGTACCTTAAAATTTGTCAGGATTGGGGAAGAGACTATGCAAATGACCTCTCGTCCCCCCTCTGCATGCCCATCAGTTAGTACAGATATAGACCCTTCTCAGTCTCCCCAGGACCCTGGGAACCTTCCTGATCCACCTCAAAATACCACCCTAATGAATAAGGCTCCAATGGTTACCAACTACCTTTATCCAGTTTTAAATCCCAGAGACACATTGACCCCTGGGGAGGAGGCTACCTTGGAGAAGAAAGAAGCTCACTACCATTCAGAAGACCGACCACCTCTCAGGTCCCTTCCAGAGCCTATAGAACTTACCCATCCACCTCCCTCCTATATCCCTCATGCCTTTTGTGCTCCGGCCCTTCAGGGGCCAAAATCGCCCCCCAGGTATTTTTTCTCCACTTCCCTCGCCTAACCTGGCTCCCTTGCGACAGTCTCTCCAGCATAGACGGGAACAGATCCAACTTTTAAAAGAATTAACATCCCTTGACTCTAAGCTCTGCTCATTAGCCTGAGACATGGAGTCAAGGCAAGCTGCCCATTGGCGGTCTAATAAAAAGGCTAACCTGCTCCATCAGCCTGTTCTCACATTCCCAGTAACCCGCAGTCAGATAGATATGCCTGCCCAGTCTGAGGTCAAAGACTTACATGATGATCAAGAGGAGAAAGCGGGGGAAATGGATCAAGGAGATCAGGACTCAGAGGATGAGGAGTTAACCCCCAGGCAGGAAGGAACCCAGAGTGTGTACAAAAAATTAAGCCTGCATTTTCTTGAAAAACTTAAAAAGGCTTGTGCTCACTCTGGCCTCACTGCGCCCTACAGAGTGGCTTTATTAGAAATCCACAGTGCACAATGGCTTACTACCAATGATTGGAAATTTCAAACCCGAGATACCTCAGTGCTGGAGACTTTCTGTTATGGAACGCAATTTCAAAGAGCACTGTTGGGAAACTGCTCAAAAAAACTTAACAAAGGCCTCCTCTAAATCCTGGACTTCTGTTAAGTTAGTGGTCAATGCGCCTTTTGACACTAAAAATAAACAGGCATGTTTCCCTTCTGGACTTTTGGCGCAGATTCAGACGGCTGGCTTACATGCTTGGAGACGCGTCCCTCAAAAGGCCTCAGCTACCACTTCCTTGGCAAAAATACGACAAGGGCCTCACGAGCCTTATAGCGACTTTGTTTCCCGGCTTAACCTAGCCACAGAATGCTTGCTTGGACCAAGCGAAAGCAAAAGCACCTTTGTAAAACATCTTGCCTTTGAAAACGCCAAGCCAGCATGTCAGGGTGTTCTTCGACCACATAAGGATAAAAGGAAACTTTCTGACTTTATTAGACTCTGTGCAGGGGTGGGTGCAGCCCATGCCATGGGTCTCGCCTTTGGTGCCACCTTTACCAAGGCCTTTCACAATCCTGGCTCACCTACTTGCTTTACTTGAAAACAACCTGGCCATTTTACACACTAGTGTCTGACAGGCAAACAAAGCCTAGGAATAGTGTCTCCTCAAACTGGGGCTAAACCGCCCCTAGCTACTCTTTGCCCTAGATGTGGCAAAGGTCATCACTGGGCCAGTGAGTGGAGATCTAAAACAAATGCCCTCGGACAGCCTATTTCTTCCTGCTTCTTGGAAAATCACTGCAGGGCCAACCCCTGGCCCCGACTTTCCCAAGACAAACCCAGGGGCAATAAGGTTTGTTCCCTCCCAAACTACCAACCTACTTCAAAATCCTTCTCCACAATTGATCGTTCCAACGAGCCACACCAGGCGGCGCAGGATTGGACCTCTGTGCCACCACTGAGAAAATATTAGACACATTGCAAGGGACCCAGTTAATACCCACTAGAATTAGGGGTCCCCCTCCATCTCATACGTCTGCCCTTATTCTTGGAAGAGCCTCTACTACCTTATAAGGTGTTCAGGTCTTCCCTGGCATTATTGATAATGATTTCACTGGAGAAATAAAAATACTGGCCACAGCTATTAATGGAGTTGTGGCCATCCCCGCAGGAACAAGACTTGCACAATTAATACTCCTTTCCTTGGATTCAGGAGGCACTTCCACCACCCAAACCTACCGCTGGGGACTGCCTCCTTGGGCTCCTCTGATGTGTATTGGGTTCAGCCAATTTCTCACAATACACCCCCTTACCTTACTTATTGAAGGAAAGGAATTCCAAGGAAATCTAGATATTGGAGCTGATGCCACAATTATGTCTAAAAAATACTGGCCATCTGGTTGGCCCCTCACCCCACCCTTGAGTGACCTTAAAGAGATAGGACAATCAAAAAATCCTCCAGTCAGCTCTAGGTCTATTAGCTGGACTGATAAAGAGGGTAATAAGTCAACTGTCACTTTTTTCGATGTTCCTGACCTAACCTATTAACCAATGGGGCCGAGATATTTTGAGTCAAATGGAAGTTATTCTTCCCAGTCCCAATTCCATGGTGACTCATCAAATGCTTAGTATGAATTTTGTCCCTGGTACAGGCCTGGGGAGACTGAGACGAAAACTGGTTGAGCCTCTACAACCCATACAAAACACAAATACATATGGCCTTGGGTATTCGGATTTTTAGTGTTGGTCCCTGACCCTCCTGTACCTCATGCAGATAAAATTATTTGGAAGACTCAAACTCCTGTGTGGGTGGATCAGTGGCCCCTTACCTAAGAAAAAATTGGAGGCTGCCTCCATGTTAGTGCAGGAACAGCTGGCAGCCGGCCATAGTAGAGCCCTCAACCTCACCATCGAATACTCCAATTTTTGTTATCAATAAAAAATCAGGCAAGTGGCGCCTTTTACAAGATTTGTGTGCCATTAATAAAGTTATGCTCCCGATGGGAGCACTACAGTCAGGTATTCTCACACCAGTGGCAATTCCAAAAAACAATTGTAAAATGGTTATTGACTTAAAAGATTGCTGTATTACCATTCCTTTAGATCCTGAGGATAGACCCTATTTTGCCTTTAGTCTCCCTCGCATTAATTTTCAGGGCCCTATGCAGAGATTTCAATGAAAGGCTCTTCCCCACGGTATGGCCAAAAGCCCTAGTCTTTGCCAAAATTACGTTGCTCAAGCAGTAGACCCTGTGAGAGAGCGATGGCCACAAATTTATATTTTACATTAAAAGGATGATTTGTTAATTGCTGCACCTAACACCCATGACCTTAATAATTGTTACTTGGACCTTTACAAAACCCTCACTACCTTAGGACTAGAGATAGCTCCTGATAAGTTTCAAACACAGGACTCTGATACCTATTTGGGCCTTAAACTTCAAGATAATCAGATCCAAATTCTTAAAATACAACTACGTGTGGACCATCTTCACACCCTTAATAATTTTCAAAAATTACCTGGGGATATTCAATGGATAAGAACATATTTAAAATTGCCCACTTGTGTACTTTTGCCCCTTAATGATATTTTGAGAGGTGATTCCCACCCCTCCTCCTCTCAAAAGCTTACTCCCGAGGCATGACAGGCATTAAACCAAGTCACAGAAGCCATTGCCCAACAGTTTGTTACACAAATTTCTTACAACCTTCCTCTGGTTCTGGTTATTTTACACACTCCTCATACACCCACAGGAGTATTTAGGCAGCAAAATACACATTTTAAAATTAAAGGCCGCCCCTTGCTTTGGGTCCATTTACCCACCACATCCTCCAAGGATATTACTGTTTATCTTGCTCAGGTAGCTTCTACTATTATTAAAGGTCATTTGCTTTCTCGACAACATTTTGGCAAAGACCCTGATAATATTTGAATTACATATACTAAGGACCAAACCCAATGTTTACTACAGACAGTGGATGAATCAGGTATTGCCCTATCAGGCTTTTGGGAACAATTGATAACCACCTCCCCAATGACCCCCTTTTACATTTTGTCCAGTTACATCCATTTATTTTTCCCAAAATTACTCAAAAGGATACCATTCCTCAAGCCCTTACTGTCTTTACAGATGGTTCCAATAATGGCCATGCGGTCTTTGTTATCAATAACCAGCCTACCACCTTTGATAGTGTCTATCAGTCAGCACAGTTTTTGGATTGTTTGCCATAACACAAGTTTTTATAACATTTTTTGATAATTCTGTTAATATTTATGCAGAAAGTGCCTGCATTGCTCATTCTGTGCTCCTGCTGGAGATTTCACTCACTATTAAGGCTTCTTCCAATGTGGCCTTTCTGTTTCACCAGCTTCAGCAACTAATTCAGGCCAGACAACACCCATTTTTCTTAGGACAAATCAGGGCACACTCTGATCTTCCCGGCCCTCTAACACAAGGTAATCCCCAAGCTGATGCAGCAACTCGTTCCATCTTTCCAATTTTTGTTGGCTCCATTCAAAAGGCCACGGAGTTACACAATTTTCACCATCTAAATTCCCAGAGCCTTCGATTACTTTGTAAAATTACCAGGCAACAGGCACGAGAGATAGTAAAAACATGCCCTGGTTGCGCTGTCTCCCTCACCATTCAACAGTTGGGAGTTAACCCCAGAGGATTACTGCTCAATCAGTTTCGGCAAATGGATGTTACTCATTTTCCTGAATTTGGAAAAACCAAATATATACACGTTTCTATAGATACCTTCAGTGACTTTATTTTTGCATGACCACATTCTGGAGAGGGTACCAAAGATGTCCTTTCTCATCTTGTTTCAGCCTTTTCCGTAATGGGTAAACCAATACATATTAAAACAGATAATTGTTCTGCATATACCAGTGCCAAGTTTAAACAATTTTGTGCTACCTTGCAAATTTGTCATACTACTGGAATTCCATACAAACCTCAGGGCCGAGGCATTGTGGAACGTGCCCACCTTACCTTAAAGACTTGGCTAACCCTCTTTAAGGCTTCCGCCTTTATATTTACCACTCCCAGGCATCGCCTTAACCATGAATTATTTGCCCTTATTTTTCTTACTCTCGACAGTGAAGGCCATTCAGCCACAGACAGACATTGGCATCCCTCGTCCAATTCTGTTCGCCCACCTGTTATGTGGCGCAATCCCCTTACAAATAAATGGAAAGGCCCAGATCCTCTTTTCATCTGGGGACGAGGCTCAGCTTGTGTTTTGGACCAAGAGCAAGCAGCCCCAAGATGGTTACCAGAACACCTGGTTAAACAGGTTAATGACTTACCTCAACCTAGGGACGGAGGTGCTCCCCCTGAGGACAAATTTTCCTCTTTTTCAGATGCAGCCAACAATCTGTGTTTGGATTCTGCTTAAGGCACTTCTGCTGAACAGGGTTGTACACGGAGGCCTTGGCCCTCCACCTTCCAACATCATGGAGTACCTCTTTGGGCCCCCCTGCGAGTGCAAGTGAGGATCTTGAACTCAGGCTCGCACTAGTTGGACCCAGATTTCTGACTGCGTGACTAAAGTGGTTTACCTCCTGGCCGAGGTTGACCATAAACTCAGAGTAGTTCATCAGCCTAAATGTGTATGTGTTAACAAGCCAAAGATTATTCCCCCTAGTACAAGTAAAGCTCTCCAAAATTGTTCTGCAACCTGTACGAATACACAGGCGATGTATGGCTCTTGTTATGTGTCGCTCTTAATTTGTGTTAACAAGCAAGGAGAAAAATTTTTTGAAGCCTCCCTAACTAAACCTCATGCAGAAGGGGGGACCACTATTCATTATACCCCCTTTCTCTTTGACCGGGGAGGAGATGGCAAATACACCAAGCTACAGTAACCTGGGTGGCAAGGCAGTGTTGGTAAACCCTCCTGCTGGCCCATTAAGGCCCCTACAGGGGTCTCTTATCGTGGAGGACCCACTGATGCTGTCAAGCATCCTCAGATAATCAAACTTTTGAAACCCCAAATTCCTGAGCTCACATATCATCCCTTAATGTAGCCTAAATCCCAGCTCCGAGGTTTAGATACCAATACATTAGAAATTTTGGAAACTACCTTCTCCTTGCTTAATAATTCCAACCCCACCATTGCTGGTGATTGCTGGCTCTGCATGACAACAGGGACAATCATGCCTATGGCAGTTCCTATTAATTCTATCATAGACAATGATAATACATGCCAACCCGGATTTTTTTATAATTACAGCCTATAGGCACATTTACATTATGTCTTTTAGGCACAATGCAGAATAATACCTATGATATTGATGTAGGAGTTACTTCCTTTGGAAATTGCTCAAAAGTACAAAATTATTCCTCACCCAACCCATCTCTTTGTTACCCAATGGCACAGTTTTTATGTGTGGAGAAAACTCGGCCTTCCCCAGGCTTCCAGTGAATTGGATCAGTGGCTGTGTTCTTACCTTATTCCTCCCTGATATAACTATTGTCCCATGAGACGAACGTCTACCCATTCCTAGCCTAGACATCTTAGTCATAAGACACAGGTGGGCAATACATGCCTTACCACTCATTGCGAGCCTTGGAATAACAGCTGCTGTGGGCACAGGTACACTGGTTTAGG
The DNA here is from genome assembly GCF_048772815.1 of Callospermophilus lateralis. Lineage (NCBI taxonomy): Eukaryota > Metazoa > Chordata > Mammalia > Rodentia > Sciuridae > Callospermophilus > Callospermophilus lateralis. The sequence goes on along the minus strand of NW_027514443.1, from coordinate 586,037 downwards.
CACGGCTATCCACTCTTACCGTCGCCTGTCTCAACAACTTTATAAATGATGTACAAACTCTATCAGGAACCATTAAAGATTTGAAGGACCAAATAGACTCCCTAGCAGAAGTGTTCCTTCAAAACACACGAGGCTTAGATTTGCTGACAGCTAACAAGGGAAGTATTCGCTTGGCCTTAGGGGAACGATGCTGCATTTATGCCAATTAATCAGGCATAGTATGCACTAAAATTAAGCAGGTTCAAGAAGATGTAAAAGAGAGACGAAGGGAACTATTTGAAAATCCACTCTGGACTGGGCTTAGTGGATTTCTACCCTACCTTCTTCCCCTAATAGGCCCTTTGTTGGGCCCTTAGTGTCTATAGGACCCTGCATTATAAACAGGCTGGTACAATTTATTAAAGAACAGATTAATATTTTGGCCTCTAAGCCTATACAGGTGCACTATCATCGTCTGGATATGGAAGACCTTGCTGCTAACATATAAAAGGATGTTCTACCCTTCTCACAGGCTTATTTCTTAAGTTTACATCCCCACAGATCTCTCTTTCTTAAATAAAACTATAAGAAATAGCTCTGACTAACAATCTTCTGCCATTGCCATAAGGGTTCGTCCTCAAAGTGCCCCTTCACTTGGGGGAGGATGCACCCATGAAGTGAGGACCTTAGGCCATAATAATGGAGGGTGCAGGAAAGACTGTGGGAGGATGGATCCACGGATACCCAAACACAAGACCTCTGAGTGACACGCTCTGGTGCATGGCGGTTGGCATGCATCCCCCTCAAAGCCGTCTCCTCGAAAACATGCCATGGCCACCAAGAAATCTTCTAGTAAACATGCTCTCTCAGATCAGGAGATATTCTAAGGCCTCCTTGAGAAACAAAGCCTCTATCACCCCCTAAAACATTGGCCGGTAAGGTATGGTCAAATATTTTATATAAGAAAGGGGGGAAGGTGAGGGGCTAGAAGGAAGTTCTCCTCAAAGAATAGCCTGACACTTAAAAGAAACAGCCCTCTGGGAGACATCCTGCCTAGGAGACATCCGACAGCCATCTATCTCCCTGAGACATCCTGCGGCCATCTGTCTTTCCGAAATATCCTGAGGTTATCTCACCCTGTGAAGACATCCAGCAGCTGATCATAAGAGAGATTTCCTATCTGCAGCATATAAATACCCTGTGAAAACTGTAAAAGTTTGCAGCATGATCAGAAATACTGTCTTGCTGTCATCTCTCATTTCTCTTGTCCCTTCATTCCTCCCCAACGAGGTTTGACGCACACTTTGATGTGTCCTGCCGGCCGAGACACCTGACACTAAACCATACCCTACTAGACAATGACTACTAATCCTAATATGATGGAGAAAAATAACCCAAACAGAATAGAAATACAAGCAGTTCAGAGGAGGTATGGTGTATAGTTGGACTTGCCTTTTGCATGATATAGGGTAGTTGTAATAAATCTAGTTAATTTTTAATTGAAATAGATCTCCATGTGTTTTTAAAGTTAACAAATATGTGAATACCTGTCTCTCTTTCTCTGTAGCCTATTAAGCACATGTATTTTTATATGCACATATAGAATCCTACCTGGTATCACACATATTTTCTTTTGAGGTGTGCTGATATGGCAGATACAAATTGTGAGAAGAGATCACTCCTCCTAAACGCTGTTGGAACTGAAAATTCAAATGATGGGTGAGCCTCCTAGTAGAACAACATTATACATAAATCCATGTTCAGTAAAATAAATATTTTTTAATCTGGTTGATATATGTTTCATGATTAATTTCAATTGGCATATATATTGCTACTTTTAATTGCCTCTCTGTGTGTTTTGTGTGTGTGTATATCTATCTATTTATCTATCTATCTATCTATCTATCTATCTATATACACGCACTCTCTAAATTTTTCAAAATATGAAATATGTGTGTCTTATATACACTACCTAAATTCATTCATGTTCATGTATGTGGATTTATAATCAACTTTTCACAAGATCATTATGAGAAATATTCATCCACCTGAAATACATATTTGTTTCCTAGTACTGAAAACTAACTTCAATGAATGGTGCATACAATCCTAATATTTCTACAGTAACTGATGCAGTTTAATTCAATGCAAGTAGATTCCTATGGGACATGATGTGTATTTTGAAGTTCATTTTATTCAACACTAGTAAATTGCTACTTCTTCAGTTTATGAACATCATAAAATACATATTTCATACACAGGTTCACAAATTTGTAGGCATTTGATTCACTTCAAATCATTTCCTGCTTCACAACACATGCATTTCTCCAGGTTTCTTGACTGGTCTTTTCATGAGACTTCTTTTCAAACACATTATTTTCGAATTCCATAATCATTTTGAAACAAAACTCACACACTCTTCATGATAAACCATAACCCTAATATTACCATTAGATGAACAATTGGTTGGAATGAATGATTGTATATCAATATAAGATTTCCTGTATATTTTCAGATATCAAATCAATCCATTATTTAAAGTTGGAACCAGTTATATTATTAATTCACAGTATGGTCTATCCATGCATTATCTCTATTTTCATAGACACAGGGTACATCTATTTGTAACCGCAATACTAATTTATTCATCTTCAAAATGTTGCTCCCAGAATTGGTGGTAGAAATACTCATGTCACCTGATCTACATATGCATTTTTTCACAGTAATATTCTGGACACAAAAAGCAGGGGTCACACTTATGATTTTACCAAGGCCTAAATGGAGAGTGAGCATGGATTACTAAAAACATCCATGTCCAGGTTGCCTAATGCTCTCAAATGTCAATCCTATTGGTGACTACATATTTGTTTCTTCCTAAGACTATATATTCAACCTCAATCCTGTTCAAAATTTCTAATCCTATCACTCACTTTATACTTTGCCTGATTTACATATGTCTCTATTGATATCTTCTTATCTACGTTTTATTCCAGTTCATTATTTTGACTGACTCTTCACATATGCTGACATTTACATTCACCCTCTACCCAAAACTCTAATTCTAAAGAACTTTCAGTCCCACTTCTATACTCACTCTTCTTTCTAAACCTACCAACTATCTTCCTAATCATACCGACTATCCCTTTTTGACTGGATGTTCTCTTCGACATTCAATCATCCAAAGTACAAGGTTCTATGCCATTGTATCTCGATTTATCTGAGATGTCTGTGCAGAATATAATTCAAATCTAGGTAACCAACTCAAGGGCGTAATGCCTTAATGGGCTTCAAATCTTACCTAGATTTCTGTTTTCAAACTTATTTCACCTGTATATTGTTGTAAATATCGCAGGTTCCCAATACCATTATTCATCTCGCAGAATGATACCTAACCCAAATCAAACCTGTTATTAACCCTAATCATACACTGTTCCCTCAATATAACTTTATAAAAGAGCAGGGACAGAGTTGGTCTTACAATACAGGAATATAGGGGATCTTCCACCTGCTGAGAACCTCAAAGGTTCATGCAAAAATTATCCCTGGATAAGATGTAGGCAGCTATGAAGGACCTAAGAGAGCAAAATCAGCTTCCATGGCAAAAACCCTGGTCAGGATGAAGGGATGTGTCTGAATCTGCCTCTCTATTCTTAATGTAGAGAAGATGGACCAAATGAGACATGTGTGGAGAGCTATTCCCGGGTGCCTATGGTTGATATGCAATTCTAACTTGTGAAAGTGTCACAGGAACTAGGGGCAGCCTCTATCTCATGGGACTCTTGGAAGCAACTGTTAGGACAAAGTGTTTGTCAATGCAGTGACCTCATTCAGTTCCTGAAGGAATTGACCTACCTAACTTTCTTGGTGATGGAACTCTCTGAACTTGGGATCCAGGAAGCAGGCACCCTGAGCCATTCCCAGTCCCACTCCCAGTGGGCTCACTTGTTTGGATTTACCAAGGACAGGGTCAGTCATTCTTGGTATCTACTGATTTGAGGATGGGCAAATGCCCGGAAAGCTCTGAAGATGGTCCTGTGCTTAAAAAGCAGGTAGTCGCTCACCACTGGCTACTGACAACCTCAGAGAGTTGGCCAAAGGACCAGATCTGAGACAGGACAGGCAATTTCAGAGAAAGATAGTATGGCCCGCCGTCAGAGGACATTCCATATAGTCACAGACCTACTTGGGGGAATGAGGTGCCTTTGTGGGTGTGCGTGTGAGTTTGTGGTTTTGTCTCATGTTCTGAGAACAGGTAGAAAAAGCAGTTTGTTTGGTTTGGACTGGACTGTTTCTAGAATGTCGTTTGACAAGGTGAGTGTTTCTATGTCTGTGTATCACACTGTGTCTGTGGATGTAGACATTAAAAAAGAGAATGCATCAATGGATGTTTCCTGTCTAGTAGGCAGCTTTCCAGCATTCATCCTGCCTAATTTATGAAAAGAGTGTGGCAGGCTTATTGATGTGCAACACCTGCTATCCTCCTAAGTTTCTGTTTTCTTCCTGAATTCTGGCCCCACTAAAGAATAGGCTCATGGTATTTTGTTCAAGATATGTACCACCTAAATAATCTGTCACATGGCCATGTACTGGATAGCTGAAGAGAATAGCGAGCATCTCAGAAAACTTAGATATCAGTGTGACCAGGAAAGTCTCAGTGGAGAAACCCTGCTTTGGGCCATTTGCTTACCTATTGTTCTGTTGCCCTGAATGTTAGGAAGGTCTTTGCCTCAGGCCACCCCTTTCTGAAGTCTGAATAAAAATGTTTTTAAATGGAAATGAATGAGCATCACCTGTGGCTCTTTGCTTAATTGCTTTGGAAAGAGATGTGTCTGAATCAGCCTCTTGGCCCTTTGTGAGGCTGTGGCTTAGATTCTCAGCACCTGATTGATCTAAATAAAGATCCCATGTATGCATCCAAAACCAAAATGGCAAAAAGTGCAGTCATTGTGGGTGAAGTCTCTTGCCTTCCTCTGTTAGGTTCCTGAATTCCATCAAATGAGAATAGGGATCCTTTGGGTCAAATGAGTTCTTAAAAGCCCAGCAGAAGTGCTTGGGTTTTCTCATGACTCCAAATTACATGAAGAATCTATACCTGACCGTCAGTAGGCCTCAAATTGGAGAAGCAGATCAGTATTAATGGCAGGCCAATTTGATCACTCCTGGTTCACACGAAGGGTGTCAAGGCCACCCTGACTTTAGGCAAATGAGTGGCAAGGGAGCTTATTTTCGACACTTTCCTGAGATGCACAACTCATGGAAAACACCAGCCAGAGTTTATGATGAGTGCCTATATGGACGAAGATGAGGGATACGTGGGAGTGTTTTGGTTTTAATTGTGGTCATTTGTGTGGCAGTTAGAAGTGATGATTTGGTCCACCTGATCTTGAACTCTGGTGTGATTCCTCTTAGAGACTGAACTCTGGAACTGAACTCAGAGAAGTATTGCCATGAATTGTGTTTGATCTTAGGAGGCCACACATAAGAGTTGCCCTTGCAAACTTTTCTAGGGCCAGAGTGGCTTTCCACAGAGCACTGGGAATATCAGCCAGGATATCACATGATTTAATTCTGAAAAACTTGGCATCTGTACTTGAGAGGCAAAACACACATGGACCTCACCTTGTAGACCTCAAAGCGCCTGCCTTCATGTGACATTTTGGCCACTCATTGGGAAGCCTTGCCTGTGATACCTCTCCAGAGCTTTCTTTGAAATGAACTTTCTCACATTTAATGGTTCCAGAATGAATTGAAACCCACAGTGCCTCCAACTACATCCTTGAAAAATGGCTAGATAAATACCATGAAATTTTTGAAATTCCCATGAACAGGTGGCACTGGAGAACATTTGGATGTCCTGTTGCTGATCATGAGTGTACCAGACAGTGCCTTGATAGACTGGGTTTCATGATATGGTGTAGAACAGAGATGCCAGAAAGTTGGAGCCTGCTGACTAGTGGGCCTAGAGCAGTGGTGTGCAGGTGTGTGATAAAACATCTCTGGTGGGGCCATGGGGATCTGCCATTGGATTCCAAATGGCTTGTGACTGACATGGTGCAGCCAGCAGACCCTTATATGTAAAGGCATCTTGTTATATGCAGAGGTTTCAGGGCAATATTCAGAATCCGGTTGCTATGCTCAAGGGGGCAAGCTATGTGAGATTGAAGCCTGGTGGGTGCTTTCTTCTGCAGACTCTGTCCCACCACACATGACAGACCTCCCTACAGCACTGTGTCCTTGTTGATTCCTTGTATTTCGTGAAGCACATACCAAACATCCAGTGCAGCAGCAATAAACACCACAAACATTGGAGGAATTCCAAATGGCTTCACAGTCCACAGAGTGGAGACCACTTAGCCCCCTGTTGCCACAATTGAACTCCAAAGAGAGAATTCAGCACGCTTGCCTCATATTCATTGGAAAATCAGAAACCATGTCCTCTAGGTGACACATAGATGCAGACCCATCTTTGATGGACTCACTAGAAAGGAAGCTAAAGCTCCGTACAACAAAATATATTTCAAGTGCCCAACCACAGAAGCAGTTTCTCAAGAAGTCTTTAGGCCAGCAGAGCTCCACGTTTGTGGAGTGTTTACACTATCCCTTACTTTTGGAAACTCCTCTACCACCTCCAAGGTTGTAAACTCATGAGAATTTTCCATTCCACTTATGTATTCACAGATTTTCTAACTCTTTTCCTCTAATTGTGTCTTACTTGGGGCGAAGGTATTGTCAAGGCATTGTTCTGGATGAAAGTGGGAAGATTTTTGTGTAGCACATATTTGCATACACTTTGGATTCATTTTCCAAATTTCCATTCGAAATACTGAATCCCTGACACTAACCTATACCCTACTAGACTCTCACTACTAATCCTAATATGATGGAGAAAAATAACCCAAACAGAATAGAAATACAAGCAGTTCAGAGGAGGCCTGGTGTATTTTTGGACCTGCTTTTTGCATTATATAGGTCAGGAGTTATAAATGTAGTCAACTTTTTGTTGAAATAGTTCTCCATGTGATTTTAAAGTTAACAAATATGTGAATTCCTGTCTCCCTTTCTCTGTAGCCTATTCAGCACATGTATTTTTATAAGCACATATAGAATCCTAACTGGTATCACATGTACATTTTTGTGAGGTATCTGACTTGGAAGATACAAATTGTGAGAATAGATCACTCCTCATAAACACTGTTGGAACTGAAAATTCAACTTATGGGTGAGCTTCCTGGTTGAACAACATTATATATAAATCTATGTTCAGTAAAATGAATATTTTTGGATCTGTGGAGCATATATATTTCACAATGAATTTTGATTGTCATATATATTTCTACTATTTAATTTCTCTATGTGGGTTTTTTGTATATATATATATATATTCTCCAAAATTTTCAAAATATGAAATATTTGCATCTTATTATGCACTGCCTAAATTCATTCATGTTCATCTATGTGGATTTCTAATCAACTTTTCACAAGATTATTCTCAGAAATATTCATCCACCTGAAATACATATTTGTTTCCTAGTACTGAAAACTAAATTCAGTGAATGGTGCACACAAATCCTAATATTTCTACAGTAACTTACCCATCTTAAAATCAATGCAAGTAGATTCCTATGGGACATGATGTGTATTTTGACGTTCATTTATATTCATCACTGGTACATTACTATTTCTTCAGTTTATTCACATCATGGGATATATATTTCACACACTTGTTAGCAAATTAATAGGCATTTGTTTCACTTTCAATCACTTCCTGTTTCAGAACACATGTATTTCTCCATGTTTCTTGACTGGACTTTTTATGAGACTTCTTTCCAAACGCATTATTTTCGGTTTCCATAATCACTTTTGAAGCAAAACTCACACACTCTTCATATAAAACATAAACCTATTATTACCATTAGATGTATAACTGGTTGTAATGAATGATTTTATATCAATATAAGAATTCTTATATATTTTCAGATATCAATTCAATCCATTATTTAATGTGGCACCAGTTATATTATTTATTCACCATATGGTCTCTTCATGCATTATCTCTATATTCATAGAAACAGAATACACCTCTTTTTTTCCCCCCAATTCTAATTCATACGTCTTCAAAATGTTGCTCCCAGAAATGGTGGAAGAAATACTCGTGTCACCTGATCTACATATACATTTTATCACAGTAATATTCTGGAGACTAAACACAAAGATGACACTTATGATGTACCAAAGTCTAAATGGAAAGTGAACATGGATTACTGAAAACATCGATGTCCATGTTTCCTAATGCTCTCAAATTTTAATTCTACTGGTGACTACATATTTTTTTCTTCCTAAGATTATATATTCAAACTCAACCCTGTTAAAAATGTCTAATCTTGTGACTCACTTTATACTTTGCCTGATTTCCTAAAGTCTTTATTGATATCAGCTTTCCTACATATTTTGCCCAGTTCATCATCGTGACTGACACTTCACATATGCTGACATTTACATTTACTCTCTAACCGAAACCCTATTGCTAAAGAATTTTGTTCCAAATCCTATACTCACTCTTCTTCCTAAAACTAATGACTATCTCCTGATCCTACCAACTATTCCTTTTTGACTGCATGTTCTCTTCTACATTCAATCATCCATGGTACATGGTTCTATGCCATTGTATATCGATTTATCTGAGACATCTGTTCAGAACGTAAATCAAGTGCCCAATGCCCTTCTGGGCTTCAAATCTTACCAAGATTTCTGTTTTCATACTTATATATCCCCTATATATTCTTGTAAATATCGCAGGTTCCCAATACCATTATTCAACCCTCAGAATGATTCCTAACCAAAATTGAACCTGTTATTAACCCTAATCATACACTGTTCCCTCAATCTAACTTTTTAGAAGAGCAGGGATGGAGTTGGTATTTCAATACAGGAATGTAGGTGATCTTCCACCAGTTGAGAACCTCGAATGTCCATACAGAAATGATCCCTGGATAAGTTGTAGGCAGCTGTGAAAGACCTGAGAGAGCAAACGTCATCTTACATGGCAAACAACCTGGTCAGGATGAAGGGATATGTCTGAATCAGCCTCTCTTTTCTTAATGTAGAGAAGATGGACCAAACCAGGCCTGTGTGGAGAGCTGTCCCTGGGTGCCTATGGTTGACATACCATTCAAACTTGTGAAAGTGTCAGAGGAAGCAGAGCCAGCCTCCATCTCATGGGACTTTTGGAATAAAATGTTAGGTCAAAGTGGTTGCCAAGGCGGTGAACTCATTCAGTTCCTAAAGGAAGTGACTAAAGTCAATTCCTTGGTGATGGAACTCTCTGAACTTGGTATCTAGGAAGCCAGGAACCCAGAGCCAGTCCCAGTCCCAGTCCCAGTGTTCTCAATTGTTTGGATTTTCCAAAGACAGAGTCATTCTTTCTTGATTCCTACTGATGTGAGAAAGGCCAAATACCAGGAGAGCTCTGAAGAGGGGCCTTTCCTGAGCAAGTAGGTAGGAGCTCACCTCTGGCTACTGACAACTTCACAGAGTTGGCCAAGGAGACCTAATCTGATACAGGACAGGCCATTTCAGGGGAACACAGTGTGGTCCACCAGTCAGAGAACACTTAGGATAGTCACAGACCCATTTTGGGGAAGGAGGTGCCTTTGTGGGTGTGGGTGTGGGTTTTTGGTTTGTCTCATGTTCTGAGAATATGTAGGAAAGGTGGTTTGTTTGGTTTGGAGTGAACTGTTTTTAATAAGTCATTTCACAAGGTGAGTGTTTCTATGTCTGTGTATCCCAATGTGTCCGTGGTTGTAGACTTTAGAAAAGAGAATGATTCAATGGATGTATCCTGTCTAGTAGAAAGCTTCCCAGCATTCATCCTGCACAATTTATGAATGGACTGTGGCTTGCCTTATCAATAGGCAACACCTGCTAATTTCCTAAGTTGCCGTTTTCTTCCTGAATTCTGGCCACTCTCCAGAAGAGGCTCATGGTTTTGTGTCCAAGATATGTACCACCTCCAAGCTCTGTGACATGGCCATGTAATGGATAGCTGAAGGGAATGGCAAACATCACAGAAAACTCAGATATCAGTTTGAAATGTAAAGTCTCAGTGGAGAAATCCTACTTTGGGCCTTTTCCTTAACTGTTGTTCTGTTTCCCTGAATGTCAGGATGTTCTTTGCCTCAGGACACCCCTTTGTGAAACCTGAAGAAAACAGTTTTCAAATGGAAATGAATGGGCATCACCTGTGGCTCTTTGCTTAATTGCTTTGGAAAGGGATGTGTCTGAATCAGTGTCTTAGCCCTGTGTGAGGCTGTTGATAATATTCTCAGCACCTGATGGATCTAAAGAAAGATCCCATGTGTGCATCCAAAACCAAAATGGCCAAAAGAGCAGTCATTGCGGATGAAGTCTTTCGCCTTCCTCTGTAAGGTTCCTGACCTCTATAAAGTGAGAAAAGGGAAGATACACCAAGCCAGTTGATGGCTCCTTTTGGAAAAATTGTACCACCAATGACAGCATAAGCATAAATACCCCAACACTACCACAAGTCGCTGCACCAACAGATAGTTCAAAATGCACACAAGTGATACATAGTCCAGGCAAGTTCTGCAAACAGTTCAGTGATGGCTATTGCACAATCTGTAGATTGGTTTTATCTTTGTCTTCACCGACACTGGGATGAAGATAGGAATTCTGGCAATAATGGCTAAAAAAAATTATGTATCATTCTAAAAGGTACTAAAAAAACCATTTTCTTAACAATTTACATTATCTTGAAGAGAATTATTCAATATAATGAAAAGGAAAGGTGAAAGTAAACATACAGTTCTGTTAACGTCCTTTTTTGTTCACATATTAAAACAGTCCTCAACAGATGTTTACCCAATTTAAATTAAAACATTTAAAACACTTGAATAAAAAAAAAATATTTGGATCCATTTTTTCATGAGCGCACATCATATATGATGTATGGACATATGTACATTCAAACATATGACACAAAACACAAGTGTGCAAACATAATATAATACATACAACACATTACATAATAGTAAAGGCCTTATAACTTTTTACAGGTGAAATCACCATTGGAATGTTTAAAAAATTATAGTCAAAAAATAGAAATGATCAGCAAAACAGTAACCTAGGTCTGCATTAGCTCAAAAACACAAAATAGAACTTCATGTTGTGGGAAAGGGCAATAATAAAATTGATATTGAAAAAAGCATCCTGGTTCTGTCGCAGATGTAAGGATAGCCAGACTGGAGTTTTGGATACCAGCTGTTATGGATTTGAGCCAAATCATCTTCTTTTTGGTCTATACAAATCAGTTTAGTTAATCTCTCTGGAATCCAAATCGGTGCTGTTCTTCCTGTGGAAACACACAAACAGACCCTCGACTCCAGACTATCACTTAGTCAGGACTTTAGTTAATCTCTCCGGAATCCAAATCGGCTGCTGTTCTTCCTGTGGAAACACACAAACAGACCCTGGACTCCACACAATTACTGGGTCAGGACCTTTCCATTGTCCTGTTAGAATAGCCTTCCAAAGTACCTTGAGCTTATGCACATTTTTTGGACACATATGCCTTTCTGCAGCACTAAGTCCTCATGAATCCAAATGTAAAAAGTTTAGAGTAAAAATGGTTATTTTAAGTTTATCTTTGGGAAATATATACCCCTTCCCAATTCCGTCTTTTTGCTTTAATAAGTACATTTTAATAGTTTGATGTGCTCTTTCAACTATGCCTTTTCCCTGTGGATTGTATGGGATTCCTGTTATATGAGTTATGCCAAATGATGAGCAAAATTGTTTAAAAGAGGTAGAAGAATAACCAGGGGCATTATCTGTTTTTAACTGTTTTGGAACGCCCACAGTGGCAAAATTTTTTAAGCAATGAACTATAACATCTTTAGTTTTTTCTCCGGCATGAAGGGAGCCCATCAAAAATCCAGAAGAAGTGTCAACTGTAACATTCAAATATTTTAATTTTCCAAATTCTGGCAAGTGTGTGACGTCCATCTGCCAAATATGGTTAGGTATCAATCCTCTCGGATTGACTTCAGGATTAACTTGTGGTAAAATGGTCACACAATTTTGACATTGTTTTATTATTTGTCTAGCTTGTTCCTTAGTTATTTCAAAACGCTTTTGTAAAGTATTAGCAATGACATGGAACTTTTTTGAAAATTTGTAGCTTCTTCTAGTGTAGAGAAAATATGAATATATGTCATGTGTAGTTTTATCTGCTAAATCATTGCCCAAACTAAGGGCTCCAGGCAATCCTGTATGTGCCCAGATACGTCTTATAAAGAATGGATCTTTTCTGTCCCAGATTAGACTTTGTATATTGGAAAGCAAAGAGAAAACAGTACTGAAGGGGAAATCCTACCAGCACCTTCAAGGGATACTATAGCATTAAATATATACTGACTATTGGAAAATAAATTAATTACAGAATAGAAAGGTGTTAGTAACAGTCTCCTTTAGAGGTGGCACTGTTGGTTGGACACTTACACCCTCTGATGATAGAAGGTTGTTAGTAGCAGCGTCCTTTTGTAACTTTTCCCCTGATGGCTTTTTCTGCTCTAAGCTTTGTTCCTCTATCTTTGTCTGAACTGAAGCCTTTGGACTAAGCAAAACAGATATGAAAGACCACAATGGCAATGTGCCAACTGGCAGAGTCCCTGGACTGTTCTTTTCTATTCTTTTTAAATCTTCACCATGATGGTTCCATTGTGGTAAATTTAATAACTCTTACTTTAAAAGCCATGGGCTACATTTTTATATTGTATCAATGTATGCCCTGACTGTCCCTGATTTTAGTGAGATGCCTCCTTCCTGTAACAATTTCCTTAACACTATTTCAGTTTGTTTTTTACTAATTTCTGATCCCGTATTTCTACTTTAAAGAAACCCAACAAGATAATGCAAAAAAGAAAAAAAAAAAAAAACGAGACAGAATGAAATAAAAAGTGAACAACAAAGTCATTATGGCCTTTCTATCCTCCTGACATGTGCATCCGACCTTTATCCCAATCTGTTCCTCAGACATAAATAGTTTTTCCTCAGATTTGAGTGGTTTTTCTTTCGTTTAACTCATCTCCAGGGACAGGCAACTTAAAATAAACGTGAAGCAAAACAAAAGAGGAATCCTAAAATGGCTACCCATCCTCTCGCCCTGCTCTCAGGGTCGAGCAGTTTACCTTATCACTTACCCTCAGTCAATCCCCGTTCGAGCCACCAAATGCTGCAGTCTGGCTAGGCACGATCCAGCAGCCACTTGTCAAAAGAAACAAACTTTATTTTTAGAACCACACACGCCAAACAAAACAGCTCCTCAGGAAAAACTCCCAGAGGCTAACTGCCACAACTGGCTTCCTTGTAAAGTCTCTCTCACACCCACAAACCTCTAACCTCCCACAAACCTCCTGCGCTTGAGGTCGATTTGCTGGGTCATCGTGGGTGGAGCGAAAAAACTCCCCCAATGAGCAGCTCCACAGTCTGAAAGGGCAGGGAAACAGCCCAATGAGCATCACCACAGAGTAGCCAATCAGCTAGATGTTGCTGGGGCCTCTGTGAGCCAATAATCAGCAGGCAGCTGGAATTTTTCTGGCAGTTGGAAGCTTGCTAGGGCACCTTCAGCTGTGGCTCTCAACAAATTCCTGTCTCCATTCTCTGTAGCCTATTCAGCACATGTTTTTTTATATGCACATATAGAATCCTACCTGTTATAACACGTAGATTTTTGTTAGGTGGCAGATACAAATTGTGAGAAGAGACTACTCCTCCTAAACGCTGTTGGAACTGAAAATTCAACCTATTGGTCAGCTTCGTAGTTGAACAACATTATGCATAAGTCCATGTTTAGAGAAATGAATATTTTTGAATCTGTGGATGATATATATTTCATGGTGAATTTCCATTGCAATATATATTGCTATTTTTAATGTCTCTCTGTGTGTGTGTTTGTGTATATGTGTGTGTGTATATATATATATATATATATATATATATATATATATATATTCTCAAGATTTTTCAAAATATGAAAAATGTTTCTTATTATACACTCTCTAAATTCATTCATATTCATATATTTGGATTTATAATCAACTTTTCACCAGATTATTCTCAGAAATATTCATCCACCTGACATATATATTTGTTTCCTAGTACTGAAAACTAACTTCAGTGAATGGTGCATACAAATCCTAATATTTCTACAGTAACTGACCCAGTTTAACATCAATTCAAGTAGATTCCTATGGGACATGATGTGTAGTTTGACGTTCATTTTTATTCAACACTGGTACATTAGTATTTCTTCAGTTTATGCACATCATAGGATATATATACATTTCATCCACTAGTTAGCAAATTTTTAAGCATTTGTTTGACTTTCAATCACTTCCTGCTTCAGAACACATGTATTCCTCCATATTTCTTGGCTTGACTTTTCATGAGACTTCTTTCCACACACATTATTTTTGATTTCCATAATCACTTTTTTAGCAAAACTCACACAGCTTCATGATAAACCAGAACCCTAATATTACCATTAGTTGTATAACTGGTTGAAATAAATGATTGTATATCAATATAAAATTTCACATAAGTTTTCAGATATCAATTTAAGCCATTATTTAAAGTGGAACCAGTTATATTATTTATTCACAGTAATGTCTATTCATGCATTATCTCTATATTCATAGACTCAAGGTAAACCTCTTTGATTCCCCAATATGAATTATACGTCTTCAAAGTATTGCTCCCAGAAATGATGGAAGAAATACTCATGTCACCTGATCTATATATACATTTAATCACAGTAATATTTGGACACAAAATGCAAATGTCAGGCTTATGATTGTACCAAAGCCTAAATGGAAAGTGAACATGGATTACTTAAAACATCCATGTCCAGGTTTCCTAATGCTCTCAAATGTCAATCCTATTGGTGACTACATATTTGTTTCTTCCTAAGATTATGTGTTCAACCTCAACCCTCTTGAAAATGTCTAATCCTATGACTCACTTTATACTTTGCTTGATTTCGTAATGTCTCTATTGATATCTGCTTTCCTACATATTTTCCCCAGTTCATCATTGTGACTGACTCTTCACTTGTGCTAACATTTAACTTCACTCTCTAACTGAAACCCTATTGCTAAAGAACTTTTGTTCCAAATCCTATACTCACTCGTCTTCCTAAGCCTACCCACTATCTTCCTAATCCTACCGACTATCCCTTTTTGACAGGATGTTCTCTTCTACATTCAATCATCCAATAATATTCCGGCAAGCGTAAGAGGAAGAGACCACCAAAAGACTGTACTATGCAACAGCTAAGGGTTTATTGGCGGTCCAGCATACTGGGGCTCAAAGCTCCCTTGAATACATCAGAGAGCCCTGAGAACAGCTTAAGCTGATCTTTTATACTTTCCTTGGAGGCTGCAGGGAGAGAAGTTTATTGATGGGTCAGGGTGAGTGGTCGGTCTGCGAGCAACCGGGTGAGGGAGTACATTCTGCAATTTGGCAATTGGGGACAGCACATTCTGGGAACAAGATTAGAAAACAGTTGTCAATATTTCAACAGTGTTTTTCTAAGCATACAGAAAAACAGGAAGTGACAAGTACCTATTTTATTAACCTTTCATTCCCCACTTCTTCTTCTGGATACTTTTAATCATAAAAGTGATCACAGGGAGGTTTAAATTCTATGTCTGCTAGTGGGGTATTGCCATATGTTTAACTTGACCAATTTGAGCTTGGAGAAAAGAAATTACACGGTTGAGCAAACAGGGTTTTATAGTGAGCAATAATATAAGGATTCTTGGATTGGCCAGGGTTGATAAAAGCATAGTTGACCAGGGAGACTGTGTGAACAAAGACTCAAACCACCCTTTTGGGCCTCTCTCTCTCTCGTTGATGCTCTTCAAGGCGTCTTTTTAATTTACTCATAGATTTTTTTTTTTTTACAACTCCCGTATGGTCGGCATAAAAGCAACATTCTTCCCTCAATGCAGCACAAAGGCCCTCTTCTCTCATGAAGAGGAGATCCAACCCTCGACTGTTCTCTAAAACAACTTCAGGTAGAGAGGTAAAAGATTCCTGCAAAGCTGTGATGGAGGTTTCTAATATCTTTATTTATTGGTCTATTGCTGCTTCTAATTGGGTCACTTGTTGTGTCCCATGGACCAGGGCAGTTGTTCCTGTACCCACCACTGCAGAAACCCCTATTCCTAATATATGGCTAAAGGGAGGATATATGTTATCAGCTTAACCGGGTTGTATGCCCCCCTATATGATCTTTAAATGAACCTGCGTCATGACAGTGCACTCTGTGAAACAACTTCAATTAATCACATCGGTTAACCATTTCATGAAAACATAAACAATGTTTAAGTATATAGAATTATACTGTTGTAGGGAAGGACAAGGCAAGGCACCTAAGATAGCATGGAAGACAGGGAAACAGTCCTATTTGGTTGCAAATGGATTCAGAGGGCACTGCTTCTGTTGTAATCAATTAATCCCCTGAACCCCAAGTTTAGATAGTTTCAGAATTTTGTACCCAACATATAAGGGAAGGGGCTCAGAAGTTCACAGTCTGCAGAAGATCACAAAAAGCAGTTTTTGTTTCTTTTTTTTCCTCTGTTCTGGGCAAGTTAACTTATCAAGGACACCTGGGAGAGGGAGAGATTTTTCTTCCCTTTCTTTTTTCCCCCTGCCAGCTGTTACAATGGAGCCCAATTTTAACTTCTTTATTGTAGAAATGTAGCCATTTCTGTGAAGCCCCACCTCAAGGCCAGAGGCCTTTTTCTCATATTTTGTGAAAAACTAGTAAGGGGGTGTCTAGCTGAGAAGTGCTGAGTTTTTTAGGCAGTGGCCAAGTAGAACAGGGCAACACGAATAAAGAAAATTTATCTACATTGAACTCTTTTATAGGGACTCTTTTGCTGAAAGTTTTAAAGTCAGCCATGGTGAAGACTTCTGGAGAAGGTCAGTTAAGACTTTTCGGTGGGCCTGGTACAGCGGGGGAAGACGGGGAAGGTGGGGCTGAGAGCACCTCCGAGGATCTGAGAATGAGGAAGGAGAGATGTAAAAGAATAATGGGAAACGGGTTTGGGATTTTCCAGGCAACAAAAACGTGAGCAGTAGAACAGGTAGAGGGGAAGACGGGAGTGAGTATCCCAAAATCCTGTGAGGGACTTTCAAAAACTTAGAAACCTGTTTTCAGTATTGACAAAGCAACATTAAAGGCCATTTTTATTACATCTTGGATAAGGGTCTGAGGGCTCTCCTCAGCTGGTTTGAGCTTTTGGTTAGCTGGTAAGAGGACCTGGTGGGACCCGGTGTGGCACTGACAGGAGAAGAGAGGAATGAGTGGGTGAAGGGGTACCTCAGTACCTGCTACCTCAGCAAGGGGGCAGTGGTCTGAGAACCGGCGGAGGTTTGGGCTTTTCATCTAGTAATTGGAGGGGAGAAATCAGTTTGCTGAGGTGGGAATGACAGCAGAGAGTCTGGAGCAGAAGGCTGAGGGTGAGGATCTTTTGGAGAAGCATAGTTCAGGATGTGAGTGAAGGAGGGAAAAGGCTTCCACATAGGGGAATCGCCTTTCACCCTTTTGAGCACTTGCAGAAGTTAAAAAGTTCACGCAGAATTTGAGGATCTGGAGACCCCTCTGGGGGCCATCGGTTTTGGTTATCTAATTGGTAGTATGGCCAATGCTCTGTACTGAATTTGATGAGGAGTTTGGGTTCCATCAGGCAGCCCCTGTATGCTCACATTCCCATGACATATAGAAGAAGTCAGCTTTTCCCCCACACAGCCGTGACTGTTTGTGGCTTTGATAGTCTGCTGGGCAAACATAGCAATCTAGGCTAGCCAACCTGCATCTGGCTCACGTGTCCCTACATCCATAAGGTTTGTTTCCATTATCTATGGTACAGAAGGCATTTAATGGAATTTTATTGGGATCCTCTTCATCAGGGATATACCAATAGGAAAGAGCTATAGCCAGCTGACAAATGTCTGTATGGAGAGATGGCCACCAGATCCTAAGGGGGCTGTATGCGAGATATATTATACTTATTTTCCAGTAGGATTTGTGATCACCCATCTCTGCTGAACGGACTGATGAGGGTTAGGACTACTGGTGGTAAATGGGAGAGTATAGAGCCTTATCCACATGGCGAATACGCAATTTTAAAGGGTTACCAGTCTTTTTCAGTTTCTAGCCAGAGTCTGGACAGGGCACAGGCTTGAGATGACAGGCATGGATCCAGGAAGTGATTCCATCTGCCATTACTACTGTAGGTGTTATAAGTAGCACCTGCTATGGTCCTTTCCAGCGGGGTTCCAGGGATGACACCTGATGTCGTCTTACGTCGATGAAGTCTGTTACTTGATGTCGATGTGGAATCCCCTCCTCCCCAGGTTGGTAGGCAGTGGCCAGCTGTTTTCACAGGTATTTCTTAGTTCTTTCAAGAGCTTTAAGTCTCTCAAGCAAGGGGGTGTGGAAGGGATCGTTAGGTCTTAGAGTGGGGTTAGGTCCCTTATGGGAGGAGGTGCACAATAGAGAATTTCAAAGGGGGTGTGATTACACAAAGAAACAGAGGGAGTATTTCTTGCATGCAACATTGCAGAAGGCAGGAGCATAGTCCAATCTTTAATGCTGGTCTCTAAGCTTAATTTCGGTAAGGTCTGTTTAATGGTTCTATTCACTCTTTCTACCTGTCCTGAACTCTGTGGTCGATAAGCACAATGTAACTTCCAATTAATCCTCAGGGTCCTGGCTAACCCTTGACTTACCGGGGCCATGAACACCAGTCCATTATCAGACCCTATTACCTTACGCAGGCCGTATCTTGGAAAAATATCTTCTAGGATATTCTTGGCCATCATTTTTGCTGTTTCTTTCTTTCTTTCTTTTTTTTTTTTTGTGGGGACTGTTTCAATCCATCCTGAAAATGTATCTACAAAGACTAGGAGATATTTAAGTCCATACCTTGCTGGCTTAATTTCAGTAAAATCCACTTCCCAAAATTGTCCTGGTCTGGTTCCTCATAGGCGCTTTCCTGAAGGAAGCTTGTAAGGGTAAGCATTAACCAATTGATGGAACTGACAGACTTTTGTTAACCATTCTGTTATTTCCTTTTCCTGTGAGTCAGTTAGTTTAAAACTCTGTTCTTGATCCTTCAGGAATTCCTGCAGTTTCTTTGAACCAAAGCGAGTGAGTTGATGTACAGTTTCTACTGACATAGTTGGAGCCATGACTATAGGAATTTTTACTGAAGGATTTAGAAATTCCACTTGGGGGCTGTCAGGGTTAAAGGTTATTTTGGCGTGGACCATGGTGAGCAGATCTCTGCCCATCAATGGGGCTGGGCATTCTGGGATTACTAGGAAGGAGTGATGGATTTTTTCCTTTCCCCAGGTCCATGGTACTCTTAGTTGTCTATGCCCAATATTTACTGCCGTTAGCCCCTTGAACTAGAGACTTTTTATTTAATAGAGGGCCAAATGTGGCCTTGAGGGCTGAGTATATTGCCCCTGTATTCACTTCAAAGTTTACTGGGGTCCCCTCCACTTCAAGCTACGCTTAACTCAGCGAGGGGATCGTAGCCCCTACTTTCGTAGTCATCCTCCAGAGTCAGAATGCCTGGCTGGTGTGGCTGTCTATTTCTGGGGCACTCTTTGGCCCAGTGTCCTTTTTCTTTACAGTAATCACATTGATCTGAGGCCAGGCGTGGTCTCTGGCCTGGGCCCAGGTATCCCTTCCTGTCTCCCTGTTTCTTAATTTCTGGCCTATTTTTTGTTGTGACCAGGACCTTAGTCAATGCCTTAGTCTGTCTTTGTTTCTTTTATCCTCCCTTTGCTCCCTTCTCTTCCTCAGTTTCTCTCTTATAGTATGCCTTCTCGTCTTCTCTGACTAAATCTCTCAAAGTCATATCTTGTAATCCATCTAAGCGTTGTAACTTTCTTTTAGTATCCAGGGCACCTTGCCCAATAAAGGCCATCATGACAGATGCCTTTTGATCCTCCCCCTGAGAATCGAAAGGAGTCTATCTCCTATATGTCTCCATAATTCTCTCTAAAAACATAGAGAGGGAGATTCATCAGGCCCTTAGTAATCTCTGTTACCTTGGCAAAATTAGTTGGTCGCCTAGCAGCCACTGGGAAACCCACTATTAGAGCCCGGTAATAAGGGGACAGTTTCTCCCTACCTTCAAAGATGTTGGGGTCCCAGTTGGGTCAGTTAAAGGGAATGCTGGCTTTGATTAAGTTGGGAAGTTGTGTTGGTCGCCCATCTGGTCTGAGGATACTTTTTTCTAGCTTGCAGGAGGATTCTCTTTTGTTCCTCTGTCATGAAGATAGTCCTTAGGTGTTGTTGGCAGTCATCCCAAGTAGGCTGGTGGGAAAACATCAATGACTCAACCAGACCTATGAGCCGGGTGGGTTCCTCAGAAAATGGGGGATTGTAATTTTTTAAGTTGTATAGGTTTGAAGAGGAGAAAGGCCAGTACTAGTAAGCTTGCATTTTTCTCCCATGGCCATCATCAATCGTTGGCCCATGGGGACGGAAGGGGTGCATCATGGGAGTTCCAGGGTTTCAATCATTTGCCGCCTGTGAGTTCCTTTAGCCGGGCCAGCTTCCTCCAGGGAAGGAGGGGATGTGTGTGCCACGAGGGAGTTATCTGGAGGGTGCTGGGCCGGCTTTGCTTCCTCCAATGGCAGAGAGGCTGAGTCAGCAGAAGTAGAATCACTTAGAGGGTGTTGTGGGTTAGTGGACGATGGCAGGGGATAAGGAGGGGGAAGAGATTCCAGTAGAGTCAAATCTTGTGACTCAGGGAGAACAGAGGGTGGAGGAGGGGGAGGAGCAGAGGGTTTGAGAGATCATGGGGGAAAGAGTAGGAGCGGGGGGCAGGGGCAAGGAAAAGCTTCACCCATGAAGAAGGAGATTTGCAGAGGTCATGCCAAGTTAAAATATATGGCTGTTGATCAGGATGGCTATGTGGCCCCGGCTGAAAGACAATATCTCTGACTTTTTAAATTAGTAGGAAGTAGAAAGATCCTTTTACGGGCCATCCGACTCCAAACGTGGGTCATTCTGAGGAACAGAGAGTCTGCCAGGTCCAGCGTTTGACTAAATAAGAAAGATTCTGAGCCCTTAAGCGGATTTTGGTCCAGTGATCAAGGGTCAGGGACAGAGGCATTGAAGTGCTCTGTCCCATAATGAAAGGTACACTAACAGTAAAAGCAACGACACATGACACAGACAAGACAAGACAATAAAGACATGCAATGGACCTCCAACACTGAGACCAGGAATGAGTAGCTGGCAAAATCCGATGGGCTGGAAATACCGAAACTGAAAATATCACTGAGTTGAGGAGACAATTGTTCCTTGATTTCCCGAGTCCTCTGGGGCGTACCCCAGGGACGCGGCCTGTGTCTCTGTGACACATCTCTCAGTCACTGTGGGAGAGAGCTCAGGCTCTTCATCGCCAGTGATTTTGCCAAGCCCTAAGCTGAAACATGAAACCAGAAAGAGGCCCCTTACTTGCCCCGAGAGGTGCCCGTTGGGGTCTCTCGTCCCCTGCTGCTGGAACTCTGTGGAACCTCAATATGTAAATGTCGTGTGAGTGTCGGAGGAAGAGACAACTAAGAGACTGTCTCATGAAACAGCAAAGGGTTTATTTGGGGTCCAGCATGCTGGGCCTCAGAGCTCACTTGAATAGAGAAGAGAGCCCCAAGCACAGCTTCAGCAGAGCTTATATACTTTCCTTGGAGAGGGAAGGGAGGAAAGTTTACTGATGGGTAAGGGCGAGTGGGTGGTTTGCGTGACACCGAGTGAGGGAGTACATTCTGCAGTTTGGCGTTTGGGAACAGCACACTCTAGGAAAAGATTAGCAAATTTTTCACAAGATTGCAACAGAGTTTTGTTAAGCATACAGAAAAACAGGAAGTGATAAGTACCTATTTTATTAACCTTTCACTACCGACTATTTCTTTTTGACTGGATGTTCTCTTCTACTTTCAATCATCCAAGGTACAAGGTCCTATGCCATTGTATATCGATGTATCTGAGACATCTGTGCAAAACATAATTCAACAATGCCTATCCCAATCAAGGCCCCAATGCCTTTCTGGCCTTCAAATCTTACTTAGATTTCTATTTTCATACATTCATTTCACCTATATATTCTTATACATATCGCAGGTTCCTTATACCATTATTCATATAGCAGAATGATTTCTAACCCACACCGAACATGTTATTAATCATAACCATACACTGTTCCCTCAATCTAATTTTACAAAAGAGCAGGGAAAGAGTTGTTCATGCAATACAGGAATGTCGGGGATATTAGACCTAATGAGAACCTCAAAGGTCCCTGCAAAAATGATCCCTGGAGAAGATATAGGCAGCTATGAAGGACCTGAGTGAGCAAAAGTCATCTTCCATGGCAAACAACATGGTCAGGATAAAGGGTTATGTCTGAATCAGCTTCTCTTCTTAATGTAGAGAAGATGGACCAAACCAGGACTGTGTGGAGATCTGTTCATGGGTGACTATGGTTGATATATCATTCTAAATTGTGAATGTGTCACAGGAAGTAGGGGCAGCCTCCATATAATGGGACCCTTGAAATCAACAGTTTGGATAAATTTGTTGCCAAGAAAGTGACCTCATTCAGTTCCTGAAGGAAGTGACCTCACCTCACTTGCTGGGTGATGGAACTCTCTGAACTTGGGATCCAGGAAGCCAGGCACCCAGAGCCAGTCCCAGTACCAGTCCCAGTTGTCTCACTTCTTTGGATTTACCAAGGACAGAGTCAGTCTTTCTTGGTACTTACAGATGTGAGGAAGGCCAAATGCAAGAAAGCTCTAAAGTGGGGCTTTACCTGAGAAAGCAGGTAGTGGCTCACCAGTGGCTCCTTACAACTTCACAGTGTTGGCCAAGGAGACCAGATCTTAGGACAGGCCATTTCGGGGGAACATTGTATGCCCCACCAATCAGGGGACACTCCAGATAGTCACAGACCTACTAGGGGTAAGAAGGTGCCTTTGTGGGTGTGGTTGTGGGTTTGTGGTTTTGTCTCATGTTCTGAGAATAGGTACTAAAGTCGGTTTGTTTGGTTTGGAGTGGACTGTTACTAGAAAGTTGTTTGACAAGGCGAGTATTTCTATGTCTGTGTATCCCAGTGTGTCTGTGGTTGTAGACATTAGAATAGATAAAGCATCAATGGATGTCTCCTGTCTATTAGAAAGCTTCCCAGCATTCGTCCTTCCCCATTTAAAATGGACTGTAGCTTACCTTATTGGTTGGCAACCAGTGATAACTTCCTAAGTTTTCCTGTTTTCTTCCTGAATTCTGGCCACTCTCCAGAATAGGCCCATGGTTTTGTGTCCAAGATATATACCACCTCCAAGCTCTGTGACATGGCCATGAACTGGATAGCTGAAGGGAATGACGAGCATCTCAGAAAACTCAGATATCAATGTGACCAGGAGAGTCTCAGTGGAGAAACTCTGCTTTGGGCTTTTTGCTTACCTATTTTTCTTTTGACCTGAATGTCAGGAAGGTCTTTGACTCAGGCTACCCCTTTGTGAAGCCTGAAGAAAAGAGTTTTCAAATAAAAAAGAATGGGCATACCTATGGCTCTTTGCTTAATTTCTTTGAAAGGGATGTGTCTGAATCAGCCCTTTCGCCCTGTGTGAGGCTGTGGCTTAGATTTTCAGCACCTGATGGATCTAAAGAAAGTTCCCATGTGTGCATGGAAAACCAAAATGGCCAAAAGAGCAGTAATTGTGATGAAGTCTCTCGCCTTCCTCTGTAAGGTTCTTGACCTCCATCAAGTAAGAATAGGGATGCTTTGCATCTAATGAGTACTTCAAAACCTACAGAGGCTAGGCCATAGGTGCCTGGGTTTTCTCATGACTCCAATTCACATAAAGAATCTAAACCCCACAGGCAGTGGCCTCAAATTGGTAAAGTGGAGCAGTATTAAGGTCAGGCCTATTTGTTCACTCTTAGTTCGCAGGAAGTGTGTCCAGGCCACAATGACTTTAGGCAAATGAGGGGCAAGGGAGATTATTTTGTACACTCTCTTGGTCTGCGCCCTCATGGAAACCTCCAGCCAGAGTTTATGATGAGTGTCTATGTGGTAGAACATGAGCGCCATGTGGGAGTGTTTTGGTTTTAATTGAGGTCATTTGTGTGGCTGTTGGACGAGATGACTGGGTCCACCTGGGTTTGAACTCTGGTGTAATTCCCCTTAGAGACTGAGTTCTGGAACTGACCTCAGAGAAGTATTGAAATAAATAGTCTTGGGATTTTAGGAGGCCACACATGAGAATCGCCCTTGGAAACTGAGATCTAGGCCCAGGATGGCTTCCAACAGAGCTCAGGGAATCTAAGCCAGGATATCACATGATTTTATTCTTAAAGACTTCGTAGCCATACTTGAGAGTCTATCGACACATGGAACTCACATTGTACACCTCAATGGGCATGGCTTCATGTGACCACTTGGCCACCTTTTGGGAAGGCTTGCCTGTGAGTGTTCTCCAGAGCTTTCTTTGAAATGAGCTTCCTCACCATTCAATGGTTCCTGAATTAATTGAAACCCACAGTGACTCCAACTTCATCCTTGAAAAATGGCTACATAAATACCTTGAAATTTTTGAAATTCCCATGACCAGGTGGCACTGGAGAACATTTGGATATCCTTTTGCTGATCATGAGTGTACCAGACAGTGCCTTGATTCACTGGGTTTCGTGAAACTGGTGTAGAACAGAGATGTCAGTAAGTTGGAGCCTGCTGAGTAGTGGACATAGAGCAGTGGACTGTATGTGTGTGAATAAATATTTTTGGTAGGACCACCTGGATCTGCCATTGGCTTCCAAAAGCCTTGTGACTGACAAGGTGCAGGCAGCAGACCCTTATATGTAAAGGCATGTTGTTATATGCAGAGGTTTCAGGGTAATGTTCAGAGTCAGGTTGCTATAGTCAAGGGGGAAAGTATTGTTGGATAGAAGCCTGGTTCGTACATTCTCTTGGAGACCCTGACCAACCACACGTGACAGAACTCCCTCCAGCACTGTGTCCCAGTTGTACTCCTTGTATTTTATGAAACCAATACCAAACTGCCAGTGCAACTGCAAGAAACACCAGGAAAAATGGAGGATGACCAAATGGCTTCACAGACTACATGGGAAGACACTTAGCTCCCAGTGGCCACAGTTTATCTACAAAAAGAGAATTCAGAACTTCTGCCTCATGTTCATTAGAAAATAAGGAACCATGTCCTTCAGGTCACATAGATGCAGACACAGGTTTGATGGTGTCACTCCAAAACCAAGCTAAATCGTGTGAAAATTACATATATTTCATGTGCCCAACCTTAGAGGAAGTTTCTCAAGAAGTCTTTAGGCCAGCAGAGCTCTATGTTTCTGGAGTGTTTACCCTCTCCCTTACTTTTGGAAATTGTTCTACCACCTCCAGTGTTGTGAACTCCTGAACAATTTTTATTCCACATATGTATTTACAGTTTTTCTAACTCCTCTCCTCTAATTGTGTCTTACTTGGATCGATGGTTGTGTCAAGGCTTTGTTCTGAATGAGAGTGGGAAGAATTTTGTGTAGCACATGTTTGCATGCACATTAGATTCATTTTCCTATTTTCCATTTGAAATACTGAATCCCTGACACTAACCAATACCCTACTAGACTCTGACTACTAATCCTAATAATATGGAGAAAAAGAAACGTAACTGAATAGAAATGCAAGCCTTTCATATGAAGCATGGTGTATACTTGGATTTGCCTTCTGCTTTATCAAGAGGATGTATTATAAATCTAGTCAACTTTTCTTTGTAATATTTCTTCATGAGTTCTTAAAGTTAACACATATGAAAATTCCTGTCTCCCTTTCTCTGAAGCCTATTCAGCACATGTATCTTTTTATGCATATATAGTATCCTACCTGATATCACACGTACATTCTTGTGAGCTCACTGACTTTGGTATATAAAAATTGTGAGAAGAGATGACTCCCCCTAAATACTGATGGAACTCAAAATTCAACCTGTGGGTGAGCTTTCTAGTGAAAAACATTAGACATAATTAACATAAATCCATGATCAACAAAATGAATATTTTTGAATATGTGGATGAATTATAATTCATGATGAATTTCGATTGGCATATATATTGCTGCATATCAATGTGTGTGCGTGTGTGTGTGTGTGTGTGTGTGTGTGTGTATATATATATTCTCCAGATTTTCCAAAATATGAAATATGTCTGTCTTATTATACACTCCTTAAATTAATTCATGTTCCTGTATGTGTATTTATTAACAACATTTCACAAGATTAATCTCAGAAATACTCAACCACCTGAAATACATATTGGTTTTCTAGTACTGAAAACTAATTTCAGTGATAGGTGCTTAGAAATCCTAATATTTCTACAGTAACTGACCCAGTTTAACATCAATGCAAGTAGATTCCAATGGAACATGATGTGTATTTTGATGTTCATTTTTATTCAACATTTGTACATTACAATTTCTTCAGTTTATGGACATCATAAGATATACTTTCTCATCCACAAGTTCACAAATGTATAGGTATTTATAGGCATTTGGTTTACTTTCAATCACTTCCTACTTCAGAACACATGTATTTCTCCATGTTGCTTTACTGGTCTTTTCACTAGACTTATTTCAAAACACATTATTTTCGATTGCATGATCATTTTTGAAACAAAACTCACACACTCTTCATGATAAACTGTAACCAGAATATTACCATTTGATATATAACTCGTTTGAATGAATGTATATATATAAGATTTCCTATATATTTTCAGAGGTAAATTCAATCCATTATTTAAACTTGGAACCAGTTATATACTTTATTCACAATATGGTCTATTCATGCATCATCTCTATAATCATCAACACGGGGGTACACCTATTTGTATCCTCAGTACTAATTTATAAGTTTTCAGAATTTTGCTCCCCGTAATGGTGGAAGAAATACTCATGTCACCTGATCTACATATACATTTTATCACAGTAGTATTCTGGACACAAAATGCAAAGGTCACACTTATGATTGTGCCAAAGCCTAAATGGAAAGTGAACATGGATTACTAAAAACATGCATGTCCATTTTGCCTAATGCTCTCAAATATCAATCCTATTGGTGAGTACATATTTGTTTCTAAGATAATATATTCAACCTCAACCCTCTTGAAAATATCTAATACTATCACTGACTTTATACTTTGCATGATTTCCAAATGTCCCTATTGATATCTGCTTTCCTACATATTTTCCCCAGTTCATCATTGTGATGGTCTCTTCACATGTGCTGACATTCACATTCACTCTCTAACTGAAACCCTATTGTTAAAGAACTTTTTTCCAATTCCTAGACTCACTCTTCTTCTTAAACATACTGACTATCTTCCTAATCCTACAGACTATCCCTTTTTGACTGGATGTTCTCTTCTACATTCAATCATCCGAGGTACCCGGTCCTATGCCATTGTGTATCGATTTATCTGAGACCTCGGTGCAGAACATAATTCAAGCTAATTATCTCAATCAAGGGCCCAATGCCTTCCTAGTCTTCAAATCGTTCCTAGATCTCTGTTCTCATACATATATTTCACGTCTATATTCTTCTAAATATCACAGATTCCCAATACCATTATTCATCCAGCAGAATGATTCCTAACTCAAATCAAACATGCTTTTAACCCTAACCATACACTGTTCACTCTATCTCACTTTACAGAAGAGCAGGGACAGAGTTGGTCTTACAATACAGGAAGCTAGAGGATCTTCCACCAGCTGAGAACCTCAGAAGTCCATGCAGAAATAATCCCTTGAGAAGATGTAGTCAGCTAAGAAGGACCTGAGAGAGCAAAAGTCATTTTGCATGGCACACAACCCGGTCAGGATGAAAGGATGTGTCTGAATCAGCCTCTCTCTTCTTAATGTAGTGAAGAAGGACAAAACCAAGCCTGGGTGGAGAGCTGTTCCCAGGTACTTATGGTTTCTATACCATTCTAACTTGTGAAAGTGTCACAGGAAGTAGGCAAAGCCTCGATCTCAGAGAGCATACGAAGCAACTGTTAGGACAAAGTGGTGGCCAAGGCAGTGACCTCATTCAGTTCCTGAAGAAAGTGACCTCACCTACTTCCTTGGTGATGAGACTCTCTGAATTTAGGATCCAGGAAGCCAGGCCCCCATTACCAGTACCAGTCCCAGTCCCAGTGAGCTCACTTGTTTGGATTTACCAAGGAGAGAGTCAGTCTTTCTTGGGACCTACTAATGTGAGCGTGGCCAAATGCCAGGATAGCTCTTAAGAGGGGCCTTTCCTGAGAGGACAGAAAGTGGCTCACCGCTGGCTCCTGACAACTTCACAGAGTTGTCAAAGGAGACCAGATCTATGACAGGAAATGCCATTGTTGAGAAATATGGCCTACCAGTCAGAGGACACTCCGGATAGTCACAGACCTACTTGGGGGAAAAGGTGCCTTGGTGTGTGTGGACGACAGTTTGTGGTTTTGTCTCATGTTCTGAGAATAGGTAAAAAAAAATGTCGGTTTGTTTGTTTTGGAGTGGAATGTTTCCAATAAGTCTTTGACAAGGCGAGTGTTTCTATGTCTTTGTATCCCCCTGTCTCCATGGTTGTAGACATTAGAAAAAAGAATGCCACAATGGGTGTGTCCTGTCTAGGACAAAGCTTCCCAGCATTCATCTTGCCCAATTTATGAATGGACTGCAGCTTGCCTTATCCATGGGCAAGACCTACTATGATCCTAAATTCCTGTATTCGTCCTGAATTCTGGCCACTCTCCATAATAGTCTCATGGTTTTGTGTCCAAGATATATATCACCTCAGAGCTCTGTGACATGGCCATGTACTGGATAGCTGAAGGGAATGGCGAGCATCTCAGAAAACTCAGATATCAGTGTGACCAGGGAGTCTCAGTGGAAAAACCCTGCTTTGGGCCTTTTGCTTACCTATTCTTCTGTTGTCCTGAATGTCAGGAAGGTCTTTGCCTAAGGCCAACCCTTTGTGAAGCCTGATGAAAACAGTTTTCAAATGGAAATGAATGAGCATCACCTGTGGCTCTTTGCTTAATTGCTTTGGAAAGGTATGTGACTGAATCAGCCTCCTGGCCCTGTGTGAGGCTGTGGCTTAGATTCTCTGCACCTAATCGATCTAAAGAAAGATCCCATGTGTGCATCCAAAACCAAAATGGCCAAAAGAGCAATCATTGTGGATTAAGTCTCTCACCTTCCTCTGTAAGGTTCCTGAGTTACATCAGTGAGAATAGGGATCTTTGGGTCAAATGAGTTCTTCAAAGCCCTGCAGATTCTAGCCCATAGATGCTTGGGTTTTCTCATGACTCCAATTCAAATAAAGAATCCAAACCCCACAGTCAGTAGGCCTCAGATTGGAGAAGTGGAGCAGTATTAAACACAAGTCTATATGATCACTCCTGGTTCACAGGAAGGGTGTCCAGACCACCCTGACTTTAGGCAAATTAGGGGCAAGGGAGCTTTTTTTGGACACTGTCTTGGACTGCGCCCCTCATGGAAACTTCCAGGCACAGGTTATGATGAGTGTATATATAGAAGAAGATGAGTGCCATGTGGGAGTGTTTTGGTTTTAATTGTGGTCATTTGTGTGGCAGTTGGAAGTGATGCCTGGGTCAACCTGTGCTTTAACTCTGGTGTGATTCCAATTAGAGACTGAGTTCTGGAACTGACCTCAGAGAAGTATTGCCATAAATTATGTTGGTATTTTAGGAGGCCACGCATGAGATTTGCCCTTGGAAACTGAGATCTATGCCGATTTTGGCTTTCCACAGATCACTGGGAATCTCAGCAAGGATATCACATGATTTTATTCTGAAAGTCTTGGCATGTATAGTTGAGAATCTTAACACATATGTACCTCACATTGTAGACCTCAATGGCCCTGGCTTCATGTGACCTTTTGGCAACTCTTTGGAAAGCCTTGCCTGTGAGAGTTCTCCAGAGATTTTATTGCAATGAGATTCCTCACTATTTACAGGTTCCTGTATAAATTGAAACCCCCAGTGCCTCCAACGTTATCCTTGAAAAATGGCTAGATAAATATCATGAAATTTTTAAAATTCCCATGATCAGGTGGCACTGGAGAACCTTTGGATGTCCTGTTGCTGATCATGAGTGTACCAGACCCTGCCTTAATTCACTGGGTTTCATGAAAATGGTGTAGAACAGAGATGCCAGAAATTTGGACCCTGTCGAGTAGGGGGCCTAGAGCAGTGGAGTGTAGGTGTGTGAAAAAACATCTGTGGTGGGGCCACGTGGATCTGCCATTGGCTTTCAAATGACTTGTGACTGACATGGTGAACCCAGCAGACCCTTATATGTAAAGGCATCTTGTTATATGGAGAGGGTTCAGGGCAATGTTCAGAATCAGGTTGCTTTGGTCAAGGTGGAAAGCTATGTGGATAGAAGCGTGGTTGGTGCATTCTCCTGCAGACCCTGACCCACCACACGTGAGAGTCCTCCCTCCAGAACTGTGTCCCAGTTGTACTCCTTGTATTTCGTGAAGCCAACACCAAACTCCCAGTGCAGCAGTAAGAAACACAATGAAAAGTGGAGGATGACCAAATGGCTTCACAGTCCACACAGGTAGATACTTAGACACCAGTGGCCACAGTTTCCTAAAAAGAGAAAATTAAGAACTGCTGCCTCATGTTCACTAGAAAATAAGGAAGCATGTCCTCCATGTCACATAGATGCAGACCCAGAATTGGTAGTCTCACTACCAAGGACGCTAAAGCTCCTGACAACAACGTATATTTCAAGGGCCCAACCTCAGAGGCAGTTTATCAAAAAGTAATTAGGCCAGCAGAGCTCCAAGTTTGTGTAGTGTTTACCCTCTCCCTTACTTTTGGAAACTGTTCTACCACCTCCAAGTTTGTGAACTCCTGATCATTTTCCTTTCCACATATGTAATCACAGATTTTCTAACTCTTCTCCACTAATTGTGTCTTAGTTGCTGCGAAGGTAATGTGAAGGCATTGTTCTGGATGAGAGTGGGAAGATTTTTGTGTAGAACATAATTGCATACACATTAGATTCATTTTGCTATTTTCCATTTGAAATACTGAATCCCTGACACTAACCCATACTCTACTAGACTCTGACTACTAATCCTAATATGAGAAAAAGAAACCTAACAGAATACGAATACAGGCCATTCATAGGAAGCATGGTGTATACTTTAATTTGCCTTATGCTTTATCAATGGTATGTGTTATAAATCTAGTCAATTTTTCATTGTAATATTTCTCCATGAGTTTTTAAAGTTAACCCATTTGTAAATTTCTGTCTCCCTTTCTCTGTAGCCTATTCAGCACATGTATTATTTTAGGCATATTTAGAATCCTACCTGGTATCACATGTACATTCTTGTGAGCTCACTGATTTTGGAAGATACAAATTGTGAGAAGAGATCACTCCCCCTAAATACTGATGGAACTGGAATTCAACCTGAGGGTGAATTTCCTAGATGAACAACATAATACATAAATCCATGTTCATAAAATGAATATATTTGGATATGTGGATGATATATATTTCATGATGAATTTCGATTGTCATATATATTGCTACATTTTAATGTCTTTGAATGTGTGTTTCTATCTATGTATCTATCTATATATCTATTTCTCTCTCTCTCTCTCTCTCTCTCTCTCTCTATATATATATATATATATATATATATATATACTCTCCAGATTTTTCAAAATATGAAATATATGTGTCTTATTATACACTTCCTAAATTCACTCATGTTTCTATATGTGGATTTATAATCAACATTTCACAAGATTTTTCTCAGAAATATTCATCCACCTGAAATACATATTTATTTCCTAGTACTGAAAACTAACTTCGGTGAATGGTGCTTACAAATCCTAATATTTCTACAGTAACTGACCCAGTTTAACATGAATGCAAGTAGAACCCTATGGGACATGATGTATATTTGAAGGTCATTTATATTCAACACTTGTACATTACTATTTCTTCAGTTTATGGACATCAAAGGATATATCATTTCATCCACAAGTTCAAAAATTTGTAGGCATTTGGTTCACTTTCAATCACTTCCTGCCTCAGAACACATGTATTCCTCCATGTTTCTTGACTGGTCTTTTAATGAGACTTCGTTCCAAACACATTATTTTCAATTTCCATAAACATTTTTGAAGCAAAACTCACACACTCTTCGTGATAAACCATAATGCTAATATCAAAATTAGATGTATAACTGGTTGGAAGGAATGTACATATATCAATATAAGATTTTCTATATATTTTCAGATATCAATTCAATCCATTATTTAAAGTTGGAACCAGCTATGTTATTTATTTACAGTATTTTCCATTATGGCATCTTATCCATATTCATAGACACAGGGTACACCTTTTGTATCCCCAATACTAAAGTATAAGTCTTTAAATTATTGCTTCAGAAACGTTGGAAGAAATACTCTACTCACCTGATATACATATACATTTCATCTCAGTGATATTCCTGACACAAAATTCAAGGGTCACACTTATGATTGTTCCAAAGCCTAAATTGAATGTGACCATGTATTACTAAAAACATTCATGTCCTGGTTCTCTAATGCTCTCAAATATCATTCCTATTGGTGACTACATATTTGTTTCTTCCTAAGATTATATATTCAACCTCAACCCTTTTAAAAATGTCTTTTCCTGTCACACACTTTGTACTTTGCCTGATTTCCTAATGTCTCTATTGATACCTGCTTTCCTACACCTTTTTTCCAGTTCATCATTGTGAATGACTCTTCAGATTTGCTGACATTTACATTCAATCTCTAATAAAACCCCTTTGCTAAAGAACTTTTTGTCCAACTCCTAGACTCAATAAAATGGGTTGCTCAAAGCCCTGCAAAAGGTAGCCCATAGGTGCTTGTGTTTTCTCATGACTCCAATTCACATAAAGAATCTAAACCCCACAGTCAGTAGGCCTCAAATTGGAGAAGCGGAGCAGTATTAACGGCAGGCCTATTGATCACTCCTGGTTAACAGGAAGGGTGTCCAGGCCACCTTGATTTTGGGCAAATGAGGGGCAAGGGAGCTTGTTCTGGACACTGTTTGGGCTGTGCCCATCATGGAAAGCTCCAGCTAGAGGTTATAATGAGTGTCTATATGGAAGCAGATGAGGGCCATGTGGGAGTGTTTTGGTTTTAATTGTGGTCATTTGTGTTGTGGTTGGAAGAGATGACTGGGTCCACCTGAGGTTGAACTCTGGTGTGATTCCCCTAAGATACTGAGTTTTGGAAATGACCTCAGAGAAGTATTTCCATTAATTGTGTTGGGATATTAGGAGGCCACACATGAGCGTCGCGCACGCATGAAAGTAGGCCTCAAATTGGAGAAGCATAGCTTTTTGTCCAAATCCTTTACTCATTCTTCTTTCTAA
The DNA here is from genome assembly GCF_048772815.1 of Callospermophilus lateralis. Taxonomy (NCBI): domain Eukaryota; kingdom Metazoa; phylum Chordata; class Mammalia; order Rodentia; family Sciuridae; genus Callospermophilus; species Callospermophilus lateralis. The sequence goes on along the minus strand of NW_027514443.1, from coordinate 552,497 downwards.
TCTTACAGTCTATATTCCTAATCCTACTGACTATACCTGTTTGACTGGATGTTCTCTTTGACATTCAATCATCCAAGGTACCAGGTCCTGTACCATTGTATATCGATTTATCTGAGACAACTCTGCAGAACATAATTCAAATCTAAGTATCACAATCAAAGGCCCAGTGTTCTTCTGGGCTTCAAATCTTACCTAGGCTTCTGTTTGCATACTTATATTTCACCTATATATCCACGTTAAGTAAAATGAATATTTTTGGTCCTGTGGATGATATATATTTCATGATGAATTTTCTACTCACCTAATATACGTATACATTTCATCTCAGTAATATTCCTGACACAAAATGCAAGGGTCACACTTATGATTGTACCAAAGCCCAAATTGAATGTGACCATGTATTACTAACAACATCCATGACCTGGTTCCCTAATGCTCTCAAATATCATTCTTAATCATATAATAAGACTACATATTTGTTTCTTCCTAAGATTATATATTCAACCTCAACCCTGTTAAAAATGTATTTTCTTATCACACACGTTGTAATGTACCTGATTTCCTAATGTCTCTATTGATATCTGCTTTCCTACACCTTTTCTCCAGTTAATAATTGCGAATGACTCTTCACATGTGCTGACATTGACATTCACTCTCTAACTGAATCCCCATAGCTAAAAAACTTTTGGTTCAAATGCTTTACTCCCTATTCTTTTGAAACCTACGAACTATCTTCCTAATCCTACCGACTATCCCTGTTTGAGTGGATGTTCTCTTCTACATTCAATGATCCAAGGTACAAGGTCCTAGGCCATTGATTATCTATTTATCTGAAACATCTGTGCAGAACGAAATTCAAACCTAAGTATACCAATTGAGTGCCCAATGACCTTCTGGGCTTCCAATCGTTCCTAGATTTCTGTTTTCATATTTATGTTTCACCTCGATAGTCTTATAAATATCACAGGTTCCGAATACCATTATTCATCCAGCAGAATGATTCCTAACCCATATCGAACATGTTATTAACCCTAACCATACACTGTTCCCTCAATCTAACTTTACATAAGAGCAGGGAAAGAGTTGGTCTTACAATACAGGAATGTAGGGGATCTTCCACCTGCTGAGAACCTATAACGTCCATGCAGAAATGATCTCTGTACAAGATGTTGGCAGCTATGAAGGACCAGAGAGAGCAAGAGTCTGGTCAGGATGAAGGGTTGTGTCTGAATCAGTCTCTCTCTTCTTAATGTAGAGAAGATGGACCAAAGAAGGCCTGTGTGGAGAGCTGTTCCCGAGTGCCTATGGTTGATATAGCATTCTAACTTGTGAAAGTGTCACAGGAAGTAGGGGCAGCCTCAATCTCATGGGACCCTTGGAAGCAAGTGTTAGGACAATGTGGTTGCCAAGGCAGTGACCTCATTCAGTTTCTGATGGAAGTGACCTCACATCACTTCCTTGATGATGGAACTCTCTGAACATGGGATCCAGGAAGCCAGGCACCCAGAGCTAGTCCCAGTTTCAATCCCAGTGGTCTCACTTGTTTGGATTCATCAAGAACAGAGTTAGTCTTTCTTGGTACCTACTGATGTGAGGATGGCCAAATGCCAGGAAAGCTCTGAAGAGCGGCGATTCCTGAGAAACCAGGTAGTGGCTCGCCACTGGCTCCTGTCAACTTCATAGAGTTGCACAAGGAGAACAGATCTGAGACAGGACAGGCCATTTTGGAGGAACATAGTATGGCCCATCAGTCAGAGGACCTCCGGATAGTCACAGACCTTCTTGGGGGAAGGATTTGCCTTTGTGGGTGTGTGTGTGTGGGTTTGTGTTTTTTTGTCTCATGCTCTGAGAATATGTAAGAAAGGTGATTTGTTTGGTTTGGAGTGAACTGATTCTAGTAAGTCGTCTGACAAGGCGAGTGTTTCTGGGTCTGTGTATTCCACTGTGTCCGTGGTTGTGGACATTAGAAAAGAGAATGCTTCAATGGATGTGTCCTGTCTAGTAGAAAGCTTCCCAGCATTCATACTTCCCAATTTATGAATGAACTGTGGCTTTCCTTATCCATGGGCAATCCTGATATCTTCCTAAGTTCCTGTTTTCTTTCTGAATTCTGGCCACTCTCCCGAATAGGCTCATGTTTTTGTGTCCAAGATATGTACCACCTCCAAGCTCTGTGACATGGCCATGTACTGGATAGCTGAAGGGAATTGCGAGCATCTCAGAAAACTGAGATATCAGTGTGATCAGGAAAGTCTCAGTGGAGAAACACTGCTTTGGGCTGTTTTCTTACCTACTGTTCTGTTGCCCTGAATGTCAGGAAGGCCTTTGCCTCAGGCCCCAATTTGGGAAGCCTGAAGAAAACAGTTTTCAAATGGAAACTAATGGGAATCACCTGTGGCTCTGTGCTTAATTGCTTTGGAATGGGATGTATCTGAATCAGGCTCTAGGTCCTGTGTGAGGCTGTGGCTTAGATTCTCAGCACATAATGGATGTAAAAAAAGATCCCATGTGTGAATCCAAAACTAAATTAGCCAAAAGAGCAGTCATTGTGGAAGAAGTCTCTCGCCTACCTCTGTAAGGTTCCTGACCTCAATCAAGGGTGAATAGGAACCTTTGGTTCAAATGAGTTCTTCAAAGCCTTGCAGAGGCTAGCCCATAGGTGCTTGGGTTTTCTGCAAAATCCAAATCACATAAAGAATTTATAACTGACTTTCAGTAGGACTCAAACTGGAGAAGCAGAGCAGTATTTACAGCAGGCCTATTTTATCACTCCTGCTTCCCCGGACGAGTTTCCAGGCCACCCAGACTTTAGGCAAATGAGGGGCAAGGGAGTGTATTTTGGACACTGTCTTGGGCTGCGCCCCTCATGGAAACCTCCAGCCAGAGGTAATAATGAGTGTCTATATGGAAGAAGATGAGGGCCATGTGGGAGTGTTTTGGTTTTAATTGTGGTCATTTGTGTGGCGGTTGGAAGAGATGACTTGGTCCACCTGGGCTTGAACTCTGGGGTCATTTCCCTTAGAGACTGAGTTCTTGAACTGACCTCAGAGAAGTATTGCCAAGAATTGTCTTGGGATTTTAGGAGGCTTCGCAAGAGAGTGGCCCTTGGACACTGAGATATAGACACAGGGTGGCTTTTCACACAGCACTGGGAATCTGAGTCAGGATATCACATGATTTTATTGTGAAAGACTTGGCAGCCATAGATGAGAGTCAAATCACACATGGACGGCAAATTGTAGACATCAATGGGCCTGAATTCATGTGATCTTTTGGCCACTATTTGGGAAGACTTGCCTGTGAGAGTTCTCCAGAGATTTCATTGAAATGAGCTTCCTCACCATTTAATGGTTCCAGAATGAATTGAAACACACAGTGCCTCCAACTTCATCCTTGAAAAATGGCTAGATAAATACCATGAAATTTTTTAAATTCCCATCACCAGGTGGCACTGGAGAAACTTTGGATGTCCTGTTTCTGATCATGAGTATATAATACAGTGCCTTGATTGACTGGTTTTCATGAAAATGGTTCAGAACAAAGATGTCAGAAAGTTGAAGACTGCTGAGGAGTGGGCCCAGAGCTGTGGTGGGAAGGTGTGTGATAAAACATCTGTGGTGGGGCCATATGGATCTCCCATTGGCGTCCAAATTGCTTGTGACTGACGTGGTGCAGCCAGCAGACCCTTATATGTAAAGGCATCTTGTTATATGGAGAGGTTTCAGGGCAATGTTTAGAATCAAGGTGCTATGGTCAAGGGGGCAAGCTATGTGGGATAGAAGCCTCGTTGGTGCATTCTCCTGCAGACCCTGACCTACCACACATGGCAGAACTCCCTCAAGCACCGGGTAACAGTTGAATTCTATGTATTTCATGAAGCAATACCAAAATCCCAGTGCAGCAGCAAGAAACACCACGAAAAGTGGAGGATGACCAAATGGCTTCACAGTCCACATGTGGATACACTTAGCCCCCCGTTTCCACAGTTTACCTACAAAGAGAGAATTCAGCACTGCTGCCTCATATTCAGTGGAAAATAAGAAACCATGTCCTCCAGGTCAGATAGATTCAGACCCAGCTTTGATGGTCTCATTACAACGGAAGCTAAAGCTCCAGACAATAATATATATTTCAAGTGCCCAACCTACGAGGCAGTTTCTCAAGAAGTCTTTAGGCCAGCAGAGCTCCATGTTTGTGGAGTGTTTACTCTGTCCCTTACTTTTGGAATCTCCTCTACCACCTCCAAGTTTGTGAACTCCTGAGCATATTCCATCCCAGTTATTTATTCACAGATTTTCTAACTCTACTCCACTAATTGTGTCTTTCTCTGGGTGATGGTAATGTCAAGGCATTGTTCTGGATGAGAGTGGAAAGATTTTTGTGTACCACATATTTACATACACATTGTATTCATTTTCCAATTTTCCATTCGAAATACTGAATACCTGACACTAACACCTACCTTGGTAGACTCTGACAACTAATCCTAACAAGATGGAGAAAAATAACCCAAAAAGAAAAAAATACAAGCAGTTCAGAACTGGAGGCATGGTGTATAGTTGGAATTGTCTTTTGCATTATATAGGATAGGAGATAGAAATGTAGTCAATTATTTGTTGAAATAGTTCTCCATGTGTTTTAAAGTTAACAAATATGTGAATTCCTGTCTCCCTTTCTCTGTAGCCTATTCAGCACATGTATTTTTACATGCAATTATAGAATCTTACCTTATACCACACGTACATTCTTGTGACGTGGCTGACTTGGCAGATACAAATTTTAAGAGATCACTCTTCCTAAATGCTATTGGAACTGAAAATTCAAGCTATGAGTGAGCTTCCTTGTTGAATAACATTATACATAAATCCAGGTTCAAGAAAATAATTATTTTTGAATCTCTGGATGATATACATTTCATGGTGAATTTCAATTGGTATATATTATGTTATTTTTAATGTCTGTGTATGTTTGTGTGTGTGTGTGTGTGTGTGTGTGTGTATGTATATATATATATATATATATATATATATATATATACTCTCCAGATATTTTAAAATATGAAATATGTGTCTTATTATACACTCCCTTAACTCATTCATATTCAAGTATGTGGATTTATAATCAAATTTTCTCAAGACTTTTCTCAAAATATTCATTCTCCTTAAATACATATTTGTTTCCTAGTACTGAAAATTAACTTTAGTGAATGGTGCATAAAAATCCTAATATTTCTACAGTAACTGACCCAGTTTAACATCAATGCAAGTAGATTCCTATGGGACATGATGTGTATTTTGATGTTCATTTTTATTCAAGACTGCTACATTACTGTTTCTTCAGTTTATGCACATCATAGGATATATTTTCATCCACAAGTTCGCAAATTTATAGGCATTAGTTTCACTTTCAATCACTTTCTTCGTCAGAACACATGTATTCCTCCATGTTTCTTGACTGGTCTTTTGATGAGACTTCTTTTTAAACACATTATTTTCAATTTCCATGATCACTTTTGAAGCAAAACTCAAATATTTTTCATGATAAACTATAATCCTAATATTACCTTTAGATGTATTGCTGGTTGGAATGAATGATGTTATATCAATATAAGATTTCTTATAAGATTTCAGATATCAATTCAATCTGTTATTTAAAGTGGGACCAGTTATATTATTTATTCAAAATGTGGTCTATTCATGCATTATCTCTATATTCATACACACAGGGTACACCTCTTTGTACACCCAATACTAATTTATAGGACTTCAAAACATTGCTCCCAGAATTGCTGGAAGAAATATTCATGTCACCTGATCTACATATACATTCTATGACTGTAATATTCTGGACAAAAAATGCAAAGGTCACACTTGTGATTTTACCAAAGCCTAAAGGGAAAGTGAACATGGATTACTAAAAGCATCCAAGGCCAGGTGGTCTAATGCTCTCAAATGTCAATCCTACTGGTGACTGCATATTTGTTTCTTCTTAAGATTATATATTCAAACTCAACCCTGTTCAAAATGTCTAATCCTATCACTCACTTTATACTTTGCCTGATTTTGTAATATCTCTATTATTAACTGCTTTCCCACATATTTTTCAAAGTTCATCATTGTGACTGAATCTTCATATGTGCTGACATTTACATTCACTCTCTAACTGAAACCCTATTTTTAAAGAAGTTTCGGTCCAAATTCTAAACTCACTCTACTTCCTAACCTACCAACTATCTTTGTAATCCTACCAACTATCCCTTTTTGACTGGATGTTCTCTTCCTCATTCAATCATCCAATTTACAAGGTCCTATGCCATTGTATATGGATTAATCTGAGACATCTGTGCAGAACGTAATTCAACACTATGTATCCCAATCAAGGGTCCAATGCGCTTCTGGGCTTCAAATTCTAGATTTCTGTTTTCATACATATATTTCACCTATATAATCTTATAAATATCGCAGGTTCCCAATACCATTATTCATCCAGCAGAATGAGTCATAACACAAATCGAACATGTTATTAACCCTAACCATACACTCTTCCCTCAATCTAACTTTACAGAAGAGCAGGGACAGAGTTGGTCTTACAATACAGGAATGTAGGGGATCTTCCATTTGCTGAGAATCTTAAAGGTCCATGCAGAAATGATCCCTGGAGAAGATGTAGGCAGCAATGAAGGACCTGAAAGATTAAAAGTAATCTTCCATGGCAAACAACCTGGTCAGGATGAAGGGTTGTGTCAGAATCAGCCTCTCTCTTCTTAATGTAGAGAAGATGGACCAAACCAGGCCTTTGTGGAGAGCTGTTCCCGGGTGCCTATGGGTGATATACAATTCTAACTTGTGAAAGTGTCACGGGAAATAGGGGCAGCATCCATCTCATGGGACCCTTGGAAGCAACTGTGAGGACAAAGTGGTTTCCAAGGCAGTGACCTCATTCAGTTCCTGAAGGAAGTGACCTCAACTAACTTCCTTGGTGATGGAACTCTCTGAACTTGGGATACAGGAAGCCAGGCACCCAGAGCCAGTCCAAGTCCAACTCCCAGTGGTCAAACTTGTTTGGAATTTCCAAGGACAGAGACAGTCTTTCTTGGTACCTACTGATGTGAGGATGGCCAAATGCCAAGAAGGTCTGAAGAGGGGCTTTTTCTGAGAAAGAAGGTAGTGGCTCACCACTGGCTCCTGACAGCTTCATAGAGTTGGACACAGAGACCAGATCTGAGACAGGACAGCCCATTATCGGGGAATATATTAAGGCCCACCAGTCAAAGGACACTCCGTATTTTCACAGACCTACTTGGGGGTCTGTGTGGGTTTTTGGTTTGTCTCATATTCTGAGTATAGGTAGGAAAGTTGTTTGGTTTGGTTTGGTGTGAATTGTTTCTAGTAAGTCTTTTGACAAGGCGAGTGTTTCTATGTCTGTGTATCCCACTGTGTCCGTGGTTGTAGACATTAGACAAGAGAGCGCATCAATACATATGTCCTGTCTAGTAGAAATCTTTCCAGGATTTATCCTTCCGTATTTATGAATGATCTGCGGCTTGCCTTATGGATGGGCCACTCCTAATATCTACATAAGTTGCTGTTTTCTTTCTGAATTCTGGACAATCTCCAGAATAGGCTCATGGTTTTTTGTCCAAGATATGTACCACCTCCAAGCTCTGTGACACGGCTATGTACTGGATAGCTGAAGGGAATGGTGAGCATCTCAAAAAACTCAGATATCAGTGTGACCAGGAAAGTCTCAGTAGAGAAACTCTGCTTTGGGCCTTTTGCTTACCTATTGTACTGTTGCCCTGAATGTCAGGAAGGTCTTTGCTTCAGGCACCCCTTTGAAAAGACTGAAGAGTTTTCAAATGGAAATGTATGGGCATCAGCTGTGGCTCTTTGCTTAATTGCTTTAGAAAGGGATGTGTCTGAATCAGCTTCTTGGCCCTGTGTGAGGTTGTGGCTTAGATTCTCAGCACCTGATGGATCTAAAAAAATCCCATGTGTGCATCTAAAACCAAAATAGCCAAAAGAGCAGTCATTGTGGATTAAGTCTCTTGCCTTGCTCTGTAAGGTTCGTGACCTCCATCTTTGAGGATAGGGAACTTTTGGGTCAAATGAGTTCTTCAAATCACTGCAGAGGTTAGGCCATAGGTTCTTGGGTTTTCTCATGACTCCAATTAACAAAAAGAATCTAAACCCCTCAGTCATTAGGCCACAAAATGGAGAATCAGAGCCATATTAACGCCAGGCCTCTTTGATCACACCTGGTTCACATGTAGAGTGTACCTGCCACACTGACTTTAGGCAAATGGGGGCAGAGGACCTTATTTTGGATACTGTCTTTGTCTGTGGCCCTCATGGAAACCTACAGCCTGAGGTTATGATGAGTGTCTATATGGAAGAAGATGAGGGCCATGTGGAAGTGTTTTGGTTTTTATTGTGGTCATTTTTGTGGCCATTGGAAGAGATGACTGGGTCCACCTGGGCTTGAACACTGCTGTGATTCCCCTTAGAGACTGAGTTCTGGAACTAACCTCAAAGAAGTATTGCCATGTATTGTGTTGGGATTTTAGGAGGCCAGGCATGAGAGTCGCCCTTGGAAACTGAGATCTAGGCCCAGGGTAGCTTTTCACAGAGCACTGGGAATCTCAGGAAGGATAGCAAACGATTTTATTCTTAAAGAATTGGCAGCCATAGTTGCAAGTCAAAACACACATGGACCACACATTGTAGACCTCAAATGCCTGGCTTAATGTGACCTTTTAGCCTGTCTTTGGGAAGCCTTGCCTGTTAGAATTCTCCTGAGCTTTCATTGAAATGAGCTTCCTCTCCATTTAATGGTTCCTGAATGAATTGAATCCCACAGTGCCTCAAACTTCATCCTTGAAAAATGGATAGATAAATACCATTGAATTTTTGAAATTCCCATGACCAGGTGTCACTGGAGAACCTTTGGATGTCCTATAGATAATCATGAGTGAACCAGACAGTGCCTTGATTGACTGGGTTTCATGAAAATGGTGTAGAACTGAGATGCCAGTAATTTGGAGCCTGCTGAGTAGTCAGCCTAGAACAGTGGTGTGCAGGTGTTTGTTAAAACATCTGTGGTATGGTGATGTGGATCTGCCATTGGCTTCCAAATGGTTTGTGACTGACATGGTGCAGCCCCCATACCCTTGGATGTAAAGGCATCTTGTTATATGGAGAGGTTTCAGGGCAATGTTTAGAATCAGACTGCTATAGTCAGGGGGGCAATCTATGTGGGATAGAAGCCTGGTTGGTGCACTCTCCTGCACATCCTTAACCACCACACGTGACAGAACTCCCTCCAGCACTCTGTTCCAGTTGACCTCCTCGTATTTCGTGAAGCAAATACCAAACTCCCAGTGCAGCTGCAAGAAACAAAACAAAAATTAGATAAAGACCAAATGGCTTCACAGTCCACACTGGGAGACAATTAGCCCCCAAATGGCAACAGTTTACCTACAAAGAGAGAATTCAGCCCTGCTGCCTCATGTTCATTGGAAAAAAAGAAACCATGTGCTCTAGGTCACATAGATGCAAACACAGCTTTGATGGTCTCACTACAAAGGAAGCAAAAGCTCCTAACAACAACATATTTTTCAAGTGCCCAACCTCAGAGGCAGTTTCTCAAGAAGTGTTTAGGCCAACAAAGCTCCATGTTTGTGGAGTTTTCACCATGTACCTTACTTTTGGAAACACCTCTACCATCTCCAAGGTTGTTAACTCCTGAGCATTTTCCATTCCAGATGTGTATTCAGAGATTTTCTAACTCTTCTCCTGTTATTGTGTCTTACTTGGGGTGAAGGTAATGTCAAGGCATTGTTCTGAATGAGAGTGGGAAGACTTTTGGGTAGCACATATTTGCATACACATTGGATTCATTTTCCAATTTTCCATTCGAAATACTGAATCCCTGACTGTCAGAGGTAGAAGGAATTCTCCTTCAAAGAATAGCCAGACACTTACAAGAAACAGCCACCAGGAGACATCCTGTCTGGGAGACATCCTGTAGCCATCTGTCTCCCTGAGACATTCTGCGGCCATCTGTCTTCCTGAAACTTTCTGAGGTTATCTCACCTTGTGAAGACATCTAGAAATAAGAGAGATTTCCCACATCCAGCATATAAATACCCCTGTGTTAACAATAAAAATTTGCAGCTTGATCAGAACTCCTGTCTTGCTGTCATCTCTCGTGTCTCTTGTCCCTTCATTCCTCCCTATCTAGGTTCGCTGCCCACGTTGATGTGTCCTGCCGGCCGGGACATCTGGCGCCCAACGACTGGGTCTCGAGCCTTTGACTGAGGGGGACCCCGACCTCCTGGAAGACTTTGTCAAGCGGAGCTCGCGATCACAGCAGAAGACACCACCGAGAAACAGATCCAGGAGGAGCTTGGGGATGACGCACGATGAGTGACCCACCATGGGACAAGCAGTTTCGTCACATGATTTGTTTTTGTCAGCCCTCAAGGAGTCCTTCAAGACCTGGGGGCGCGTGTTAAGAAAAAAGACTTAAATTTTTTCTTTTCACACAAAGGAGAACTGTGTCCATGGTTTCCCCTTGAAAGGATCATTGATGATAAAAGATGGCTTAGAGTAGGAGACTGTATAAAAGATTATTATGAATCCTTTGCCCAGAAAATGTGCCTGTTCCCACCTTTTCTTACTGGAACTTAATTAATGAAATTCTTAAAAGTTCACCCTTTGACAATGGTACCTTAAAACTTGTCAGGATTGGGGAAGAGACTATGCAACTACCTCTCATTCCCCCTCGGCATGCCCCTCAGTTAGTATAGACATAGACCCTTCTCAGGCTCCCCAGGACCGTGGGACCCTTCCTGATCCCCCTAAAAATACCACCCTAATGAATAAGGCTCCAATAATTACCAACTGCCTTTATCCAGTTTAAATCCCGGAGACACATTGACCCCTGTGGAGGAGGCTACCTGGGAGAAGGAAGCAGCTCGCTACAATTCAGAAGACCCTCCACCTCTCAGGACCCTGCCACAGCCTATAGAACTTACACATCCACCTCCCTCCTATATCCCTACTGCCTTTTGTGCTCTGACCCTTCAGGGTAAAAATGCCCCCCCCCAGATATTTTTTCCCACTTCCCTTGCCTAACCTGGCTCCCTTGAAAGCATCCTTACAATATAGAAGGGAACAGATCCAACCTTTAAAAGAATTAAGATCGCTTCAATCTGAGCTATGTTCATTAGCCTTAGGTACGGAGTCAGTGCAACTGTCCCACAGCGGTCTAATACAAAGGTGAAGCCACTCCATCGGCCTGTGCTCGCATTCCCAGTCACCACCAGTCAGATAGATAAGCCTGCCCAGGCTGAGGTCAAAGACTTAGATGAGTATCAAGAGGAGGAAGCGAGGAAGTGAATCAAGGAGATCAAGACTCAGAGGATGAGAAGTTCACCCCTAGGCAGGAAGGATCCCAGAGTCTACAAAAAATTAAGCCTGCATTTTCTTGAAAAACTTAAAAAGGCTTGTGCTCACTATGGCCCCACTGCGTGCTACATGTTGCCTTTATTAGAAATCCACAGCACACAATGGCTTACTCCCAATTATTGGAAATTTTTAGACCAAGCTACCCTCAGTGCCAGAGACTTCCTGTTATGGAATGCAGATTTCAAAGAGCACTGTCGGGAAACTGCTCAAAAAATATTAACTAAGGCCTCCTCTAAATCCTGGACTTATGTTAAGCTAGTGGGCAATGAGCCTTTTGACACTAAAACTAAACAGGCACATTTCCCTGCTGGACTTTTGACGCAGATTCAGATGGCTTCCTTATATGCTTGGAGACACCTCCCTCAAAAGGCCTTGGCTACCACTTCCCTGGCAAAAATTTGACAAGGGCCCGGAGAGCCTTATAGCTACTTTGTTCCCTGGCTTAACCTAGCTGCAGAATGCTTGCTTGGACCAAGCCAAAGCGAAAGCACCTTTGTAAAACATCTTGCCTTTGAAAACTTCAACCCGGCATGTCAGGATGTTTTTTGACCACATAAGGATAAAGGGAAACTTTCTGACTTTATTAGACTCTGTGCAGGGGTGGGTGCAGCCCATGCCATGGATCTTGTCCTAGGTGCCGCTTTTACCAAGAACTTTCACAATCCTGGCTCAAATACTTGCTTTACTTGTAAACAACCTGGCCATTTTGCACGCAAGTGTCTGACAGGCAAACAAAGCCTAGGAATAGTGTCTCCTCAAACTGGGGCTAAACCGCCCCAAGCTACCCTTTGCCCTAGATGTGGTAAAGGTCATCACTGGGGCAGTGAGTGTAGATCTAAGACAAATGCCCTCAGACAGCCTATTTCTTTCCTCTTCTTGGGAAACTCCCTGCGGGGCCAGCCCCTGGCCATGACATCTCCCAGGACAAACCCAGGGGCAATAAAATTTGTTCCCTCCCAAACTCCCAACCTACCTCAAAATCCTTCTCCAAAATTGCCTCCCTCATACTAGCCACCCCTGGAAGTGCAGGATTGGACTTCTGTGCCACCACCGATACTATATTAGACTCAATGCAAGGGCCCCAGATAATACCCACTGGAATTATGGGTCCCCCTCCATCTCATATGTGTGCCTTTATTCTTGGAAGAGCCTCTACTAACTTACAAGGTGTTCATTTCTTCCCTAGCATTAATGATTATGATTTCACTGGAGAAATAAAAATACTGGCCACAGCTATTAATGGAGTTGTGGCCATCGCAGCAGGAACAAGACTTGCAAATTAATACTCCTTCCCTTTTATCCAGCAGGCACTTCCACCTCCCAAACCTACCGAGGGGGACTGAATCCTTGGGCTCCTCTGATGTATATTGGGTTCAACCCATTTCTCACAATAGACCCACCATATCCTTACTTATTGAAGGAAAAGAATTCCAAGGAATTCTAGGTACTGGAGCTGTTGCCACAATTATTTCTCCAAAATACTGGCCATCAGCTTGGCCCCTCACCCCATCCTTGACTGACCTTAAAGGGATAGGACAGTCAAAAAATCCTCTGGTCAGCTCTAGGGCTCTTCGCTGGACTGGTAAAGAGGGTAATAAAGGAATGGTGACTACTTTCGTTGTTCCTGACCTCCCTGTTAACCTATGGGGCCGAGATATTTTGAGTCAAATTGAAGTTATTCTGGCCAGTCCCAATTCCATAGTGACTCATCAAATGCTTCATATCAATTCTGTCCATGGTACAGGCCTTGGGAGACTGAGACAAGGACTGGTTGAGCCTATACAACCCATACAAAAAACAAATACATAGGGACTTGGGTATTCGGATTTTTAGTGTCGGTCCCTGGCTCTCCTGTACCCCATGGAGATAAACTTATTTGGGAGACTCAGACTCTTGTGTGGGTGGATCAGTGGCCCCTTACCCAAGAAAATTTGGATGCTGCCTCCATGTTAGTGCAGAAAGAGCTGGCAGCCGGCCATGTAGAGCCCTCAACCTCACCATCGAATACTCCTATTTTTGTTATCAAGTTAAAATTAGGCAAGTGGTGCCTTTTACAATATTTGTGTGCCATTAATAAAGTTATGCACCCGATGGGAGCACTACAGCCAGGCATTCACACACCAGTGGCTATTTCCAAAAACTATTGTAAAATGGTTATTGACTTAAAAGATTGTTTTTTTACCATTCCTTTACATCCTGAGGATAGACCCTATTTTGCCTTTAGTCTCCCTTGCATTAATTTTCAGGGCCCTATGCAGAGATTTCAGTGGAAGGTTCTTCCCCAAGGTATGGCCAGCAGCCCTTGTCTTTGCCAAAAATACGTTGCTCAAGCAGTACACCTTGTGAGAGAGTGATGGCCACAAATTTATATTTTACATTATATGGATGATTTGTTAATTGCTGCACCTAATACACATGACCATAATAATTGTTACTTGGACCTTTACAAAATCCTCACTAGCTTGGGACTACAGATAGCTCCTGATAAGGTTCAAACACAGAACCGTTATAGCTATTTGGGCCTTAAACTTCAAGATAATCAGATCCAAATTCCTAAGATACAACTACGATTGGACCATCTTCACATCCTTAATGATTTTCAAAAATTACTGGGGGATATTCAATGGCTATGAATATATTTAAAATTAAACACTTGTGTACATTTGCCCCTTAATGATATTTTGAGAGGTGATTCCCACCCCTCCTCCCCTCAAAAGCTTACTCCTGAGGCATGGCAGGCATTAAATCAAGTCACAGAAGCCATTGCCCAAAAGTTTGTTACACAAAATTCTTATAACCTTCCTCTGGTTCTGGTTATTTTACACACTCCTCATACACCCACAGGAATATTTCGGCAGTGAAATACACATTTTAAAAATAAAGGCTACTCCTTGCTTTGTGTCCATTTACCCACCACATCCTCCAAGGTTATTACTGTTTATCTTGCTCAGGTAGCTTCTATTATTTTTAAAGGTCGTTTGCTGACTCGACAACATTTTGTCAAAGACCCTGATAATATTTTAATTCCATTTACTAAGGACCAAAACCAATATTTACTACAGACAGAGGATGAATGGGGTATTGTCCTATCAGGCTTTTTGGGAACAATTGATAATCACCTCCCCAAAGACCCCCTTTTACATTTTGTCCAGTTACATCCATTTATTTTTCCCAAAATTACTCAAAAGGCTCCCATTCCTCAATTCCTTACTGTCTTTACAGACGGTTCCAGTAATGGCCGAGCAGTCTTTGTTGTCAATAACCAGCCTACCACCTTTGATGCTGTCTATCATTCAGCACAGTTTGTGGAATTGTTTGCCATAACACAAGTTTTTAAAACATTTTTTTGATAATCCTGTTAATATTTATACGTACAGTGCCTGCATTGCTCATTCTGTGCCCCTGCTGGAGATTTCACCCACCATCAAGACTTCTTCCAATGTGGGCTTTCTGTTTCACCAGCTTCAGCAGCTAATTCAGGCCAGACAACACCCATTTTTCTTAGGACACATCAGGGAACACTCTGATCTTCCGAGCCCTCTAATACAAGGTAATGCCCAAGCTGATGCAGCAACTCGTTTCATCTTTCCAATTTTTGATGGCTCCATTCAAAAGGCCACGGAGTTACACAATCTTCACCATATAAATTCACAGAGCCTTCGATAACTATGTAAAATCACCAGGCAACAGGCACGAGAAATAGTAAAAGCATGCCCTGGTTGCCCTGTCTTCCTCCCCATTCAACACTTTGGAGTTAACCCCAGAGGATTACTGTCCAATCAGTTTTGGCAAATGGATGTTACTCATTTTTCTGAATTTGGAAAAACCAAATATATACACGTTTCTATAGATACCTTCAGCGGCTTTATTTCTGCATCACCACATTCTGGAGAGGCTATCAAAGAATTCCTTTCTTATCTTGTTTCAGCCTTTTCCGTAATGGGTAAAAAAATACATATTAAAAAAAATAATTGTCCTGCATATACCAGTGCCGAGTTTAAACAGTTTTGTGGTACCTTGCACCTTACCTTAAAGACTTGGCTAACCCGCTTGAAGTCTTCTGCACTTGTATTTACCACTCCCAGGAATCGCCTTAATTGCATTATTTGCCCTTATTTTTCTTTCTCAAGACAATGAAGGCCATTCAGCCGCAGACTGACACTGGCATCTCTCGTCCAATTCTGTTCGCCCAGCTGTTATGTGGCGCAATCCCCTTACAAATAAATGGAAAGGCCCAGATTGTGTCCTCCTCTGGGGACGAGGCTCAGCTTGTGTTTTGGACCAAGAGCAAGCAGGCCCTAGATGGTTTCCAGAACGCCTGGTTAAACAGGATAATGACTTACATCAACATAGGGACGGAGGTCCTCCCCTTGAGGACAAATTTTCCTCTTTTTAGGATGCAGCCAACAATCTGTGTGAGCATCCTGCTTAAGGCACTTCTGCTGAACAGGTTTGTACATGGAGGCCTTGGTCCTCCACCTTCCAACATCATGGAGTACCTTTTTGGCCCTCCCTGTGAATGCAAGGGAGGATCTTGGACTCAGGCTCCCACTAGTTGGACCCAGACTGCTGACTGCGTAACTAAGGTGGCTTACCTCCGTGCTGAGTTTGACCATAAGCTCGGAGGAGTTCATCAGCCTAAATGGGTATGTGTTATCAAGCCAAAGATTATTCCCCCTAGTACAAGTAAAGCTCTCCAAAATTGTTCTGAAACTTGAACGCATACCCAAGAGATGCATGTCTCTTCTTATGCGTTGGCCTCAATTTGTGTTAACAAGCAGGGAGAACAATTATTTGAAGCCTCCATAACTAAAACTCAGGCAGCAGGGGGGACCACTATTCATTATACCCTCGTTCTTTTTGCCCGGGGAGGAGATGGCAAATACACCAAGCTACAGTCACCTGGGTGCCAAGGCCCTGTCGGTAAACCCTCCTGCTGCCCCATTAAGGCACCTACAGGGGTCTCTGATTGTGGAGGATTCACTGATGCTGTCAAGCATCCTCAGATAATCAAACTTTTGAAACCCCAAATCCCTGAGCTCACATATCATCCCTTAATATAGCCTAAATCCCAGCTCCCAGGTTTAGATACCAATACATTAGATACTTTGGAAACTACCTTCTCCTTCCTTAATAATTCCAAGCCCACCCTTGCTGGTGATTGCTGGCTCTCCATGACAACAGGGGCAATCATGCCTATTGCAGTTCTATTAATTCTATCATAGACGATGATAAAACATGCCAACCCAGATTTCCTTTTAAAGTACAGCCTATAGGCACTTTTACAATATGTCTTTTAGGCGTGATGCAGAATAATACGTATGATACTGATGTTGGAGTTACTTCCTTTGGAAATTGCTCAACAGTACAAAACTATTCCTCACCCACCCCATCTTTGTCCCCCCAATGGCACAGTTTTTATGTGTGGAGGAAACTCGGCCTTCCCCAGGCTTCCAGCAAATTGGACTGTTGGCTGTGTTCTTGCCTTATTACTCCCTCATAAAACTATTGTCCTAGGAGACGAAACTCTATGCATTCCTAGTCTAGACACCTTAGTGAAAAGACACAGGCGGGCAATACAGGCCTTACAACTCCTTGCCAGCCTTCGAATAACAGCTGCTGTGGGCACAGGTACAGCTGGCTTAGTCAGGCAATACACTCTTACCTCGCCTGTCTCAACAACTTATAAATGATGTATAAACTCTATCAGGAACCATTAAAGATTTGCAGAACCTAGTAGACTCCCTGGCGGAAGTGTTTCTTCAAAATAGACGAGGCTTAGATTTGCTGACAGCTAACCAGGGAGGTATTTGCTTGGCCTTAGGGGAACGATACTGCTTTTATGCCAATAAATCAGGCATAGTACGCTCTAAAATTAAGCAGCTTCAAGAAGATCTAGAAAAGAGACGAAGGGAACTTTTTGAAAATCCCCTCTGGACAGGGTTTAATTGATTTCTACCCTACCTTGTACCCCTATTAGGCCCTTTGTTGGGTTTACTTTTAATGGTGTCCATAGGCCCCTGCATTATAAACAGGCTGGTACACTTTATTAAAGAACAGATTAATATTTTGGCCTCTAAGCCCATACAGGTCCACTATCATCATCTGGAGATGGAAGACCATGCTGCCAACATATAAAAGGATGTTCTACCCTTCTCACAGGCTTATTTCTTAAGTTTACATCCCCACAGATCTCTTTTTCTTACATAAAACTATAAGTAACAGCTCTGACCAACCATCTTCTGCCATTGCCATAAGGATTCGTCCTCCATGGGCCCCTCCGTTTGGGGGAGGATGCACCCATGGAGTGAGGATGTTAGGCCCTAATAACGGAGGGTGCAGGATGGACTGCAGGAGGATGGATCCACGGATCCCAAAACATAAGACCTCTTAGTGACACGGTCTGGTGCATGGCGGTCGGCATGCTTCCCCCTCAAAGCCGTCTCCTCCAAAAACATGCCAAGGCCACCAAGAAATCTTCTAGTAAACATGCTCTCTCAGATCAGGAGATATTCTAAGGCCTCCTTGAGAAACAGAGCCTCTATCACCCCCTAAAACATTGGCCAGTAAGGTATGGTCATATATTTTATATAAAAAAGGGGAGAGGTCAGGGGCTAGAAGGAAGTTCTCCTTCAAAGAATAGCCTTACACTGACAAGAAGCAGCCCCCTGGGAGATATCCTGCCTGGGAGACATCCCGCAGCCATCTATCTCCCTGAGACATCCTG
Organism: Callospermophilus lateralis; assembly: GCF_048772815.1. NCBI lineage: Eukaryota > Metazoa > Chordata > Mammalia > Rodentia > Sciuridae > Callospermophilus > Callospermophilus lateralis. The sequence goes on along the minus strand of NW_027514443.1, from coordinate 534,299 downwards.
CGGCCATCTGTCTTCCTGAAACATCCTGAGGTTATCTCACTTTCTGAAGACATCCAGCAACTGCCGATAAGAGAGCTTTTCCATCTGCAGCATATGAATTCGAATGTGAGAACAATAAAAGTTTGCAGCATGATCAGAACTCCTATCTTGCTGTCATCTGTCGTGTCTCTTGACCCTCGATTCCTCCCCAACTAGGTTCGTTACCCACGTTGATGTGTCCGGCCGACCGGGACAACTGACACTAACCCATACCCTACTAGACTCTGACTACTAATCCTAATATGATGGAGAAAAATAACCCAAACAGAATAGAAATACAAGCAGTTCGGAGGAGGCATGGTGTATAGTTGGACTTGCCTTTTGCATGATACAGGGTAGTTGTAATAAATCTAGTTAATTTTTAATTGAAATAGTTCTCCATGTGTTTTTAAAGTTAACAAACATGTGAATTCCTGTCTCCATTTCTCTGTAGCCTATTCAGCACATGTATTTTTATCTGCACATATCGAATCCTACTTGGAATCACACGTACATTCTTGTGAGGAGGCTGACTTGGCAGATACAAATTATGAGAAGAGATCACTCTTCATAAACGCTGTTGAAACTGAAAATTCAACCTTGGGTGAGCTTCCTAGTAGATCAACATTATACATAAATCCATGTTCAGTAAAATAAATATTTTTGCATCTATGGATGATATATATTTCATGTTGAATTTCGTTTGGCATATATATTGCTACATTTTTTTGTCTGTGTGTGTGTTTTGTGTATATATATATATATATATATATATATATATACACACACACACACACACTCTCCAGATTTTTCAAAATATGAAATATATGTGTCTTATATACACTCCCTAAATTCATTCATGTTTATGTATGTGAATTTATAATCAACTTTTCACAAGATTATTCTCAGAAATATACATCCACCTGAAATACTTATTTGTTTCCTAGTACTGAAAAGTAACTTAAGTGAATGGTGCATACAATCCTAATATTTCTACAGTGACTGACACAGTTTAACATCAATGCAAGTAGATTTCTATTGGACATGATGTGTATTTTGAAGTTCATTTTATTCAACACTGGTATATTAAATTTTCTTCAGTTTATTCACATCATAGGATATATATTTCATCCACAAGTTCACAAATTTATGGCCATTTGATTCACTTTCAATCATTTCCGGCTTCAGAACACATGTATTCCTCCTGGGTTCCTGAATGGTCTTTTCATGACAGGTCTTTTCAAACACATTCATTTCGATTTCCATAATCATTTTGAAGCAAAACTCACACATTCTTCATGATATACCATAACTCTAATATTACCATTACATGTGTAACTGGATGGAATGAATGATTGTATATCAATATAAGATTCCCTGTATATTTTCTGATATCAATTCAATCCATTATTTAAAGTTTGAACCACTTATATTATTTATTCACAGTATGGCCTATTCATGCATTATCTCTCTATTTATAGACACAGGGTACATCTATTTGCATCCCCAATACTAATTTATTCATCTTCAAAATGTAGCTCCCAGAAATGTTGGAAGAAATACTCATGTCACCTGTTCTACATATACATTTTATCACAGTAATATTCTGGACACAAAAAGAAAATGTCACACTTATGATTGTACCAAAGCCTAAATTGAAGTGAGCATGCATTACTAAAAAATCCATGTCCAGGTTGCCTAATGCTCTCAAATGTCAATCTTATTGGTGACTACATATTTGTTTCTTCCTAAGATTATATATTCAAACTCAACCATGTTGAAAATGTCTAATCCTATCACTCACTTTATACTTTGCCTGATTTCCTACTGTCTCTATTGATATCTTCTTCCCTACATAGTATCACTGATCATTATTGTGACTGACTCTTCACATGTGCTGACATTTACTTTCACTCTCTACCCGAAAGCCTATTGCTAAAGAACTTTTGTTCCCACTCCTATACTCACTCTTCTTACTAAACCTACGGACTTATGTCCTAATCCTACTGACTATCCATTTTTGACTGGATGTTCTCTTCGACATTCAATTATCCAAGGTACAAGGTCCTATGCCATTGATATTGATTCATCTGAGACAACTGTGCAGAATATAATTCAAGGCGAAGTATCCCACTCAAGGGCCTAATGCCTTTCTGGGCTTCAAATCTTACCTAGATTTCTGTTTTCAAACTTATATTTCACCTGTATATTCTTGTAAATATCGCAGGTGTCCAATACCATTAATCAACTCGTAGAATGAATCCTAACCCAAATAGAACCTGTTATTAACCCTAACCATACACTGTTCCCTCAATCTCACTTTACAGAAGAGCAGGTACAGAGTTCGTCTTACAATACAGGAATGTAGGGGTTCTTCCACCTGCTGAGAACCTCAAAGGTCCATGCAGAAATGATCCCTGGATAAGATGTAGGCAGCTATTGAGGAACTAAGAAAGCAAAAGTCATCTTCCATGGCAAAAACCCTGGTCAGATTGAAGGGATGTGTTTGAATCAGCCTCTCTCTTCTTAATGTAAAGATGGACCAAACCAGGCCTGTGTGGAGAGCTGTTCCTGGGTGCCTATGGTTGATATACCATTCTAACTTGTGACAGTGTCACAGGAAGTAGGGGCAGGCTCCATCTCATGGGACTCTTGGAAGCAACTGTTAGGACAAAGTGATTGTCACGGCAGTGACCTCATTCAGTTGCTGAAGGAATTGACCTACCTTACTTCCTTGTTGATGGAACTCTCTGAACATGGTATCCAGGAACCCAGAGACCCAGAGGCAGTCCCAGTCCCAGTCCCAGTGAACTCAATTGTTTGGATTTACCAAGGACAGGGTCAGCTTTTCTTGGTACCTACTGATGTGAGGATGGCAAAATGACAGGAGAGCTATGAAGAGGGTCCTTTCCTGGGAAAGCAGGTAGTTGCTCACCAGTGGCTCATGGAAACTTCACAGAGTTGGAAAAGGAGACAAGATCTGAGACTGTAGAGGCAATTTCGGGGGAACATAGTATGGCTCACCAGTTAGAAGACACTCCATAGAGTCACAGACCTACTTGGGGGAAGGAGGTACCTTTTTGAGTGTGGGTGTGAGTATGTGGTTTTCACATTTTCTGAGAATAGGTAGAAAAGTCAGTTTGTTTGGTTTGGGGTGGACTGTTTCTTGTTTGTCATTTGACAAGGTGAGTGTTTCTATGTCTGTGTATTTTACTGTGTCAGTGGTTGTAGACAATAGTAAAGAGAATGCATCAATGGATGTGTTGTGTCTAGTAGAAAGCTCCCAGCATTCATCCTGCCCAATTTATGAATAGAGAGTGGCTAGACTTATTGATGTGCAATACCTATTATCTTCCAAAGTTCCAGTTTTCTTCCTGAATTCAGTCATCTATCCAGAATAGGCTCAAGGTTTTGTGTCCAAGGTATGTACCACCTCCAGGCTCTGTGAAATGGCCATGTACTGAATAGCTGAAGAGAATGAGAGCATCTCAGAAAACTCAGATATCCGTGTGAATAGGAAAGTCTCAGTGGAGAAACCCTGCTTTGGGCCTTTTGCTTACCTATTTTTCTGTTGCCCTGAATGTCAGGAAGGTCTTTGCCTCAGGTCACACTTTGTGAAGCCTGAAGAAAATAGTTTTCAAATGGAAATGAATGGGCATCACCTGTGGCTCTTTGCTTAATTGCTTTTAAAATGGATGTGTCTGAATCAGCATCTTGGCCCTTTGTGAGGTTGTCGCTTAGATTCTCAACACCAGATGGATCTAAAGAAAGATGCCATGTGTACATCCAAAACCAAAATGGCAAAAAAATCAGTAATTGTGGATGAAGCTTCTTGCCTATCTCTCTTAGTTTCCGGACATCCATCAAGTGAAAATAGGGATCCCTTGGGTCAAATTAGTACATCAAAGCCCTGTAGTGGTGCTTGGGTTTCCTCATGACTCCAAATCACATGAAGAATCTATACCAGACTGTCAGTAGGCCTCAAATTGGAGAAGCAGAGCAGTATTAAGAGCAGGCCTATTTGATCACTCCTGGTTCACAGGAAAGTTGTCCCGGCCACAAAGACTTTAGGCAAATGAGGGGAAAAGGAGCTTATTTTGGACCCTGTTTTTAGATGTGCCCCTCATGGAAACCTCCAGCCAGAGGTTATGATGAGTGTCTATATGGAAGAATATGAGGGCTATGTGGAAGTGTTTTGGTTTTAATTGTGGTCATTTGTGTGGCGATTGGAAAAGATGACTGGGTCCACCGGGGTTTAAACTCTGGTGTGATTACCCTTTGAGACTGCGTTGTGGAACTGACCTCAAAAAAGTATTGCCATTATTTGTGTTGGCATTTTTGGAGGCCACGCATGAGAGTCGCCCTTGAAAACTGAGATGTAGACCAAGGGTGGCTTTCCACAGAACACAGGGAATCTCAGCCATGATATATCATATGATTTTATTTTGAAAGCCTTGGCATCCATAGTTGAGAGTCAAAACACACAAGGACCTCTCATTGTAGACCTCTATGGGCCTGGCTTCATGTAACCTTTTGCCCACTCTTTGGGAAGCCTTGCCTGTGAGATTTCTCCAGAGTTTTCATTGAAATGATCTTCCTCAACATTTAATGGTTCCTGAATGAATTGAAACCCACAGTGCCTCCGACTTCATCCTTGAAGAATGCCTAGGTAAATATCATGAAATTTTTGAAATTCCCATGACCAGGTGGCACTGGAAAATCTTGGATGTCCTGTTGCTATTTTAAGTGTACCAGACAGTGCCTTAATTGACTGGGTTTTATGATAATGGTGTAGAACAGAGATGTCAGTAAGTTGGAGCCTCCTGATTAGTGGTCATAGAGCAGTGTTGTGCAGGTGTGTGACAAAACATCTGTGGTGGGGCCATGTGGATCTGCCATTTACTTCCAAATGGGTTGTGACTGACATGGTGCAGCCAGCAGAACCTTCTATGTAAAGGCATCTTGTTATATGGAGAAATTTCAGGGCAATGTTCAGAATCAGGTTGCTATGGTCAAGGGGGCAGGCTCTGTGGGATAGAAGCCTGGTTGGTGCATTCTCCTGCAGACTCTGACCCACCACACGTGACAGAACTCCCTCCAGCACTGGGTCCCAGTTGAACTCCTTGTATTTCGTGAAGCAAATACCAAAATCCCAGTGCAGCAGCAAGAAACAGCAATAAATGTGGAGGATGACCAAATGTCTTCACAGTCCACACGAGGAGACACTTAGCACCCAGTGGCCACAGTTTACCTACAAAGAGAGAATTCAGCACTGCTGCCTCATGTTCATTGGAATATAAGAAACCATGTCCTCCAGGTCACATAGATGCAGACCCAGCTTTGATGGTCCCACTAGAAAGGATGCTAAAGCTCCTTAAAACAACATATATTTCAAGTGCCCAATCTCAAGGGAAGTGTCTCAAGAAGTCTTTAGGCCAGCAGAGCTGCAAGTTTTTGGAGTGTTTACCTGTTAGATCAGGACACAAGAAAAGACCACTGACTCCAATAGAAATCAAATTAAATTAAACTTATTATTTCCACTGGCCATGCTGCCTCTCCCTCCGAAAATGGCGGGAACAAGACAGCAACCCCAGCTTTCCTACAGCACAGCTTTATAGCCCAGAAAGTTACACAAAATGGGGGTTAGAGATAACAGAACTCTGACAAGCATCACACTAATGGTAGTTTGCATTTTTTTTTTTTTTTGCTGTAAAATTGAGCCTCAGAGAGGGTTGCTGTCTGGCCAGGGAAGGCAAATATTTATGATATGTCACTAAAGTTTCAAAAAGGGTTGCTATCAGGTCAGAGAGCAAGACATGGGTCAGTTCAAGTCACTGGCAGGCATTCCAAACAGGTTCAGAATTTTCAGTAATTTATGGTAAAGCCAAAATTATCTTTTCATGCTTTGTGGCAAGATGGCTCCCAATTTTAATAAAAGATCAGGTTGGGTCTATCATTTTCCCCTTTTCTCTGTGTCCCTTTCAAATCTTTGATAGATTGGGGGAAGAGCACTGAGGAAATTTTAATCCCTCAGGTAAAAGTCTCCAAATTTTTAGAACTCACCCAAAACCAGTCTCCCTGATTTTACCTGACTTAATTAATTACTTGTATTGATAGTCTATTTATATTTGGCTCCATTGTTGTAATAAGAGAAGCGTCACCCATTTTGGATTCTTCTGAGCTGAGAGAGGGTGACGTGAGTAGGCATGGTGTGAGGGACATGAGTTGCCTTTTAGAAGTAGTTGAGGGACATGAGTTGCCTTTTAGAAATCAGTTCGTTTTGAAGTCTCGTTAAGGAAGAACAGGTTGTAAAGTCATCTGGGGATGGGTTCTTCTATGAGAGAAACAAAAACCATGAGTACTGAATAAATGTTGCAGCAGCTGGAACATGTCACTCTATAGAATTTCCCTCACCGGTCTTTAATATTCCCAGTTATCAAGACTGTCAACTTAATATTTAACTTTTAGTATTACAGTTGTCCCTCCCCATAAGATACAGTTTAATAATTTAATGTCATCTGATCTTGCAAAATCCTTTTACCAGTATGACCTCTGTGTCTAATAGAGGAAACCTTTAATTCTGATACTCAATGCTGGATAATCGTACTAGCAAACACCAAACTTACCTGTGTAGGTTAGGAATATCTTTAGGCCTTAAACTGAAAATTTCTGCCTCTGGCAGCTCTTCTTGATAGTCTCTTTTAATAAGTATCAGGCATTCCTCTCTGAGAATCCTTCTTTGTAGCCTCCAGTCTTACTTATTTTGGGAGGCTAACATAAAGTGTATACCTTAAAATATTATTATTATTATTATTATTATTATTATTATTATTTAAAATGCCCAGGAATGGCTGTATTTTGGTTTTCATTGTCTTTGCTAAGTGTTTAAGATGAAGAAGTCAAACTGACTTTTGTTTCTATCTATTGTTAACAGTCAGCTGAGCTTTCATGGGAGTCATTCCTGGAGAAACTTGAGAGCACTTTCTCAGTTCTTCTAGAGCCATTTGCGCTAGGTGGGTCCAGGTCTTGCTTGACCATGTGGCTTCCCTGGGAAGCATCAGGGATTTCTCCCTTCTCTGATGACTCTCCTCTTCATAGCAAATGCACTGATTGGCTTTCTGTTCTCCAGTGGTCTCATTAATCTCCCTGATGGGGAGTTTATGTGGCCCAGAGTTGCAAAACTCTTTAGTGAAGTCCCCTGTTCCCTGGATTCAGACTGACTCAGAGGGCAAGAGACAAATATTGGTTTTTTTGGCCCTTTTCATTTAAATTTAATTTTAAATCCTAATCTTAAACATCCATCAAATAAATTTTAACATCCTTATATTAAGAGCACTGGGCTTTAATGTCTATAACTTTATAATTATTTATCTTTTTATTAATTGGGATCTGTATTATTCTGTCTGTCTTGTAGGTGATAACTTACTCTCTGAAATTAACCCACGTTTTGTTCTTAAAGCAACACTTCTGTAAAACACTAACAGAGAATCTAGATCACATATAAGGAAATTACAAAATAAAATTTTATAACAAGAGTAAAAATACTTAGTTCGTGTAATAGCTACACTGAATTTTTTGGCTGAGTAATACATTATATCCCCTGTTTGAGATCCTAGTTATTTTGACATAAAAAAAGAACTTTTAACATAACTTTAAAGAAATAAAATCTGACCTACTGCTTTTGTAGTCATTCTCACATGTAGTAAGATGGGACACACAGCCTTATCTCAGGTAAGGCAGGGCTCTTTATAAATATTAAGTGTTTTAGTTCTAAAGCTGATCTTTATTTTTTAAATATTATTTTACTAAGTTTACATAAATTGTTTGAGGTCACATGAACATTAGCTAACAACATATAATATCACTTTTAAAACATGAATTAAAGAAATGCTGAAAGTTTTTAACCTTTACATAGATTAGGCTCTAATTAACATAAAATACATTTAAATTGTTCCCCAATGTAAAAAGTAACATAAAACTTTGCATATCTTATTGGTAACAGGTGAATAAATCCCCAATACATACAACTTCAGAACACTAGCTTGATATAATCCTCTTTTAAAATTTTTACCTTACAGACTTGCATACCTGATATGAGCACATTAGTAGCATCACAATTACATTGATGTTTCTACATTAACCAAGTTTAGCTTTTAAAGAAATGGCAATACAGTGCTCTAAAATAACAGTTCTAATTTAATCAGTTGTTTAATTTCTATGGTTGCTTGCTCTAGAAAAAATAAAACTTAATAAACACAATGCTATGGGTAAACTTATGTTTTAAGAAATTTTTGTCTCTTTAACACATGATTGATTTTTACTATCCTTTACAGACTTTAGTCAAACTTATACAGACGTTAGGAAGTCAATCAGATATCTAACAAAAGTACTCATGAATGAGTAATCCCATATCAAATTTACTTTACTTATTTATCAAAATATTAGACAAATGTATTGAAGAGTGTAAACCATTTTTATGTTGAAGGAAAAGTCCTAGAACCAAGGCATATTAGACATTTTGTAGATATTAACATTTTATTAGATTTTTGAATACCTAGAAAAACTTGAAAGCTTAAATTTAAAAACATTTATTTTTATCTGTTTATCCAATTTAATTGAACCATTTAAATCACGTGAATTAAAGACCTTTGGATCCACTTTTTAAAATTTGTTTATATGAGCGCTTTTTTTTATGAGTGCTCCTTATATATGTTAATTTGTGTATCATATATATGATATACGGACATATGTATATATAGACATACAACACATAACAAAATTGAGCACACGTAATAATAGTAAAGGCCTTTTAGCTTTTCGCAGGTGAAATCTCCATTGCAATGTTTCAAAAATTCCAAAGTTGGTCAAAGATAGTACTGATCAGAAAAACATTAACCTAGGTCTGTATGATCAAAATCATGAGCTCAAAAAAAAAAAAAATAAAGTATCTAAGGAAAAAAATAAGAGTCATAGAAAAAATGACTGGTCAGTAATTAGTAAATACCATACAATTTACCTTTTTTTTCTTAGGCCTCAGATCAGTCTCCTAATAATCTTGCAGGCTTCTTTCATTTGCCTTTCAAAATAAATCATGGCTGAGGTCTGGAAGGAGGAAGAAAAAACTGCTATTCTGAGCAGACACCTCAGGCCTAAGGCATTTTAACCATAATTTTCAGGTTCGGATGTTGAAAATTATGGTACAAGTTTAAGATACAATTCACAAAATTTTATATTTTTACATCTTGTTTTGTCAACAGATATCATACTATGATTTACAATACTTGTCCAGATTAATGCTCTGGTGCACAAAGTGACATTTTCCCAGGCTACCCAATTCAAAATTGGTGAAAAAAAAAGACTGAGTGATTGGGAAGTTACTTGCCAACTTGGAAGTAGAATTCTTTAGTTTTCCATCCTTAGTATTTAAGTTCTCTGGCATGAATTATCTGAAATCATAAACTAAACAATTACCTAAACCCGACTTTTAACTGCAAGATTGTGCAATGCTTCAAAAACCCATTCAGATACCAGATTGTTACAATAAAACATCATCATTTAGACACACATTCAGCTAAGATCATTCCCCCAAAACAATTTATAATATCAACACATTATTGCACGTGTCTTAAAGGGCCAGAAACAAAGACACAAGACAGACAGAAAGGAGGTCCAGACTGTGGCTGTCAAACAGAACCCTTTAAACCAGAGCAGATAAGAGAAAAATCTCCTACACCAGTGGCACCATAGCTGTCAACAGGGGGGGACCAGATGTTTTAAAAGAGGGGCAACCTGAAATGTACAATCAAGGGTCTCCATGGTGACTTTAATGCATTTAGTGTCCTCTTTTTCTTTTTCTCTTTTTTAGAAGACAGAGGTGGCATAATCCTTACAGTGCAGGGAAGAAAGGAGGGAATTCCCTGAAGCAACAGGGCTTCGGCAGCTGCTGGGAGTCCCTCAGTCCCTCCTTTTACTTACAGGATCAGCTACTCTGGTTTGGATCCACCCCAAGCATGCTACATTTACTTTACTAACATTTAAGTAGTCAGTTCTAAAAAAGTTCCGGGACTAAGCGGGGGGGGGGGGGATGTAGCAAAATTTGTAACTTAAAGTTCAGCTCCTGACCTTGAAGCCAATTAATGCCAATTTAATAATGAGGACAAGGTTTTTAGAAAAAGAAAAAGGGGGGGGTTATTGCTTTGGTAACAAAGGAAAAACACAGGTGACTCTGCCCAAATGTTGTGACTCTCTGGATCTGGAGGGACAAGGGGTTTTAATGGAGATTCACTTTTTAACCTGGGAGATACTCAGTTCTCAGGTCCACAGCAGGCATTGTCCTCTTCAGTGGGTGTCCTCCAGGCACCCAGCTAGGGGCTTCTCTCATTCTGCTTAACAAAGGGGGGTAAAGTTCATCGCAGTTCCTTAAAACACAGTCCAAAGGGATGTCAGTTTTACTTGCTTTGTTACCCATTTTCACGTCCAATATAGTTAAGATTTTGCCACAGAAATCACAGAACAAAACAAACAAGAAAAACATAGAACACAGAACAAAACACAAAAAACAGAAACCCGGACTCGAAACAGAAAAACAGAGGAGCAATGCAACGTCTTGCTAAAGCTCCGAAGTAGGACCGCGTGCATGCCAGTCAGCACCTCTCTACCATTCCAGAGGAATTCCCTACAGAACAGAACAGAAGACAGAATGATTCTCATTACTGTCCCGAAAAGGAGTATATGTGAGCCTCCCCAGGACACCTCTATGTCATCAGAACAGATCTTCCTTTAATGGATATCCGATGTTATAAAGGCAGCACTTAATTATTGAGGCCTCCTCCACCAGGTGCTTGCTAATAGTTTTAGTGAGGTGGTTCACTGCAGTGCACCTGGGACCGAACGCTCACTCAAAGGCCTTGGAACATCTCAAGATGTGCACCCCCTAGAGTGGCTCTCCAGCCCGGAGCCCTGGAGGGAAGGCCAGATTCAGAATTTCCAGCAGTCTGGTCTTGTGATCTGGTCGGCAGGGTCATCTTGCTGGAAACTCAAAAAGGTTAGATGAGAAAGCAAAAAAAGAACACTGACTCCAACTAAAATCAAATTGAGGCAAGCTTATTATGTCAACCAGCTGGGCTGCCTCTCCCTCCCAAAATGGCAGGAACAAAACAGCAACCCCGCCTTTCCTATAGCCCAGCTATATGGCCCAGAAAGTTACACAAAAGGGGGGTTACAGAAAACAGAACTTTGACAAGCATGACACAAATGGTAGTTTATTTATTTATTTTTGCTGGTCCCAATATCAGAAATTATGAGGACAATTAGAGCCTCAGAGAGGGTCGTTGTCTGGCCAGGGAAGGCCAAAATTTATGGTGTGTCACTAAAGTTTCAGCGAAGCCTGGATGGTGCACTTTCTTGCAGACCCTGACCCACCACACTTGACAGAATTCCCTCCAGCACGGTGTACCAGTTGAACTGTTGTATTTCAAGAAGCAAATACCAAACTCCCAGTGCAGCAGCAAGAAACACCACAAAAAGTGGAGGATGACCAATTGGCTTCACATTCCACATGGGGAGAAACTAAGCCCCAGTCGCCACAGTTAACCTACAAAGAGAGACGTCAGCACTGCTTCCTCGTGTACATTGGAAAATAAGAAACTATGTCCTCAAGGTCTCAGAGACACACACCCAGCTTTGAGGGTGTCACTGCAAAGGAAACTTAACTCCTGACAACAACATATATTTCAAGTGCACAACCTCAGTGGCAGTTTCTCAAAAAGTGTTAGGCTGGCAGAGCTCCATGTTTGTGGAGTGTGTACCCTGTCCTTACTTTTAGAAACTCTTATACCACCTCCAATTTTGTGCACTCATGAGCATTTTCCATTCCAGAAATGTAATCACAGATTTTTTAACTCTTCTTCTCTAAATGTGTCTAACTTGGGGCGAAGGTAATGTCAAGGCATTGTTCTGGATGAGAGTGGGAAGATTTTTTGTAGCACATATTTGCATACATATTAGATTAATTTTTCTATTTTCCATTCGAATTTCTGAATACCTGACACTAACCCATATTCTACTAGACTCTGACTACTAATCCTAATATGATAGAGAAAAATAACCAAAACAGTATATAAATACACGCAGTTCAGAGTTGAAATTGACTTTTGCATGAGAAAGGGTAGGTGTTATAAATCTAGTCAATTTTTAATTGAAATAGTTCTCCATGTGTTTTTAAAGTTAACAAATATGTGAATTACTGTCTCCCTTTCTCTGGAGCTTATTCAGCACATGTATTTTTATATGCACAAATAGAATCCTATGGGGATCACACGTACATTCTTGTGAGTTACATGACTTGGCAGATACAAAGTGTGAGAAGACATCACTCTTCCAAAATGGTGTTGGAACTGAAAATTCAACCTATGGGTGAGCTTCCCAGTAGAACAACACTATACATAAACCCATGTTCAGTCAAAAGAATATTTTTGGATCTTTATGATATATATTTCATGATGAATTTTGATCGGCATATATTTTGCTAGTTTTTAATATCTGGTTGTGTGTGTGTGTGTGTGTGTGTGTGTGTGTGTGTGTCTGTATATATATATACACACTCTACAGATTTATCAAAATATGTAATATATGTGTCTTATTATACACTCCCTAAATTCATTCATATTCATATGTGTGGATTTATAATCAAAATTTCACAAGATTATTCTCACAAATATTCATCTACCTGAACTACATATTTCTTTCCTAGTACTGACAACTAACTTCAGTGACTGGTGCATACAAATCCTAATATTTCTACAGTAACTGATCCAGTATAACATCAATGCAAGTAGATTCCTATGGGACATGATGTGCATTTTGATGTTCATTTTTATTCAACACTGGTACATTACTATTTCTTCAGTTTATGCACATCATAGGATATGTATTTCATCCACAAGTTCACAAATTCATAGGCATTTTTTTTACTTACAATCACTTCCTACTTCAGAACACATGTATTTCTCCATGTTTCTTCACTGGTCTTTTAATGAGGCTTCTTTCCAAAGTCATTATTTTCGTTTTCCATAATCATTTTTGAACCAAAACTCACACACCCTTCATGATAAACCATAACACTAATATTTCCATTAGTTGTATAACTGGTTGAAATGAATGATTGTATATCAATATATGATTTCATATATAATTTCAGATAATAATTCAATCCATTATTTAAAGTAGATCCAGTTATATTATTTATTCACAGTTTGGACTATTCATGCATTATCTCTGTATTCATAAACAAAGGTTACACCTCTTTGTACCCCCAAGACTAATTTATACGTCTTCCAATTATTCCTAAAAAAAATGGTGGAAGAAATACTCATGTCACCTGATCTACATATACATTTATCACAGTAATATTCTGGACAAAAAAAAGCGAAGATAACACTCAAGATTCTACCAAAGCCTAAATGGAAACTGAGCAAGGACAACTAAAAGCATCCATGTTCATATTGCCTAATGCTTTCAAATGTCAATCCAATTCGTAATTACATATTTGTTTATTTCTAAGATTATATATTCAACCTCAACCATATTGAAAATATCTAATCTTATCACTCACTTTATACTTTGCCTGATTTCCTAATGTCTCTGTTGATATCTGCTTTCTGACATATTTTCCCCAGTTCATCATTGTGACTGACTCTTCACATGTGCTCACGTTTACATTCACTCTCTACCCGAAACCCTGTTGCTAAAGAACTTTTGGTCCAAATCCTATACTCACTCGTCTTTCTAAACCTACCAACTATCTTCTTAATCCTACTGACTATGCCTTTTTGACTGGATGTTCTCTTCGACATTCAATCATCCAAGGTACAAGGTCCTATGCCATTGTATATCGATTTATCTGAGACATCTGTGCAGAACATAATTTAATGCTAAGTATCCCAATCAACGGCCCAATGCCCTCTGGGCTTCAAATCTTACCTAGATTTCTGTTTTCATACTTATATTTCTCCTATATATTCTTGTGAATATCGCAGGTTCCCAATACCATTATGCATCCCGCAGAATGATTCATAACCCAAATTGAACCAGGTATTAAACCTAACCATACACAGTTCCCTCAATCTAACTTTATAGAAGAGCAGGGCCAGAGCTGGTCTTACAATACAGAATGTAGGGGATCTTCCACCTGCTGAGAACCTCAAAGGTCCATGCAGAAATCATCCCTGGAGAAGATATAGGCAGCTATGAAGGACCTGAGAGAGCAAAAGTCATCTTCTATGGCAAACAACCTAGTCAGGACGAAGGGACGTGTTTGAATCAGCCTCTCTTTTCTTAATGTGGCAAAGATGGACCAAACCAGACCTAGGTGGAATCATTCTTTAGATCCATCATGTGCTTAGAATCTAAATCACAGCCACAAACAAGGCCAAGAGGCTAATTCAGCCACATCCCTTTCGAAAGCAATAAAGCAAAGAGCCACAGGTGATGCCCATTCATTTCCATTTCAAAACTATATTCTTCAGGCTTCACAAAGGGGTGGCCGGAAGCAAAATCCTTCCAGATATTCAGTACAAGAGAACAGTACTTAAACAAAAAGTCCAAAGCAGGGTCTCTTAACTGAGAGTTTCCTGGTCACACTGATATCTGAGTTTTCTGAGATGCTCGCCATTCTCTTCAGCTCTCCAGTACTTGGCCATGTCAGAGAGCTTGGAGGTGGTACATATCTTGTACACAAAACCGTGAGCCTATTCTGCAGAGTGGGCAGAATTTAGGAAGAAAACAGCAACTTAGGAAGATAGCAGGTGTTTCCCATTGATAAGACAAGCTGCAGTTCATTCATATATTGGGCAGGATGAATTTTGGGAAGATTTATACTAGACAGGACACATCCATTAATGCATTTTCTTTTCTAATGTGTACAACACCAGACACAGTGGGATACACAGACAAAGAAACACTCGCCTTGACAAACGACTTACTAGAACAGTCCACTCAAAACCAAAAAAAAAAAAAAAACAAAAACAAAGAAACAATAAACGCCTTTCCTACCTATTCTCAGAACATGAGACAGAACCACAAACCCAAACCCACACCCACAAAGGCACCTTCTTTCCCCAAGTAGGTCTGTGACAACACGGAGTGTCCTCTGACTGGTGAGCCATACAATGTTTCCGCGAATTGGCCTGTCTTGTCTCAGATCTTGTCTCCTTGTCCAACTCTGTGAAGTTGAGAGGAGCCAGCGGTGAGCCACTACCTGTTTTCTCAGAAAAGGTCCCTCTTCAGAGCTCTACTGGCATTTGGCCATCCTCACATCAGTAGGTACCAAGAAAGGCTGACTTTGTCCTTGGAAAATCCAAACAAGTGAGCCCACTGAGACTGGGACTGGGACTGGGACTGCCACTGGGTGGCTTCTTGGATACCAAGTTCAGAGAGTTCCATCACCAAGGAAATGAGGTATGTCACTTTCTTTGGAACTGAATGAGGTGACTGCCTTGGCAACCACTTTGTCCTAACAGTTGCTTCCAAGAGTCCCAAGAGATGGAGCCAGCCGCTCCTTCTTGTGACACTTTCACAAGTTAGAATGGAATATAAACGATAGCCAAACGTGAACAGCTCTCCACACAGGCCTGTTTTGGTCAGTCTTCTCTACAATAAGAAGAGAGAGGCTGATTCAGACACGTCCCTTCGTTCTAACTAGGTTTTTTTGCCATGGAAGATGACTTATGCTCACTCAGGTCCTTCACACATGCCTACAACTTGTGCAAGTATCATTTCTGCATGGACCTTTGAGGTTCTCAGCAGGTGGACGGTCCCCTACTTTCCTGTATTGTAAGAACAACTCTGTTCCTGCTCTTTTGTCAAATGAGTTTGAGGGAACAGTGTATGTTTATGGTTAATAACAGGTTCGATTTGGGTTAGGAATCATTCTGTGCGATGAATAATAGTGTTGGAAACCTGTGATATTTACAAGAATATAGAGGTGAAATATAAGTATGAAAACAGAAATCTAGGTATGATTTGAAGCCCAGAAGGGCATTGAGCACTTGATTGGGATACTTAGCTACGAATTATGTTCTGCAAATATGTCTCATATAATTCGATATACAATGGCATAGGACCTTGTACCTTGGATGATTGAATGTAGAAGAGAACATCGAGTCAAAAAGGGATAGTTGCTAGGATCATGAAGCTAGTCGGTAGGTTTAGGTGGAAGAGTGAGTATATGATTTGCACCAAAAGTTCTTTAGCAATAGGGTTTCGGTTAGAGACTGAATTTAAATGTCAGCACATATGAAGAGTCAGTCACTAGGATGAGCTGGGGAAAATATGCAGAAAAGCAGATATCAATAGAGACATTACAAAATTAGGCAAAGTATAAAGTGACTGATAGGATTAGACATGTTCAACAGTGTTGAGTTTCAATATATAATCTTAGGAAGAAACAAATATGTAGTCACCAATAGGATTGGCATTTGAGAGCATTACGCAACCTGGACATGGATGTTTTTAGTAATCCATGTTCACTTTCCATTTAGGCCTTGGTACAATCATAAGTATGGCCATTAAATTTTTTGTCCAGAATATTACTGGGATAAAATGTATATGTAGATCAGGTGACATGAGTATTTCTTCCACCATTTCTGGGAGCAATATATTAAAGACGTAAAATTAGTATTGGGGTTACAAAGAGGTGCACCCTGTGTCTATGAATATAGAGATAAAGCATGAATAGACCATACTGTGAATAAATAATATAACTTGTTCCAATTTTAAATAATGGATTTAACTGATATCTGAAAAATTACAGGAAATCTTATATTGATATACAATCATTCATTCCAACCAATTATACATCTAATTGTAATATTAGTGTTTTGGTTTATCATGAAGAGTGTGTGAGTTTTGCTTCAAAAGTGATTATGGAAATCGAAAATAATGTGTTTGGAAAGAAGTCTCATAAAAAGACCAGTCAGGAAACCTGGAGGAATACATATGTTGTGAAGCAGGAAGTGATTGAAAGTAAAACAAATGCCTATAAGTTTGCTAATTTGTGGATGAAATATATATCCAATGATGTGCATAAACTCATGAAATAGGCCCAGCGACGTGCCGGCATGATAGTCACAACACCCCAATTGGAGAAGGGGCAAAGCAGAGCCACCACCCACTCCCGCAAGGTAGGCAGACCTGCAACCGAATGCAGAAACAGGCCCAGCGGCCTGCCAGCGCGGCGGACACGTCAACCCATTTGGTTCTTTGAAAAAATAAATAAAACCGACAGAACCTTAGCCATGGTAATGAAGAAAAAAAGAGAGAGAACTCAAATTACTAGCATACGGGATGAAAGAGACAATATCACAAGAGATATTTCAGAAGTACAGAAGATAATAAGAAAATATTTTGAATCTTTATACTCCAATAAAATAGAAGAGAGTGAAGGCATCGATAAATTTCTTAAGTCATTTGATGTGCCCAGATTGAGTCAGGAGGTTATAGACAACCTAAACAGACCGATATCAATTGAGGAAATAGAAGAAACCATCAAAACACTACCAAGTAAGAAAAGCCCAGGACCCGATGAGTATACAGCAGAGTTTTACACAACCTTTAAAGAGGAACTAATACCAATGCTTTTCAAGCTATTTCAGGAAATTGAAAAAGAAGGAGAACTTCCAAATTCATTCTATGAGGCCACCATCACCCTGATTCCTACACCAGAAAAAGACACTTAAAAGAAAGAAAACTACAGGCCAATATCTCTAATGAACCTAGAGGCAAAAATCCTCAATTAAATTCTAGCAAATCAGATACAAAAGCATATCAAAAAAATTGTGTACATGATCAAGTAGGACTCATCCGTGGGATGCAAGGCTGGATCAATATAGGGAAATCAATAAATGTTATTCATCACATCAATAGACTTAAAAATAAGAACCATATGATCATCTCGATAGATGCAGAGAAAGCATTCGACAAAGTACAGCATACCTTTATGTTCAAAACTCTAGAAAAACTAGGGATAACAGGAACATACCTCAATATTGTAAAAGCAATCTCTGCTAAGCCTCAGGCTAGCATCATTCTGAATGGAGAATAATTGAAGGCATTCCCCCTAAAATCTGGAACAAGAAAGGGATGCCCTCTTTCACCACTTCTGTTCAACATAGTTCGTGAAACACTGGCGAGAGCAATTAGACAGACAAAAAAATTAAAGCCATAAAAATAGGAAAAGAAGAACTTAAATTATCACTATTAGAGATGACATGATTCTATACCTAGCAGACCCAAAAGGGTCTACAAAGAAACTAATAGAGCTAATGAATGAATTCAGCAAAGTGGCAGGATATAAAATCAACACGCATAAATCAAAGGCATTCCTGTATATCAGCAAAAAATCCTCTGAAACGGAAATGAGGACAACCACTACATTCACAATATCCTAAAAAAAAATAATTGGGAATCAGCCTAACAAAAGAGGTGCAAGTCTCATAAAATGAAAACTACAGAACCCTAAAGAGAATAATAGAGGAAGATCTTAAAAGATGTAAAAATGTACCCTGTTCATATATAGGCAGAACTAACATTATCAAAATGGCGATATTACCAAAAGTTCTCTATAGGTTTAATGCAATGCCAATCAAAATCCTAATGGCATTTCTTGTAGAAATAGAGAAAGCAATCATGAAATTCATATGGAAAAATAAAAGACCCAGAATAGCAAAAACAATGATAAGCAGGAAGTGTGAATCAGGCGATATAGCGATATCAGACTTCAAAGTATACTGCAGAGCAATAGTAACAAAAATAGCATAATACTGGTACCAAAACAGGCGGGTGGAACAACGGTACAGATTAGAGGACACAGAAACCAATCCACAAAACTTCAACTATCTCATATTTGATAAAGGGGCTAAAAGCATGCAATGGATGAAGGATAGCATCTTCAATAATTGGTGCTGGGAAAGCTGGAAATCCATATGCAACAAAATGAAACTGAATCCCTTTCTCTCGCCATGCACAAAAGTTAACTCAAAATGGATCAAGGAGCTTGATAACAAATCAGAGACACGGCGCCTGATAGAAGAAAAAGTTGGCTATGATCTACATACTGTGGGGTCGGGCTCCAAATTCCTCAATAGGACACCCATAGCACAAGAGTTAATAGCTAGAATCAACAAATTGGACTTACTCAAACTAAAAAGTTTTTTCTCAGCAAAAGAAACAATAAGAGAGGTAAATAGGGAGCCTACATCCTAAGAACAAATCTTTACTCCTCACACTTCAGATAGAGCCCTAATATCCAGAGTATACAAAGAACTCAAAAAAATTAGTCAATAAGATAACAAATAACACAATCAACAAATGGGCCAAGGACCTGAACAGACACTGCTCAGAGGAGGACATACAATCAATCAACAAGTACATAAAAAAATGCTCACCATCTCCAGCAGTCAGAGAAATGTGAATCAAAACCACCCTAAGATACCATCTCACTCCAGTAAGATTGGCAGCCATTATGAAGTCAAATAACAACAAGTGCTGTCGAGGATATGGGGAAACAGGTAAACTTGTACATTGCTGGTGGGACTGCAAATTGGTGCAGCCAAATGGGAAAGCAGTATGGAGATTTCTTGGAAAGCTGGCAATGGAACCACCATTTGACCCAGATATTCCCCTTCTCGGTCTAAAACCTAAAGACCTAAAAAGAGCATGCTACAGGGACACTGCTACATCGATGTTCAGAGCAGCACAATTCACAATAGCAAGACTGTGGAACCAAGCTATATGCCCTTCAATGGAAGAATGAATAAAAATAATGTGGCATTTATACACAATGGAGTATTACTCTGCATTTAAAAATGACAAAATCTTAGATTTTGCAGGGAAATGGATGGCATTAGAGCAGATTATGCTAAGTGAACCTAGCCAATCCCTAAAAAACAAATGCCAAATGTCTTCTTTGATATAAGGAGAGTAACTAAGAACAGAGTAGTGACGAAGAGCATGGGAAGAAGATTAACACTAAACAGGGATGAGAGGTGGAAGGGAAAGGGAGAGAGAAGGGAAATTGCATGGAAATGGGAGGAGAGCCTCAGGGTTATACAAAATTTTATACAAAAGGAAGTGCGGGAAAAGGGAAAAATAATACAAGGGGGAGAAATTTATTACTGTAGAGTGGGTAGAGAGAGAAGAGGGGAGGAGAGGGGAGGGGAGGGGGGATAGTAGAGGATAGGAAAGGCAGCAGAATAGAACAGACACTAGTATGGCTATATGTGAATCAATGGATGTGTAACTGATGTGATTCTGCAATCTGTATACGGGGTAAAAATGGGAGTTCATAACCCACTTGAATCAAAATGCGATATATGATATATCAAGAACTATGTAATGTTTTTAACAACCATAAATAAAAATTAAAAAAAAAGAATACTAACTTTGGTGAATGATGCACGCGAATCCTAATATTTCTACAGTAACTGACCCAGTTTAATATCAATGCAAGTAGATTCCTATGGGACATGATGTGTATTTTGACGTTCATTTTTACTCAACACTGGTACATTACTATTTCATGAGTTTATGCACATCATTGGATATATATTTCATCCACAAATTAGCAAACTTATAGGCATTTGTTTTACTTTCAATCACTTCCTGCTTCACAACATATGTATTCCTCCAGGTTTCCTGACTGGTCTTTTTATGAGACTTCTTTCCAAACACATTATTTTCGATTTCCATAATCACTTTTGAAGCAAAACTCACACACTCTTCATGATAAACCAAAACACTAATATTACAATTAGATGTATAATTGGTTGGAATGAATGATTGTATATCAATATAAGATTTCCTGTAATTTTTCAGATATCAGTTAAATCCATTATTTAAAATTGGAACAAGTTATATTATTTATTCACAGTATGGTCTATTCATGCTTTATCTCTATATTCATAGACACAGGGTGCACCTCTTTGTAACCCCAATACTAATTTTACGTCTTTAATATATTGCTCCCAGAAATGGTGGAAGAAATACTCATGTCACCTGATCTACATATACATTTTATCCCAGTAATATTCTGGACAAAAAATTTAATGGCCATACTTATGATTGTACCAAGGCCTAAATGGAAAGTGAACACGGATTACTAAAAACATCCATGTCCAGGTTGCGTAATGCTCTCAAATGCCAATCCTATTGGTGACTACATATTTGTTTCTTCCTAAGATTATATATTGAAACTCAACACTGTTGAACATGTCTAATCCTATCAGTCACTTTATACTTTGCCTAATTTTGTAATGTCTCTATTGATATCTGCTTTTCTGCATATTTTCCCCAGCTCATCCTAGTGACTGACTCTTCATATGTGCTGACATTTAAATTCAGTCTCTAACCGAAACCCTATTGCTAAAGAACTTTTGGTGCAAATCATATACTCACTCTTCCACCTAAACCTACCGACTAGCTTCATGATCCTAGCAACTATCCCTTTTTGACTCGATGTTCTCTTCTACATTCAATCATCCAAGGTACAAGGTCCTATGCCATTGTATATCGAATTATATGAGACATATTTGCAGAACATAATTCGTAGCTAAGTATCCCAATCAAGTGCTCAATGCCCTTCTGGGCTTCAAATCATACCTAGATTTCTGTTTTCATACTTATATTTCACCTCTATATTCTTGTAAATATCACAGGTTTCCAACACTATTATTCATCGCACAGAATGATTCCTAACCCAAATCGAACCTGTTATTAACCATAAACATACACTGTTCCCTCAAACTCATTTGACAAAAGAGCAGGAACAGAGTTGTTCTTACAATACAGGAAAGTAGGGGACCGTCCACCTGCTGAGAACCTCAAAGGTCCATGCAGAAATGATACTTGCACAAGTTGTAGGCATGTGTGAAGGACCTGAGTGAGCAAAAGTCATCTTCCATGGCAAAAAAACCTAGTTAGAACGAAGGGACGTGTCTGAATCAGCCTCTCTCTTCTTATTGTAGAGAAGACTGACCAAAACAGGCCTGTGTGGAGAGCTGTTCACGTTTGGCTATTGTTTATATTCCATTCTAACTTGTGAAAGTGTCACAAGAAGGAGCGGCTGGCTCCATCTCTTGGGACTCTTGGAAGCAACTGTTAGGACAAAGTGGTTGCCAAGGCAGTCACCTCATTCAGTTCCAAAGAAAGTGACATACCTCATTTCCTTGGTGATGGAACTCTCTGAACTTGGTATCCAAGAAGCCACCCAGTGGCAGTCCCAGTCCCAGTCCCAGTCCCAGTGGGCTCACTTGTTTGGATTTTCCAAGGACAAAGTCAGCCTTTCTTGGTACCTACTGATGTGAGGATGGCCAAATACCAGTAGAGCTCTGAAGAGGGACCTTTTCTGAGAAAACAGGTAGTGGCTCACCGCTGGCTCCTCTCAACTTCACAGAGTTGGACAAGGAGACCAGATCTGAGACAAGACAGGCCAATTCGGGGAAACATTGTATGGCTCACCAGTCAGAGGACACTCCGGGTTGTCACAGACCTACTTGGGGAAAGAAGGTGCCTTTGTGGGAGTGGGTTTGGGTTTGTGGTTCTGTCTCATGTTCTGAGAATAGGTAGGAAAGGCATTTTTTGTTTTTTTTTTTGTTGTTTTTTTTTGGTTTTGAGTGGACTGTTCTAGTAAGTCGTTTGACAAGGCGAGTGTTTCTTTGTCTGTGTATCCCACTGTGTCTGGTGTTGTACACATTAGAAAAGAAAATGCATTAATGGATGTGTCCTGTCTAGTATAAATCTTCCCAAAATTCATCCTGCCCAATATATGAATGAACTGCAGCTTGTCTTATCAATGGGAAACACCTGCTATCTTCCTAAGTTGCTGTTTTCTTCCTAAATTCTGGACACTCTGCAGAATAGGCTCATGGTTTTGTGTACAAGATATGTACCACCTCCAAGCTCTCTGACATGGCCATGTACTGGAGAGCTGAAGAGAATGGCGAGCATCTCAGAAAACTCAGATATCAGTGTGACCAGGAAACTCTCAGTTGAGAGACCCTGCTTTGGACTTTTTGTTTAAGTACTGTTCTCTTGCACTGAATATCTGGAAGGATTTTGCTTCCGGCCACCCCTTTGTGAAGCCTGAAGAATATAGTTTTGAAATGGAAATGAATGGGCATCACCTGTGGCTCTTTGCTTTATTGCTTTCCAAAGGGATGTGGCTGAATTAGCCTCTTGGCCTTGTTTGTGGCTGTGATTTAGATTCTAAGCACATGATGGATCTAAAAAATGATTCCATGTGTGCGTTCAAAACCATAATGACAAAAAATCAGTCATTGTGGATGAAGTCTCTTGCCTTCCTGTATTAGGTTCCTGACCTCCATCAAGTGAAAATATGGATTCTTTGTGTCAAATGAGTTTTTCCAAGCCCTGCAGAGGGGCTTGGGTTTTCGCATGACTCCAAATCACATATAGAATCTATACCTGGAAGTCAGTAGGACTCAAATTGGAGAAACACAGCAGTATTTACGGCAGGCTTATTTGATCACTCCTGGTTCACAGGAAGGGTGTCAAGGACACCCTGACTTTAGGCAAATGAGGGGCAAGGGAGCATTTTTTGGACACTCTCTTTGTTTGCACCCCTAATGGAAACCTCCAGCCACAGGTGACTATATGGAAGAAGATGAGGGACATGTGGAAATGTTTTGGTTTTAATTTTGGTCATTTGTTTGGCGGTTGGAAGAAATGGCTGGGTCCACGTGGGCTTGAAATCTGGTGTGATTCCCCTTAGAGACTGAGTTGTGAAACTGACCTCAGAGAAGTATTGCCATGAATTTTATTTGGATTTTAGGAGGCCATGCATGAGAGTCGTCCTTGGAAACTGACATCTAGGCCCAGGGTGGCTTTCCACAGAGCCCTGGGAATCTCAGCCAGGATATCACATGATTTTATTCTTAAAGACATGGCAGCCATATTTGAGAGTTGAAACACACATAGGCCACACATTGTAGACTTCAATGGGCCTGGCTTCATGTGACCTTTTGGACACTCTTTCAGAAGCATTGCCTGTGAGAGTTCTCCAGAGCTTTCATTGAATTGAGCTTCCTCAACATTTAATGGTTACTGAATGAATTGAAACCCACAGTGCCTCCAACTTCATCATTGAAAAATGGCTAGATAAATACCATGAAATTTTTGAAATTCCCATGACCAGGTGGCACTGGAGAACCTTTGGATGTCTTATTGCTGATCATGAGTATACCAGAGAGATCCTTGTATGACTGGGTTTCATGAAAATGGTGTAGAACAGAGATTCCAGTATGTTAGAGCCTTCTGAGTAGTGGGCCAAGAGCAGTGGTGGACAGGTGTGTGATAAATCTTCAGTGGTACGGCCATGAGGATCTACCATTGTATTCCAAATGGCATGTTACTGACATGGTGCAGCCAGCAGACTCTTATATGTAAAGGCATCTTGTTATATGGAGAGGTTTCAGGGCAATGTTCAGAATCAGGTTGATATGGACAAGGGGGCAATGGGGCAAGCTATGAGGAATAAAAGCATGGTTGGTGCATTCTCTTGCAGACCGTGGCCCACCACACGTGACAGAACTCCCTCCAGCACTGTGTCCCAGTTGAGCTCCTTGTATGTCATGAAGCAAATACTAAACTCCCAGTTCAGTAGCAAAAACATCACAAAAAGTGGACGAGGACCAAATGGCTTCACAGTCAACACGGGGAGACACTTAGTCCCCTGTGGCCACAGTTTACCTTCAAAGAGATAATTCAGCACTGCTGCTCATCTTCATTGGAAAATAAGAAGACATGTCCTCCAGGTCACATAGTTGCAGACCCAGCTTTGATGGTCTCACTACAAAGGAAGTCAAATCTCCTGACAACAACATATATTTCAAGTGCCCAAACTCAGAGGCAGTTTCTCAAAAAGTTTTTAGGCCAGCAGAGCTTCATGTTTGTGGATTGTTTACCCTGTCCCTTACTTTTGGAAACTCCTCTACCACCTCCAAAGTTGTGAATTCCAGAGCATTTCCATTTCAGATATGTATTCACTGATTTTCTAACTCTTTTCCTCTATTTGTGTCTTAATTGGGGCGAAGGTATTGACAAGGCATTGCATTGGATGAGAGTGGAAGGATATTTGTGCAGCACATATTTGCATACACATTAAATTCATTTTCCAATTTTCCTTTCGAAATACTGAATCCCTGACACTAATACCTACCTACTAGAGTCAGACTACTCATCCTAATATAAAGGAGAAAAATAACCCAAACACAATAGAAATACAAGCAGTTCAGAGAAGGCATGTTGTATACTTGGACTTGCCTTTTGCATATATAAGGTAGGAGTTATAAATTTAGTCAATTTTTAATTGAAATAGTCCTCCATGTTTTTTTAAAGTTAACAGATATGTGTATTCTTGTTCCCCTTTCTCTGTAGCCTATTCACCCATATATATTCATATGCACATATAGAATACTACCTGGTATCACATGTACATTTTTGTGAGGTGGCTGACTTGGCAGATACAAGTTGTGAGAAGAGTTTACTACTCTTAAACGCTGTTGGAACTGAAAATTTAACCTACAAGCTTCCTAGTAGAACAACATTATACATTAGCTCATGTTCAGTAAAATAAATATTTTGCATCTGTGGATGATATATATTTAATGATGAATTTTGATTGGCATATATATTGCTTCTTTTTAATGTCTGTATGTGTTTTTTTTGTATCTATAAATACACTCTCCAGATTTTTCAAAATATAAAATATATGTGTCTTATATACACTCTCTAAATTTGTTCATGTTCATGTACGTGGATTCATAATCAACTTTTCACAAGATTATTTTCAGACATATTCATCTACCTGAAATATATATTTGTTTACTAGTACTGAAAACTAACTTCAGTGAATGGTGCATACAAATGCTAATAATTCTACAGTAACTAACCCAGTCTAACATCAATGCAAGTAGATTCCTATGGGACATGATATGTAATTTGACGTTTATTTGTATTCAACACTGGTACATTACTTTTTCTTCAGTGTTTGCACAACATAGGATTTACATTTCATCCACAAGTTCACAAATTTATAGGCATTTCTTTCAACTTTAATCACTTCTTGCTTCAGAACACGTGTATTGTCAGGGTGTCTTGACTGGTCTTTAAATGAGAATTCTTTCCAAACATATTATTTTCAATTTTCATAATCACTATTGAAGCAAAACTCACATACTCTCCATGATAAACCAAAACACTAATATTACCATTAGATGTATGTCTGCTTGGAATTAATGATTATATATCAATATAAGATTTCTTATAATATCTCAGATATCAGTTCAATCCATTATTTAAAGTTGGAACAAGTTATATTATTTATTCACTTATGGTCAATTCATGATTTATCTCTATATTCATAGACACAGGGTACACCTCTTTGTACCCCCAATACTAATATTACGTCTTCAATATATTGCTTCCAGAAATGGTGGTAGAAATACTCATGTGACCTTATCTACATATACATTTTATCACAGTAATATTCTGAACAAAAAATGTAAAGGTCACACTTATGATTGTACCAAAGCCGAAATGGAAAGTGTACATGGATTACTAAAACATCCATGTCCAGGTTGCCTAATGCTCTCAAATGTCAATCCTATTGGTGACTACATATTTGTTTCTTCCTAAGATTATATACTGAAACTCAACCCTGTAGAAAATGTCTAATCCTATCACTCATTTTATACTTTGCCTGATTTCATAATGTCTCTATTGATATCTGCTTTTCTACATATATTCCCCAGCTCATTATAGTTACTGACTCTTCATATGTGCTGACATTTACATTCATTCTCTAACCAAATGCCTATTGGGAAAGAACTTTTGGTGCAAATCCTATACTCACTCTTCTTCCTAAACATACCAAATATCTTCCTAATCCTACCTACTATCCCTTTTTGACTGGATGTTCTCTTCTACATTCAATCATCCAAGGTACAAGGTCCTATGCCATTGTATATCAAATTATCTGAGACATATGTGCAGAACATAATTCAAAGCTAATTATACCAGTCAAGGGCGCAATGGTTTTCTGGGCTTCAAATCATACCTAGATTTCTGTTTTCATACTTTTATTTCACCTCTATATTCTTGTACATATCGTGGGTTCCCAATACCATTATTCATGGCACAGAATGATTTATAACCCAAATCGAACCTGTGATTAACCCGAAACATACACTGTTCCCTCAATCTCATTTTACAGAAGAGCAGGGACAAAGTTTTTCTTACAGTACAGGAAAGTAGGGTACCTTCTACCTGCCGAGAATCTCAAAGGTCCATGCAGAAATGATAGCTGGAGAAGTTTTAGGCAGGTATGAAAGACCTGAGAGAGCAAAAGTCATCTTCCATGGCAAACAACCTGGTCAGAATGAAGGAATGTGTCTGAATCAGCCTCTCTCTTCTTATTGTAGAGAAGATGGACCAAACCAGGCCTGGGTGGAGAGTTTTACCCAGGTTCCTATGGTTAATATACCATTCCAACTTGTTAAAGTGTCACAGGAAGTAGGGGCCAGCTCCATCTCATGGGACCCTTGGAAGCAACTCTTAGGATAAAGTGGTTGCCAGGGCAGTGACCTCATTCAGTTCCAAAGAAAGTGACATACGTCATTTCCTTGTTGATGCAACTCTCTGAACTTGGTATCCAAGAAGCCAGGCACCCAGAAGGAGTCCCTGTCCCAGTCTCAGGGGGCTCACTTGGTTGGATTTAACAAGAATAGAGTCAGTCTTTCTTGGTACCTACTGATGTGAGGAAGCACAAATGCCAGGAGAGCTCTGAAGAGGGACCTTTCCTGAGAAAGATGGTAGTGGCTCACCAATTTTTTCTGACAACTTCAGAGAGTTGGCCAAGGAAACCAGATCTGATAGAAGACAGGCCATTTCGGGGAACATAGTTTAGCCCACCAGCCAGAGGACTCTCTGGATAGTCAAAGACCTACTTGGGGGAAGGAGGTGCCTTTGTGGGCAGTGGGTGTGTGTTTGTTATTTTGTCTCATCTTCTGAGAATAGGTAGGAAAGTCGCTTTGTTTGGTTTGGAGTGGACTGTTTCTAGTAAGTCGTTTGACAAGACTAGTATTCCTATGTCTGTGTATCCCACTGTGTTCGTTGTTGTAGACATTAGAAAAGATAATGCATTAATGGATGTCTAGTCTAGTATAAATCTTCCCATAATTCATACTAGCCAATTAGTGAATGGACTGCAACTTGTCTTATCCATGGGCAACACCTGCTATCTTCCTAAGTTCCTGTTTTCTTCCTGAATTCTGGCCACTCTCCAGAATTGGCTCATGGTTTTGTTTCCAAGATATGTACCACCTCCAAGCTCTGTGACACGGCCATGTACTGGATAGCTGAAGATAATAGCGAGATTCTCAGAAAACTCAGATATAAGTGTGACCAGGAAAGTCTCAGTGTAGAGACCATGTTTTGCACCTTTTCTTACATATTGTTCTGTTGCCCTGAATGTAGGATATCAGTGTGACCAGGAAAGTCTCAGTGGAGAGACCATGATTGGGTCTTTTGCTTAACTATTTTTCTGTTGCAATGAATGTCTGGAAGGTCTTTGCCTCAGGCCACCCCTTTGTGAAGCCTGAAGAATATAGTTTTGAAATGGAAATTAATGGGCATCACCTGTGGCTTTTTGCTTAATTGCTTTGGAAAGGGATGTGGCTGAATTAGCCTCTTGGCCTTGTGTGTGGCTGTGACAGATTCTCAGCACCTGATGGATCTAAAGAATGATCCCATGTGTGCATCCCAAACCAAAATAGCCAAAAGATCAGTCATTGTGGATGAAGTCACATGCCTTCCTCTGTTAGGTTCCTGACCTCCATCAAGTGAAAATAGAGATTCTTTGGGTCAAATGAGTTCTTCCAAGCCCTGCAGAGGTGCTTGGGGTTTCGCATGACTCCAAATCACATAAAGAATCTATATCTGAAAGTCAGTAGGCCTCAAATTGGAGAAACAGAGCAGTATTAAAGGCATGCTTATTTGATCATTCCTGTTTCACAGGAAGGGTGTCCTGGACATCCTGACTTTAGGCAAATGAGGGGCAAGCAAGCTTATTTTGGAAACTGTCTTTGGCTGCGCCCCTCATGGAAACCTTCAGCCAGAGGTGATGATGAGTGACTACATGGAAGAAGATTAGTATCATGTGGGAGTGTTTTGGTTATAATTTTGGTCATTTGTGTCTCGGTTGGAAGAAATGACTGGGTCCACCTAGGCTTGAACTCTGGTTTGATTCCCCTTAGATACTGAGTTGTGGAACTGAACTCAGAGAAGTATTGCCATGAATTTTGTTGGGATTTTAGGAGGACACGCATGAGAGTCGTCCTTGGAAACTGAGATCTAGGCCCAGGGTGGCTTTAAAAAGAGCACTGGAAATCTCAGCCCGTATATAACATGAATTTATTATAAAGACTTGGAAGGCTGAGTTGAGAGTCAAAACACACATGGGCCTTACATTTAGACCTCAATGGGCCTGGCTTCATGTGACCTTTTTGGGCACTCTTTGGGAAGCCTTGCCTGTGAGAGTTTCCAGAGCTTTCATTGAAATGAGCTTCCTCAACATTTAATGATTCCTGAATGAATAGAAACCCACAGTGCCTCCAACTTCATCTTTGAAAGATGGCTAGATGAAAACCATGAAATTTTTGAAATTTCCATGACCAGGTGGCACTGGAAAACTTTTGGATGCCCTGTTGCTGATCATGAGAATACCAGACAGTGCCTTGATTGACTGGGTTTCATGAAAATGGTGTATAACAGAGATGCCAGTAAGTTGGATCCTGCTGAGTAGTGGCCCAGAGCAGTGGCGGGCAGGTGTTTGATAAAACATCGGTGGTAGTGCCATGAGGATCTACCATTGGATTCCAAATGGCTTGTGACTGACATGGTGCAGCCAGGAAACCCTTATATGTAAAGGCATCTTGTTATATGGAGAGGTTTCAGGGCAATGTTCTGAATCATGTTGCTATTGTCAAGGGGGCAAGCTACATGGGATAAAACTGGTTGGTGCATTCTCCTGCAGACCCTTGCCCCCACACCTGACAGAACTCTCTCCAGTACTGTGTCTCATTTGAACTCGTTGTATTTTGTGAAGCAAATACAAAACTCCCAGAGCAGCATCAAAAACACCACGAAAATTAGAGGATGACCAAATGGCTTCACAGTCGACACGGGGAGACACTTATCCCTTAGAGGCCACAGTTTACCTACAAAGAGAGAATTCAGCACTGCTGCCTCATTACATTGGAGAATAAGTAACCATGTCATCCAGGTCACATAGATTCAAATCCAGCTTTGATGGTCTCACTACAAAGTAAGCTAAAGCTCCTGACAACAACATATATTTCAAGTGCCCAACCTCAAAGGCAAATTCTCAAAAAGCTTTAGACCAGCAGAGCTCCATGTTTGTGGAGGGTTTACTCTGTCCATTACATTTAGAAACTCCTCTACCAGCTCCAATGGTGTGAAATATGGAGCATTTTCCATTCCATATAGGTATTGACAGATTTTTTTAACTCTTCTCCTCTAATTGTGTCTTACTTGAGGCAAAGGTAATGTCAAGGCATTGTTCTGGATGAGAGTCGGAAGATTTTTCTGTAGCATATGTTTGCATACACATTGGATTCAATTTCCTATTTTCTATTCAAAATACTGAATCCCTGACACTAACCCATACACTACCAGACTCTGACTACTAATCCTAATATGATGGAGAAAAATAACCCAAACAGAATAGATATACAAGCAGTTCAGTGGAGGCATGTTGTATAGTTGGACTTGCCTTCTGCATGATACAGAGCAGGAGTTATAGATCTAGTCAATTGATTGTTGAAATAGTTCTCCATGTATTTTTAAATTTAACAAATATGTGAATTCCTGTCTCCCTTTTTCTGTAGCCTATTCAGCATGTGTATTTTTATATGCACATATAGAATCCTACTTGGTACCACATGTACATTCTTGTGATTTGGTGGACTTAACAGATACAAATTGTGAGACGAGATCACTCCTACTTAACCCTGTTGGTACTGAATATTCAAACTATGGGTGAGATTCCTAGTTGAACAACATTTTACATAAATCCATGTTCAGTAAAATGAATATTTTCAGATCTGTGGATGATATATATTTTATGATGAATTTTGATTGACATACACATTGCTACTTTTTTTGTCTTGTGTACTCTCCAGATTTTTCAAAATATGAAATATATGTGTCTTATCTACACTCCCTAAATATGTTCATGATCATGTATGTGGATTTATAATCAACTATTCACAAGATTATTCTCAGAAATATTCATCCACCTGAAATTTGCCTAATGCTCTCAAATATCTATCCGATTGTTGACTACATATTGGTTTTTTCCTAAGATTATATATTCAAACTCAACCCTGTTCAAAATGTATAATCCTATCACTCACTTTATACTTTGCCTGATTTTCTAATATCTCTATTTTTATTTGCTTTCCTACATATTTTCCCCCCTTCATCATTGTGACCGACTCTTCACCTGTGCAGACATTAACATTCACTCTCTAATCGAAACTCTATAGCTAAAGAACTTTTGTTCCAAATCCTATACTCACACTTCTTCCTAAACGTACTGACCATCTTCCTAATTCTATCAACTATCCCTATTTGACTGGATGTTCTCTTCTACATTCAATCATCCTAGTAAATGTCAGGCGAGCTTTGCAGGAGGAGACCACCAATAGACTATCTCATGCAACAGCCAAAGTTTATTGACTGTCCAGCATGCTGGTACTCAGAGCTCACTTGAATAGAGCAGACAGCCCTGAGAATAGCTTAAGTAGAGCTTATATACTTTACCTGGAGAGGGCAGGGAGGGAAGTTTATTGATGGATCAAGGCGAGTGGGCGATTTGCGTGGAACTGGGTCAGGGAGCACATTCTGCAGTTTGGCAGTTGGGGACAGCACATACTGGGAACAAGATTTGCAAGTATCTCTCAAGATTTCAACAGTTTTTTGTTAAGCATACAGAAAAACAGGAAGTGACAAGTACCTATTTTATTAACCTTTTATTCCCCAATTCTTCTTCTGGCTACTTTTAATCATAAAAATGATCATTGGGGGTGTCACATTCTATGTCTGCTAGTGGGGTATTACCTTAAGTTTAACTCGTCCAATTTGAGCCTGGAGAAAAGAAATTACACGGTTGAGAAAACAGGGTTTTATAGTTAGCAATAATATGAGGATTATTTTTGGACCGGCCAGGGTTGATAAAAACGTAGTTAACCAGGGGGACTGTGTGAACCAAGACTCAAACCACCCTTGTTGGGCCTCTCTCTATCGTTGATGCTCTTCAAGACGTCTTTTTAATTTACTCATACATTTTATTACAACTCCAGTATGCTCGGCATACAAACAACATTCTTCCCTCAATGGAGCACAAAGGCCCCCTTCTCTCATGAAGAGCAGGTCCAACCATCGAGTGTTCTGAAAAACAACTTCAGAGAGAGAGGTTAAAGATTCATGCAAAGCTCTGATGGAGGTTTCTAATATCTTCGTTTTGGTCTATTGCTGTCATATTTTTTGTCATTTGTTGAGTCCCATGGACAAAGGCAGTAGTTCCCGTGCCCACCAGTGCAGCAATTCCTATTCCTAATAGGATGGCTAAAGGGAGGGATATATATTTTCAGTGGAACAGGGTTGTATGCCCCCCTATTTGATCTTCAAACGAACCTGTGTCGTGATAGAGCACTCTGGGAAACATCTGCACCATTACACAATTAATCACATCTGTTGACCATTTCATGAAAACATAAGCAATGTTTAAGTATATAGAATTATGCTGTAGTAGGGACAGACAAGGCAAGGCACCTAAGATAGCAGTGAAGACAGGGAAACTGTCCTATTTGGTTGCAACCGGATTCAGAGGGCATTGATTCTGTTGTAATCAAGTAATCCTCTGAAACCCAAGTTGAGGTAGTTTCAGAATTTTGTACCCAACATTTAAGGGAAGGGGCTCAGAAGTTCACAGTCTGCAGAAGTTGAAAAAAGCAGTTTTTGTTTCTGTTTTTTTCCTCAGTTCTGGGCAAGTTAACTTTTCAAGGACACCTGGGAAGGTAAGAGCATTTTCTTCCCTTTCTTATTTTACCCCTGCCAGCTGTTACCACGGAGCCCAGTTGCTAACTTCTTTAACTTAGAAATGTAGCCATCTCTCTGAAGCCCCAGGTCAAGGCCCAAGGCTTTTTTCACATATTTTTGTGAAAAACTAGAAAGAGGGTGTCTAGCTAAGGACTGCTGATTTTTTTAGCCAGTGGCCAAGTAGAACAGGGCAATATGAAAAGAGGAAGTTTAACTACATTGAACTCTTTTACAGGGACTCTTTTCATGAATGTCCAAAACTCAGCCATGGTGAAGACTTCTGGAGAAGGTCAGTTAAGACTTTTCAGTGGGCCTGGTACAGAAGGGGAAGACAGGGAAGGTGGGGCTGAGAGCAGCTCCGAGGATCTGAGAATGAGGAAGGAGGGATGTAAAAGAATAATTTGAGAAATGGTTTGGGATTTTCCTAGCAACAAAAACTTGAGCAGTAGAACAGGTAGAGAAAAGGGGAAGACGGGAGTGAGTATCCCAAAACGCATGTGAGGGACTTTAAATTCTTAGTAAATTGTTTTCAGTGATGACAAAGCAACTTTAAAGGCCATTTTTATTACATCTTGAATATGGGTCTGAGGACTCTCCTCAGCTGGTTTGAGCTTTGGGTTAGCTGAAAAGAGGACCTGGTGGGACCCGGTGTGGGCACTGACAGGAGAAGAGAGGAGTGAGTGGGTGGAGGGGTACTTCAGTAGCTGCTAACTAAGCAAGGGGGCAATGGTCTGAGAACCAGCGAAGGTTTAGGTTTTTGATCTATTAATTGGAGGGAAGAAATCAGGTTTCTGAAGTGGGAGTGACAGCAGAGACTCTGGAGCAGAAGGCTGAAGGTGAGGATCTATTGGATAAGCAGAGTTCAGGATGTGAGTGGAGGGAAAAGGCCTCCACATAGGGGAATCTCCTTTCACCCTTTTGAGCACTTGCAGATGTTAAAAAGGTCATGCAGAATTTTAGGATCTAGAGACCCCTCTGGGAGCCATTGGTTTTTGTTATCTAATTCGTAATATGGCCAATGCTGTGCACTGAATTTGATGAGGAGTTTGGGTTCCATCAGGCAGCCCCTGTATGCTCACATCCCCATTACTTACAGAAGAAGTCGGCTTTCCCCCCACACACTCATGGCTGTTTGTGGCTTTGATGGTCGGTCGGGCAAACATAGTAATCTAGGCTAGCCAACCTGCATCTGGCTCGTGTGTCCCTACATCCATAATGTTTGTTTCCATTATCTATGGTACGGAAGGGATTTAATGGAATTTTAGTGGAATCCTCTTCATCAGGAATATCCCAATAGGAAAGACCTATAGCCAGCTGACAAATGTCTGGGTAAAGTGATGGTCACCAGGTACCAAAGGGGGCTGTATGCAAGATAGATTATACATCTTTTCCAGTAGAATTTGTGATCAGCCATCGCTGCTGCACGGGCTGATGAGGGTTAGGACTACTTGTTGCCAAGGGGAGATTCTATAGCCTTATCCACATGGTGAATATGCAATTTGAAAGTGTTACCAGTCTTTTCCAGTTTCTAGCCAGAGTGTGGACAGGGCGCAGGCTTGAGATGAGAGGCATGGATCCAGGAAGTGATTCTGTCTACCTTTACCACTGTAGATGTTATAAGTAGCACCTGGTATTGTCCTTTCCAGCAGGGTTCCAGGGATGACACCTGATATCGTCTTACGTAGATGAAGTCTCTTACTTGATATCGATGTGGAGTCCCCTCGTCCCCAGTTTGGTAGGCAGTGGCCAGCTGTTTCCACAGGTATCACTGAGTTCTTTCAAGAGTTTAAGTCTGTCAAGCAAGGGGGTGTGGAAGGGATCGTTAGGTCTTACAGTTGGGCTTAGGTCACTTACTGGAGGAGAGGCACCCTAGAGAATTTCACAGGGGATGAGGTTACTCAAAAAAACAGAGGGAGTATTTCTTGCATGAAACATTGTATATGGCAGGAGCATAGTCCAATCTTTTATGCTGGTCTCTAAGCTTAATTCCATTAAGGCCTCTTTAATGCTTCTATTCATTCTTTCTACCTGTCCTGAACTCTGGGGTCTGTTAGCACAATATAACTTCCAATTAATCCCCAGGTTCCTGGCTAACCCCTGACTTACTTGAGCCACGAACGCCCGTGCATTATCAGACCGTATTACCTTAGGCAGGCCGTGTCTTTGAAAAATATTTTCCAGGATCTTCTGGACCACCTTTTGTGCTGTTTCTTTTATTTTTACTTTTCTTTTTTAGGGGGGAAAGATTCAATCCATCCTAAAAATGTATCTACAAAGACTAGGAGATATTTATGTCCATACCTTGCTGGCTTAATTTTAGTAAAGTCAACTTCCCAGAATTGTCCTGGTCTGGATCCTCATAGGTGCTTTCCTGCAGGAAGCTTGGAAGGGTAAGCATTAACCATTTGATGGACTCGACAGGCTTTTTTTACCCATTCAGCTATTTCTTTTTGCTGTGAGTCAGTTAGTGGAAAACTCTGTTCTTGATACTTCAGAAATACCTGCAGTTTCTTTTAACCAAGGTGAGTGAGTTGATGTGCATTTTCTACTGACATAGTTAGAGCTGTGATTATAGGAGTTTTTACTGAAAGATTTAGAAATTCCACTTGGGGGCCTTCAGGGTGAAAAGTTATTTTGGCCCGGAGCTTGGTGAGCAGATCTCTGCCCATCAATGGGGCCCGGCATTCTGGGATTACTAGGAAGGAGTGATCTATTTTTCCTTTCCCCAGGTCCATGATCCTCTTAGTTGTCCAAGCCAGATATTTACTGCCATTAGCCCCTTGAACTAGAGACCTTTTATTTGATAGAGGGCCCAAAGTGGTCTTAGGGGTGAGTATATTGCCCCTTTATCCACTTCAAAGTTTACTGAGGTCCCCTCCACTTCAAAAGTTGCCCTGAACTCAGGGAGGGGATCTGAGCCGCGACTTTCTTAGTCATCCTCCAGAGTCAGAATGGCTGACTGGCGTGGCTTTCTCTTTCTACGGCACTCTTTGGCCCAGTGTCCTTTTTTTTTTTACAGTAGGCACATTGTTCTGAGGCCAGGGGTGGCCTCTGGCATGGGACCAGGTATCCCTTCATGTCTCCCTGTTTCTTAATCTCTGGCCCTTCTGTTTTTGTGACCAGGACCTTAGTCAACACCTTAGTCTGTCTTTTGTTTCTTTTATCCTCCCTTTGCTCCCTTGTCTTCCTCAGTTTCTCTCTTAAGGTATACTTTCTTGTCTTCTGTGACTAAGTCTCTCAAAGTCATATCTTGTAATCCATCTAAGCATTGTAACTTTCTTTTAATATCCAGGGCAGCTTGCCCAATAGAGGCCATCCTGACAGATGTCTTTTGATCCTCTGCCTGAGCATCGAAAGGAGTATATCTCCTATATGCCTCCCTAATTCTCTCTAGAAACATAGAGGGAGATTCATCAGGCCTTTGAATAATCTCTCTTACCTTGGCCAAATTAGTTGGTTGCCTAGCGGACACTCAGATGCCCACTATTAGAACCTGGCCATAAGTGGACAGATGCATTCTAACTTCAAAGGTGTTGGTGTCCCATTTGGGTTGTTTCAAGGGAAAACCAGCTTTGATTAAGTTCGGAAGATGTGTTGGTCTCCAATCTGGCCCGAGGATTTTTTTTCTAGCTTCCAGGAGAATTCTCTTTTGTTCCTCTGTCATAAAGAGAGTGTCTAGGAATTGTTGACAGTCATCCCAAGTATTCAGGTGTGAAAACATCAATGACTCAACCAGACCTGTGAGCCGGGTGGGGTCCTCGGAAAAAAAGGGATTGTGATTCTTCCAGTTATATAGGTCTGAAGAGGAGAAAGACCAATATTTGTCAGCTTGCATTTTCCCCCCATGGCCTTCGTCAATCAATGGTCCATAGGGACATAGGGGGAGCATCACGGGAGTTCCAGGGTTTTCAATCATTCGAAGCCAGCGAGTTCCCTCAGCCGGGCCAGCTTCCTCCTGGGGAGGTGGGGCTTTGTGTGCTGTGGGGGAGTTATCTGGAGGGTGCAGGGCCAGCTTAGCTTCCTCCAATGGCGGAGAGGCTGAGTCAGCTGCAGGGGAATCACTTAGAGGGGGTTGGTGGTTGGGGGATGAGGGCAGGGTATGAGGAGGGGGATGAGAGTCCAGTAGAGTCAAATCTTGTGACTCAGGGAGAACAGAGGGTGGTGGAGGAGGAGGGGCAGATGGTTTGAGAGATCATGGGGGAAGCAGTACCAGCAGGGAAAGGGACAAGGAAAGGCTTCACCCATGAAGAGGAGACTTGCAGAGGTCCTGCAAAGTTAAGATACATGGCTGTTGATCAGGATGGCTATGTGTGTGCAGCTGAAAGACAATATCTCTGACTTTTTAAATTAGTGGGAAGTATAAAGATGCTTCTAGGGGCAATCCGACTTGAAAGGTGAAACGTTCTGAGGCACAGACAGTCTGGCAAGTCTGCAGTTTTACAGAAAAAGAAAGATTCTGAGCCCTTAAGCGAACTTTGGTCCAGTGATCAAGGGTCAGGGACAGAGACATTGAAGTGCTCTGTCCCATATTGAAAGATACACAAACAGTGAATGCAACAACACACAACACAGACAAGACAAGACAATAAAGACAGGCAATGGACGTCCAAAACTGAGACCAGGACTGCGTAGCAGG
Organism: Callospermophilus lateralis; assembly: GCF_048772815.1. Lineage (NCBI taxonomy): Eukaryota > Metazoa > Chordata > Mammalia > Rodentia > Sciuridae > Callospermophilus > Callospermophilus lateralis. The sequence continues at coordinate 496,450 of NW_027514443.1, read as the reverse complement.
CAAAATCCTATGGGCTGGCAATACCGAATCTGAAACAAAAAATCACTGAGTCGAGGAGACAATTGTTCCTCGATTTCTCGAGTCCTCGGTGGCATCCCCCAATACCATTATTCATGCAGCAGACTGATTCCCAACCCAAATCGAACATGTTATCAACCCTAAGCATACATTGTTACATCAATCTAACTTTACAGAAGAGCAGGGACAGAGTTGGTCTTACAATCCAGGAATGTAGGGGATCTTCCACCTGCTGAGAACCACAAAGATCCATGCAAAAATGATCCCTGAAGAAGATGTAGGTAGCTTTGAAGGACCTGATTGAGCAAAAGTCATCTTCCATGGCGAACAACCTGGTCAGGATGAAGGGTTGTGTCTGAATCAGCCTCTCTATTCTTAAGGTAGAGAAGATGGACCAAATGAGACCTGTGTGGAGAGTTGTTCCCAGGTGCCTATGGTTGATATACCATTCTAACTTGTGAATGTGTCACAGGAACCAGGGGCAGCTTCCATCTCATGGGACCCTTGGAAGCAACTGTTAAGACAAAATGGTTGCCAAGGCAGTGAACTCATTCTGTTCCTGAAGGAAGTGACCTCACCTCACTTCCTTTGTGATGGAACTCTCTGATCTTGGGATCCAGGAAGCCAGTTAAACAGTGCCAGTTTTAGTCCCAGTTCCAGTGTTCTCACTTTTTGGATTTCCCGAGTACAGGGTCATTCTTTCTTGCTAACTACTGATGTTAGGATGTCGAAATGGCAGAAAAGCTCTGAAGAGGTGCCTTTCCTGAGAAAGAAGGTAGTGCCTCACTGCTGACTCCTGACAACTTCAGAGAGTTGGCCAAAGACACAAGATCTGAGACAGGACAAGCTATTTTGGAGGAACATTGTATGGCCCTCCAGTCAGAAGACACTCCGGATAGTCACAGACCTACTTGTGGGAAGGAGGTGCCTTTGTGGGTTTGGGTATGAGTTTCTGGTTTTGTCTCATGTTCTGAGAATAGGTAGGAAAGGTGGTTTGTTTGGTTTGGAGTGAACTATTTCTAGTAAGTCTTTTGACAAGGTGAGCGTTTCTATGTCTGTAACTCACTGTCCGTGGTTGTAGACATTAGAAAAGATAATGCATCAGTGGATGTGTCCTGTCTATGAGAAAGCTCCCCAGCATTCATCCTACCAAATTTATGAATGGACTGCCGCTTGCCTTATGGATGGCCAACTCCTGCTATGTGTGCATCCAAAACCAAAATGGCTAAAAGAACAGTCATTGTGGATAGAGTCTCTTGACTTCCTCTGTAAGGTTCCTGATCTCAATTAAGTGAGAATAGAGATCCTTTGGGTCAAGTGAATTCTTTAAATCCTACAGAGGCTAGCTCATAGTTGCTTGGGTTTTCTCATGACATTAATTCACATAAAGAATCTAAAATGCACAGTCAGTAGGCCTCAAATTGGAGAAGCGGAGCAGTATTAATGGCAGGCCTATTTGATCACTCCTGGTTCACAGGAAGCATGTCCAGGTCACCATGACATTAGGCAAATGAGGCGCACGGGAGCTTATTTTGTACACTGCCTTGGGCTGCACCCCTCATGGAAACCTCCAGCCAGGTTTTATGATGAGTGTCTATATATAAGAAGATGAGGGCAATGTGGGAGTTTTTTGGTTTTAATTGTGGTCATTTGTGTGGTGGTAGGAAGAGATGACTGGGTCCACCTGGGCTTGAACTCTGGTGTGATTCCCCATAAAGACTGAGTTCTGGAATTGACCTCAAAGAAGTATTGCCATGAATTGTGTTGGCATATTAGGAGGCCACGCATAAGATTCCCCCTTGGAAATTGAGATCTAGGCCCTGGGTGGCTTTCCACAGAGCACTGGGAATCTCAGCCAGGATATCACATGATTTTATTGTGAAAGATTTGGCAGCCATAGTTGAGAGTCAAAACACACATGGACTTCACATTGTAGACCTCAATGGGTCTGGCTTCATGTGACATTTTGGCCACTCTTTTGGAAGCCTTGACTGTGAGAGTCCTCCAGAGATTTCATTGAAATTAGCTTCCTCACCATTTAATGGTTATTGAATTAATTGAAACACTCAGTGCCTCCAACTTCATTCTTGAAAAATGGCTCCATATATACCATAAAATTTTTGAAATTCCCATGACCAGGTGGCACTGGAGAACCACTGGATATCCTGTTGCTGATCATGAGTGTGCCAGATACTGCCTTGATTGACTGGATTTCACAAAAATGGTGTAGATCAGAGATGCCAGTTAGTTGGAGCCTGCTGAATAGTGGGCCTAGAGCAAAGGTGGGCAGGTGTGATATAAAACAGCTGTGGTGGTTTCATGTGGATCTACCATTGGCATCCAAATGGCTTCTGACTGACATTGTGCAGTCAGCAGACCCTTATATGTAAAGGCATCATGTTGTATGGATAGGTTTCAGGGCAATGTTCAGAATCAGGATGCTTTGTTCAAGGGGGCAAGCTATGTTCGACAGAAGCCTGGTTGGTGCATAATCCTACAGGCCCTGTCCCACCACACGTGGCAGAACGCCCTCCAGCACTGTGTCTCAGTTGAACTCCTTGTATTTTGTGAAGCAAATACCGAACTCCCAGTGCAGCATCAAGAAAAACCACAAAAATTGGAGGATGAGCAAATGGGTTCACAGTCCACACGAGGAGACACTTAGAACCCAGTGGCCACAGTTGACCTACAAAGAGAGATTTCAGCACTGCAGCCTCGTGTTCATTGGAAAATAAGATACCATGTCCTCCAGGTCACATAGATGAAGACACATCTTTGATGGTCTTACTACAAAGGAAGCTAAAGCTCCTGACAACCACTTATATTTCAAGTGCCCAATCTCAGAGGCATTTTCTCCAGAAGTCTTTAGGCCAGCAGAGCTTCATGTTTGTGGAGTGTTTACCATGTCACTTACTTTTGGAAACTCCTCTTCCACCTCCAAGTTTGTGAACTCCTGAGCATATTCAATTCCTGATATGTATTCACAGATTTTCTAACTCATCTCCTCTAAATGTCGTATTTGGTGCGAAGGTAATGTCAAGGCATTGTTCTGGATGAGAGTGGGAAGATTTTTGTGTAGCACATATTTGTATACACATTGGATTCATTTTCCAATTTTTCATTCAAAATACTCAATCCCTGACACTATACCATACCCTACTAGGCTCTGACTACTATTCCTGACATGATGGAGAATAATAACCCAAACAGAATAGAAATACAAGAAAATCAGAGGAGGCATGGTGTACATTTGGACTTGCCTTTTCCATTATATAGCGTAGGAGTTATAAATCTAGTCAATTTTTTGTTTAAAGAGTTCTCCATGTATTTTTAAATTTATCAAATATGTGAATTCCTTTCTCCCCCATTTCTCTGTATCCTATTCAGTACATGTATTTTTATATGCACATATAAAATCGTATCTTGTATCATACGTACTTTCTTGTGAGGTGACTGACATGTCAGATACAAATTGTGAGAAGAGATCACTCCTCCTAAACGCTGTTGAAACTGAAAATTCAACTTATGGGTGGGCTTCCAAGTTGAACAACTTTATACATAAATCCATGTTCAGTAAAATGAATATTTTTGGATACGTGGATGATATATATTTCACGATGAATTTTGATTGGTATATATATTGCTAGTTTTTAATGTCTCTGTGTATGTGTGTGTGTGTGTGTGTGTGTATATATATATATATATATATATATATATATATATATATATACACTGTCCAGATTTTTTAACATATGAAATATATGTGTCTTTGGCCACTCTTTGGGAAGCCTTACCTGTGAGAGTTCTGTAGAGCTTTCATTGAAATGAGCTTCCTCAACATTTAATGGTTCCTGAATGAATTGAAACCCACAGTGCCACAAACTTCATCCTTGAAACATGGCTTAATAAATACCATGAAATTTTTGAAATTCCCATGACCAAGTGTCACTGGAGAAACTTTGGATGTCTTCTTGCTGATCATGAATGTACCAGACAGTGCCTTGACTGACTCTGTTTCATGAAAATTGTGTAGAACAGAGATGCCAGTAAGTTGGAGCCTGCTGAGGAGAAGTGGGCCCAGAGTTGTGGTGTGCAGGTGTATGATAAAACATCTGAGGTGGGGCCATGTGGATCTGCCATTGACTTCCGAGTGGCTTTTGGCTGACATGGTGCAGCCAGCAGACCCTTATATGTAAAGGCATTTTTTATATGGAGAGGTTTCAGGGCAATGTTCAGAATCAGTTTGTTATGGACAAGGGGGCAAGCTATGTGGGGTAGAAGCCTGGTTGGTGAATTCTCCTGAAGACCCTAACCCTCCACACATGACAGAACTCCCTCCTGCTCTGTGTCCCAGTTGAACTCCTTGTATTTCATGAAGCAAATACAAAAACCCCAGTGCAGAACCAAGAAACACCACGACAATTGTAGGATGACCAATTGGCTTCACAGTCAATACGAAGAGACACTTAGCACCCAGTGGCCACAGATTACCTACAAAGAGAGAATACAGCACTGCTGGCTCATGTTCTTTGGAGAATAAGAAACCAAGTCCTCCAGGTCACATAAATGCAGACCCATCTTTGATGGTATCACTACAAAGGACAGTAAATCTCCTGAGAACAACATGTAGTTCAAGTGCCCAACCTCAGAGGCAGTTTCTCAAGAAGTATTTAGGCCAGCAGAGTTGCATGATTGTGGAGTGTTCATCCTGTCGCTTACTTTTGAAAACTCCTTTACAACCCCCAAGGTTGTGGTCTCCTGAGCATTTTCCATTCCAGATATGTATTCACAGATTTACTAATTCTTCTCCTCTAATTGTGTCTTACTTGGGGTGAAGGTAATGTCAAGGCATTGTTCTGAATGAGAGTGGGAAGATTTTTTGTAGCACATATTTCATACACAATGGATTCATTTTCCTATTTTCCATTCGAATTACTGAAACCCTGACACTAACCCACACCCTGCTAGACTCTGACTACTAATCCTAATATGATGGAGAAAAATAACCCAAACAGAATAGAAATACAAGCAGTTCAGAGGAGGCATGGTGTATAGTTGGACTTGCCTTTTGCATGATAAAGTGTAGGTGTTATAAATCTGGTCAATTATTAATTGAAATAGTTCTTCATGTGTTTTGAAAGGTATCAATTATGTGAATTCCTATCTCCCCTTATCTGTTGCCTATTCAGCACATGTATTTTTATATGCACATATAGAATCCTACCTGGTACCACACGTACATTCTTGTGAGGTGGCTGACGTGGCAGATACAAATTGTGAGAAGAGATCACTCCTCCTAAACGCTGTTGGAACTGAAAATTCAACCTATGGGTGAGCTTCCTAGTTGAACAACATTATACATAAATCCATATTCAGTAAAATAAATATTTTTGGATCTGTGTATGATATGTATTTCATGATGAATTTCGATTGTCATATATATTGCTACTTTTTTATATCTCTGTATGTGTTTTGTGAAAAATCTACACCCTCTAGATTTTTCAAAATATGAAATATATGTCTCTTATTATACACTCCCTAAATTCATTCATGTTCATGTATGTGGTTTTATAATCAACTTTTCACAAGATTATTTTCAGATATATTCATCCACCTCAAATACATATTTGTTTTCTAGTACTGAAAACTCACTTCAGTGAAGGGTGCATACAAATCCTTATATTTCTACAGTAACTGACCCAGGTTAACATCAATACAAGTAGATTCCTATGGGAAATGTTGTGCATTTTGATGTTCATTTTTATTCAACACTGGTACATTACTATTTCTTCAGTTTATGGACATCTTAGAAAATAGATTTCATCCACATTTCACAAATTTAAATGCATTTGGTACACTTTCTATCACTTCCTGCTTAAGATCACACGTATTCCTCCTTTTTTTGACTGGTTTTTTCATGATAGTTCTTCCTAACGCATTATTTTTGATTTCCATAATCTTTTTGAAGCAAAACCCACACTCTCTTTATGATAAACCATAACACTTACATTACCATTAGATGTATAATTGGATGGAATGAATGATTTTATATCAATGTAAGATTTCCTGTATATTTTCAGATATCAATTTATTCCAATTTCCAAATTTGATACCAGTTATATTATTTATTCACAGTATGGACTATTCATGCATTATCTCTATATTCATAGAAAAAGCGTACACCTATTTTTATCCCCAATACTATTTAATGAGTTTTCAAAATATAGCTCCCCTTAATGGTAGAAGAAATACTCATGTCACCAGAACTACATATATATTTTATCACAGTAATATTTTGGAAAAAAATGCAAAGATCACACTTATGTCTGTACCAACTCCTAATTTGAATGTGAGTATGAATTACTAAAAACATCCATGTCCAGGATGCCTAAGGCTCTCAAATGTCAATTCTATTGGTGAGTACATATCTGTTTCATCCTGAGATTATATATTCAATCTCAACCCTGTTGAAAATGTCTAAACCTATCACTCACTTTATACTTTGCCTGATTTCCTAATGTCACTATTGATATCTATTTTTCTACATATTTTGCCCAGTTCATCATAGTGACTGATTCTTCAGATTTGCTGACATTTACATTCACTCTCTAACGAAAATCCTATTACTAAAAAAAGTCTTGGTCCAACTCCTAGACTCACTCTTCTTCCTAAACTTACTAACTTCCTAATCCTCCTGACTACCACTTTTTGACTGGATGTTCTCTTTTACATTCAATCATCTGAGGTACAGTGTTTTAGCCTACAGATGTTGCACATCGTAGGATATATATCTTATTCACAAATTCACAAATTTATAGGCATTTGCTTCACTTTTAATCACTTCCTGCGTCAGAACACATGTATTCCTCCAGGTTTCTTGACTGTTTTTTTCATGAGACTTTTTTCAAAACACATTATTTTCGATTTCCAAAAACACTTTTGAAGCAAAACTCACACATTCTTCATGATACACCATAACGCTAATATTACCATTAGATGTATTACTGGTTGGAATGAATGATTGTATATCAATATAAGATTTCCTGTACATATTCAGATATCAGCTCAATCCATTACTTAAAGTTGGAACAAGTTTTATTATTTATTCACAGTATGGTCTATTCATGCTTTATCTCTATATTTATAGACACAGGGTACACCTCTTTGTACCCCTAATACTAATTTTACATCTTTAATATATTGCTCCGAGAAATGGTGGAAGAAATACTCATGTCACCTGATCTACATATACATTTTATCACAGAAATATTCTGGAAAAAATGTAAAGGTCACACTTATGACTGTATCAAAGCCTAAATGGAAAGTGAACATGGATTACTAAAAACATCCATGTATAGGTTGCCTTTTGCTCTCAAATGTCAATTCAATTGGTGACTACATATTTGTTTCTTCCTAAGATTACGTATTCAAACTCAACCCTGTTGAAAGTGTCTAATCCAGTCACTCACTTTATACTTTGCCTGATTTTGTAATGCCTCTATTGATATCTGCGTTGCTACATATTTTCCCCAGTTCATCATACTGAGTGACTCTTCATATGTCCTGACATTTACATTCACTCTCTAACCGAAACCCAATTGCTAAAGACCTTTTGTTCCAAATCCTATATTCACTCTTCTTTTTAAACCTACGGAATATCTTCCTAATCCTACTGACTATCCCTTTTTGATTGGATGTTCTCTTCTACATTCAATCATCCAAGGTAAAAGGTTCTATGCCATTGTATATCGTGTTATCTGAGACATCTTTGCAGAACATAATTCAAATCTAAGTATCCCAATCAAGGGAGCAATGCCCTTCTGGGATTCAAATCATACCGAGATTTCTGTTTTCATACTTATATTTCACCTCTGTATACTTGTAAATATCGCAGGAAATGATTACTAACCCAAAATGAACCTGTTACTATCCCTAAACATACACTGTTCCCTCAATCTCATTTTACAGAAGAGCAGGGACAGAGTGGTTCTTACAATACAGGAAAGTAGTGGACTTTCCACCTGCTGAGAACCTCAAATGTCCATGCAGAAATGATACCTGGAGAAGTTGTAGGTATGTATGTAGGACCTGAGAGAGCAAAATTCATCTTCCATGGCAAACAACCTGGTCTGGATTAGGGATGTGTCTGAATCAGCCTCTCTATTCTTATTTTAGAGAAAATGGACCGAACCAGGCCTGTGTGGAGAGCTGTTCCCGGGTGCCAATGGTTGATATACCATTCTAACTTGTGAAATTGTCACAGGAAGTAGGGGCAGACTCCATCTCATTGGACCCTTGGAAGCAACTGTTAGGACAAAGTTGTTGCCAAGGCAGTGACCTCATTCAGTTCCAAAGAAAGTGGCAAACCTCATTTTCTTGGTGATGGAACTCTCTGAACTTGGTATCCAAGAAGCCAGGCACCGAGGGGCAGTCCCAGTCCAAGTCCCAGTGGGCTCACTTGTTAGGATTTACCAAGGACAGTGTGAGTCTTTCTTGGTAACTACTGATTTGAGGATGGCCAAAAGCCAGGAAAGCTCTGAAGTGAGACCTTTCCTGAGAAATCAGGCAGTGGCTCACCACTTTTTCCTGACAACTTCACAGAGTTGGCCAAGGAAACCAGATGTGAGAGAGGACAGGCCATTTCAGGGGATCATAGTATGGCCCACCATTCAGAGGACACTCCAGATAGTCACAGACCTACTTGGGGGAAGGAGGTGCCATTGTGGGAGTGGGTGTGGATTTGTGGTTTTGTCTCATGTTCTGAGAATAGGTTGGAAAGGCGGTTTGTTTGGTTTGGAGTGGACAGTTTCTAGTATGTTGTTTGACAAGGTGAGTGTTTCTTTGTCTGTGTATCCCAGTATGTCCGTTGTTATAGACATTAGAAAAGAGAATGCATTAATGGATGTGTCCAGTCTAGTATAAATCTTCCCCTAATTATTTCTGGCCAATTTATGAATGGACTGCAGCTTGTCTTATCGATGGGCAACACCTGCTATCTTCCTAAGTTGAAGTTTTCTTCCTGAATTCTGGCCACTCTCCAGAATAGGCTCATGGTTTTGTGTCCAAGATATGTACCACCTCCAAGCTCTGTGACATGGCCATGTACTGGAGAGCTGAAGAGAATGGCGAGCATCTCAGAAAACTTGGATATCATGGTGATCAGGAAAGTCTCAGTGGAGAAACCCTGCTTGGGGCCTTTTGCTTACTTATTGTTGTGTTGCACTGAATGTCAGGAAGGTCTTTGCCTCAGGCCACCTCTTTGTGAAGCCTGAAGAAAACTGTTTTCTTTCCAAATCCTATATTCAAATGGAAATGAATGGGCATCAACTGTGGCTCTTCGCTTAATTGCTTTGGAAAGGGATGTGTCTGAATTAGCCTCTTGGCCCTGTGTGTGGCTGTGGCATAGATTCTCACCACCTGATGGATCTATAGAATGATCTCATGTGTGCATCCAAAACCATAATAGCAAAAAGTCAGTCATTGTGGATGAAGTCTCTCCCCTTCCTCTGTGAGGTTCCTGACCTCCATCAAGTGAGAATAGGTTTTCTTTGGGTCAAATGAGTTCTTCAAAGCCCTGCAGAGGTGCTTGGGTTTTCGCATGACTCCAAATCACATAAAAAATCAATTCCTGAAATTAGTAGTCCTCAAATGGGAGAAACAGAGCAGTATTAATGGCAGGCTTATTTGATCACTTCTGGTTTACAGGAAGGATGTCCAGGCCACCCTGACTTCAGGCCAATAAGGGGCAAGCGAGCTTAATTTGGACATTGTCTTAGGCTGCGCCCCAAATGGAAAACTCCAGTCAGAGGTGAAGATAATTGACTATATGGAAGAAGATGAGGGCCATGTGGGAGTGTTTTGGTTTTAATTTTGGTCATTTGTGTAGCGGTTGGAAGAAATGACTGGGTCCACCAGGGCTTGAACTCTGGTGTGATTCCCTTTAGAGACTGAGTTGTGGAACTCACCTCAGAGAAGTATTGCCATGAAATATGTTGGGATTGTAGGAGGCCACACATGAGAGTCACCCTTGAAAACTGAGATCTAGGCCCAGGGTGGATTTCCACAGAGCACTGGGAATCTCAGCCAGGATATCACATGATTTTATTCTTAAAGACAAGGCAGCCATAGTTGAGAGTCAAAACACACATGGTCCTCACATTGTAGACCTCAATGGGCCTGGCTTCCTGTGACATTTTAGCCACTCTTTGGGAAGCCTTGGCTCTGAGATTTCTCCAGAGCTTTCATTGAAATGAGCTTTCTCAACTTTTAATGGGTACTGAATGAATTGAAAACCACAGTGCCTCCAACTTCATGCTTGAAAAATTGCTAGATAAATACCATGAAATTTTTGAAATTCCCGTGACCAGGTGGCACTGGAGAACCTTTGGATGTCCTGTTGCTGATCATGAGTATAGCAAACAGTGCCTTTATTGACTGAGTTACAAGAAAACGGTGTAGAACAGAGATGGCAGTAAGTTGGAGCCTGCTGACCAGTGGGTCTACAGCAGTGGTGGGCAGTTGTGTGATAAAACATCAGTGGTAGGGCCATGAGGATCTACCATTGGATTCCCAATGGCTCTTGACTTACATGATGCAGCAAGCAGACCCTTATATGTGAAGACATCTTGTTATATGATGAGGATTCAGGCCAATGTTCAGAATCAGGTTGATATGGACAAGGGGGCAATGGGGCAAGCTATGATGGATAGAAGCATGGTTGGTGCATTCTCCTGCAGACCATGACCCACCACACGTGACAGAACTCCCTCAAGTACTGTGTCCCAGTTGAGCTCCTTGTATTTTGTAAGGCAAATACCAAACTCCCAGTCAGCTGCAAAAAACACCACAAAAAGTGGAGGAGGACCAAATGGCTTCACAGTTCACACGGGGAGACACTTAGTCCCCAGTGGACACAGTTTACCTATAAAGAGAGAATTCAGCACAGCTGCCTCATGTTCATTGGAAAATAAGAAACCATGTCCTCCAGGGCACAGGGATGCAGACCAAGCTTTGTTGGTCTCACTACAAAAGAAGCCAAATATCCTGACAACAACATATATTTCATGTACCCAACCTCAGAGGCAGTTTCTCAAAAAGTTTGAAGGCCAGCATAGGTCCATGTTTGTGGAGTGTTTACCCTGTCCCTTACTTTTGGAAACTCCTCTACCACCTCCAAGGTTGTGAACTCCAGAGCATTTTCCATTCCAGATATACATTCACTGATTTTCTAACTCTTCTCCTCTAATTGTGGCTTACTTGGGGAGAAGGTAATGTGAAGGCATTGTTCTGGATTAGAGTGCTAGGATATTTTTGCAGCACATATTTGCATACACATTGGATTACTTTTCCAATTTTCCTTTTGAAATACTGAATCCCTGACACTAACACACACCTACTAGACTCAGAATACTCTTCCTAATATAATGGAGAAAAAAACCCAAACAGAATAGAAATACAATCAGTTCAGAGGAGGCATGTTGTATAGTTGGACTTGCCTTTTGCATTATATAAGGTAGGAGTTATAAATCTATTCAATTTTTAATTGAAATAATTTTCCATGTGTTTTTAAAGTTAAGAAATATGTGATTTATTTTTTTCCCTTTCTCTGTAGCCAATTCACACATGTATATTTATATGCACATATAGAATCCTAACAGGTATCACACGTACATTTTTGTGAGGTGGCTGACTTGGAAGTTAAAAATTGTGAGAAGAGATCACTCCTCTTAAACGCTGTTGGAACTAAAATTCAACATATAGGGTAGCTTCCTATTTGAACAACATTATACATAAACTTATGTTCAGTAAAATAAATATTTTTGCATCTGTGAATGATATATATTTAATGATGAATTTGGATTGGAATATATATTGCTACTTTTTAATGTCTCTCTTTGTGCGTGTGTGTATATATATATATATATATATATATATATATATATATATATATACACACTCCACAGATTTTTCAAAATATAAAATATATGTGTCTTATATACACTCTCTAAATTCATTCATGTTCATGTATGTGGATTTATAATGAAATTTATACAAGATTATTCCCAGAAATATTCATCCACCTGAAATACATATTTGTTTCCTAGTACGGAAAACTAACTTCAGTGACTGGTGCATACAAATCCTAATAATTCCACAGTAACTGACCCCGTCTAACATCAATGCAAGTAGATTCCTATGGGACATGATATGTAATTGGACGTTCATTTTTATTCAACACTGGTACAATATTATTTCTTCAGTTTTTGCACATCATAGGATATGAATTTCATCCACAATTCACAAATTGATAGGCATTTGTTTCAAATTTAATCACTTCCTGCTTCAGAACGCATGTATTGTCAGGGTTTCTTGACAGGTCTTTTCATGAGAATTCTTTCCAAACACATTATTTTCAATTTCCATAATCAATTTTGTAGCAAAACTCACAAACTCTTCATGATAAACCAAAAAACTAATATTATCATTAGATGTATAACTGGTTGTAATGAATGATTGTATATCAATATAAGTATGGTCTATTCATGCTTTATCTCCATATTCATAGACACAGGGTACACCTCTTTGTACCCCCAATACGAATTTTATGTCTTCAATATATTGCTCCCAGAAATGGTGGTAGAAATACTCATGTCACCTGATCTACATATACATTTTATCACAGTAATAATCTGGACAAAAATGTAAAGGTCACACTATGATTGTACCAAAGCCTAAATGTAATGTGAACATGAATTACTAAAAACATCCATGTCCAGGTTGCCTAATGCTCTCAAATGTCAATCCTATTGGTGACTACATATTTGTTTCTTGCAAGGATTATGTATTCAAACTCAACCCTGTTGAAAATGTCTAATCCTATCACTCACTATATACTTTGCCTGATTTCGTAATGTCACTATTGATATCTGCTTTTCTACATATTTTCCACAGCTCATCATAGTGACTGACTCGTCATATGTGCTGACATTTACATTCACTCTCTAACTAAAACCCTATTACTAAAGAACTTTTGGTCCAAATCCTATACTCACTCTTCTTCCTAAACCTACCAAATATCTTCCTAATCCTACCTACTATCCCTTTTTGACTAGATATTCTCTTCTACATTCAGTCATCCAAGGTACAAGGTCCTATGCCATTGTATATCGATTTAACTTAGACAACTGTGCAGAACATAATTCAAAGCTAACTATCCCAATCAAGGGCCCAATGACCTTCTGGGCTTCAAATCATACCTAGATTTCTGTTTTCATACTTCTATTTCACCTCTATATTCTTGTAAATATCGCAGGTTCCCAATACCATTATTCATCACACAGAATGATTCCTAACAAAAATCAAACCAGTTATTAACCCTAAACATACACTGTTCCTTCAATCTCATTTTACAGAAGAGCAGGGACAGAGTGGTTCTTACAATACAGGAAAGCAGGGGACCTTCCACCTGCTGAGAACCTCAAAGGTCCATTCAGAAATGATACCTGGAGAAGTTGTAGGCAGGTATGAAGGTCCTGAGAGAGCAAAATTCATCTTCCATGGCGAGCAACCTGGTCAGGATGACGGGATGTGTCTGAATCAGCCTCTCTCTTCTTATTGTAGAGAAGACTGACCTGACCAGGCCTGTGTGGAGAGCTGTTCCCGGGTGCCTATAGTTGATATACCATTCTAACTTGTGAAAGTGTCACAGAAAGTAGGGGCAAACTCCATCTCATGGTAGCCATGGAAGCAACGGTTAGGACAAAGTGGTTTCCAAGGCAGTGACCTCATTAAGTTCCAAGAAAGTGACATACCTCATTTCCTTGGTGATGGAACTCTCTGATCTTGGTATCAAAGAAGCCAGGCAGCCAAAAGTAGTCCCAGTCCCAGTCCCAGTGGGCTCATTGTTTTGATTTTCCAAGGACAGAGTCAGTCTTTCTTGGTACCTACTGATGTGAGGAAGGCAAATGCCAGGAGAGCTCTGGAGAGGGAATTTCTTGAGAAAGCAGGTAGTGCCTCACCACTTTTTCCTGACAACTTCACAGAGTTGGCAAAGAAAACCAGATCTGAGAGAGGACAGGCCATTTTCGGGAATCATAGTATGGCCCACCATTCAGAGGACACCCCGGATAGTCACAGACCTACTTGGGGAAATGATGTGCCTTTGTGGGAGTTGGTGTGTGTTTGTGGTTTTGTCTCATGTTCTGAGAATAGGTAGGAAAGGTGGTTTGTTTGGTTGGATTGGACTGTTTCTACTAAGTTTTTGACAAGCCGAGTCTTTCTATGTCTGTGTCCGTTGTTGTTGACATTAGAAAAGAGAATGCATTAATGGATGTGTCCTGTCTAGTATAAATCTTCCCAAAATTTATCCTGCCCTATTTGTGAATGGACTGCAGCTTGTCTTATCGATGGGCAACACCTGCTATCTTCCTAAGTTGGTGTTTTCTTCCTGAATTCTGGCCACTCTCCAGAATAGGCTCATGGTTTTGTGTCCAAGATATGTACCACCTCCAAGCTCTGTGACATGGCCATGTACTGGAGAGCTGAAGAGAATGGCGAGCATCTCAGAAAACTCAGATATCAGGGTGACCAGGAAAGTCTCAGTGGAGTAACCCTGCTTTTTGCCTTTTGCTTACTTATTGTTCTGTTGCACTGAATGTCAGGAAGGTCTTTGACTCAGGCCACACCTTTGTGAAGCCTGGAGAAAACAGATTTCAAATGGAAATGAAGGGAATCACCTTTGGCTCTTCTCTTAATTGCTTTGGAAAGGGATGTGTCTGAATCAGCCCCTTGGCCATGTGTGCGGCTGTGGCTTAGATTCTCAGCACCTGATGTATCTAAAGAAAGATCCCATGTGTGAATCCAAAACCAAAATGGCCAAAAGAGCAGTCATTGGAATGAAGCCTCTCGCCTTTCTCTGTAAGGTTCCTGACCTCCATCAAGTGAGAATAGAGATCCTTTGTGTCAAATGAGTTCTTCACAACCTGCAGAGGCTAGCCCATAGGTGCTTGGGTTTTCTCATGACTCCAATTCACATAAAGAATCTAACCCCTAAGTCAGTAGGCCTCAAATTGGAGAATTGGAATTTTATTAACGGCAAGCCTATTTGTTTACTCCTGGTTCACAGTAATGGTGTCCAGGCCACCCTGAAGGTATGCAAATGAGGTGCAAGGATGCTTATTTTGGACACTGTCTTGGGATGTGCCCCTCATGGAAACCTTCAGGCAGAGTTTATGATGAGTGTTTATATGGAAGAAGATGAGGGACGTGTGGGAGTATTTTGGTTTTAATTGTATTCATTTGTGTCACGGAAGAGTTGACTGGGTCCATCTGGGCTTGAACTCTGGTGTGATTCCCCTTACAGACTGAGATCTGGAACTGAACTCAGAGAAGTATTGCCATGAATTGTGATGGGATTTTAGGAGGCCAGGCATGAGAGGTAACCTTGGAACCCGAGGTCTAGGCCCAGGTTGGCTTTCCAAAGAACACTGGGAATCTCAGCCAAGATATCACATGATTTAATTCTGAAAAACTTGGCAGCCATAATTGAGATTGAAAACACACATGGACCTCGCTTTGTAGACCTCAATGGGCCTGGTTTCATGTTACTTTTTGGGCACTTTTTGGGAAGCCTTGCCTGTGAGAGTGCTCCAGAGTTTACTGAAATTAGCTTCCTCAGCATTTAATTGTTCCTGAATGAATTGAAACCCACAGTGCCTCCAACTTCATCCGTGAAATATTGCTGGAAAATTATCGTAAAATTTTTGAAATTCCCATGACCAGCTAAAACTGGAGAACCTTGGGATGTCCTCTTGATGATCATGAGTATACCAGACAGTGCCTTGATTGACTGGGTTTCAAGAAAATGGTGTAGAACAGAGATGCCAGTAAGTTGGAGCCTGGTGAGTAGTGGGACTAGAGCAGTGTTATGAAAGTGTGTGATAAAACATCTGTGGTGGGCCATGTGGATCTTCCATTGGCTTCCAAATGCCTTGTGACTGACATGGTGCAGCCAGTAGACCTTTTATTTGATAGAGGGCCCAATGGAGCCTTATGGGCTGAGTATATTGCCCCTGTATCCACTTCAAAGTTTACTGGGGTCCCCTTCACTTCAAAAGTTACCCCGAACTCAGGGAGGGGATCTGAGCCCCAACTTTTGTAGTCATCCTCCAGAGTCAGAATGGCTGGCTGGCATGGCTGTCTCTTTCTAGGGCACTCGTGGGCCCAGTGTCCTTTTTCTTTAGAATAGGCACATTGATTTGAGGCCAGGGATGGCTTCGGGCATGGGACCAGGTATCTCTTCCTGTCTCCCTATTTCTTAATTTCTGGCCCTTTTGGTGTTCTGACCAGGACCTTAGTCAACGCCGTAGTCTGTCTTTTGTTTCTTTTATCCTCCCTTTGCTCCCTTCTCTGCCTCAGTTTCTCTCTTATAGTATACTTTCTCGGCTTCTCTGACTAAATCTCCCAAAATCATATCTTGTAATCCATCTAAGTATTGTAACTTTCTTTTAATATTTAGGGCAGCTTGCCCAATAAAGGCCATTGTGACAGATGCTTTTTGATCCTCTGCCTGAGGATTGAAAGGTGTATATCTTCTATATGCCTCGATAATTCTCTCTAGAAACATAGAGGGAGATTCATTAGGCCCTCGAATAATCTCTCTTACCTTGGCCAAATTATTTGGAACCCAGCGAAAAGTGGACAGATGCTTTCTTACCTTCAAATGTGTTGAGGATCCAGTTTGGTCGCTTCAAGGAAAGCTGGCTTTGATTATGTTGGGAAGATGTGTCGGTCTCCCATCTGGTCCGAGGACATTTTTTCTAGCTTCCAGGAGGATTCTCTTTTGTTCCTCTGTCATGAAGAGAGTCCCTAAAAGTTGTTGACAGTCATTCCAAGCAGGCGGGTATGAAAACATCAATGATTCAACCAGACCTGTGAGCCGGGTAGGGTCCTCGGAAAAAGGGGGATTGTTATTTTTTCAGTTATATAGGTCTGAAGAGGAGAAAGGCCAATACTGGTAGGCTTGCAATTTTCCCCCATTGTTGTCGTCAATCATTGGCCCGTAGGGACATAGGGGGAGCATCATGGGAGTTACAGGGTTTTCAATGATTCACAGCCAGCGAGTTTCTTTATCCGGGCCATCTTCCTCCAGGGGAGGAGGTCCGTGTGTGCCACGGGGGAGTTATCTGGAGGGCCCTGGGCCAGCTTAGCTTCCTCCAATGGCGAAGAGGCTGAGTCAGCTGCAAGGGAATCACTTAGAGTGTGTTGGTGGTTGGGGGAAGAGGAGAGGGGATAAGGAGGGGGAGGAGAGTCCAGTAGAGTCAAATCTTGTGACTCAGGGAGAACAGAGGGTGGAGTAGGAGGATGAGCAGAGGGTTTGAGAGATCGTGGGGGAAGCAATAGGAGTAGGGGAAGGGGCAAGGAAAGGCTTCACCCATGGAGGAGGAGATTTGCAGAGGTCCTACCAATTTAAGGTATATGGCTGTTGATCTGGATGGCTATGTGGGCCCAGCTGAAAGACAATATCTCTGATTTTTTAAATTAGTGGGAAGTAGAAAGATCTTTCTAGTGGCCATCCGACTCCAAAGGTGGGACATTTTGAGGCTCAGAGATTCTGGCCGGTCCGGAGTTTTACTGAAAAAGAAAGATTCTGAGCTCTTAAGCGAACTTTGGTCCAGTGATTAAGGGTCAGGGACAGAGGCATTGAAGTGCTCTGTCCCATGATGAAAGATACACAAACTAAATGCAACGACACACGACACAGATATAACAAGACCATAAAGACAGGCAATGGACGTACATCACTGAGACCAGGAATCAGTAGACAGCAAAACCCGATGGGATGGCAATACCGAATCCGAAACAAAATATCACTGAATCGAGGAGACAATTGTTCCTTGATTTCCTGAGTCCTCTGCGGCGTCCCCCAGGGAGGTGCCCTGTGTCTCTGTGAGAGGTCTCTCAGCCAAAGTCGGAGAGAACTCAGGCTCTTCATCGCAAGCGATATTGCCAAGCCCTAACATGAATCCTGAAACCAGAAAGAGGTGCCTTACTTGCTCCGAGAGGAGCCCTTTGGGGTCTCTTGTCCGCCAGTGACGGAACTCGGTGGAACGTCAATATGTAAAGGTCCGGCGAGTGTCAGAGGAAGAGACCACCAAGAGACTGTCTCATGCAACAGCAAAGGGTTTATTTGGGGTCCAGCATGCTGGGGCTCAGAGCTCACTTGAATAGAGCAGAGAGCCCTGACAACAGTTTAAGCAGGGATTATTTACTTTCCTTGAGAGGGCAGGGAGGAAGTATACTGATGGGTAAGGGCGAGTGGGCGGTTTACATGCAACCTGGTGAGGGAGCATATTCTACAGTTTGGCAGTTGGGGACAGTACATTCTGGGAACAAGATTAGCAAACAGTTCTCAAGATTTCAACAGTGTTTTGTTAAGCATACAGAAAAACAGGAAGTGACAATTAACTATTTTAATAACCTTTCACTACCGACTATCCTTTTGGACTGGATGTTCTCTTCTACATTCAATTATCCAAGGTACAAGGTCCTATGCCATTGTATATCGATTTATTCAAACCTAAGTATCCCAATCAAGGGCCCAATGCCCTTCTGGGCTTCAAATGTTACTTAGATTTCTGTTTTCATACATATATTTCACCTATGTATTCTTATACACATCACAGGTTCCCAATACCATTATTCATTCAGCAGAACGATTCCTAACCCAAATCAAACCTGTTATTAACCCTAACCATACACTGTTACCTCAATCTAACTTTACAGAAGAGCAGGGACAGAGTTCGTCTTACAATACAGGAATGCTGGGGATCTTCCACCTGCAGAGAACCTCAAAGCTCCATGCAGAAATTATCACTGAAGAAGATATAGGCACCTCTGAAAAACCTGAGACAGCAAAATTCATCTTCCATGGCAAACAACCTGGTCAGGATGAAGGGTTGTATCTGAATCAGCCTTTCTAATGTTAATGTAGAGAAGATGGATCAAATGAGACCTGTGTGGAGAGCTGTTCCTGGGTGCCTATGGTTGATATACCATTCTAACTTGTGAAAGTGTCACAGGAAGCAGGGACAGCATCCATCTCATGGGACTCTTGGAAGCAACTCTTAGTACAAAGTGGTTGCCAAGGCAGTGAACTCATTCAGTTCCTCATGGAAGTAACCTCACCTCACTTCCTTGGGGAAGAAACTCTCTGATCTTGGGATACAAAAAGCCAGTCAAACAGTGCCAGTCCATGTCCCAGTCCCAGTGGTCTCAATTTTTGGAATTCTAGATAACAGAGTCAGTCTTTCTTGGTACCTACTTTGGACCATCCTGTTTGCATGGCCAAATGGAAGGAAAGCTCTGAAGAGGGGCCTTTCCTGAGAAAGAAGGTAGTGACTCACCGCTGGCTCCTGACGACTTCAGAGAGTTGGTTAAGGACACCAGATCTGAGACAGGACAGGCCATTTCGGGGCAACCTAGAATGCCCCACAGTCAGAGAACACTCCAGATATTCACAGACCTACTTGGGGGAAGAAGGGGGCTTTGTTGGTGTGGGTGAGGGTTTGTGGTTTTGTCTCATGTTCTGAGAATAGGTAGGAAATGCGGTTTGTTTTGTTTGGAGTGAACTGTTTCTAGTAAGTCGTTTGACAATGCGAGTGTTTCTGTGTCTGTGTACCCCACTGTGTCCGTGGTTGTAGATATTAGAAAAGAGAATGCATCAATGGATGTGTCCTGACTAGTAGAAAGCTTCCCAGCATTCATCCTGCCCAATTTATAAATGGAATGCAGCTTGCCTTATTGATGGGCAACACCTGCTATCTTCCTAAGTTCCTGTTTTCTTCCTGAAATCTGGCCACTCTCCAGAAGAGGCTCATGGTTTTGTATCCAAGATATGTGCCACCTCCAAGCTCTGTGACATGGCCATGTAGTGGATAGCTGAAGGGAATGGCGAGCATCTCAGAAAACTCAGATATCAGTGTGACTACTAATGTCTCAGTGGAGAAACCCTGTTTGAGCCTTTTGCTTAACAATTGTTCTGTTGCCCTGAATGTCAGGAAGGTCTTTCCCACATGCCACCCCTTTGTGAAACCTGAAGAAAACAGTTTTCAAATGCAAATGAATGGGCATCACCTGTGGCTCTTTGCTTAATTGCTTTGGAAAGGGATGTGTCTGAATCAGCCTCTTGGCCCTGTGTGAGGCTGTTGCTTAGATTCTTAGATGGATGGATCTAAAGAAAGATATCATGTGTGCATCCAAAACCAAAATGGCTAAAAGAGCAGTCATTGTGGATGAAGTCTTTCCCCTTCCTCTGTAAGGTTTCTGACCTCTATCAAGTGAGAATAAGGAAGACACACCAAGCCAATTGATGGCTACTTTTGGAAAAATTGTACCACTGCTGATAGCGTCAGCATATATACCCCAACACTACCACAAGTGGCTTCACCAAGAGAGAGTTCACAATGCATAAAAGTGATACATAGTCCTGACAAGTTCTGCAAGAATTTCAGGGATGGCTATTGCAGAAGCTGTAGATTGGTTTTATCTTTGACTTCAACGGCACTGGTATGAAGATAGAAATTCTGGCAATAATGGGTAAAGGAAAATTATTTAACATTCCAGAAGGCACTAAAAGAAAATAATTTTCTTAAAAATTTACATTATTTTGAAGAGAATTATTAAATATAATGAAATGAAAAGATGAAGTAAACAAACAGGTCTGTTAACTTCCTTTTTTGTTCACATATTAAAACAATGCTCAACAGTTGTTTACCCAATTTAAATTAAACCATTTAGATCACGTGAATAAAAAAAATATTTGCATACATTTTTTTATGTGCACTCATCATATATGATATATGGACATACGTACATTCAAACATATAACACAAAACACAAGTGTGCACACATAATATAATACATACAACACATAACATAATAGTAAATGCCTTATAACTTTTCACAGGTGAAATCACCAGTGCAATGTTTAAAAACTCTATAGTCAAAATATAGAACTGATCAGCAAAACATTAACCTAGGTCTCAATGAGCTCAAAAAAACAAATAAAACTTCATGATACGGGAAAGGGCAATAATAAAATAGATATTGAAAAAAGCATCCCTGTTCTGTCACAGATGTAAGGATAGTGAAACTGGAGTTTTGGATATCAGCTGTTATGGATTTGAGCCAAATCATCTTATTTTGGTCTATAGAAATCGCTTTAGTTAATCTCTCTGAAATCCAAATCGGCTGTTGTTCTTCCTGTGGAAACACACAAACAGACCCCTGACTCCAGACAATCACTGGGTCAGTACTTTAGTTAATCTCTCTGGAATCAAATTTGGCTGCTGTTCTCCCTGTGGAAACACATAAAGAGACTCCCGACTCCAGGCAATCTCTGGGTCAGGACCTTAGTTAATCTCTGTTATTTAAATCAGCTGCTGTTTTCCCTGTAGAAACACAGAAAAAGACCCCAGAGTCCAGACAATAATTGGGTCAGGACATTTCTGTTGTCCTGTTAGAATATCCTTCCAAAGTACCTTGAACTTATGCACATTTTTTGGACACATATGCTTTTCCGCAGCACTAAGTCCTGATGAATCCAAATTTAAAAAGTTTAGAGTAAAAAGGGTTATTTTAAGTTTATCTTTGGGGAATTCATACCCCTTCCCAATTGCATCTTTTTGCTTTAATAAGTACATTTTAATAGTTTCCTGTGCTCTTTCACTATGCATTGTCCCTGTGGATTGTATGGGATTCCTGTTATATGAGTAATGCCAAATGATGAGAAAAATTGTTTAAAAGAGGTAGGAGTATAATCAGGGGCATTATCTGTTTTTAACTGTTTTGGAATGTCCAAAGTGGCAAATTTTGTAAGTAATGAGCTATAACATCTTTAGTTTTTTCCCCCGCATGAAGGGAGCCCATCAAAAATCTAGAAGAAGTATCAACTGTAACATGCAAATATTTTAATTTTTCAAATTCTGGCAAGTGTGTGACATTCATCTGCCAAATATGGTTAGGTATCAATCCTCTAGGATTGACACCAAGATTAACTTGTGGTAAAAAGGTCACACAATTTTGACATTGTTTTATTATTTTTCTATCTTTTTCCTTAGTTATTTTAAAACACTTTTGTAAAGTATTAGCATTGACATGAAACTTTTTATGAAAATTTGTAGCTTCTTCTAGTGTAGAGAAAATATGTATGTAAGTCATGTGTAGTTTAATCTGCTAAATCATTGCCAAAACTAAGGGGTCCAGGCAATCCTGTATGTGCCCTGATATGTCCTATAAAGAATGAATCTTTTCTGTCCCAGATTAGACATTGTATACTGGAAAGCAAAGAGAAAACAGTAGCAGAAGGGGAAATACTACCAGCATCTTCAAGGGATACTATAGCATTAACTATATACTGACTAAGGGAAAATAAATTAAATACAGAAGCTTTAAACATCACAAAAGCTTGTAATACTGCATTAAGCTCTACCTTTTGAGCTGATTGTTTGGGTAGTAAAAATGTAAAAGTTTGATCTGGTGTAACTATTGCTGCTGTGCCATGATTTGTCTCATCAGTGAATATACTTGGAGCATTCATGATACTTGTTTTCTTGTCATTTTTGGAAAAATTACAGGATGCGATGACCAAAAAGACAATAAAAGATTAGATGGTAAGTGGTTATCAAATGAAACATTTGATTTACACATGATTACTGCACAAGTATTTAACTCATTAGCTAATTTATCAATTTGATTCAAAGAATATGGAGTAATAATTTTATTCGGTGAAATTCCACACACTCACTTTGCTGCTTTTATTCCTATGAGTATTAATTGTCCCTCAGTCTCAGGATACCTAGTAATAATAGTGTGAGAAGAATAAGATAAATGAATCCATAATAATGGACCTTCTTGCCAAAATACTCCTGTAGAAATACTTTTTTTTGTTGGTAGTACAATAAATAATAAAGGCAAAATTATATCAACTCTATCCAAATGCATATTTCCCATTTATGTTTCAATGATTTTTAATGCCTTTCTTGCTTCAGGTGTTAACATTCTGGGTGAATTTGGATCTAATAGACCTTTTAGGATATCAAATAAAGGTCCCAACTCTCCTGTTGGTATAATTAGTTAAGGCCTTATCCAATTTATGTCTCCTAATAACTTTGAAAGTCATTAGTTGATTGGAGTTGATCTACTCCTATTTGAATTTTTGGTGGACTGACCATGGTTGAGGATAATAGAACTCCTAAATAATTTATTGGAAATTTTAATTATACTTTATCTATTGCTATCTCTAGATTATAATTTTTTTAATCAGTTTGTAAGTGTGACATAACATTCTAGCAATGTGTTTTTAGCTTTGTGTGCAAATGATACATCATCCATATAGTGAACTATTTGTAGTTAAGGATTTTGATTTCTAAATGGCTGGATTACTTTGTTAACATAAATTTGACATGTAGTTGGGCTGTTAGCCATCCCTTGAGGGAGTAGTTTCCACTCTTACCTGTGATAAGGAGCTTCATGATTCAGTGCAGGGATAGTAAATGCAAAACGTGGACTATCCTCAGGATGAATTGGAAATGAAAAAAAAAAACAATCTTTAATATGTATAACTAAAACATACCAAGTTCTTGGCAAAGCAGACAATTGAGGAATCCCTGATTGAGCACGTCCCGTAATAACCATCTCATTATTAATGGTTCTTAAATCTTGCAATAATCTCCATTTACCAGATTTCTTTTTGGTGACAAAAATGGGAGTATTATGGGGAGATACAGAAGGTTGTATATGTCCTTCCGCTAATTGTTGTTTGATCAGGTCATGGGCTGCTTGTATCTTTTCTTTAGTCAGGGGCCATTGAGGAACCCATACTGGTCTTTCTGATTTCCAAGTAATTTTTATTGTCTCAGTGGCCCTTTCTGAAAATCCAACACATTTTTGTCTGTTCCTTGATCTATTTGTGTTGGTGCTCCTATACCTTCTTCTTGTTTTTCTAATATTTTTCTTTTCCTAAAACCTTGTCTAGCCATAGTAGTGGGTGCATTTTGGTTGACCTTATTTGTTAATGTCAGACCTAATTGATCAAGGACATCTCATCCCCATTAATTAACGGGAAGATGATCCAATACATATGGCTGTATAGTTCCTTCACATCCTTCAGGATCCTTCCAATCTAATACAATTGCACCTTTAAGGGGATTAGTCGCCACTCCTAGGCCTCAAAGCATTTGAGTGGCTTGTTGTAATGGCCAATGTTTTGGCCATTCTTGATGAGAGATGATGCTAGAGTTTGCACCTGTATCCAGTAGCCCATTAAATTCATGTCCTTGAATATTTAGTTTTAGCATGGGGCGAGAATCTAAATTTAAAGAAAGCATAGCCCAATCTACACCTGTGTAGTCTAATCCCATGGAACCTCTTTCTACAGAATGACTAGAAAATTTATTATGTAGGCTGAGTATTATTAATAACTGTGCTATTATATCTCCCGGTGAAATTACTGATAAATCCTTTGGAGAACTGGCTATAATTTTTATTTCACCTTCATAATTGGAAACAATTACCCAAGGAATTATCCTAAGTCCTTTTAGAGTAGAAGAGCTGCATCCTAATAATAAGCCTTCTGTTCCTTTGGGAAGAGGTACTTTCAGCCCTGTGGGAATTATTTGAACTCTCATCTCTGGAATTAGTACTGATCTGGCGGAGGCGCTGATGTCCAACCCTGTACTCCCTCTGGTTTGTCTGACGAGGGATCTGATAAAAAATGTGTCCTGTGCACTATCCTGATGGGGTTGCTGGGTTCCTCCAGTGCTCCGTATATTTGTGGTTTTGGGACCCAGAGCATTGGGCCCACCTCTCCATTTTTTGGCAGTGGAGCCCGATGCCTTTCTCCATAATATTGTGGATAAACACCTAGTCTTTGTTCATTTTTTGATAATGAAGTACCTTCTATGTTTGTTTGAGAATGACATTCATTAGCCCAATGTCTTCCTCTATGGCATCGTGGGCAAATACACGGTATTCTACTCCTTTGATTCCTAGTTTTGTTAAACCCTCCTCCTATGGGGCAATTCCTTTTAAAATGTCCTTTTCTTCACAATTCTAGCATGTTCTTGGCCTGGCATCTAAAGCCTGTTTTACTGTAGCTGCAACGACTTGCTCTTATTCATTAATGTCTCTACATAATTTAATATATGTGTTTAAATCTTCATGTTTCCATGGTCTAATGATATCTCTGCACCAACAATTCCCTTGGTCATAAGCCAGTTGTTTTATTAATGGAATTGCTTGTTCTGTATTCCCCAAAACTCTGGTAGCTGTTTTAATAAGCCTATCTACAAATTCAGCATAAGATTCATTAGCTCCTTGTATTACCTTAGATAATTGACCTTGTAATCCTCCAAGTCCTTGTGAAGTCTTCCTTGCCCTAACCACTTCTACAGCAATTAATTCGTATATACCATGATCATATGGAATTTGTTGCTGCTGATCCTCATTAGGTCCCTTTTCTAACAACATATCTAGATTTCTCTGAGGATAACCAGCTGCTGCATTTCGCCTAGCCGTCTCCTTGCAAAATTTCTCATTGGCAACCTTCCATAACAGGTATTGTCCTCCCTTTAGCACAGCTTTACACATATTAGCCCAATCTACTGGCATCACATTTAAGTTGTTAATAGATTGGACCAAGCTTACAATGAAGGGTGCTTGAGGACCATAGGTTGTTACAGCCTCTTTTAGCTGCTTCACTATTTTAAAATTTAAAGCAAGGTGAATTCTCTGCCCTCCTACCTAAAATACCGGGCATGTAAATACTTGAGATCCTGTCTCAGGAACCGAACTATCAACTGCGGGGGTTGGGGGCCTCCCAGCATATGGAGGTGGCCTTGTTAGTTGGACATTTACATCCTCTGGTGATAGAAAGGTGTTAGTAACAGTTTCCTGTAGAGGTGGCGCTGTTGTTGGACACTTATGCCCTCTGGTGATAGAAAGATGTTAGTAGCAGTCTCCTTTTGTAACTTTGCCCCTGATGGCTTTTTCTGCTCTAAGCTTTATTCCTCTATCTGTGTCTTAACTGAATGCTTTGGACTAAGCAAAGCAGATATGAATGTCCACAATGGCAATGTGCCAACTGGCTGAGTCCCTGGGCTGTTCTTTTCTACTCTTTTGAAATCTTCACCATGATGGTTCCATTATGATATACTTAACAACTCCTCCTTAAAAGGCCATGGGGTACATTTTTGTATTGTATCACTGTATGCCCTGACTGTTCTTGATTTTACTGAGACACCTCCTTCCTCTAACAATTTACTTAACACTCTTTCAGTTTGTTTTTTACTAATTTCTGATCCCGTATTTCTACTATAATAAAACCCAACAAGATGACTCCAAACAAAACAGAGACAGACTGAAATAAAAAGGGAACAACAAAAAGTCATTATAGCCTTTCTTTCCTCCTGACATGTGTGTCCGTACTTTCTCCCTATCTGTTCCTCAGACGTGAATAGTTTTTCCTCATATGTGAGTGGTTTTTCTTCCGTCTCACTCATCTCCATGGACAGGCAGCTTAAAACAAAAGTGAAGCAAAACTAAAGAGGAATCTTAAAATGGCTACCCATCCTCTTGCCCTGCCCTCAGGGGCGAGCAGTTTACCTTATCACTTACCCTCAGTCGTTCCCTGTGCAAGCAAGGAAATGCTGCAGTCTGGCTGGGAAGAGTTAGGAGCCACTTGTCAAAAGAAATGAGCTTTATTTTTAGAAAAACACACGCCATACAAAACAGCTCCTCAGGAAAAACCCTCAGAGCCCAACTGCCACCACTGGCTTCCTTATAAAGTCTCTGTCACTCCCACAAGCCTCTCCACCTTCCACAATTCTCCTGCTCTTGAGGCCGATTGGTTGGGTTGCGTGGGTGGAGCCAAAAAAGTCCCCCAATGAGCAGCTCCGTGGTCTGAAAGGGCAGGGAAACTGTCCAATGAGCATCACCACAGAGGAGCCAATCAGCTAGATGTTGCTGGGGCCGCTGTGAGCCAATCATCAGCTTGCAGTCTGAAAGGGCGGGGAAACAGTTCAATGAGAATCTCCAATGAGCTAGATGTTGCTGGGGCCACTGTTAGCCAATAATCATCCAACAGCTGGAAATTTGCTGCCAGCTGGAAGTTTGCTGGGGCCCCTTCATATGTGGCTCTCAACAAATTCCTGTCTCCTTTCTCTGTAGCCTATTCAACACATGTATTTTTATATGCACATGTAGAATCCTACCTGTTATCACACGTACGTTTTAGTGAGGTTTGTGACTTGGCCAATAGAAGTTATGAGAAGAGATCACTCTTCCTAAACGCTGTTGGAACTGAAAATTCAACCTATGGGTGAGCTTCCTAGTAGAACACCATTATACATAAAAACATTTTTAGTGAAATACTTATTTTTGCATCTGTGGATGGTATATATTTTATGATGAATTTCGATTGGCATATATATTGCTAGATTTTAATTTCTCTGTGTGTGTGTCTGTGTGTGTGTATATATATGTATATGTATGTGTGTGTGTGTGTGTGTATACACACACTCTCCAAATTTTTCTAATTATCAAATATATGAGTCTTATTATACATTCCTTAAAATCATTCATATTAATGTATGTGAATTTATGATCAACTATTCACAAGATTATTCTCAGAAATATACATCCACCTGAAATACATATTTGTTTCCTAGTACTGAAAACTAACTTGAGAGAATGGTGCATACAAATCCTAATATTTCTACAGTAATACCCAGTTTAACATCAATGCATGCAGTTTCCTATGGGACATGATGTGTATTTTGCAGTTCATTTTTATTAAACAGTGGTATATTAATATTTCTTCAGTTTATGCACATCATAGCATATATATTTCTTCCACAAGTTCACAAATTTATAGACATTTGTTTCAATTTCAATCACCTCCTGCTTCAGAACTCATATATTCCTCCAGGTTTCTTGACTGGTCTTTTCATGAGACTTCTTTCAAAACACATTATTTTCGATTTCCATAATCATTTTTGAAGCAAAACTCACACACTCTTCATGATAAACCATAACCCTCATATTACTGTTAGATGTATAACTGGTTGTAATGAATGTATGTATATCAATTAAAGATTTTCTGTATATTTTCAGATATCAAATCAATTCATTATTTAATGTTGGAATCATTTTTATTATTTATTCACAGTATGGTCTATTCATGAATTATTTCTATATTCATTGACACAGAGTACACCGCTTTGTTCCCCCAATATGAATTTATATGTCTTCAAAATATTGCTCCCAGTAATGGTGAAAGAAATACTTATGTCACCTGATCTACATATACATTATACCACAGTAATACTCTGGACACAGAAAGCAAAGGTCACTCTTATGTTTGTACCAAAGCCTTAATGAAAAGTGAGCATGGATTACTAAAAACATCCATGTCCAGGTTGCCAAATTGTCTCAAATGTAATTCCTATTGGTCGCTATATATTTGTTTCTTCCTAAGATTATGTATTCAACATCAAGCCTGTTGAAAATGTCTAATTCTATCCCTCACTTTATACTTTGCCTGATTTTTAATGTCTCTATTGATATCTGCTAACCTACATGTTTTCCCCAGTTCATCATTGTAACTGACTCTTCACATGTTCTGACATTTACATTCACTCTCTTATTGAAAAGCTATTGCTAAAGAACTTTTGGTCCAAATTCTATACTCACTGTTGTTTCTAAACCTAGCAACTATCTTCCTAATTCTACTGACTTTCCCTTTTTGACTGGATGTTCTCTTCGACATTCAGTCATCCAAGGTACAAGGTATTATGCCATTGTGTATCGATTTATCTGAGACATCTGTGAAGAACATAATTCAAAGCTAAGTAACCCACTAAAGGGCCCAATGTCCTTCTGGGCTTCAAATCTTACGTAGATTTTTGTTTTCATACTCATATTTCATCTATATATTCTTGTAAATATTGCAGGTTCCTGATACCATTATTCATCCTGCAGAATGATTCCTAACCCAAATCGAATGTGCTATTAATTCTAACCATACAATGTTCCCTCAATGTAACTTTACAGAAGAGCAGGGACAGTGTGACCAGGAAAGTCTCAGTGGAGAAACCCTGCTTTGGACCTTTTGCTTACCTATTGTTCTGTTGTCCTGAATGTCAGGAAGGTCTTTGCCTCAGGCCACCCCTTTGTGAAGCCTGAACAAAACAGTTTTCAAATGGAAATGAATGAGCATCACCTGTGGCTCTTTGCTTAATTGCTTTGGAACAGGATGTGTCTGAATCAGCCTCTTGGCCCTGTGTGACTTAGATTCTCAGCACCTGATGGATCTAAAGAAAGATTCCATGTGTGCATCCAAAACCAAAATGGCAAAAAGTTTAGTAATTGTGAATGAAGTCTCTTTCCTTCCTCTGTTAGGTTCCTGACCTCCATCAAGAGAGAATAGGGATCCTTTGGGTCAAATGAGTTCTTGAAACCCTGAAGAGGTGCTTGGGTTTTCTCATGACTCCAAATCACATAAAGAATCTATACCTATCAGTCAGTAGTAGTCAGTCAATATTGCTCCCAGAAATGGTGGAAGAAATACTCATGTCACCAGATCTACATGTACATTTAATCACAAAAATATTCTGGACACAAAATTCAAAGTTCACATTTTTTATTGTACCAAAGCCTAAATGGAAAGTGAACATAGATTACTAAAAACATCCATGTCCAAGTTGCCTAATGCTCTCAAATGACAAACCTATTGGTGACTACATATTTGTTTCTTCCTAAGATTATATATTCAAACTCAACCCTGTTGAAAATATCTAAGCCTATCTCTCACTTTATACTTTGCTTCATTTCATAATGTCTCTATTGATATCTGCTTACCTAAATATTTTCCCAAGTTCATCATTGTGATTGACTCTTCACATGTGCTGACATTTAAATTCATTCTGTAACTATTGCTAAATAACATGTGTTCCAAATCCTACACTCACTCTTCTTCCTAAACCTACCTACTATCTTCCTAATCCTACGACTATCCCTTTTTGACTGGATGTTCTCTTCGACATTTAGTCATCCAAGGTACAAGGTCCTATGCCATTGTATATGGATTTATCTGAGACATCTGTGCAGAACGTAATTCAATGGTAAGTAACCCAATCAAGGGCCCAATACCCTTCTGGGCATCAAATCTTACTTAGACTTCTGTTTTCATGAGTACATTTCACCTCTATATTCTTATCAATATTGCAGGTTCCCAATACCATTATTCATCCAGCAAAATGATTCCTAACCCAAATCGAACCTGTTATTAACCCTAATCATACAGTGTTCCCTCAATCTTACTTTACAGAAGAGCAGGGACAGAGTTGGTCTTATAATACTGGAATGTAGGCGATCTTCTACCTGCTGAGAACCTCAAAGGTCCAAGATGTAGGCAGCTATGAAGGACCTGAGAGACCAAAAGTCATCTTCCATGGCAAACAACCTGGTCAGGATGAAGGGTTGTGTCTGAATCAGCCTCTCTCTTCTTAATGTAGAGAAGATGGACCAAAGGAGGCCTGTGTGGAGAGCTGATTCCGGTTGCCTATGGTTGATATACCATTCTAACTTGTGAAAGTGTCACAGGACGTAGGGGAAGCCTCCATCTCATGGGACCCTTGGAAGCAACTGTGAGGACAAAGTGGTTGCCAAGGCAGTGACCTCATTCAGTTCCTGAAGGAAGTGACCTGACCTCACTTCCTTGGTGATGGAATGTGGGATCCAGGAAGCCAGGCACACAGAGCCAGTCCCAGTTCCACTCCCAGTGGTCTCACTTGTTTGGATTTACCAAAGGCTGAGTCAGGCTATCTTGGTACCTAGAGATGTGAGGATGGCCAAACGGAAGGAAAGCTCTGAAGAGGGGCCTTTTCTGAGAAAGCAGGTAGTGGCACACCACTGGATTTTGAAAAGTCTCAGTGAAGAAACCCTGGTTTGTGCCTTCTAATTACCTATTGTTCTGTTGCCCTGAATGTCAGTAAGGTCTTTGCCTCAGGCCAACCCTTTATGAAGCCTGATGAAAAAGTTTTCAAATGAAAATGAATGGGCTCCAGAATGGCAATATGTAAATCAATGGTTGTGCAACTGAAGTGATTCTGCAATCTGTATATGGGGTAAAAATGGGAGCTCATATCCCACTTGAATCAAAGTGTGAAATATGATATATCAAGAACTATGTAATGTTTTGAACAACCTACAATAAAAATTAATTAAAAAAAAAAGAAAATGAATGGGCATCATCTGTGGCTCTTTGCATAATTTCTTTGGAAAGGGATGTGTCTGAATCAGCCTCTTGGCCCTGTGTGAGGCTGTGGCTTAGATTCTCAGCACCTGATGGATCTAAAGAAAGATCCCATGTGCGCATCCGAAACCAAAATGGCCAAAAGAGCAGTCACTGTGGATGAAGTATCTCGCATTTCTCTGTAAGGTTCCTGACTTTCATCAAGTGAGATTAGGGATCTTTGGGTCAAATGAGTTCTTCCAATCCCTGCAGAGGCTAGCCCATAGCTGCTAGGGTTTTCTCATGACACCAATTCACATACAGAATCTAATCCCCACGGTAGGTAGTCCTCAATTTGGAGAAGCAGAGCAGTATTAACGGCAGGCCTATTTGATCATTCCTGGTTCACAGGAAGGGTGTCCAGGCCACCTAGATGTTAGGCAAATGAGGGGCTGGGGAGCTTATTTTGGATACTGACTTGGGCTGCGCCCCTCATGGAAACCTCCAGCCAGAGTTTATGATGAGTGTCTATATGGCAGAACATGAGGGCCATGTGGGAGTGTTTTTATTTTATTTGTGGTCATTTGTGTGGCAGTTGGAAGAGATGACTGCGTCCACCTGGGCTTGCTCTGATTCCCCTTAGAGACTGAGTTCTGGAACTGACCTCAGAGGAGTATTGCCATGAATTGTGTTGGGATTTAAGAGGCCACGCATGAGAGTCGCCCTTGGAAACTGAGATCTAGTTCGAGGGTAGCTTTCCACAGGACACTGGGAATCTCTGCCAGGATATTATATGCTTTTATTCTTAAAGACTTGGCAGCCTTAAACACACCCCAAAACACACATGGACCTCACATAGTAGACCTCAATGTGCCTGGCTTCATGTGACCTTTTGGAACTCTTTGGGAAGCCTTGCCTGTGAGAGTTCTCCAGAGATTTCATTGAAATGAGCTTCCTCACCATTTAATGGTTCCTGAATGAATTGAAACCCACAGTGCCTCCAACTTC
This sequence comes from Callospermophilus lateralis, assembly GCF_048772815.1. Lineage (NCBI taxonomy): Eukaryota > Metazoa > Chordata > Mammalia > Rodentia > Sciuridae > Callospermophilus > Callospermophilus lateralis. The sequence continues at coordinate 464,133 of NW_027514443.1, read as the reverse complement.
ATCCTTGAAAAATGGTTAGATTAATACCTTGAAATTTTTGAAATTCCCATACCCAGGTGGCACTGGAGAAACTTTGGATGTCCTGTTTCTGATCATGAGTATACCAGACAGTGCCTAGATTGACTGGGTTTCATGAAAATGGTGAAGAAGAGAGATGTCAGTAACTTGGAGCCTGTTGACTAGTGGGCCTAGAGAATTGGTGGGCAGGAGTGTGGTAAAACCTCTGTGGTGGGGCCATGTGGATCTGCCATTGGCTTCCAAATGGCTTTTGACTGACATGGTGCAGCTAGCAGACCCTTCTATGCAAAGGCATCTTGTTATATGGAGAGTTTTCAGGGCAATGTTCAGAATCAGGTTGCTATGTTCAAGGTGGTTCAGGTTGCTATGTGAGATAGAAGCCTGGTTTGTGCTTTCTCCTGCATACCCTGATCCACCACAAGTGACAGAACTCCCTCCAGCACTGTGTGCCAGTTGAACTCCTTGTATTTCATGAAGAAAATACTTAACTCCCAGTGCAGCAGCAAAAAAAAAAACAGGAAAAGTGGAGGATGACCAAATGGCTTCATAGTCCACACGGGGAAACACTTAGCCCCCACTGGCCACAAAGAGAGAATTCAGCACTGCTGCCTCAGGTTCATTGGAAAATAACATACCATGTCCTCCAGGTCACATAGATGCAGACACAGCTTTGTTGGTCTCACTACAAAGGAAGCTAAAGCTCCTGACAACAACATATATTTCAAGTACCCACCCTCAGATGCAGTTTCTCTAGAAGACTTTAGGCCAGCAGCACTCCATGTTTGTGGAGTGTTTACCCTGTCCCTTACTTTTGGAGACTCCTCTACCACCTCCAAGGTTGTGAAATCCTCAGCATTTTCCATTCCATAAATATATTCACAGATTTTCTAACTTTTCTCTAATTGTGTCTTACTTGGGATTGATGGTAATGTCAAGGCGTTGTTCTGGATGAGAGTGGGAAGATTTTTGGTAGCACATATTAACATACACGTTGGATTCATTTTCCAATTTTCCATTCTAAATACTGAAACCCTGACACAAACCCATTACCTAATAGTCTCTGACTACTAATTCTAATATGATGGAGAAAATTAACCAAAACAGAATAGAAATGCAAGCAGTTCAGAGGAGGCATGTTGTATTTTTGCACTTGCCTTTTGTGTTATATAGGGTAGGAGTTATAAATCTAGTCAATTATTTGTTGAAATAGTTCACCATGTGTATGTAAAGTTAAAAAATATGTGAATTCCTGTCTCCATTTCTCTGTAGCCTGTTAAGCACAGGCAATTTTATATGCACATATAGAATCCTACCTGGTATCACATGTACATTCTTTTCAGCTGGCTGACTTTGCAGGTACAAATTGTGAGAAGAGATCACTCCTCCTAAATGCTGTTTAAACTGAAAATTCAAACTATGGGTGAGCTTCCTGGTTTAACAACATTATACATAAATCCATGTTCAGCAAAATGAATATTTTTGCATCTGTGGATGATGTATATTTCATGGTGATTGTCCATTGGAATATATATTGCTATTTTTAATGTCTCTCTGTAAATATATATATATATATATATATATATATATATATATATATATATATATATATATATAAAATACTCTCCAGATTTTTCAAATTATGAAAAATGGGTTTTACTATACACTCCCTAAATTCATTCATATTCTTGTATGTGGATTTATAATCAACTTTTCACAAAATTATTCTCAGAAATATTCATCCACCTGAAATACATATTTGTTTCCTATTACTGAAAACTAATTTCAGTGAATGGTGCATACAAATCCTAATATTTCTACAGTAAGTTTAACATCAATGCAAGTAGATTCTGATGGGACATGATGTGTAGTTTAACATTCATTTTTATTCAACACTGGTACATTACTATTTCTTCAGTTCATACATATCATAGGATATATATATTTCAAGCACAAGTTAGAAAATTTATAGACAATTTTTTTCACTTTCAATCACTTCCTGCTTCAGAACACATGTATTCCTCCATCTTTCTTGGCTTGTCTTTTCATGAGACTTATTTCCACACATATTATTTTTGATTTCCATAATCACTTTTGTAGCAAAACTCACACATTCTTCATGATAAAACATAACCCTAATATTACCATTATTTGTGTAACAGGTTGGAATGAATGATTGTATATCAATATAAGATTTCTTATAAGTTTTCAGATATCAATTCAAATCATTATTAAAAGTGGAACCAGTTTCATTATATATTCACAGTAATGTCTACTCATGCATTATCTCTATATTCATAGTCACAGGGTACACCTCTTTGTTTCCCCAATATGAATTTATACGTCTTCAAATATTGCTCCCAGATATGGTGGAAGAAATACTCATGGCCCCTGATCTAAATATACATTTAATCACAGTAATATTCTGGACACAAAATGCAAATGTCATGCTTATGATTGTACCAAAGCCACAATGTAAAGTGAACATGTATTACTAAAAACTTCCATGTCTAGGTTGCCTAGTGCTCTCAAATGTCAATCCTATTGGTGACTACATATTTGTTTCTTCCCAAGATTATATATTCAAACTCAACCCTCTTGAAAATCTCTAATCCTGTCAATCACTTTATACTTTGCCTGATTTTGTAATGTTTCCATTGATATCCGCTTTCCTACATATTTTGTCCAGTTTGTCATTGTGACTGACTCTTCACGTGTGCTGACATTTAACTTCACTCTCTAACTGAAACCCTATTGCTAAAGAACTTTTTTTCCAAATCCTATACTCACGCTTCTTCCTAAACCTACCAACTATCTTCCTAATCCTACGAACTATACCTTTTTGACAGGATGTTCTCTTCTACATTCAATCATCCAATAAATGTCGGGTGAGCGGCAGAGGAAGATACCACCAAGAGACTGTCTCATGCAACAGCTAAGGGTTTATTGGGGGTCCAGCATGCTGGGGCTCAGTGCTCACTTGAATAGAGCAGAGAGCCCTGAGAACAGCTTAAGCAAATCTTATATACTTTCCTTGGAGAGGGCAGGGAGGAAAGTTTATTGATGGGTCAGGGCGAGTGGGCAGTTTTCATGCAACTGGTGAGGGAGTACATTCTACAATTTGGCAGTTGGGGAAAGCACATTCTGGGAACAAGATTAGCAAACAGTTGTCAATATTTCAACAGTGTTTTGTTAAGCATACAGAAAAACAGGAAGTGACAAGTAGTAATTTTATTAACCTTTTATTCTCCACTTCTTCTTCTGCTACTTTTAGTCATAAAAGTGATCATTTTTGGGTGTACATTCTATGTCTGCTAGTGGGGTATTGCCATAAGTTTAACTTGTCCAATTTGAGCTTGGAGAAAAGAAATTACACGGTTGAGCAAACATGGTTTTATAGTTAGCAACAATATGAAGAGTATTATTGGACCGGCCAGGGTTGATAAAAGCATAGTTAACCATGAAGACTGTGTGAACCAAGACTCAAACAACCATTTTTGGGCCTCTATCTCTGGTTGTTTCTCTTCAAGTTGTCTTTTTAATTTACTCATAGATTTTTTTACAACTCCAGTATTGTCGGCATAGAAACAACATTCTTCCCTCAATGCAGCACAAAGGCCTCCTTCTCTCATGAAGTGGAGGTCCAACCCTCGACCGTTCTGTAAAATAAGTTCAGAGAGACAGGTAAAAGATTCCTGCAAAGCTCTGATGGAGGTTTCTAATATCTTAGTTTTGGTCTATTGCTGCTTCTAATTGGGTCATTTGTTGTGTCCCATGGACCAGGGCAGTGGTTCCTGTGCCCACCCCTGCAGCAACTCCTATTCCTAATAGGATGGCTAAAGTGAGGGTATATGTTCCCAGGGGAACCGGGTTCTATGCCCCCCCTATTTGATTTCAAATGAACCTGTGTTATGATAGTGCACTCTGGGAAACATCTGCACCATTACATAATTAATCATATCTGTTGACCATTTCATGAAAACATAAACAATATTTAAGTATATAGAATAATACTGTTGTAGGGACGGACGAGGCAAGGCAACCTAAGATAGCACCAAAAACAGGGAAACAGTCCTAATTGGGTGCAACCGGATTCAGAGGGCATTGCTTCTGTTGTAATCAATTCATCCCCTGAACCCCAAGTTTAGATAGTTTCAGAATTTTGTACCCAACATGTAAGGGAAGGGGCTCAGAAGTTCACAGTTTGCAGAAGTTAACAAAAAGCAAATTTTGTTTCTGTTTTTTTCTCTATTCTGTGCAAGTTTACTTTTAAAGGACGCCTGGGAGGGTGAGAGCTTTTTCTTCCCTTTCTTTTTCCCCCCTGCCAGCTGTTACCAAGGAGCCTAGTTGGTAACTTCTTAATCTTACAAATGTAGGCATCTCTGTGTAGCGCCAGCTCAAGGCCAGAGGCATTGTTCACATATTTTGGGAAAAACTAGTAAGGGGTTGTCTAGCTTAGAAGTGCTGAGTTTTTTAGCCAGTGGCCAAGTAGAACAGGGCAATACAAAAAGTGAAAGTTTATCTACATTGAACTCTTTTATATGGAGCCTTTTGCTGAAAGTTCTAAAGTCAGCCATGGTGAAGACTTCTGGAGAAGGTCAGTTAATACTTTTCTGTGGGCCTGGCACAGAGGGGAAACACGGGGAAGGTGGGGCTGAGAGCAGCTCCGAGGATCTGAGAATGAGGAAGGAGAGATGTAAAAGAATAATGGGAAAGGGGTTTGGGATTTCTTAGCAACAAAAACATGAGCAGTAGAACAGGTAGAGTAGAGGGGAAGATGGGAGTGAGTATCCCAAAACCCTGTGAGACACTTCAAATTCTTAGTAAACTGTTTTCAGTGATGACAAAGCAACTTTAAAGGCCATTTTTATTACATCTTGGATAGGGGTCTGAGGGCTCTCCTCAGCTGGTTTGAGCTTTGGGTTAGCTAGTAAGAGGTCCTGATGGGACCCGGTGCAGGCACTGACAGGAGAAGAGAGGAGTGAGTGGGTACAGGGGTGCCTTAGTACCTGCTACCTGAGAACCGGCGAAGTTAGGGGGTTTTGATCTAGTAATTCGAGGAGAGAAATCAGGTTTCTGAGGTGGGAGTGACAGCAGAGAGTCTGGAGCAGAAGGCTGAGAGTGAGGATCTATTGGAGAAGCATAGTTCAGGATGTGAGTGAAGGAGGGAAAAGGCTTCCACATAGGGGAATCTCCTTTCACACTTTTGAGCACTTGCAGAAGTTAAAAAGGTCACCCAGAATTTGAGGATCTAGAGACCCCTCTGGGGGCCATCGGTTTTGGTTATCTAATTGGTACTATGGCCAATGCTGTGTACTGAGTTTGATGAGGAGTTTGGATTCCATCAGGCAGCCCCTGTATGCTCACATCCCGATGACATACAGAAGAAGTCGGCTTTTTCCCCACCCATCCGTGACGTTTTGTGTTTTTGATAGTCTGCCAGGCAACCATAGTAATCTAGCCTAGCCAACCTGCATCTGGTTCGCGTGTCCCTACATCCATAATGTTTGTTTCCATTATCTATGATACAGAAGGGATTTAATGGAATTTTATTGGGATCCTCTTCATCAGGCTTATCTCAATAGGAATGACATATAGCCAGCTGACAAATGTCTGGGTGGAGAGATGGCCACCAGGTCCCTAAGTTGACTCTTTGTGAGATTGATTATACTTCTTTTCCAGTAGAATTTGTGATCAGCCATCGCTGCTGAATGGGCTGATGAGGGTTAAGACTACTTGTGGCCAAGGGGAGAGTCTATAACCTCATCCACATGGCGAATATGCAATTTGAAAGTATTACCAGTCTTTTCCAGTTTCCAGCCAGAGTCTGGACAGGGCGCAGGCTTGGGATGAGAGGCATGGATCCAGGAAGTGATTCTGTCTACCTTTACCACTGTAGGTGTTGTAAGTAGCACCTGGTATGGTCCTTTCCAGCGGGGTTCCGGGGATGACACCTAATGTCGTCTTAAGTAGATGAACCCTCTTATTTGATATTGATGTGGAGTCCCCTCATTTCCAGTTTGGTAGGCAGTGGCCAGCTTTTTTCACAGGTATCACTGAGTTCTTTTAAGAGCTTTAAGTCTGTCAAGCAAGGGGGTATAAAAGTGATGGTTAGGTCTTAGAGTTGGGATTAGGTCCCTTATTGGAGGAGGGCCACCATAGAGAATTTCACAGGGGGTAAGGTTACTCAAAGAAAGAGAGGGAGTATTTCTTGCATGAAACATTGCACAAGGCAAGAGCATAATACAATCTTTTATGTTGGTCTCTATGCTTAATTTCGTTAAATCTCTTTAGTGGTTCTATTCATTCTTTCTACCTGTCCTGAACTCTGGGGTCTATAAGCACAATATAACTTCCAATTAATCCCCTGTTTCCTGGCTAACCCCTGACTTACCTGGACCATGAACACGGGTTCATTATCAGACCCTATTACCCGCTTAGCTTCCTCCAATGGTAGAGAGGCTGAGTCAGCAGCACGGGAATCACTTAGAGGGTGTTGTGGGTTAGAGGACGAGTGCAGCGGATAAGGAGGGGGAGAAGAGTCCAGTAGAGTCAAATCTTGTGACTCAGGAAGAACAGAGTTTGCAGGAGGAGGAGGAGTAGAGGGTTTGAGAGATCATGGGGGAAGGAGAAGGAGCAGAGGCAAGGGCAAAAAAAGGCTTCACCCATGGAGGAGGAGATTTGCAGAGGTCCTGAAAAGTTAAGATATATGGCTGTTGATCTGGATGACTATGTGGCCCCTGCTGAAAGACAATATCTCTGACTTCTTAAATTAGTGGTAAGTAGAAAGATCCTTCTAGGGGCCATACGACTCTAAAGGTGGGCCATTCTGAGGCACAGAGAGTCTGCCAGGTCTAGCGTTTTACTAAAAAAAGAAAGATTCTGAGCCCTTAAGCGAATTTTGGTCCAGTGATCAAGGGTCAGGGACAGAGGCATTGAAGTGCTCTGTCCCATGATGAACGATACACAAACTAAATGCAACGACACACGACACAGATATAACAAGACCATAAAGACAGGCAATGGACGTACATCACTGAGACCAGGAATCAGTAGACAGCAAAACCCGATGGAATGGCAATACCGAATCCGAAACAAAATATCACTGAATCGAGGAGACAATTGTTCCTTGATTTCCTGAGTCCTCTGCGGCGTCCCCCAGGGAGGTGCCCTGTGTCTCTGTGAGAGGTCTCTCAGCCAAAGTCGGAGAGAACTCAGGCTCTTCATCGCAAGCGATATTGCCAAGCCCTAACATGAATCCTGAAACCAGAAAGAGGTGCCTTACTTGCTCCGAGAGGAGCCCTTTGGGGTCTCTCGTCCGCCAGTGACGGAACTCGGTGGAACGTCAATATGTAAAGGTCCGGCGAGTGTCAGAGGAAGAGACCACCAAGAGACTGTCTCATGCAACAGCAAAGGGTTTATTTGGGGTCCAGCATGCTGGGGCTCAGAGCTCACTTGAATAGAGCAGAGAGCCCTGACAACAGTTTAAGCAGGGATTATTTACTTTCCTTGAGAGGGCAGGGAGGAAGTATACTGATGGGTAAGGGCGAGTGGGCGGTTTACATGCAACCTGGTGAGGGAGCATATTCTACAGTTTGGCAGTTGGGGACAGTACATTCTGGGAACAAGATTAGCAAACAGTTCTCAAGATTTCAACAGTGTTTTGTTAAGCATACAGAAAAACAGGAAGTGACAATTAACTATTTTAATAACCTTTCACTACCGACTATCCTTTTGGACTGGATGTTCTCTTCTACATTCAATTATCCAAGGTACAAGGTTCTATGTCATTGTATATCGATTTATTCAAAGCTAAGTATCCCAATCAAGGGCCCAATGTTTTTCTGGGCTTCAAATGTTACTCAGATTTCTTTTTTCATACATATATTTCCCCTGTACATTCTTATACATATTGCATGTTCCCAATACCATTATTCATTCAGCAGAATGATTCCTAACCCCGAATCGAATATGTTATCAATCCTAACCATACACTGTTACCTCAATCTAACTTTAGAGAAGAGCAGGGACAGAGTTGGTCTTACAATACAGGGATGTAGGGGATCTTCCACGTGCTGAGAACCTCAAAGGTATATGCAGTAATGATCCCTGAAGAAGATGTAGGCACCTCTGAAGGACCGGATTGAGAAAATGTCATCTTCCATGGCGAACAACCTGGTCATGATGAAGGGTTGTGTCTGAATTAGCCTCTCTATTCTTAATGTAGAAAAGATGGAAAAATGAGACCTGTGTGGAAAGCTGTTCCCGGGTGCCTATGGTTGATATACCATTCTAACTTGTTAATGTGTCACAGTAAGCAGGGGCAGCCTCCATCTAAAGGGACCCTTGGAAGCAACTGTTAGGACAAAATGGTTGCCAAGGCAGTGACCTCATTCAGTTCCTGAAGGAAGTGACCTGACCTCACTTCCTTGGTGATGGAATGTGGGATCCAGGAAGCCAGGCACACAAAGCCAGTCCCAGTTCCACTCCAATTGGTCTCACTTGTTGGATTTACCAAGGACAGAGTCAAGCTATCTTGGTACCTACAGATGTGAGGATGGCCAAATGCCAGTGATGCTCTGAATAGGGGCCTTTCCTGAGAAAGCAGGTAGTGGCACACCAATGGATTTTACATTTCTCAGTGAAGAAACCCTGGTTTGTTCCTTCTAATTACCTATTGTTCTGTTGCCCTGAATTTCAGTAAGGTCTTTGCCTCAGGCCAACCCTTTAGAAAGCCTGAAGAAAGAGTTTTCAAATGGAAATGAATGGGCAACATCTGTGGCTCTTTGCTTAATTCCTTTGGAGAGGGATGTGTCTGAATCAGCCTCTTGGCCTGTGTGAGGCTATGGCTTAGATTCTCAGCACCTGATGGATCTAAAGAAAGATTTTATGTGTGCATCCAAAACCAAAATGGCCAAAAGAGCAGTCACTGTGGGTGAAGTATCTCGCATTCCTCTGTAAGGTTCCTGACTTCCATCAAGTGAGAATAGGAATCTTTGGGTCAAATGAGTTCTTCCAGAGGCCAGCCCATAGCTGCTAGGGCTTTCTCATGACACCAATTGACATTAACAATCTAATCCCCAAGGTAGGTAGTCCTCAATTTGGAGAAGCAGAGCAGTATTAACGGCAGGCCTATTTGATCATTCCTGGTTCACAAGAAGGGTGTCCCGGCCACCCAGACTTTAGGCAAATGAGGGGCTGGGGAGCTTATTTTGGATACTGACTTGGGCTGCGCCCCTCATGTAAACCTCCAGCCAGAGTTTATGATGAGTGTCTATATGGCAGAACATGAGGGCCATGTGGGAGTGTTTTGATTTTATTTGTGGTCATTTGTGTGGCAGTTGGAAGAGATGACTGGGTCCACCTGGGCTTGAACTTGCTGTGATTCCCCTTAGAGACTGAGTTCTGGAACTGACCTCAGAGGAGTATTGCCATGAATTGTGTTGGGATTTAAGAGGCCACGCATGAGAGTCGCCCTAGGAAACTGAGATCTAGTTCGAGGGTGGCTTTCCACAGGACACTGGGAATCTCAGCCAGGATATTATATGCTTTTATTCTTAAAGACTTGGCAGCCATAATTAAGATTCAAAACACGCATGGCCTCCATCTCATGGGATTCTTGGAAGCAACTGTTAGGACAAAATGGTTGCCAAGGCAGTGAAATCATTCTGTTCCTGAAGGAAGTGACCTAACCTCACTTTCTTGGTGATGGAACTCTCTGAACTTGGGATCCAGGAAGCCACTTAAACAGTGCCAGTCCTAGTCCCAGTCTCAGTGTTTTCACTTTTTGGATTTCCCGAGGACAGAGTCATTCTTTCCTGCTAACTACTGATGTTAGGATGGCCAAATAACAGGAAAGCTCTGAAGAAGGGCCTTTCCAGAGAAAGAAGGTAGTGCCTCACTGCTGGCTCCTGACAACTTCAGAGAGGTGACCAAAGACACAAGATCTGAGACACACAGGCCATTTTGGGGGAACATTGTATGGCCCTCCAGTCACAGGACACTCCGGATAGTCACAGACCTACTTGTGGGAAGGAGGTGTCTTTGTGGGTGTGGGTGTGAGTTTGTGGTTTTCTCTCATGTTCTGAAAGCATCACGGGAGTTCCAGGGTTTTCAATCATTCGAAGCCAGCGAGTTCCCTTAGCCGGGCCAGCTTCCTCCTGGGGAGGTGGGGCTGTGTGTGCTGTGGGGGAGTTATCTGGAGTGCGTAGGGCCAGCTTAGCTTCCTCCAATGGCGGAGAGGCTGAGTCAGCTGCAGGGGAATAACTTAGAGGGGGTTGGTGGTTGGGGGATGAGGGCAGGGTATAAGGAGGGGGATGAGAGTCCAGTAGAGTCAAATCTTGTGACTCAGGGAGAACAGAGGGTGGTGGAGGAGGAGAAGCAGAGGGTTTGAGAGATCATGGGGGAAGCAGTACGAGCAGGAAAAGGGACAAGGAAAGGCTTCACGCATGGAGGAGGAGACTTGCAGAGGTCCTGCAAAGTTAAGATACATGGCTGTTGATCAGGATGGCTATGTGTGCGCAGCTGAAAGACAATATCTCTGACTTTTTAAATTAGTGGGAAGAAGAAAGATGCTTCTAGGGGCAATCCGACTTGAAAGGTGAAACATTCTGAGGCACAGACAGTCTGGCAAGTCTGGAGTTTTACTGAAAAAGAAAGATTCTGAGCCCTTAAGCGAACTTTGGTCCAGTGATCAAGGGTCAGGGACAGAGACATTGAAGTGCTCTTTCCCATATTGAAAGATACACAAACAGTGAATGCAACAACACACAACATAGACAAGACAAGACAATAAAGACAGGCAATGGACGTCCAAAACTGAGACCAGGACTGCATAGCAGGCAAAACCCTATGGGCTGGTAATACCGAATCTGAAACAAAAAATTACTGAGTCGAGGAGACAATTGTTCCTCGATTTCTCGAGTCCTCGGTGGCATCCCCCAATACCATTATTCATGCAGCAGAATGATTCCTAAACCAAATCGAACATGTTATCAACCCTAACCATATACTGTTACCTCAATCTAACTTTTCAGAAGAGCAGGGACAGAGTTGGTCTTACAATCCAGGAATGTAGGGGATCTTCCACCTGCTGAGAACCTCAAAGATCCATGCAAAAATGATCCCTGAAGAAGATGTAGGCAGCTTTGAAGGACCTGATTGAGCAAAAGTCATCTTCCATGGCGAACAACCCGGTCAGGATGAAGGGTTGTGTCTGAATCAGCCTCTCTATTCTTAATGTAGAGAAGATGGACCAAATGAGACCTGTGTGGAGAGTTGTTCCCAGGTGCCTATGGTTGATATACCATTCTAACTTGTGAATGTGTCACAGGAACCAGGGGCAGCCTCCATCTCATGGGACCCTTGGAAGCAACTGTTAAGACAAAATGGTTGCCAAGGCAGTGAACTCATTCTGTTCCTGAAGGAAGTGACCTCACCTCACTTCCATTGTGATGGAACTCTCTGATCTTGGGATTCAGGAAGCCAGTTAAACAGTGCCAGTCCTAGTCCCAGTCCCAGTGTTCTCACTTTTTGGATTTCCCTAGGACAGGGTCATTCTTTTTTGCTAACTACTGATGTTAGGATGTCTAAATGGCAGAAAAGCTCTGAAGAGGGGCCTTTCCTGAGAAAGAAGGTAGTGCCTCACCGCTGACTCCTGACTACTTCAGAAAGTTGGCCAAAGACACAAGATCTGAGACAGGACCGGCTATTTTGGAGGAACATTGTATGGCCCTCCAGTCAGAGGACACTCCGAATAGTCACAGACCTACTTGTGGGAAGGAGGTGCCTTTGTGGGTTTGGGTATGAGTTTGGGGTTTTGTCTCATGTTCTGAGAATAGGTAGGAAAGGCGGTTTGTTTGGTTTGGAGTGAACTATTTCTAGTAAGTCTTTTGACAATGTGAGTGTTTCTATGTCTGTAATTCACTGTCCGTGGTTGTAGACATTAGAAAAGATAATGCATCAGTGGATGTGTTCTGTTTATGAGAAAGCTCCCCAGCATTCATTCTACCAAATTTAGGAATGGACTGCCGCTTGCCTTATGGATGGCCAACTCCTGCTATGTGTGCATCCAAAACCAAAATGGCTAAAAGAACAGTCATTGTGGATAGAGTCTCTTGACTTCCTCTGTAAGGTTCCTGATCTCAATTAAGTGAGAATAGAGATCCTTTGGGTCAAGTGGATTCCTTAAATCCTACAGAGGCTAGCTCATAGTTGCTTGGGTTTTCTCATGACATTAATTCACATAAATAATCTAAAACGCACACTCAGTAGGCCTCAAATTGGAGAAGCGGAGCAGTATTAATGGCAGGCCTATTTGATCACTCCTCGTTCACAGGAAGCATGTCCAGGCCACCATGACTTTAGGCAAATGAGGGGCACGGGAGCTTATTTTGTACACTGCCTTGGGCTGCACCCCTCAAGGAAACCTCCAGCCAGAGGTTATGATGAGTGTCTATATATAAGAAGATGAGGGCAATGTGGGAGTTTTTTGGTTTTAATTGTGGTCATTTGTGTGGTGGTAGGAAGAGATGACTGGGTCCACCTGGGCTTGAACTCTGGTGTGATTCCCCATAAAGACTGAGTTCTGGAATTGACCTCAAAGAAGTATTGCCATGAATTGTGTTGGCATATTAGGAGGCCACACATAAGATTGGCCCTTGGAAACTGAGATCTACGCCCAGAGTGGCTTTCCACAGAGCACTGGGAATCTCAGCCAGGATATCACATGATTTTATTGTGAAAGATTTGGCAGCCATAGTTGAGAGTCAAAACACACATGGACTTCACATTGTAGACCTCAATGGGCCTGGGTTCATGTGAACTTTTGGCCACTCTTTGTGAAGCCTCTCCTGTGATAGTCCTCCAGAGCTTTCATTGAAATTAGCTTCCTCACCATTTGATGGTTATTGAATTAATTGAAAAACTCAGTGCCTCCAACTTCATTCTTGAAATATGGCTCAATATATAACATGAACTTTTTGTAATTCCCATGACCAGGTGGCACTGGAGAACCATTGGATATCCTGTTGCTGATCATAAGTGTACCAGACAGTGCCTTGATTGACTGGGTTTCACGAAAATTGTGAAGATCAGAGATGCCAGTTATTTGGACCCTGCTGAGTAGTGGGCCTAGAACAAAGGTGGCCAGGTGTGAAATAAAACAGCTATGGTAGTTTCATGTGGATCTACCATTGGCTTCCAAATGACTTCGACTAACATTGTGCAGTCAGCAGACCCTTATATGTAAAGGCATCATGTTGTATGGATAGGTTTCAGGGCAATGTTCAGAATCAGGTTGCTTTGGTAAAGGGGGCAAGCTATGTTGGACAGAAGCCTGGTTGGTGCATAATCCTACAGACCCTGTTCCACCACACGTGACAAAACTCCATCCAGCACTGTGTCCCAGTTGAACTCCTTGGATTTCGTGAAGCAATTACCGAACTCCCAGTGCATCAGGAAGAAAAACCACGAAAATTGGAGGATGACCAAATGGCTTCACAGTCCACACGAGGAAACACTTAGACACCAGTGGCCACAGTTGACCTACAAAGAGAGAATTCAGCACTGCTGCCTCATGTTCATTGGAAAATAAGATACCATGACCTCCAAGTCACATAGATGTAGACACAGGTTTGATGGTCTCACTACAAAGGAAGCTAAATCTCCTGACAACGTATATTTCAAGTGCCCAACCTCAGAGGCATTTTCTCCAGAAGTCTTTGGGCCAGCAGAGCTCCATGTTTGTGGAGTGTTTACCATGTCACTTACTTTTGGAAACTCCTCTTCCACCTCTAAGGTTGTGAACTCCGGAGCATATTCAATTCCAGATATGTATTCACAGATTTTCTAACTCATCTCCTCTAAATGTGGTATTTGGGGCGAAGGTAATATCAAGGCATTGTTCTGGATGAGAGTGGGAAGATTTTTGTGTAGCACATATTTGCATACACATTGGATTCATTTTCCAATTTTCCATTCGAAATACTCAATCCCTGATACTATCCCATACCCTACTAGACTCTGACTACTAATCCTAACATGATGGAGAAAAATAACCCAAACAGAATAGAAATACAAGCAAATCAAAGAGTCGTGTTGTATAGTTGAACTTGCCTTTTCTATTATATAGCGTAGGAGTTATAAATCTAGTCAATTTTTTGTTGAAAGAGTTCTCCATGTGTTTTTACACTATCAAATATGTGAATTCCTGTCTCCCCCATTTCTCTGTATCCTATTCAGTACATGTATTTTTAAATGCACATATAGAATCATACCTTGTATCACACGTATTTTCTTGTGAGGTGGCTGACTTGGCAGATACAAATTGTGAGAAGAGATCACTCCTCCTAAATGCTGTTGGAACTGAAAATTCAACCTATGGGTGGGCTTCCTAGTTGAACAACTTATACATAAATCCATGTTCAGTAAAATGAATGAATACTTTTGGATACGTGGATGATATATATTTCACGATTAATTTCGATTGGCATATATATTGCTAGTTTTTAATGTCTCTCTGTGTGTGTGTGTGTGTGTGTGTGTGTATACACACACACTGTCCAGATTTTACTAAATATGAAATATATGTGTCTTTTGGCCACTCTTTTGGAAGCCTTACCTGTGAGAGTTCTGTAGAGCTTTCATTGAAATGAGCTTCCTCAACATTTAATGGTTCCTGAATGAATTGTAACCCACAGTGCCTCCAACGTCATCCTTGAAAAATGGCTCAGTAAATACCATAAAATGTTTGAAATTCCCATGACCAGGTGTCACTGGAGAACCTTTGGAAGTCTTCTTGCTGATCATGAGTGTACCAGACAGTGCCTTGTTTGACTTGTTTTCTTAAAAATTGTGTAGAACAAAGATGCCAGTAAGTTGTAGCCTGCTGAGAAGTGGGCCCAGAGCTGTGGTGAGCAGGTGTATGATAAAACATCTGTGGTGGAGCCATGTGGTTCTGCCATTGACTTCCAAATGGATTTTGGCTGACATGGTGCAGCCAGCAGACCCTTATATGTAAAGGCATCTTGTTATATGGAGAGGTTTTAGGGCAATGATCAGAATCAGTTTGTTATGGACAAGGGGCCAAGCTATGTGGGATAGAAGGCTGGTTGGTGAATTCGTCTGCAGACCCTGACCCTCTACACATGACATAACTCCCTCCAGCACTGTTTCCCAGTTGAACTCCTTGTATTTCATGAAGCAAATACCAAAATACCAGTGCAGAAACAAGAAACATCACGAAAATTGTAGGAGGAACAATTGGCTTCACAGTCAAGAAAGGGAGACACCTAGCCCCCAGTGTCCACAGTTTACCTACAAAGAGAGAATACAGCACTGCTGCCTCATGTTCTTTGGATAATAAGAAACCAAGTCCTCCAGGTCACATAAATGCAGACCCATCTTTGATGGTATCACTACAAAGGAAGCTAAAGCTCCTGACAACAACATATATTTCAAGTGCCCAACCTCAGGGGCAGTTTCTCAAGAAGTCTTTAGGCCAACAAAGTTCCACGATTGTGGAGTGTTCATCCTGTCCCTTACTTTTGAAAACTCCTCTACAACCCCCAAGGTTGTGATCTCCTGAGCATTTTCTATTCCAGATATGTATTCACCGATTTACTAATTCTTCTCCTCTAACTGTGTCTTACTTGGGGTGAAGGTAATGTCAAGGCATTGTTCTGAATGAGAATGGGTAGATTTTTTGTTGCACATATTTGCATACACAATGGATTCATTTTCCTATTTTCCATTCGAATTAGTGAAATCTGACACCAACCCATACCCTACTAGAGTCTGGCCACTAATCCTAATATGATGGAGAAAAATAACCCAAGCAGAATAGAAATACAAGCAGTTCAGAGGAGGCATGGTGTATTGTTGGACTTGCCTTTTGCATGATAAAGTGTAGGTGTTATAAATCTGGTAAATTTTTAATTGAAATATTTCTCCATGTGGTTTGAAAGATATCAAATATGTGAATTCCTGTCTCCCTTTATCTGTTGCCTATTTAGCACATGTATTTTTATATGCACATATAGAATCCTACCTGGTACCACACGTAAATTCTTGTGAGATGGCTGACGTGGCAGATAAAGATTGTGAGAAGAGATCACTCCTCCTAAACGCTGTTGGAACTGAGAAGTCAACCTATGGGTGAGCTTCCTAGTTGAACAACATTGTACATAAATCCATGTTCAGTAAAATAAATATTTTTGGATCTGTGTATGATATGTATTTCATGATGAATTTCGATTGTCATATATATTGCTGCTTTTTAATATCTCTGTGTGTGTTTTGTGAAAAATCTACACTCTCTAGATTTTTCAAAATATGAAATATATGTCTCTTATTATACACTCCCTAAATTCATTCATGTTCATGTATGTGGTTTTATAATCAAATTTTCACAAGATTATTTTCAGAAATATTCATCCACCTCAAGTACATATTTTTTTTCTAGTACTGAACACTCACTTCAGTGAAAGGTGCATACAAATCCTTATAGTTCTAAAGTAACTGACCCAGTTTAACATCAATGCAAGTAGATTCCTATGGGAAATGTTGTGTATTTTAATGTTCATTTTTATTCAACACTGGTACATTACTATTTCTTCAATTTATGGACAACTTAGAAAATACATTTCATCCACATTTCACAAATTTAAAGGCATTTGGTACACTTTCAATCACTTCCTGCTTCAGATCACACGTATTCCTCCTTTTTTTTTTTTGACTGGTCTTTTCATGATACTTCTTCCTAACGCATTATATTTGATTTCCATAATTATTTTGAAGCAAAACTCACACACTCTTTATGATAAACCATAACACTAATATTACCATTAGATGCATAATTGGTTGGAATGAATGATTGTATATCAATATAAGATTTCCTGTATATATTCAGATATCAATTTATTCCAATTTCTAAAGTTGAAACCAGTTATATTATTTATTCACAGTATGGACTATTCATCCATTATCTCTATATTCATAGACACAGGGTACAACTTTTTTATTCCAAATACTAATTTATGAGTTTTCAGAATATAGCTCCCTTTAATGGTGGGAGAAATACTCATGTCACCAGATCTACATATATATTTTATCATAGTAATATTCTGGATAAAAAATTCAAAGGTCACACTTATGTTTGTACCAACGACTCAATTGAATGTGAGTAAGAATTACTAAAAACATCCATGTCCAGGATGCCTAAGGCTCTCAAATGTCAATCCTATTGGTGAGGAGATATTTGTTTCATGCTAAGATTATATATTCAACCTCAACCCTGTTGAAAATGTCTAATCCTCTCACTCACTTTATACTTTGCCTTATTTCTTAATGTCACTATTGATATCTATTTTCCTACATATTTTGCCCAGTTCATCATAGTGACTGATTCTTCACATTTGCTGACATTTACATTCAATCTCTAACAAAAACCCTATTACTAAAAAAGTCTTGGTCCAACTCCTAGACTCACTCTTCTTCCAAAACTTACTATCTTCCTAATCCTCCCGACTACCACTTCTTGACTGGATGTTCTCTTCTACATTCAATCATCTGAGGTATAGTGTTTTATTCCATTCTATATCAATTTATCTCAGACCTCAGTGCAGAATGTAATTCAAAGCTAAGTATCCCAATCAAGGGCCCAATACCTCTCAGCGCTTCAAATCTTACCTAGATTTCTGTTTTCATACTTATATTCACCTATATATTCTTATAAATATTGCAGGTTTCCAATACCATTATTCATCCAGCAGAATGATTCCTAATACAAATCGAACATGTTATTAATCCTAACTATACACAATTCCCTCAATCTCACTTTACACAAGAGCAGGGACAGAGTTGATCTTACAATACAGGAATGTAGGGGACCTTCCAACTGCTGAGAACATCAAAGGTCCATGCAAAAATGATTCCTGGAGAAGATGTAGGCAGCAATAAAAGACCTGAGAGAGCAAAAGTATTCTTCCATGGCAAACAACCCAGTCAGGATGAAAGGATGTGTCTGAATCATCCTCTCTCTTCTTAATGTAGGGAAGATTGACCAAACTAGGCCTGTGCAGACAGGTGTTCCCAGGTGCCTATGGTTTTTAAACCATTCTAACTTGTGAAAGTGTCACAGGAAGATGGGGCATCCTCCATCTTATGAGACCCTAGGAAGCAAATGTTAGGAAAAAGTGGTTTCCAAGGCAGTGACGTCATTCAGTTCCTGAAGGAAGTAACCTCACTTCACATCCTTGTTGATGGAACTCTCCGAATTTGGGTTCCAGGAAGCCAGGCACCCAGACCCAGTCCCAGCCCCAGTCCCAGTGATCCCAATTGTTTGGATTTACCAAGGACAGAATCAGTCTTTCGTGGTACCTACTTATGTGAGGATGGCCAAATGTCAGGAAAGTTCTGAAGGGGGGCCCTTTCGGAGAAAGCATGTAGAGGCTCACTGCTGGCTCCTGACAACTTCACAGAGTTGTCCAAGGAGACCAGATCTGAGACAGGACAGGCCATTTCTGGGGAACATAGTATGGTGCTCCAGTTAGAGGACACTCTGGATAGCTCCAAACGAACATGGGGAAGGAGGTGCCTTTGTGGGTGTGGGTGTGGGTTTGTGGTTTTTTCTCATGTCCTGAGAATAGTTAGAAAAGGTGGTTTGTTTGGTTTCTAGTGAACTGTTTCTAGTTAGTCCTTTGAAAAGGTGAGTGTTTCTATGTCTGTGTATCCCAGTGTGTCGTAGTTGTAGACATTTAAAAAGAGAATGTCTCAGTGGGTGTGTCCTGTCAAGGAGAAAACTTCCCAACATTCATCCTGCCCAATTCATGAATGGACTGTGGCTTGCCTTATCGCTGGGAAACACCTACTATCTTCCTACGTTCCTGTATTCTTCCTGAATTCTGGCCACTCTCCAGAATAGGCTCATGGTTTTGTGTCCAAGATATGGACCCCTTCCAAGCTCTGTGACATGGCCATGTTTTGGATACCTGAAGGGAATGGCAAGCATCTCAGAAAACTCAGATATCAATGTGACCAGTAAAGTCTCAGTGGAGAAACCCTGCTTTGGTCCTTTTGATTACCTATTGTTATGTTGCCCTGAATATCAGGAAAGTCTTTGCCTCAGGCCACCACTTTGTGAAGCCAGAAGAAAACAGTTTTCACATGGAAATGAATGGGAATTACCTTTGTGTTTTACAATAATACCTTCAGAGTTTAGGCTCTCATAAACTTAAAAATACATTTAGATTGTATCTCAGTGTAGAAAGTATGATGGAACTGTAAATATCTTATTGAAAAGAAGTCCAATTATAGAACACAAATGACAGACATAAATCTCCAACATGTTTTACTTTTAAGCCTAGAATTACCATACAACCTTAGAACACCAGCTTGATACAATGCTCTTTTGAAGCTTCTACCTTACAGACTTGTATACCTGGAAGATATGAACACATTAACACCACAATTACATTGATGTTTTTGTATTAACCAAGTTTAGCTTTTTAAAGAAATAACATGGCACAATTTTGTAAAAACAGTACTAGTTTAACCAGCTGTTTAATTTTTTAAGATTACTTGCTCAAAACTTACACATATAACCAACTTACACAAAACTTTTTTATTATTAAACCTTTTAATTACTTAATCATATAGACTCTCTTATCCAGAAACACATTTTCCCTCTATTAAATCTATATCTAGAACCTTTTATTTTCTCTTTTCCATTTGTTAACCTCTTTCAGTTCACATTTTGAAACAATACATGTAAATTTCTGAATTTAAGCAGATTATTTTATAGACATCAACATTATACTAGGGCGTTTTTGAACACCTAGAAAACTTATAGGCCTATTTTTAAAGACATCTTTACTTTTATCTTTTTACCCAATTTGAATTGAACCATTTGAATCACGTGAATCAAAGATATTTGAATCCATTTTTAAATTTCTCATGAGTGCTCCTCATCTATCAATTGTCATATCACTGCATTATATATTGACTTACACACATACAGGCATACCGACATACAACACATAACACAAATGTAACACATAACACAATAGTAAAGGCCTTGTAGCTTTTTCAGGTGAAATCTCCATTGCAATGTTTAAAAACTCCACAGTTGATCAAAAATAGATCTGATCCGAAAACATTTACTGATCTGCAGGATAAAGATTATGAGCCCAAAAAAAGAAAAAAAAAATACAGAATCTAAGAAAAAGCAAGAGTCCTAAAAAGATGACTATTCAGTAATTAGTAAATACCATATAATGTACTTATTCGTTGAGTCTAGTTTGAGTTCAGGTAAACATAAACTTTTACTCCTTTTTATCTGTCTCTTCCTGATTGCATATCAACTTAAGTCCTGACTGAGGTCTCGAAAACTGGAAAGACGCGAATTTTGAGCAGAAACCTCATGCCTAAGGCATTATTGCTATGTCATAATTTCCAGGTTTGAATGTTGAAAATTATGATGCAAGTTCAAGATGTAATTCTCAAAATTTTATATCTTTAGATTTTTCTACACTAGAAAAATTTGCTCACACAAAACTGAAAATTGGATCATTTTTTGATAATATAAATGGCACCATCACAAAAAAGTTTCTATAAGATAATAACCCACTTTCTTTGTTCTGAAATTTCAAAAGTAGTATTAAGTTATATTAAATTGGCTGAAAAATTTTTTTAAAAAACCACACACTGCCATGGGTATCCGAAATTAAGCTTTAAATATTTCCAAGATTGTTGCTAATTAATGCCATTTCAATAAGCCAGACGAACCTTTTAATTTAGCACCATTTTTTTTAAATCTTACACACTGAGGGGAACAGATACCATATCATAATTTATTTTCTTTGCCCAAGTTAATGCACTGGTATATCTAGTGGAATTTTCTCAGGCTACCTAGTTAAAAATTTAAACTCTTTAATATTTTTTTTAATCCTAAGTATTTAAGGTTTCTAGCATGAACTATCTGAAATCAAACTAAACAATTGTTTAAACCCAACTTTATACTGTAAGATAGTGCAATGCTTTAGAAACCCATTTAGATACCAGATTGTTACAATAATAAATCATCTTTTAGATACACATTCAGCCAAGATCATCCCCAAGAAACAATCTATAATATCAACATATTACTGCATTCATTCTCCCTTTTGTTAAGCAAACAGAGGTGGAGTAATCCTTAAAGTGCAGGTAAGGAATAAGGGAGTTCCCCACAGCAAAATGGCTCGGGCAGCTGCTGGGAGTCCCTTAGCCTCACTTTTTACTTACAGGATTATTTCCTCTTGTTTGGTTTGACCCCAGGCACCAGGCATATTCTATATCTCCCAACTTTTCAGTAGTCAGCTCCCAAATAGTTCATTTTCTGCTTGCAGTTTTTTGAGTTCTAGGCTTCCCCAAGAGGGCAGAGTGGGGACTCCTTTAAAGTCCACTCTGGGGTGTCAAAATTTATGACTGAAGGTTTGGATCTCATCCCCAAATCCAATTAATGCCAATTTAATAATGAGGACAGGGTTTTGAGAAAAGTTTATGCGAGATATCAAAGTTCTTAGACCCCAGGCATTTCCCTCTGCAGTTGGCGTGCTCAACCCAACTATGGAAAGAAAAGAAAACAGTGCTTCCCTAATCTCACTTAACAAAGGGGAGTAAAGTACATCAAAGTTCTTTAAAACACAGCTAAGAGAGGTGTAAAAGGTGAGAACAGAAAAGCTGGCGGTTCTATTGACTTTTGGTCCCTCACAGGAGAAGCATTAGGTTAAAATTTAGCTAAAGTTACTTCCACACATCTAAGGCAGGTTGGAACACGGGACTCTGCATCGGTCCACACAATGCCATCACATTTAACAGAAACACAGACAAAAAGACACACAAAGACCATCATGCAGCTCCCGTTTGTTCACAACCCTAAGATCTTCAAACTTGTGACTCAGTGAGAATGGAGGGAAGAGGGGGAGGTGCAGAAGGTTTGAGTGATAGGATCGTGGGCAAAGGGGTCAGGTTGGAGCCAGGGACCAGAAAAGGCTTCAAGGACAGAGGCATGAAATGGCTTTGGCCCGTAATGAGAGTTACTCAAACAGAGACAACGACAATACAAACGTGACACAAACACGGACACACAGTTAACGTTTAACACGAGTTCAGAAGGAGAGATTAGAACCTAGTAACTGGCAAAACCTGATGGGTTAGACCACAAAGACAGACAGTGAATTCAACCTGAGAGACATAAGTAGCCAGCAAGACCTGTCAGGTTGGCAGCAGAGTCACCTAATTAGGACACATCCGTCCCTCCCCGAATCGTCCAAGGAGTCCCTTGCAAGGACGTGGTCTGTGGCTTCAGGACACGTCTGTCCACCACCGCCAGTGGGAACTTACGCTCTCTGCTGGCAGCCACTCTGCCAACAAAAACCGAAAACCGAAAAACCAAACCTGGTAGGGAAGATGGCCGCTGCGTACGGGGGTTGCTGAAATGCTGAGTGTGGTGCTCAGTGCAGCGGCTTTAATTGAGATTTCGTGCAGTTGGTTAGAGCTCCTTTTACCGTTAATCTGTAGTAGACCACTTGCCAAGCAGCAGGAAGAACAAAGAGATGGAAAAAGAGACGCTTGGCTGCTCAAAGCCATGGGCGCTTTGCGCGCATCTGCTTCCTCTTTCGCTTCGCTCCAGGCAGAGAACCTGAATGTGTAATCAGCAGTGGATTGTAAGTACCTGATGCAAAGAAAGCTCAGTTACTTGCGCCCCCTTTTTTAAAATATTTTTATATACAGGGAGAGTTTATGGACTGGGATTGTTCGCTGGGCTGTGGTTTCTGTGCCGAAAATCCACTCCTCAGGAGCCACCATTTGCTTTCTGCTGGCTGTCTTGATGACTCTGTCTAAATTGTCCGGCTGCCGCATCTAGAGGTTGGAGCTGGGCTAAGGGCCGAGTCCTGTCCTCTGAAGGCTGGACCGTGGCCTCGAGCGCCTAGGTCGCCTGTTCGCCGCTGCACCTTCGGGCAGAGCCTGTCTCTGGGGTCATTCTGCATTCCCCTGCTAAGGGACCTGTGCTCTGGAGGAGGGGTCCGGAGAGCCATGGTGGCAGCTGCTTGGGCCCCAGGGGACGGGCACCGGGCAGAGGAGCAATGGAGGCCGCGGTGGTTCCGCTATAGTCACAGTCGAGCGCAGCACCCATGAGCGCGGCTAACGTGAGCATGGTCCAGAGGCAGAGGCAATGGTGGCAAGGATTCATTTCTAGAAATCTGGACTGGAAACAGAAGCAGTAGTGTTACAATCCCAAGAACTTGCTTATGCCAGGAAGCTGTAAGGGTAACATGAATATCATTGAGGAGATCTAACATGGTGGCAGGTGCAGAGAGATCAAGTCTCTGACATCTTCAAATGTGCGGGCATAGGGAGCCGTAAACTGTCTAAATGCTGTTTGCTCAGGATCACTAGGCAATGCTCAGCTGATGTGGATCTGGGGCGTACAATCTGGGCCCCTCAGAACACACACACCGAGTCCGGATATGCTGCATTCAACCTCCAGTTCGCCTGCTTCTCATGACTCAGCACTAAAGATCCCGCTGAAATAATTGGTCGGCCCTTCTGAATTTCCAGAGGTAAAAGCCAACTGAGCCTTCATAGGCAGTGGCCAAAGGACTGAAATGGGGCTTGGGAAAGTCAGTCAGGACTCACCCGTTGCATTGGTCACCCGGCAAAGGGAAAGAACGGTCACCATTTGCACGAGATACCACCATGGCAGAGAACTGACATCACGAGTGGAGGAGATATCTTCATTGAAACCTTTGTGACAGGTGTTTAATCCCCTAGCCATCTCTCTCCACACAGTGGAGAAACCTTAAGAGCCCCTCCCAGCTCTTTCATAAGGGCCCCTCCTAGCTCTCCTGTGAGCTCCATAGCCAGACCGAGGGAATCAGGAGTGGCATTGGACTTGCGTTCAGGAGCTCTCGGCTACCGCTCCCACCAGTGCAGACAACTGAGGTCTCTTGCACCAGCTACCAGGGGCGTGGCTCCTGGAGGGCAAGCAAATTTGCTGAGGGTTCTCAGCCCCAAGCTCTACAAACTTAGGGGCTGAGGGAGGCAAACAGGGAGAGTGTGCCCAGGTATTCATGAAAACAGGGCTCCCAGGAGCAGCAGAACTGGCGTGTAGCCAGTATTGTGGTGAGCGGGGCCTGGTTTGAGAAAACACAAGAGAAGGCCCTAGGCACTCAGGATTGGAGACCCACCCAGTCTGGGACTTTGAGCTGCTGCACAGTTAATGGTTCCCACCTTTGAGAGGAGAAGCTTGGCCCAGTGGGCACAGCACCACCTACTTTAAGAGAAGTTAATCGAAATCTATGACTGCATTTATGTTTTTTTTCTTTTTCTTTCATTTTTATTTTTTGTTGGTGTAGTTGTTCTTTAACTTATTTTATGTTTTCAATTTTTTTATTTTATTATTAGTAGTATTATTTCTTTAAATTTTAATTTTCATTTTTTTATTATCATTATTATTATTTTAATTTCTTCCTTTCTTTATTTTCAATTTTTTTTCTTTTTGTTATTTCTGTAGGTGTTATAAGTACCACCTGGTATGGTCCTTTCCAGTGGGGTTCCAGGGATGACAACTGATGTCTTCTTACGTAGACAAAGTCTCTTACTTGATATCGATTTGGAGTCCCCTTGTCCCCAGGTTGGTAGGCAGTGGCCAGCCGTTTTCACAGGTATCCCTGAGTTCTTTCAAGAGCTTTAAATCTGTCAAGCAAGGGGTGTGAAAGGGATCGTTAGGTCTTAGAGTTGGGGTTAGGTCCCTTCCTGGAGGAGGGGCACCATAGAGAATTTCATAGGGGGTGAGGTTACACAAAAAACAGAGTGAGTATTTCCTTCATGAAACAGTGCATAAGGCAGTAGCATAGTACAATCTTTTATTCCGTTCTCTAAGCTTAATTTTTTAAGGTCTGTTTAATGGTTATATTCATTCTTTCCACCTGTCCTAAACTCCTGGGTATATAAGCACAATGTAACTTCCAATTAATCCCCAGGGTCCTGGCTAACCCCTTACTTATCTGGCCCACGAACGCTGGTCCAGTATCAGACCCTTTTAACTTAGGCAGGCCATATCTTGGAAAAATATCTTCTAGGATCTTCTTGACCAAAATTTGCGCTATTTCTTTTCTTTTCTTTTTTCTTTTATTTTGAGGGGAAGGCTTCAATCCATCCTTAAAATGTACCTACAAAGACTAGGAGATATTTAAGTCTATACCTTGCTGGCTTAATTTAAGTAAAGTTCACTTCCCAGAATTGTCCTGGTTTGGTACCTCGTAGGTGCTTTCCTGCAGGAAGCTTGGAAGGGTAAGCATTAACTAATTGATGGACCCGACAGGCTTTTGTTACCCATTCAGTTATTTCCTTCACTGTGAGTCGGTTAGTGGAAAACTCTGTTCTTGATCCTTCAGGAATGCCTGCAGATTCTTTGAACCATGGTGAGTGAGTTGATGTACATTTTCTACTGACATAGTTAGAGCCGTGACTCTTGGAATTTCTACTGAAGGATTTAGAAATTCCACTTGGGGGCCTTCAGGGTTAAAAGTTATTTTGGCCCAGAGCTTGGTGAGCAGATCTCTGCCCATCAATGGGGCCAGGCATTCTGGGATTACTAGGGAGAAATGATGGATTTTTCCTTTCCCCAAGTCAATGGTCCTCTTAGTTGTCCAAGTCCGATATTTACTGCCATTAGTTTTTTGAACTAGAGACCTTTTATTAGATAGAGCGCCTATTGTGGCTTTAAGGGCTGAGTATATTGCCCCTGTATCCAGTTTACTGGGGTCTCCTCCACTTCAAAAGTTTCCCTGAGCTCGGGGAAGGGATATGAGACCCGACTTTCTTAGTCATCCTCCAGAGTCAGAATGGCTGGCTGGCCTGGCTGTCACTTTCTAAGGCAATTTTGACCCAGTGTCCTTTTTCTTTAGAGTAGGCACATTGATCTGAGGCCAGGGGTGGCCTCTGTCGTGGGCCAACTTATCCCTTCTTGTCTCCCTGTTTCTTAATTTCTGGCCTATTTGTTGTTGTGACCAGGACCTTAGTCAACACCTTAGTCTGCCTTTTGCTTCATTAACCTCACTTTGCTCCCTTCTCTTCCTCAGTTTCTCTCTTATAGTATATCTTCTCAGATTCTCTGACAAAATCTCTCAAAGTGATATCTTGTAATCAATCTAAGCTTTGTAAATTTGTTTTAATATCGATTGCAGTTTGCCCATCATGACAGATGCCTTCTGATTCTCTGCCTGAGGATCGAAAGGAATATATGTCCTATATGACTCCATAATTCTCTCTAGAAACATAGAGGGAGATTCATCTGGCCCTTGAATAATCTCTCTTACCTTGGCCAAATTAGTTGGTCACTAGCGGCTGTTTGGAGACCCAGTATTAGAGCCCAGCTATAAGTGGACAGAAGCTCCCTACTTTCAAAGGTGTTGGGGTCACAGTTGGGTCGGTTAAAGGGAAAGCCGGCTTTGATTATGTTGGGTAGTTGTGTCGGATGAACATCTGGTCCGAGGATATTTTTTTCTAGGTTCCTGGAGGATTCCCTTTTGTTCCTCTGTCTTGAAGAGAGTTCCTAGGAGTTGTTGGCAGTCTTCTGAAGTAGGCTGTTGTGAAAACATTAATGACTCAACCACACCTGAGAGCTGTGTTGGGTCCTCGGAAAAGGGGGATTGTAATTTTTTAAGTTATATAGGTCTGGAGAGAGGCCAATACTGGTAGGCTTGCATTTTTCCCCCATGGCCATCGATAACCATTGGCCTCTAGGGAAGGAGGGGGAGCATCCCGAGAGTTCCAGGGTTTTCAATCTTTTGCCACCAGCGCATTCCTTTAGCTGGGCCAGCTTCCTCCATGGGAGAAGGTGCTGTGTGTGCCACAGGGAAATTATCTGGAGGGCGCTGGGCCGGCTTAGCTTCCTGCAATGGACGAGAGGCTGAGTCAGCAGCAGGGGAATCACTTAGAGTGTGTTGGGGGCTGGGGAACCAGGGCAGGGGATAAGGAGGGGGAGGAGAGTCCAGTAGAGTCAAATCTGGTGACTCAGGGAGAACAGAGGGTGGAGGAGAAGAAGAAGAAGAGTGTTTGAGAGTTCCTGGGGGAAGAAGTTGGAGCAGGGGCAGCGGCAAGGATAGGCTTCACCAATGGAGGAGGAGCTTTGCAGAGGTCCTGCTGAGTTAAGATACATGGCTGTTGATCCAGATGGCTATGTGGCCCTGGCTAAAAGCCAATATCTCTGACTTTTTAAATTAGTGGGAAGTAGAAAGATCCTTCTAGGGGCCATTCAACTCCAAATGTTGGCCATTCTGAGGTACAGAGAATCTGCAACATCCGGCACTTTACTGAAAAAGAAAGATTCTGAGCCCTTAAGCGGTCTTTGGTGCAGTGATCAAGGGTCAGGGAAAAAGGCATTGAAGTGCGCTGTTCCATAATTAAAGATACACAAACAGTGAAAGCAACGACACATGACACAGACAAGACAAGACAATAAAGACAGGCAATGGACGTCCAACACTGAGACCAGGACTGAGTTGCCAGCAAAACCCGATGGGCTGGCAATACCGAATCCGAATCAAAATATCACTGAGTCGAGGAGACTATTGTTCCTCATTTTCCGGAGTCCTCTGTGGTGTCCTCCAGAGACATGGCTTGAGTTCTGTAACACCACTGTCAGGCATCGTCAGAGAGAGCTCACACTCTTCATTGACAGTCAATTTGCCAAGCCCTAACCTGAAACCTGAAACCAGAAAGAGGCGCCTTACTTACCTGAGAGGGGTCCTTTGGGATCTCTCGTCCACAACTGTTCGATCTAGGTGGAACCTCCATATGTAAAGGTCGGGCTAGCGTCAGAAGAAGGGACAACCAAGAGACTTTATCATGCAACAGCAAAGGATTTACTGGGGGTCCAGCATGTTTGAGCTCAGAACTCACTTGAACAGAGCAGAGAGCCCTGAGAACAGCTTAAATAGAGCTTATATACTTTCCTTGGAGAGGGCAGAGAGGGAAGTTTATTGATGAGTCTGGGTGACTGGGCGGTTTGCGTGCAACCAGGTGAGGGAGTACATTCTGCAGTTTGGCAGCAGGGAACGGCACATTCTGGGAACAAGATTAGCAAATATTCTCAAAATTTCAAAAGTGTTTTGTTAAGCATACAGAAAAACAGGAAGTGACAAGTACCTATTTTATTAAGCTTTCACTACTGACTATCCCTTTTTTACTGGATGTTCTCTTCTACATTCAATCATCCAAGGTAGAAGGTCCTATGCCCCTGTATATGGATTTATCTGAGACAACTTTGCAGAAAGTAATTCAAAGATATGGATATCAATCAGGGGCCCAATGCCCTTCTGGGCTTCAAATCTTATTTAGATTTCTGTTTTCATACATATATTTCACCTATGTTTTATATATACATATATATCATAGTATATATATTTCATCCACGATTTCACAAATTTACAGGCATTTGTTTCACGTTCAATCAATTCCTTCTTCAGAACACATGTATTCCTCCAGGTCTCTTGACTGGTATTTTCATGAGACTTCTTGCCAAACACATTATTATTGATTTCCATAATCACTTTTGAAGCAAAACTCACACACTGTTCATGATAAACCATAACCCTAATATTACCATTAAATGTGGAACTGGTTGGAATGAATGATTGTATATCAATA
Organism: Callospermophilus lateralis; assembly: GCF_048772815.1. NCBI lineage: Eukaryota > Metazoa > Chordata > Mammalia > Rodentia > Sciuridae > Callospermophilus > Callospermophilus lateralis. The sequence goes on along the minus strand of NW_027514443.1, from coordinate 435,426 downwards.
TAAGATTTTCTGTATATTTTCATGTATCAATTCAAAAAATTATTTAAAATTGGAACCAGTTATATTATTTATTCTCAGTATGGTCTATTCATGCATTATCTCTATATCCAAAGACACAGCGTACACCTATTGTACCCCCAATACTAATTTATACGTCTTCAAAATATTGCTCAAAGAAATGGTGGAAGAAATACTCATGTCACCTGATCTCCTTATACATTTTATCACAGTAATATTCTGGACACAAAAAGCAAAGTTTACACTTATGATTGTACCAGAGCTTTCATTGAAATGAGCTTCCTCACCATTTAATGGTTCCTGAATGAATTGTAAGCCACAATGGCTCCAACTTCAACCTTGTAAAATGGATAGATGAATACCATGAAATTTTTGAAATTCGCATGATGAGGTGGCAATGAAGAACATTTGGATGTCCTGTTGCTGATCATTATTATACCAGACAGTGCCTTGATTGATGGGTATAATGAAAATGGTGTAGAACTGAGATGCCGGTTAGTTGAAAACTGCAGAGTAGTTGGCCCAGAGCAGTGATGTGCAGGTGTGTGATAAAATATTTGTGGTGGTGCCATGTGGATCTGCCATTGACTTCCAAATGGCTTTTAGCTGATATGGTGCACCAAGCAGACCCTTATATGTAAAGGCGTCTTGTTATATGGAGAGGTTTCAGGGCAATGTTTAGAATCAGTTTGCTATCGTCAAGGGGGCAAGCATATGGGATAGAAGCATGGTTGGTGCGTTCTCCTGCAGACTCTGAACCACCACATGTCACAAAACTCCCTCCAACACTGTGTCCCAGTTGAACTCCTTGTATTTCGTGAAGCAAATACCAATCTCCCAGTGCAGCAGCAAGAAACACCACGAAAATTGGAGGATGACCAAATGGCTTCACAGTCCACATGGGAGACACTTCGGCCCAGTGGCCTCAGTTTACCTACAAAGAGAGAATTCAGCACCGCTGCCTCATGATCATTGGAAAATAAGAAACCATGTTCTCCAGGTAACATAGATGCAGACCCAGCTTTGATGGTTTCATGACAAATGAAGATAAAGCTCCTGACAACAACATATATTTCAAGTGCCACACCTCAGAGGCAGTTTCTCCAGAATTCTTTTGGCCAGCAGAGCTCCATGGTTGTGTAGTGTTTACACTGTCCCGTACTTTTGGAAACTCCTCTACCAGCTCCCAGGTTGGGAACTCCTGAGCATTTTCCATTCCAGATTTGTATTCACAGATTTTCAAACTCTTCCCCTCTAATTGTGTCTCACTGGGCCAAAGGTAATGTCAAGGCATTGTTCTGGATGAGAGTTGGAAGTTTATTGTGTAGCACATATTTGCATACACATTGGATTCATTATCCTATTTACCATTTGAAATACTGAATCCCTGACACTAACCCATACCCTAATAGACTCTGACTACTTATCCTAAAATGATGGAGAAAAAGAAACCTAACAGGATAGAAATACAGGCCTTTCATAGGAGGCATGGTGTATACTTGGATTTTCCTTCTGCTTTATCAAGGGTATGTGTTATCATTCTTGTCAACCTTTCATTGGAATATTTCTCCATGAGTTTTTAAAGTTAACACATATGTAAATTCCTGTCTCCTTTTCTGTGTAGCCTATTCAGAACATGTATATTTTTATGCATATATAGACTTCTACCTGGTATCACATGTACATTCTTGTGAGCAAACTGACTTTGGAATTTACAAATTATGAGAATACATCACTGCCCCTAAATACTGATGGAACTGAAAATTCAACCTATGGGTGAGCTTCCTAGTGAACAACATTAAACATAAATCCATGTTCAGTAAAATTAATATTTTTAGGTATGTGGATGATATATATTTCATGATAAATTTCGATTGGCATATGTATTGCTACATTTTAATGTGTGTGTGTGTGTGTGTGTGTGTGTGTGTATATATATATATATATATATATATATATATATATATATATACTCTCCAGATTTTCCAAAATATGAAATATATGTGTCTTATTATACACTCCGTAAATTCATTCTAGTTCGTGTATGTGGATTTATAATCAACATTTCACATTTCACAAGATTATTATCAGAAATATTCAACCACCTGAAATACATATTTGTTTCCTAGTACTGAAAACTAACTTCAGTGAATGGTCCTTATATATCCTAATATTTCTATAGTAACTGACCAGGATTAACATCAATGCAGTTAGATTCCTATGGGACATGATATGTATTTTGAAGTTTGTTTTTATTCAACACTGGTACATTACTTTTTCTTCAGTTTATGGACATCATAGGATATATCCTTTCATCCACAAGTTCACAAATTTATAGGCATTTGGTTCACTTTCAATCACTTCCTCTTTCAGAAAACATGTATTCCTTTATGATTATTTAGTGGTCTTTCCACTAGACTTCTTTCTAAACATTATTTTCGATTCTTTAATCATTTTTGAAGCAAAACTCACACACACTTCATGATAAACCGTAACCCTAATGTTACCATTAGAAGTACACAAAGTACACCTATTTGTACTCCCAATACTAATTGATACATGTTCAAAATATTGCTCCCAGAAATGGTGAAAGAAATACTCATGTCACCTGATCTACATATACATTTTATCACAGTGATATTCTGGACACAAAATGCAAAGATCACACTGATGATTGTAACAAAGCCTAAATGGAAAGTGAGCATGAATTACTAAAAACATCCATGTCCAGGTTACTTAATGCTCTCAAATGTCAATCCTATTGGTGACTACATGTTTGTTTCTTCCTTAGATTATATATTCAACCTCAACCCTGTGAAAATGTTTAATCCTATTACTCACTTTATAATTTGTCTGATTTCCTAATGTCTCTATTGATATCTGCTTTCCTACATATTTTCCCCAGTTCATCAATGTGACTGACTCTTCACATGTGCTGATATTTACATTCACTCTCTACCCGAAACCCTATTGCTGAAGAACTTTTGGTCCAGATCCTATATTCACTCTTCTTTCTAAACCTTCCGACTATCTTCCTAATCCTACCGACTCTCACTTTTTGACTGGATGTTGTCTTCCACATTCAGTCATCCAAGGCACAAGGTCCTATGCCATTGTATATCGATTTATCAGAGACATCTGTGCAGAACATAATTCAAAGCTAAGTATCCCAATCAAGGGCTCAATAGCCGTCCGGGCTTCAAATCTTACATACATTTCGGTTTTCATACTTACATTTCACCTGTATATTCTTTTAAATATTGCAGGTTCCAAATACCATTATTCATCCCCCAAATTATTTCTAACCCAAATCGAACCTGTTGTTAATCCTAAGCATACACTCTTCCCTCAATCTAACTACAGAAGAGCATGGACAGAGTTGGTCTTACAATAGAGGAATGTAGGTGATCTTCCACCTGCTGAGAACCTCAGAGTTCCATGCAGATATGATCCTTGGAAAAGTTGTAGGCAGCTATGAAGGACCTGAGAGAGCAAAACTTATTTTACATGGCAAACAACCTGGAGAGGATGAAAGGATGTGTCTGAATCAGCCTCTCTCTTCTTAATGTAGAGAAGATGGACCAAAGCAGGCCTGTGTGGAGAGAAGTTCCCCGTTGACTATGGTTGATATACCATTCTGACTTGTGAAAGTGTCACAGGAAGTAGGAGCACCCTCCATCTCATGGGACCATTTGAAGCAACTGTTAGAACAAAGTGGTTGCCAGGGCAGTGACCTCATTCATTTTTGAAGAAAGTGACTTCACCTCACTTACTTGGTGATGGAACTCTCTGAACTTGGGATCCAGGAAGCCAGGCACCCAGAGATAGTCCCAGTCGCTGTCCCAGTGGGATAACTTGTTTCGATTTACCAAGGACAGACAGTCTTTTTTGGTATCTACTGATGTGAAGATGGACAAATGCCAGGAGAGCTCTGTAGAGGGACCTTTCCTAAGAAAGCAGGTAGTCGCTCACAGTTGGTTCCTGTCAACTTCACAGAGTTGGCCGAGGAGACCAGATCTGAGACAGGAGAGGCCAATTCAGGGTAACATACTATGGTCGACCAGTCCGAGGACACTCTGGATAGTCAAAGACTTATTGGGGGTAGGAAGTGCCTTTGTGGTTGTTGGTGTAAGTTTGTGGTTTTTATTCATGTTCTCAGAATAGGTAGGAAAGGCAGTTTGTTTGGTATGGAGTGGAGTACTTCTAGAAAGCCGTTTGACAAGGCTAGTGTCTGTGTATCCCACTGTGTCCGTGTTTGTAGACATGAGAAAAGAGAATGCATCAATGAATACGTCCTGTCTAGTAGAAAGCTTCCCAGAATTCATCCTACCCAATTTATGAGTGGATTGTAGCTTGACTTATGGATGAGCAACCCCTACTATCCTCCTATGTTCCTGTTTTCTTCCTGAATTCTGGCCACTATCCAGAATAGGCTCATGTTTTTGTGTCCAAGATATGTGCCACCTCCAAGCTCTGTGACATGGCCATGTACTGGATAGCAGAATGGAGTGGCGAGCATCGCAGAAAATGCAGATATCAATGTGACCAGGAAAGTCTCAGTGGAGAAACCCTGCTTTGGGCCTTTTGCTTACCTATTGTTCTGTTGCCCTGAGTGTAAGAAAGTTTCTTGCCTCAGGCCACCCCTTTTTGAAGCCTGAAGAAAACAGTTTTCAAATGGAAATTAATGGGCATCACCTGTAGCTCTTTGGTTAATTGCTTTGGAAAGGGATGTGTCTGAATAAGCCTCTTGTCCCTGTGTCAGGCTATGAGTTAGATTCTCAGCACCTGATGGATCTAAAGTACGTTCCCATGTGTGTATCGAAAACCGAAATGTAAAAATATCAGTCATTCTGGAAGAAGTCTCTTGCCTTTCTCTGTTAGGTTCCTGACCTCCATCAAGTGAGAATAGGGATCCTTTGGTTAAAATGAGTTCTTCAAAGGCCTGTAGAGGGTAGACAATAGGTGCTTGTGTTTCCTCATTACTCCAAATCACATAAAGAATCTATACCTGACAGTCAGTAGGCCTCAAATTGGAGAATCAGAGCAGTATTAACGGCAGGCTTATTTGATCACTCCAGGTTCAGAGGAAAGGGGTCCAGTCCACCCTTACTTTAGGCAAAAGAGGGGCAAGGGAGCATATTTTGGACACTGTCTTGGGCTGCACCCATCATGTAAACCTTCAGCCAGAGGTTTTGATGAGTGTCTCAATGGAAGAAGATGTGGGCCATGTGGGAGTGTTTTGGTTTTAATTGTGGTTGGAAGAGATTACTTGGTCCACCTCAGCTGGAACTCTGGTGTGTTTCCCCTAAGAGACTGAGTTCTGGAACTGAACTCATACAAGTATTGCCATGAATTGCGTTGGGATTTTAGGAGGCCACGCATGAGAGTCGCCATTGGAAACTGAGATCTAGGCTCAGGGTGGCTTTCCACACAGCACTGGGAATCTCAGCCAGGATATCACATGATTTTTTTCTGAAAGTCTTGGCAGACATAGTTGAGAGTCAAAACAAACATGGACCTCACTTTGTAGACCTCAATGGGCCTGGATTCACGTGACCATTTTGCCACTTTTTTGGATGACTTGCCTGTGAGAGTTCTCCAGAGCATTCATTGAAATGAGCTTCCTCACCATTGAATGGTTCCTAAAATAATTGGAACTCACAGTGCCTCCAATATCATCCTTGAAAAATGGCTAGATAAATACCATGACATTTTTGAAATTCCCTTGACCAGGTGGTACAGGAGAACCTTTGGATGTACTGTTGCTGATCCTGAGTGTACCAGACAATGCCTTGATTGACTGGGTTTCATGAAAATGGTGTAGAACAGAGATGCCAGTAAGTTGGAGCCTACTGAGTAGTTGACCAAGAGCAGTGGTGTGCAGTTTTGTGATAAAATTTCTGTCCTGGGGCCTTGTGGATCTGCCTTTGACTTCCAAATGGCTTGTGGCTGACATGGTGCATCCTGCAGACTCTTATATGTAAAGGCATCTTTTTATAAGGAGAGGTTTAACCAAAATGTTCACAATCAGGTTATTATGGTCAAGGGGGCAAACTATGTGGGATAGAAGCCTGGTTGGTGCATTCTCCTGCAGATCCTGACCCACCATACCTGACAGAACTCCCTCCAGCTCTGAGTCCCAGTTGAGCTCCTTGTATTCCGTGAAGCAAATACCAAATTCCCAGTGCAGCACCAAGAAACACCACGAAATGTGGAGGATGACCAAATGGACTAACAGTCAACATGTGGATACACTTAGCCCCCGTGGCAACAATTTGCCTACAAAGAGAGAATTCAGCACTACTGCCTCATGTTCATTGGAAAATAAGAAAGCATATCCTCCAGGTCACAGAGAATCAGACCTAGCTTTGATGGTCTCACTAGAAAGGAAGCCAAAGCTCCTGACAACAACATATATTTCAAGTGCCCATCCTTAGAGGCAGTTTATCAAGAAGTCTTTAGGCAGGCAAAGGTCCATGTTTGTGGAGTGGTTTACCCTGTCTCTTACTTTTGGAAATTCCTCTACCATATCCAAGGTTGTGAACTCCTGATAATTTTCCATTGCAGATATGTATTCAAAGATTTTCTAACTCTTCTCCTCTAATTGTGTCTTACTTGGGGCGAAGGTGATGTCTAGGCATTGTTCTGGATGAGAGTGGGAAGATTTTGTGTAGCACATATTTGCATACACATTGCATTCATTTTCCTATTTTCATACGAAATACTGAATCCTTGACACTAACCCACACCCTTCTAGACTCTGAATACTAATCCTAATATGATGGAGGCAAATATCCCAAACACTAGAGAAATACAAGCAGTTCAGGGGAGGCATCATGTATAGTTGGACTGCCTTTTTGCATGATTTTTCGTAGGTGATACAAATCTAGTGAATTTTTAATTGAAATAGTTCTCCATTGATTTTAAAGTTCACTTATGTGTGAATTCCTGTCTCCATTTCTCTGGAGCCTATTCAGCACATGTATTTTTATATGCACAAATAGAATCCTACTTAGTATCACTCATACATTTTTGTGAAGTGGCTGACTTGGCAGAAAGAAATTCTGAGAAGAGATCACTCCTCCTAAATGCTTTTGGAACTGAAAATTCAACCTATGGGTGAGCTTCCTGGTTGAACAACATTATACATAAATCCATGTTCAGTAAAATGAATATATTTGAACCTGTGGATTATGTATATTTCATGATGAATTTTGTTTGGCATATATATTGCTACTTTTTAATGTGTCTGTGTGTGTTTTTTGTATATATATATATATATATATATATACACTCTCCTGACTTTTCAAAATATGTAATATTTGTATCATATATACACTCCCTAAATTCATTCATGTTAATTAATGTGGATTTATAATCAAATTTTCACAAGTTTATGCTCAGATATATTCATCCACCTGGAATATATTTTTGTTTCCTAGTACTGAAAACTAACTTTATTAAATGGTCCTTACAAATCCTATTGTTTCTACAGTAACTGACCCAGTTTAACATCAATGCAAGTAGATTCCAATGGGACATGATGTGTATTTTGACGTTCATTTTAATTAAACACTGTTACATACTATTTCTTCGGTTTTTGCACATCATAGGATATATATTTCATCCACAAGTTAGTAAATTTATAGGCTTTTGTTATACTTACAATCACTTCCTGCTTCAGAACAAATGTATTCCTCTATGTTTCTTGACTCGTCTTTTCATGAGACTTCATTCCAAATACATTATTTTCCATTTCCATAATCACTTTTGAAGCAAAACTCACACACCCTTCATGATAAAACATAACCCTAATATTACCATTTGATGTATAACTCGATGGAATGAATGATTGTATATCAATATAAGATTTCTTATATATTTTCAGATATCAATTCAATCCATTATTTAAAGTTGAAACAGTTATATTATTTATTCACAGTATTGTCAATTCATGCATTACTTCTATATTCATAGACACAGGGTACAACTTTTGTACCCCCAATACTAATTTATACGTCTTCAAAATATTGCTCCCAAAATGTTAGAAGAAATACTCATGTCATCTGATCAACATATACATTTTATCCCAGTAATATTCAGATCACAAAATGCAAAGGTCACACTTATGATTGTACCAAAGCCTAAATGGAAAGCAATCCTGGATTACTAAAAACATTCATGTCCAGGTTGCCTATTGCTCTCAAATGTCAATGATATTGGTTAGTACATATTTGTGTCTTCCTAAGTTTATATATTGAAACTCAACACTGTTGATAATATCTAATCCTATCACTCACTTTATACGTTGCCTGATTTCATAATGTCTCTATTGATATCTGCTTTCCTACGTATTTTCTCCAGTTCATCCTATACTCACTCTTCGTCCTAATCCTACCAGCTATATTTCTAATCCTACCGACTATCCCTTTTTGAATGGATGTTCTCTTCTACATTCAATCATCCAAGTAAAGGTCAGGCGAGCGTTGGAGGAAGAGTCCACCAAGAGACTATCTCATGAAACAGCAAAGGGTTTATTGGGGGTCCAGCATGCTGGTACTCAGAGCTCACTTGAATAGAGTAGAGAGCCCTGAGAAAAGCTTAAGCAGAGCTCATATACTTTCCTTTGTGATGGCACGGAGGGAAGTTTATTGATGGGTCAGGGCAAGTAGGCAGTTTGCGTGCAACCGGGTGAGGGAGTACATTCTGCAGTTTGTCAGTTGGGGACAGCACATTATGGGAACAAGATTAGGAAACATTTCTCAAGAATTCAACAGTGTTTTGTTAAGCGTACAGAAAAAAAGGAAGTAACAAGTGCCTATTTTATTAACCTTTCATCCCCCAATTCTTCTTCTGGCTACTTTTAATCATAAAAGTGATCATTGCCGGGTGTCACATTCTATGTCTGCTAGTGGGGTATTACCATAAGTTCAACTTGTCCAATTTGAGCTTGGAGAAAAGAAATTACACGGTTTAGCAAACAGGATTTTATAGTTAGCAATAATATGAGGATTATTATTGGACTGGCCAGGGTTGATAAATTCATAGTTAACGAGGGGACTGTGTGAACCAAGACTCAAACCACCCTTTATGGGCCTCCCTCTCTCGTTGACACTCTTCAAGGCATTTTTTAATTTACTCATAGATTTTTTAACAACTCCACTATGGTCAGCATAAACACAACATTCTTCCATCGATGCAGAACAAAGGACCCCTTCTCTCATGAAGAGGAGGATCAACACTCGACTGTTCTGTAAAACAACTTCAGAGAGAGAGGTTAAAAATTCCTGAAAAGCTGTGATAGAGGTTTCTAATATCTTTAAGTTTTGGTGTATTGTTGCTTCTTATTGGGTCATTTGATGTGTCTCATGGACCAAGGCAGTAGTTCTTGTGCCCACCCCTGCAGCAACTCCTATTCCTAATAGGATGGCTAAAGTGAGGGATATATGTTCCCAGTGGAACCGGGTTTTATGGCCACCTATTTGATCTTCAAATGAGCCTGCATCATAATAAAGCACTCTGGGAAACATCTGCACCATTACACAATTAATCCCAGCTGTTGACCATTTGATGAAAACATAAACAATGTTTAAGTATATAGAATTATACTGTTTTAGGCACGGACAAGGCAAGGCACCTAAGATAGTACCAAAGACAGGGAGACAGTCCTGTTTGTTGCAAACGGTTTCAGAGGGCATTACTTCTGTTGTAATCAACTAATCCCCTGAAACCCAAGTTTCGGTAGTTTCAGAATTTTGTACCCAACATGTAAGGGAAGGGGCTCAGAAGTTCACAGTCTGCAGAAGTTCACAAAAGGCAGTTTTTTTCCTGCTTTTTCCTCTGTTCTGGGCAAGTTAACTTTTCAAGGACACCTGGGTGAGGGAGAGCTTTTTCTTCCCTTTATATTTTCCCCCTGCCAGCTGTTACCATGGAGCCCAGTTGGTAACATCTTTATCATAAAAATCTAGCCATCTCTGTGAAGCCCCAGCTCAAGGCCAGAGGCCTTGTTCACATATTTTGTGAAAAACTAGTAATGAGGTGTCTAGCGTAGGAGTGCTGATTGTTTTAGCCAGTGGCCAAGTAGAAGAGGGCAACACTAAAAGAGGAAGTTTATCTACTCTGAACTCTTTTATAGGGACTCTTTTGCTGAAAGCCCTAAAGTCAGCCATGGTGAAGACTTCTGGAGAAGGTCAGTTAAGACTTTTCTGAGGGCCTGGTACAGAGGGGGAAGACTGGGAAGGTGTGGCTGTGAGCAGCTCCATTGATCTGAATGAGGTAGGAGAGATGTAAAAGAATAATGGGAAAGGGGTCTGGGATTTTCCTAGAAACAAAAAGCTGAGCAGTAGAACAGGTAGAGCAAAGGGGAAGACGGGAGTTAGTATCCCTAAAAAACTGTGAGGGACTTTAAATTCTTAGTAACCTGTTTTCAGTGATGACAAAGAAATTTTAAAGGCCATTTTCATTTCATTTTGGATAGGGGTCTAAGGGCTCTCCTCAGCTGATTTGAGCTTTGGGTTAACTGGTAAGAGGACCTTCTGGGACCCGGTGCGGGCTCTGACAGGAGAAGAGATTAGTGAGTGGGTGGAGGGGTACCTATGTACCTGCTACCTCAGCAAGAGAGTAATGGTCTGAGAATTGGCGGAGGTTTGGGTTTTTGATCTAGAAATTGGAGGGGAGAAATCATGTTGCTGAGGTGGGAGTGACCGCTGCAGGTCTGGAGCAGAAGGCTGTGTGTGAGGATCTATTGGAGAAGCATAGTTCAGGATGTGAGCAAAGGAGGGAAAAGGCCTCCACATAGGGGAATCACCTTTCACCTTTTTGATCATTTGCAGAAGTTAAAAAGGTCATGCAGATTTGAGGATCAAGAGACCCCTCTGTGGGCCATCGGTTTTGGTTATCTAATTGGTAATATGGCCAATGCTTTGTACAGAAATTGATTAGGAGTTTGGGTTCCATTAGGCACTTCCTGTATGCTCACATCCCCATGACTTACAGAAGAAGTCGGCTATCCCCCAACACAGCCGTGAGTTTTGTGTCTTTGATAGACCGCCGGGCAAACAGTAATCTAGGCCAGCCAACCTGCATCTGCCTCATGTGTCGCTACATCCATAATGATTGTTTCCATTATCTATTGTGTAGAAGGGATTTAATGGAATTTTAGTGGGATCCTCTTCATCAGGTATATCCCAATAGGAAAGACCTATACCCAGCTGACAAATATCTGGGGGGAGAGATGGCCACCAGGTCCCTAAATGGGCTGTATGCAAGATAGACCATACTTCTTTTCCAGTAGGATTGTGATCAGCCATCGCTGCTGAACGGGCTGATGAGGGTTAGTACTACTGGTGGTGAAGGGGAGAGTCTATAGCCTTATCCACATGGCGAATACACAATTTGAAAGTGTTACCAGTCTTTTCCAGTTTCCAGTCAGAGTCTGGACAGGCCGCAGGCTTGAGATGAGAGATATGGATACAGGAAGAGATTCTGTCTACCTTTACTGCTGTAGGTGTTATAAGTAGCACCTGCTATGGTTCTTTCCATCTTGGTTCCAGGGATGACACCTGATGTCATGTTACCTAGACGAAGTCTCTTACTTGATATCGATGTGCAGTTCCCTCGTCCCCAGTTTGGTAGGCAGTGGCCATCTGTTTTCGCAGGTATCCCTGAGTTCTTTTAAGAACTTTAAGTCTTTCAAGCAAGGGGGTGTGGAAGGGATCGTTAGGTCTTAGAGTTGGGGTTAGGTCCCGTCCTGGAGAAGAGGCACCATAGAGAATTTCATAGGGGGTGAGGTTACACAAAGAAACAGAGGGAGTATTTCTTGCATTAAACAGTGCATAAGGCAGGAGCATAGTCCAATCTTTTATGCCGGTCTCTAAGCTTAATTTTGTTATGGTCTCTTTAATGGTTCTATTCATTCTTTCTACCTGTCCTGAACTCGGTGGTCTATAAGCACAATGTAACTTCCAATTAATCCCCAGGGTCCTGGCAAACCCCTGACTTACCTGAGCCACAAACGCCGGTGCATTATCAGACCCTATTACTTTAGGGAGGCCGTTTCTTGAAAAAATATCTTCCAGGATCATTTGACCACCATTTGTGTTGTTTCTTTTTTTTCTTTTTTCTTTTTTTTTTCCTGGGGAGGGCTTCAATCCATCCTGAAAATGTATATACAAAGACTAGGAGATATTTCAGTCCATCCCTTGCTGGCTTAATTTTAGTTAAGTCCACTTCCCAGAATTGTCCTGGTCTGGCTCCTCGTAGGTGCTTTCCTGCAGGAAGCTTGGAAGGGTAAGCATTAACCAATTGATGGACCCGAAAGGCTTTTGTAACCCGTTTAGTTATTTTCTTTCGCTGTGAGTCGGATAGTGGAAAACTCTGTTCTTGATCCTTCAGGAATGAATGCAATTTCTTTGAACCAAGGTGAGTGAGTTGATGTACATTTTCTACTGTCATATTTAGAGCCATGACTATAGGAGTTTTTACTGAAGGATTTAGAAATTCCAATTGGGGGCCTTCAGGGTTAAAAGTTATTTTGGCCCGGAGCTTGGTGAGCAGATCTCTGCCCATCAATGGGGCAGGGCATTCTTGGATTACTAAAAAGGAATGATGGATATTTTTTCCCCCTGGTCCATGGTCCTCTTAGTTGTCCAAGCTCGATATTTACTGTAATTAGCCCCTTGAATTAGAGACCTTTTATTTGAAAGAGAGCCCAATGGGGCCTTAAGGGCTGAGTATATTGCCCCTGTATCTACTTCATAGTTTACTGGGGTACCCTCTACTTCAAAAGTTACCCTGACCTCTGTGAGGAGATCTGAACCCCGACGTTCTTAGTCATCCTCCAGAGTCAGAATGGCTGGCTGGCATGGCTGTCTCTTTCTAGGGCCCTCTTTGACCCAGAGTCCATTTTCTTTACAGTAGGCACATGGATCTGAGGCCAGGGGTGGCCTTTAGTGTGGGCCCAGGTATTCCTTCCTGTCTCCATGTTTCTTATTTCTGGCCTATTTGTTTTTGAGACCAAGACCTTAGTCAATGCCTTAGTCTGTCTTTTTCTTTTATCCTCCCTTTGCTCCCTACTCTTCCTCAGTTTCTACCTTATAGTATACCTTCTTGGCTTCTCAGACTAAATCTCTCAAAGTCATATCTTGTAATCCATCTAAGCATTGTAACTTTCTTTTAATATCCAGGGCAGCTTGCCCAATAAAGGCCATCATGCGTATGCATTTTGATCCTCTGCCTGAGGATTGAAAGGAGTATATCTCCTATATGCCTCCATAATTCTCTCTAGACACATAGAGGGGGAATCATCAGGCCCTTGAATAATCTCTCTTACCTTGGCCAAATTTGTTGGTCACCTAGCGGCCACTAAAATACCCGCAATTAGAACCCGGTGATAAGTGGACAAATGCTCCCTACCTTCAAAGGTGTTGGGGGCCCAGTTGGGTTGGTTCAAGGGAAAGCCGTGTTGAATATTTTGGGAAGTTGTGTCGGTCACCCATCTGGTCCGAGAATATTTTTTTCTAGCTTCCAGGAGGATTCTCTTTTGTTCCTCTGTCATGAAGAGAGTCCCTAGGTGTTGTTGGCAGTCATCCCAATTAGGCTGGTGTGAAAACATCAATGACTCAACCACACCTGATAGCTGGGTGGGGTCCTCGGTAAAAGGGGGATTGTTATTTTTCCAGTTATATAGGTCTGAAGAGGAGAAAGGCCAATATTGATAGTCTTGCATTTTTTCCCCAAGGACGTCGACAGTCACTGGCCCATAGGGATAGAGGGGGAGCATCACAGGAGTTCCAGCATTTTCAAATATTCACCGCCAGCGAGTTCCTTTAGCTGGACCAGTTTCCTCCAGCGGAGGAGGGGCTGTGTGTGCAGCGGGGGAGTTATCTGGCGGGCGCTGGGCTGGCTTAGCTTCCTCCAATGGTGGAGAGGCTGAGTCAGCAGCAGAGGAATCACTTAGAGGGTGTTGGGAGTTGGGGGATGTTGGCATGAGATAAGGAGGGGGAGGAGAGTCCAGTAGAGTCAAATCTTTGAATTAGGGAGAACACAGGGTGGAGGAGGAGGAGGAGCAGAGGGTTTGAGAGATCATGGGGGAAGGAGTAGGAGCAGGGGCAGGGGCAAGGAAAGGCCTAACTCATGGAGGAGGAGATTTGCAGAGGTCCTTCCAAGTAAAGATATATGGCTGTTGATCTGGATGGCTATGTTTCCCTGGCTGAAAGACAATATCTCTTACTTTTTAAATTAGTGGGAAGTAGAAAGATCCTTCTAGGGGCCATCCGAATCTAAAGGTGGGCCATTCTGAGTCACAGAGAGTCTGCTAGGTCCAGGGTTTTACTGAAAAAGAAAGACTCTGAGCCCTTAAGTGTACTTTGGTCCAGTGATCAAGGGTCAGGGACAGAGGCATTGAAGTGCTCTGTCCCATAATGAAAGGTACACAAACAGTAAAAGCAACGACACACGACACAGACAAGACAAGAAAATAAAGACACGCAATGGACGTCCAACACTGAGACCAGGACTGAGTAGCCGGCAAAACCCGATGGGCTGGCAATACCGAATCTGAAACTAAATTTCACTGATTCGAAGAGACTATTGTTCCTCGATTCCAGAATCCTCAGCGGCGTCCCCCAGGTACGTGGCCTGTGGCTCTGTGACACGTCTGTCAGCCACCATCGGAGAGAGCTCACACTCTTCATTGACAGCCATTTTGCCAAGCCATAACCTGAAACCTGAAACCAGAAAGAGGCACCTTACATACCCCAAGAGAAGCCTGTTGGGGTCTCTCATCCGCCGCTGCCGGATCTCGGTGGAACATCCATATGTAAAGGTCGGGTGAGTGTCACGGGAAGAGACCACCAAGAGACTGTCTCATGCAAAAGCAAAGGGTTTATTGGGGGTCCAGCATGCTGGGGCTCAGAGCTCACTTGAATAGAGCAGAGAGCCCTGAGAACAGCTTAAGCAGAGCTTATATATTTTAATTGGAGAGGGCAGGGAGGGAAGTTTATTGATGGGTCCGGGTGAGTGAGATGTTTGCGTGCAAACGAGCGAGGGAGTACATTCTGCAGTTTGGCAGTTGGGGTCAGCACATTCGGGAAACAAGATTAGGAAACAGTTCTCAAGATTTCAACAGTGTTTTATTAAGCATACAGGATAACAGGGAGTGACAAGTACCTATTTTGTTAAACACTCACTACCGAATATACTTTACCAGATTTCCTAATGTCTCTATTGATATCTGATATATTTCCTACATATTTTCAACAGTTCATCATTGTGACTGACTCTTCACATGTGTGGACATTTACATTCACTCTATACAAAAAACCCTATAGCTAAATAACTTTTGGTTCAAATACTATACTCACTCTCCTTTCTAAACCTACCGACTATCTTTCTAATCCTACCGACTATCCCTTTTTAACTGAAAGTTCTTTTTGACAATCAATCATCCAAGGTACAAGGTCCTATGCAATTGTATATCGATTTATCTGAGACATCAGTGCAGAAAATAAAACAAAGCTAAGTATCACAATCAAGGGCCCAATGCCCTTCTGGGCTTCAAATCTTACCTCGATTTCTGTTTTCATACTTATATTTTACCTATATATTCTTGTAAATATTGCAGGTTCCCAATACCATTATATATCCAGCAGAATGATTCCTAATCCAAATCAAACCTGTTATTAACCGTAACAATACACTGTTCCCACAATCTAAATTTACAGAAGAGCAGAGACAGAGTTGGTCTTACAATACAGGAATGTAGGGGATGTTCTAACTGCCGAGAAACTCAAAGGTCCATGCAAAAATGATCCCTGAAGAAGTAGTGGCTAACTGGGTAACTATGAAGGAACTGAGAGAGCAAAAGTCATCTTCCATTGCAAACAACCTGGTCAGGATGAAGGGATGTGTCTGAATCAGCCACTCTCTTCTTAATGTAGAGAAGAAGGACCAAACCAGGCCTGTGTGGAGAGCTGTTTCCAGTTGCCTATGGTTGATATACCATTCTAACTTGTGAAAGTGTCACAGGAAGTAGGGGTAGCCTCCATTTCATGGTACCCTTGGAAGCAACTGTTAGGACAACATGGTTGCCAAGGCAGTGACCTCATTCAGTTCCTGATGGAAGTGACCTCACCTCACATCCTTGGTGATGAAAATCTCTGAACTTGGGATTCAGGAAGCCAGGCACCCAAATCCAGTCCCAGTCCCTGTCCCTGTGTTCTCACTTCTTTGGATTTACCAAGGACAGAGTCAGTCTTTCTTATTACCTACTGATGTGTGCATGGCCAAATGCCAGGAAAGCTCTGAAGAGTGGCCTTTCCTGAGAAAGCATGTATTGGCTCACTGTTGGCTCCTGACAACTTCATGGAGTTCACCAAGGAGACCAGATCTGAGAAAGGACAGGCCATTTTGGGAAAACATTGTATGGCCCACCAGTCAGAGGACACACCGGATAGTCAGAAACCTACTTGGGGAAAAGAGGTGCCTTTGTGGGTGTGGGTGTGTGTTTGTGGTTTTGTCTCATGTTCTGAGAATAGGTAGGAAAGGTGGTTTGTGTGGTTTGGAGTGAACTGTTTCTAATAAGTGATTTGACAAGGTGACTGTTTCTATTTCTGTGTATCCCAATGTGTCCGTGGTTGTAGACATTAGAAAAGAGAATGCATCAATGGATGTGTCCTGTCTAGTAGAAAGCGTTCCAGCATTCATCCTGCCAAATTTATGAATGCAATGCAGCTTGCCTTATCAATGGGCAACACCTGCTATATTCCTAAGTTGCTGTATTCTTCCTGAATACTGGCCACTCTCCAGAATAGGCTCATGGTTGTGTGTCCAAGATATGTACTACGTCCAAGCTCTGTGACATGGCCATGTACTGGATAGCTGAAGGAATGGCGAGCATCTCATAAAACTCAGATATCAGTGTGACCAGTAAGTTTCAGTGGAGAAACCCTGCTTTGGGCCTTTTGCTTACCTTTTGTTCTCTTCCCATGTATGTCAGCAAAGTCTTTGCCTCAGACCACAGCTTTGTGAAGCCTGAAGAAAACATTTTTTAAATAGAAATTAATGGGCCTCACCTGTGGCTCTTTGCTTAATTGCATTGGAAAGGGATGTGTCTGAATCAGCCTCTTGGCGCTGTGTGAGGCTGTGGCTTAGATTCTCAGCACCTGATATATCTAAAGAAAGATCCCATGTGTGCATCCAAAACCAAAATGGGCAAAAGAGTAGTCATTGGGGATGAAGTCTTTCGCCTTCCTCTGTAAGGGTCCTGACCTCCATCAAGTGAGAATAGGGATCCTTTGTTTCAAATTAGTTCTTCAAATCCCTGCAGAGGCTAGCCCATAGGTGCTTGGGTTTTCTCATGACTCCAATTCACATAAAAAACCTAAACCCCAGAGTCAGTAGTCCTCAATTTGGAGAAGCAGAGCAGTATTAACAGCAGGTCTTTTGTTCACTCCTGGATTACAAGAAGGATGTCCAGGGCACCCTGACTTTAGGCAAATGAGGGGCAAGGGAGATTATTTTGGACACTGCCTTGGCCTGCGTCCTTCATGGAAAACTCCAGCCAGAGATAAAAATGAGTGTCTAGATGGAATAAGATGAGGGTCATGTTGGAGTATTTTGGTTTTAAATGAGGTCATTTGTGTGGGTGTTGGAAGAGATGTGTGGGTCAACATAGGCTTGAACTCTGGTTTGATTCCCCTTAGAGACTGAGTTCTGGAACTGACCTCAGAGAAGTACTGCCATGAATTTTGTTGCAATTTTAGGAGACCACGCATGAGAGTCGCCCTTGAAAACTGAGATATAGGCCCAGGATGGCTTTCCACAGAGCACTGGAAATCTCAGCCAGCATATCACATGATTTTATTCTGAAAGACTTGGCAGCCATAGTTTAGAGTCAAAACACACATACACCTCACATTGTAGAACTCAATAGGCCTGGCTTCTTGTGACCTTTTGGCCACTCTTTGGGAAGCCTTGCCTTTGAGAGTTCTTCAGATCTTTCATTGAAATGAGCTTACTCAGCATTTCATGTTTCCTGAATGAATTGAAACCCACAGTGCCTCCAACTTCAACCTTGAAAAGTGGATACATAAATATCATAATTTTTTTAAATTCCCATGACCAGTTGGCACTGGAGAAACTTTGGATGTCCTGTTGCTGATCATGAGCATACCAGACAGTGTCTTGATTGACTGGGTTTGGTGAAAATTATGTAGCACAGAGATGCCAGTAAGTTGGAGCCTGCTGAGTAGTGGCCCTAGAGTAGTGGTGTGCAGGTGTGTGATAAAACATCTGTGTTGTGGCTATGTGAATCTGCCATTGCCTACCAAATTGCTTGTGAGTGACATGGTGCAGGTAGCAGACGCTTGTATGAAAAGGCATCTTGTTATATGGAGAGGTTTCAGGGCAATGTTCAGAATAAGTTTGCTATGGTCAAGGGGCAAAGCATTGTGGGATATAAGCCTGGTTAGTGCATTCTCCTGCAGACCCTGACCCACAACACGTGACAGAACTCCCTCCAGCACTTTGTCCCAGTTCAACTCCTTTTATTTCATGGAGCAAATACCAAACTCCTAGTGCAACAACAAGAAACACCACGAAAAGTATAGGATGACCAAGAGACTTCACAGTCCAAATGGGGAGACACTTAGGCCCCAGCTGCCACAGTTTACCAACGAAGAGAGAATTCAACACTGCTGCCTCATGTTCATTGGTAAATAAGAAACCATGTCCTCCAGGTCACGTAGATGCAGATCTAGCTTTGATGGTCTCACTACAAAGGAAACTAAAGCTCCTGAAAACAACGTATATTTCAAGTGCCCAACCTCAGAGGCATTTTCTGCAGAAGTCTTTAGGCCAGCAGAGCTCCATGTTTGTGGAGTGTTTACACTGTCCCTTACTTTTGGAAACCCATCTACCAACTCCAAGGTTTTGAACTCCTGAGCATATTCCATTCCAGATATGTATTCACAGATAGGAATATAGAGATAAAATATAAGTATGAAAACAGAAATCTAGGTAAGATTTGAAGCTCAGAAATGCATTGGGCAACTGATTGCGATACGTAGCTTTGAATTACGTTCTAGATACATGTTTCAGAAAAATCGATATACAATGGCATAGGATCTTATACCTTGGATGATTGAATGTAGTAGAGAACATCTACTCAAAAAGGGATAGTTGATAGGATCAGGAAGATAGTCAGTATGTTTCGGAAGAAGAGCGAGTATAGGATTTGGACCAAAGATCTTTAGCAATAGTGTTTCCGTTACAGAGTGAATGTCAATGTCAGCACATGTGAAGGGTCAGTCACAATGTTGAACTGCGGAAAATATGTAGGAAAGTAGATATCAATAGAGACATTAGGAAATCAGGCAAAAGTATCAAGTGAGTGAAAAAATTAAACATTTTCAACAGTTTTGAGGTTGAATATATAATCTTAGGAATAAACAAATATGTAGCCAGCAATAGTATTGACATTTGAGAGCATTAGGCAACCTGGTCAGGGATGTTTTTAGTAATCCATGTTCAGTTTACCTTTAGGCTTTGGTACAATCATACGTGTGGCTTTTGCATTTTGTGTCCAGAATATTACAGTGATAACATGCATATGTAGATCAGGTGACATGAGTATTTCTTCCACCATTTCTGGGAGCAATATTTCAAATATGTATAGATTAGTATTGGGGGTACAACCAGGTGTACCCTGTGTCTATGAATATAGAGATAATGCATGAATAGACCATACTGTGAATAAATAATATAACTTGTTACACTTTAAACAATGTATTGAATTGATATCAGAAAATATATAAAAAATCTTTTATTGATATATAATCATTTATTCCAACCAGTAATACATCTAATGGTGATATTACAGTGATGGTTTATCATGAAGTGTGTGTCCGTTTTGCTTCTAAAGTGATAAAGAAAATCGAAAATAATGTGTTTGGATAGAAGTCTCATGAACAGACCAGTCAAGAAACATGGAGGAATACATGTGTTCTGAAGCAGGAAGTGATTGAAAGTGAAACAAATGCCTATATATTTGCTAACCTGTGGAGGAAATATATATCCTACGATGTGCATAAAATGAAGAAATTTTAATGTCCCAGTGTTGAATAAAAATGAACATCAATATACACATCATGTCCTATAGGAATCTACTTGCTTTGATGATAAACTGTGTCAGTTACTGTAAAAATATTAGGGTTTGTAAGCACGATTCACTGAAGTTAGTTCTCAGGACGAGGAAACAAATATGTATTTCAGGTGGTTGAATGTTTCTGAGAATTATCTTATGAAATGTTGATTTTATATCCACATACATGAATATGAATGAATTTAGATAGTGTTTAATAAGACACATGTTTTTCATATTTTGAAAAATCTAGAGAGTATATATATATATATATATATATATATATATATATATATATATATATATACACACACACATATAAAACTCATGGAGAAATATTACAATGAAAATTTGACAAGATTTATAACACATACCCTTGATAAAGCAGAAGGCAATTCCAAGTATATACCATGCCTCCTATTAAAGGCCTGTATTTCTATTCTGTTAGTTTTCTTTTTATCCATCATATTAGCATTAGTAGTCAGAGTCTATTAGGGTATGTGTTAGTGTCGGGGATTAGTATTTCAAATGAAAATAGGAAAATAAATCTAATGTGTATGCAAATATGTGCTACACAAAAATCTTGCCACTCTCATCCAGAACAATTCCTTTACATTAACTTCACTCCAAGTAAGACACAATTAGTGGAGAGGAGTTCGAAAACCTGTGATTACATATGTGGAACTGAAAATGTTCAGGAGTTCACAACATTGGATGTGGTAGAGCAGTTTCCAAAAGTAAGGGAGAGGTTAAACACTCCACAAACTTGGAGCTCTGCTGGCCTTAAGACTTCTTGAGAAAATGCCTCTCAGGTTGGGAACATGAAATATATGAAGTTGTCAGGAGATTTAGCTTCCTCATTGTGACACCATCAAATGTGGGTCTGCATCTATGTGACCTGGAGGAAATGGTTCCTTATTTTCTAATGAACATGAGGCAGCAGTTCTGAATTCTTTCTTGGTAAACTGTGGCCACTGGGAGTTAAGTGTCTCCCCGTGTGGTCTGTGAAGCCATTTGGTCATCCTCCATTTTTGTGGTGTTTCTTACTGCTGCACTGGGAGTTTGGAATTGGCTTAATGAAATACAAGGAGTTCAACTGGGACACAATTCTGGAGGGAGCTCTGACACGTGTGATTGGTCAGGGTCTTCAGGAGAATGTTCGAAACATGGGTCTATCCCACATAGCTTTCCCCTTGACTATAGCAACCAGATTCTGAACATTGCCCTGAAACCTCTCAATAAAACAAGATGCCTTTACATATAAGGGTCTGCTGCCTGCACCATATCAGTCACAAGTATTTTGAAAGCCAAAGGCAGATCCACATGGTCCCACCACAGATATTTATTCACAAACGTATAGTCCACTGCTCTAGCCCCAATACTCAGCAGGCTCCAACTTACTGACATCTCGGTTCTATACCATTTTCATGACAACCAGTCAATCAAGGAACTGTCTGGTACACATATGATCAGCAACAGGACATCCAAAGTTTCTCCAGTGCCACCTGGTCATGGAAATTTCAAAAATTTCATGGTATTTGTATAGCCATTTTTCAAGGATGATGTTGGAGGCACTGTGGGTTTCAATTCATTCAGGAACCATTAAATGGTGAGTAAGCTCATTTCAATGAAAGCTCTGAAGAACTCTCACAGGCAAGGCTTCCCAATGAGTGCCCAAAAGTTCACATGAAGCCAGGCTCATTGAGGTCTACAATATGAGGTACATGTGTGTTTTGAGTCTCAACTATGACTTCCAAGTCTTTCAGTAAAAACATCATGTGTTACCCTGGCTGAGATTCCCAGTGCTCGGTGGAAAGCCACCCTGGGCCTAGATCTCAGTTTCCAAGGGCTAATCTCATGTGTGGCCTCCTATAATCCCAAAACAATTCATGGCAATACTTCTCTCAAGTCAGTTCCAGAACTCAGTCTCTAAGGAGTATCAGAGCAGAGTTCAAGCCCTGGTGGACCAAGTCATCTCTTCCAACCGCCACACAAATGACCACAATTAAAACCAAAACACTCCTACATGACCCTCATCTTCTTCCATAAAGACACTCATCATAACTTATGGCTGGAGGTTTCCATGAGGGGCACAGCCCAAGACAGTGTCCAAAATAAGCTCCCTTGCCCCTCATTTGCCTAAAGTCAGGGTGGCTTGGACACCCTTCTTGTGAACCAGGAGTGATCTTTAAGGGTAAAAGAAATTGAAATTAAAATGTAAAAGTTAAAGTGTAAAAGACCGGGTTTGTAAAGTTTCTAAGATTCAAGGCCTGATTTAAAATGTAAAGGACCAGGTATTGTTAAGTTCCTATGCTACATGAAAAATCTGAAATTCCTGTTACTTGTAGGACAATTTCTGGACTGCCCAGTAAATATTCCCCCTGATCGCCTGGTTGTTTAATAACCTAGGACCCTGTGTGGCTTGGCACATATGCATCGCAGGGCCTAATCTAATCAATTTGAATCTGTACCCCGCTGTAGAACTGACCTATCCCTCCTGCCTGACATGTTCCCACCAATGAATGAACTAATCATGTTTAGGATTTGTTGTTTGATTTTCCCGCAGTGTATGATGATTTGTTAAAAGATACTGTGATATATTTAAAGTCTCGCCCTCCCCAAAAAGTGTACTTAAGCACTGCTCAACCTCAGCTCGGAGATCTGGGCTGCTCTCCCTTCTTGAGTGACCACGGAGCCCTAGCATACTGGATTGGATCCTCAATAAATGTCTTTTGCTGTTGCATGAGCCGTGGTCTCATACATGAACATGAATGAATTTAAGGAGTGTATAATAAGACACATATATTTCATATTTTGAATAATCTATAGAGTGCAGATTTTTCACAAAACACATACAGAGATATTAAAAAGTAGCAATATATATGCCAATCAAAATTCATCATGAAATACATATCATACACAGATCCAAAAATATTTATTTTACTTAACATGGATTTATGTGTAATGTTGTTCAACTAGGAAGCTCACGCATAGGTTGAATTTTCAGTTCCTACAGCGTTTAGGAGGAGTGATCTCTTCTCACAATTTGTATCTGCCAAGTAGGCCACCTCACAATAATGTACGTGTGGTACCAGGTAGGATTCTATTTGTGCATATAAAAATACATGTGCTGAATAGGCAACAGAGAAAGGGAGACAGGAATTCACATATTTGATACCTTTCAAAACACATGGAGAACTATATCAATTAAAAATCAACCAGATTTTTAACAACTACCCTTTATCATGCAAAAGGCAAGTCCAACTATACACCATGCCTCTTCTGAACTGCTTGTATTTCTATTCTGTTTGGGTTATTTTTCTCCATCATATTAGCATTAGTAGTCAGAGTCTAGTAGGGTATGCGTTAGTGTCATGGATTCAGTAATTCAAATGGAAATAAAGGAAAATGAATCCATTGTGTATGCAAATATGCGCTACAAAAAACCTTTCCACTCTCATTCAGAGCAATGCCTTGACATTACCTTCACCCAAGTAAGACACAATTAGAGGACAAGAGTTAGAAAATCTGTGAATACATATCTGGAATGGAAAATGCTCAGGAGTTCACAAGCTTGGGCATTTTAGAGGAGTTTTCAAACTTAAGGGACAGGATAAACAGTCCAAATTCATGGAACTCTGCTGGCCTAAAGACTTCTTTAGAAACTGCCTCTGAGGTTGGGCACTTGAAATATATGTTGTTGTCAGGAGCTTTAGCTTCCTTTGTAGTGATACCATCAAAGATGGGTCTTCATTTATCTGACCTGGAGGACATGGTTTCTTATTTTCCAAAAGAACATGAGGCATCAGTGCTCAATTCTTCCTTTGAAAGTAAACTGTGGCCACGGAGGGGTAAGTGTCTCCCCGTCTTGACTGTGAAGCCAATTGGCCATCCTACAATTTTCGTGGTGTTTCTTGCTGCTGCACTGGGCTTTTGGTTTTTCCTTCATGAAATACAAGGAGTTCAACTGGGACACAGTGCTGGAGCGAGTTCTGTCACGTGTGGAGGGTCAGGGTCTACAGGAGAATTCACCAACCAGACTTCTATCCCACATAACTTGCAACATTATCCATAGCAAACTGATTCTGAACATTGTCCTGAAACCTTTACATATAACAAGATGCCTTTACAAATAAGGGTCGGCTAGCTGCACCATGTAAGCCACAAGCCATTTGGAAGTCAATGGCAGACCCAAATGGCCCCACCACAGATGTTTTATCATACACCTGCACACCACAGCTCTGGGCCCACTTCTCAGCACTCTCCAACTTACTGGCATCTCTGTTCTACACAATTTTCATGAAATCGAGTCAGTCAAGGCACTGTCTGGTACACTCATGATCAGCAACAAGACATCCAAAGGTTCTCCAGTGCCTCCTGGTCAGGGGAATTTCATGGTATTTATAGAGCCATTTTTCAAGGATGAAGTTGGAGGCACTGTGGGTTTCAATTCATTCAGGAACCATTAAATGTTGAGGAAAATCATTTCAATGAAAGCTCTAGAGAACTCTCACAGGTAAGGCTTCCCAAAGAGTGGCCAAAATACACATACATTTCATATTTTGAAAAATCTTGACAGTATATATATATACAAACACACACAGACATTAAAAACTAGCAATATATATGCCAATCGAAATTCATCATGAAATATATATCATCCACGTATCCAAAAATATTCATTTTACTGAACATGGATTTATGTATAATGTTGTTCAACTAGGAAGCTCACCCATAGGTTGAGTTTTCAGTTCCAACAGCGTTTAGGAGGAGTGAACTTTTCTCACAATATGTATCTGCCAAGTCAGCCACATCACAAGAATATATGTGTGATACAAGGTACAATTCTATATGTGCATATAAAAATACATGTGCTGAATAGGATACAAAGAAATGGGGGAGACAGGAATTCACATATTTGATAAGTTTAAAAATACATGGACAACTCTTTCAACAAACAATTGACTAGATTTAAAACTCCTTCCCTATATAATGGAAAAGTTAATTCAATTGTACACCATGCCTCCTCTGATATGTTTGTATTTCTGTTCTGTTTGGGTTACTTTTCTCCATTACGTTAGGATTAGTTGTCAGAGTCTTGTATGGTATGGGTTAGTTTCAGGGATTCAGTATTTCGAAAGGAAAATTGGAAAATGAATCCAATGTGTATGCAAATATGTGCTACACAAAAATCTTCCGACTCTCATCCACAACAATGCCTTGACCTTAACTTCGTCCCAAGTAACACATGTAGAGGAGATGAGTAAGAAAATCTGTGAATACATATCTGGAATTTAATATGCTCAGGAGTTCACAAACTTGCAGGTAGAAGGCGAGATTCCAAAAGTAAGGGACAATGTAAACACTCCAAAAACATGGAGCTCTGCTAGCCTAAAGGCTTCTGGAAAAACTGGCTCTGATGTTGGGCTCTTGAAATATATGTTGTTGTCAGGAGCTTTAGCTTTTTTTGTAGTGAGACCATAAAAGCTGGGTCTGCATCTATGTGACCTGGAGGAGATGCTTTCTTATTTACCAATGATCATGAGGCAGCATTGCTGAATTCTCTCTTTCGGGGTCAACTGTGGCCACTTGGGGCTAAGTGTCTCCTCATGTGGACTGTGAAGCCATTTGATCATCCTCCAATTTTTGTGATATTTTTTGCTGCTACACTGGGAGTTCAGTATTTGCTTCACGAAATACAAGGAGTTCACCTGGGACACAGTGCTGGAGGGAGTTCTGTCACGTGTGGTGGGACAGGGTCTGCAGGAGAATGCACAAACCAGGCTTCTGTCCAACATAGCTTGACCCCTTGACCATAGGAACCTGATTCTGAACATTGCCCTGAAACTTATCCATATAACAAGAATCATTTACATTTAAGGGTCTGCTGGCTGCACCATGTCAGTCACAAGCCATTTGGAAGCCATTGGGAAATCCACATGGAAGCACCACAGATGTTTTATCTCACACATGCCCACCTTTGCTCTAGGCCCACTATTCAGCAGGCTCCAACTTACTGGAATCTCTGTTCTACACCATTTTCGTGAAACCCAGCCAATCAAGGCACTGTCTGGTACACTCATGATCACCAACAGGATATCCAATGGTTCTCCAGTGCCTCCTGGATATGGGAATTTCAAAAATTTCATGGTATTTATCGAGCCCATCTTTCAAGGTTGAAGTTGGAGGCACTGAGTGTTTCATTTAATTCGGTAACCATTAAATGGTGAAGAAGCTCATTTCAAAGAAAGATCTGGAGAACTCTCACTGCCAAGACTTCCCAAAGAGTGGCCAAAAGGCCACATGAATCCAGGCCCATTGAGGTCTACAATGTGAAGTGCATTTGTGTTTTGACTCTCAACTATTGCTGCCAAGTGTTTCAGAATAAAATTATGTGATACCTTGGCTGAGATTCCCAGTGCTCTGTGGAAAGCCACACTGGGAATAGATCTCAGTTTCCAATGGTGACTCTCATGCGTGGCCTCCTAATATCCCAACACAATTCATGGCAATACTTCTCTGAGGTCAGTTCCAGGACTCAGTCTCTATAGGGTATCACACCAGAGTTCAAGCCCAGGTGGACCCAGTCATCGCTTCCAACTTCCACACAAATAACCACAATTAAAACCAAAACACTCGCACATGGCCCTCATCTTCTTCCATATAGACACTCCTCATAACCTCTGGCTGGATGTTTCCATGAGGGGCGCAGCCCAACACAGAGTCCAAATAACCTCGCTTGCCCGTCATTTTCCTAAAGGCAGGGTGGCCTGTACACCCTTCCTGTGAACCACAAGGGATCAAAAATGCCTTCCTTTAATACTGCTCTGCTTCTCCAATTTGAGGCCTACTGACTGTCAGGTATAGATTCTTTATGTGACTTGGAGTCATGAGAAAACACAAGCATGTATGGGATAGCCTTTGCAGGGCTTAGAAGAACTCATTTGATTCAAAGGATCTCTATTCTCACTTGATGGTGGTCAGGAACCTAAGAGAGGAAGGCGAGAGACTTCATCAACAAGTACTGATCTTTTTCCCATTTTGGTTTTGGATGCACACATGGGATCATTCTTTAGATGCATCAGGTGCTGAGAACCTAAGCCACAGCCTCACACAGGGCCAAGAGACTGATTCCGACACATCCATTTCCAAAGAAATTAACAAAGAGCCACAGGTGATGCCCATTTATTTCCATTTTAAAACTGTTTTCTTTAGGCTTCACAAAGCGGTGTCTTGAGGCCAAGACCTTCCTCACATTCAGGGGAAGAGAAGAATTGGTTAGCAAAAAACCCAAAGCAGAGTTTCTCCACTGAGGCTTTCCTGGTCACACTGATATCTGAGTTTTTTGAGATGCTAGCCATTCCCTTTAGCTATCCATTACATGGCCTTGTCACAGAGCTTGGAGGTGGTACATATCTTGGACACAAAACCATGAGCCTATTCTGGAGAGTGGCCAGAATCAGGAAGAAAACAGGAACTTAGGAAATTAGTAGGTGTTGCCCATCCATAAGGGAAGCCACAGTCCATTCATCAATTGGGCAGAATGAATGCTGGGTAGGTTTCTACTAAACAGGACACATCCATTGATGAATTCTCTTTTCAAATGTCTACAACCACAGACACAGTGGGATACACAGACATAGAAACACTCACTTTGTGAAACTACTTACTAGGAACAGTCCACTCCAAACCAAACAAACCGCCTTTTTTACATATTCTCAGAAAATGAGACAAAACCACAAACTCACACCCACACCCACAAAGGCACCTCCATCCCCCAAAGAGGTCTGTGACTATCCGGAGTGTCCTCTGACTTGTGGGCCTTATTATGTTCCCTGAAATGTTCTGTCCTGTCTCAGATCTGGTCTTTTTGGCCAAATCTGTGAAGTGGTCAGGAGCCAGCTGTGAGCAACTTCCTGCTTTCTCAGGAAAGGCCCCTCTTCTGAGCTCTCCTGAAATTTGGCCATTCTCACATAAGTAGGTACCAAGAAAGACTGACTCTGTTCTTGGTAAATCCAAATAAGTGAGCCCACTGGGAATGGTACTGGGACTGCCTCTGGTAGCCTGGCTTCCTGGATCCCAAGTTCAGAGAGTTCTATCACCAAAGAAGTGAGGAAGGTCACCTCCTTTGTGAACTGAATGAGGTCACTGCTTTGGAAACCACTTTGTCCTAAAATTTGCTCCCAAGGTTCCCATGAGATGGAGGCTGCCCCTATTTCCTGTGATACGTTCACAACTGAGGATTGTATATCAACCATAGGCAGCCGGGAACAGCTGTCTACACTGGACTGGTTTTGTCCATCTTCTCTACATTAAGAAGAGTGAGGCTTATTCTGACACTTCCCTTCATCCTGACCGGGTTGTTTGCCATGGAAGATGACTTTTGCTCTCTCAGGTCCTTCATAGCTGCCTACATCTTCTCCAGGGATCACTTCTGCATGGAACTTTGAGGTTCTCAGCAGGTGGAAGATCCCCTACACTCCTGTATTGGAAGACTAATTCTGTCCCTCCTCTTCTGTAAAGATAGATTGAGGAAACATTGTATGGTTAAGGTTAATAACAGCTTCCATTTGGGTTAGGAATCATTCTCTTGGATGAATAATGGTATTGGAATTTTGCGATATTTTCAAGAATATATAGGTGAAATATAAGTATGAAAAAAGAAATCTAGGTAATTTTTGAAGCACAGAAGGGAATTGGCCCCACTATTGGGATTCTTAGCTTTGAATTATGTTCTTCACAGGTGTCTCAGATTAATTGATATACAATGGCATAGGACCTTGTCTTTTGGATGATTGAATGTCGAAGAGAAAATCCAGTCCAAAAAGGATAGTTGGTGGATTAGGAAGATATTCGGTAGATTTAGAATGAAGAGTGTGTATAGCATTTGGACCAAAAGATCTTTAGCAATAGGGTTTTGGGTAGAGAGTGAAAGTAAATGTCAGCACATGTGAAGAGTCAGTCATAATGATGAACTGGGGAAAAAATACAGGAAATCAGATTTCAATAGAGACATTAGGAAATCAGGCAAAGTATAAAGTGAGTGATAGGATTAGACATTTTCAACAGGGTTGAGGTTGAATATGTAATTTCAGGAAGAAACAAATATGTAGTCACCAATAGGATTCACTTTTGAGAGCATTAGGCAACCTGGACATGGATTTTTTTTTAATCCATGCTCACTTTCCATTTAGGATTTGGTACAATCATAAGTGTGACCTTGCTTTTTGTTTCCACAATATTACTGTGATTAATGTATATATAGATCAGGTGACATGAGTATTTCTTCCACCATTTCTGGGAGCAATATTTTGAAGACATATAATTTAGTATTGTGGGTACAAATAGGTATACTCTGTGTTATATGAATATAAAGATAATGCATGAATAGACCATACTGTGAATAAATAATATAACTGGTTCCAAATTTAAATAATGGATTGAATTGATATCTGAATATATACTGGAAATCTTATATTGATATTCATACAATCATTCCAACCAGTTATACATCTAATGGTAATATCACTGTTATGGTTTATCATGAAGTGTGTGTGAGCTTTGCTTCTAAAATGATTATGGAAATTGAAAATAATGTGCTTGGAAAGAAGTCTCATTAAAAGAGCAGTCAAGAAACCTGGGGGAATACATATGTTCTGAAGCAGGAAGTAATTGAAAGTGAAAAAAATGCCTATAAATTTGTGAATTTGTGAATGAAATATGTATTCTATTATGTGCAAAAACTGAAGAAATATTAATGTACCAGTTTTGAATAAAAATGAACGTCAAAATACATATCATGTCCCATAGGAATCTACTTGCATTGACGTTAAACTGAGTCATTTACTATAGCAATATTAGGATTTGTATGCACCATTCACTGAAGTTAGTTTTCAGTATTAGGAAACAAATATGTATTTCAGGTGGATTAATATTTCTGAGAACATTCTTATGAAAAGTTGAATATAAATCCACATTCATGAACATCAATGAATTTAGGGAGTATATAATAAGACACATACATTTCATATTTTGAAAAATCTGGAGAGTTTATACATATATATATGCACACACACACACACACACACACACACACACGTATACATTAAAAAGTAGAAATATATATGCCAATCGAAATACATCATGAATTATATATCATCCACAAATCCAAAAATCTTCATTTTTCTGAGCATCGATTTATGTATAATGTTGTTCAACTAGGGAGCTCACCCATATTTTGAATTGTAAGTTCCAACAGCATTTAGGAGGAGTGATCCCTTCTCACAATTTGTATTTGCAAAGTCAGCAACCTCACAAGTATGTACATGTGATACCAGGTAGGATTCTATATGTGAATATAAAAATGCATGTGCTGAATAGGGTACAGAGAAATGGAGACAGGAATTCTCATATTTGTTAACTTTAAAAACACATGGAGAAGGGAGGGGCAGAGCTGCCAACCCCACCTGTAAGGTAGGCGGACCTGCGAGCCACCCGTAGAACAGGCCTAGCGACCCGCCATCATGAAAGACACATCACCCTGGTTGGGGTTTGGGCAGAGCCACTGCACGTCTGCAAGGAACGCGGACATGCGACCCACAGGCAGAACAGGCCCAGACACCCGCGGAGGGGCAGAGACACCCCTTGCGACTTCAGGATAGGTGAACCTGCGACCCACCGGCTGAAGCGGCCCAGCTGCCTTCAGAGGGGCAGAGCCGGCCCCCGCGCCTGCGAAGTAGGTGGACCTGCGAACACCGACAGACCAGGTGCTAGGCCCCGCCAGGGTGCTAGACACATAACCAGGTTTGGGGAGGGGCTGAGCCGCTGCCCGTGCCTGCAAAGCAGGTGGACCTCTCACCCAGAGGCAGAACAGACCCAGCGACCTACCAGCGTGGTAGACACATCGCCCCGGTTTGGGGGGGGGCAGAGATGCCACTCACGCCTGCAATGTAGACAGCCCTGCAACCCACAGACAGAAGAGGCCCAGCGGAGCGCGGAGGGGCAGAGCCAAAGCCTGTGCCTGCAAGGTAGCTGGACCTTTTACCCACTGGCTGAACAGGACCAGCACCCGCAGAGGGGTAGATCAACTGCCTGCTCCTGCAAGGTAGGCGGACCAGCTACCAAGAGGCAGAACAGGCCCAGCGGCGTGCTGGTGTGGTAGGCACATTGCCCCAATTGGAGGAGGGGCAGAGCCGCTGCTTACGCCTGTGAGGGAGACTTTTCAAGAATACAATAGCAAGATAAACATTTAGGGGTAAAATTCAATAACACAAAAGTTTCACCAAGCCGAAAAAAACGTGAACAGTAGGGAAAGACAAGGAAAGAAAGGACCACAAGCAACGCAGGTCAACTCAACATTAGAAGAGGTAATATCTGCAGCATATGGAATGTCAGATAAAGAATGAGGATATACTTGCTTCAGATGATCTGGAGTCTCCAGGGAGACATTAGACAGCAAAATCAGACAATGAAAGATCACTTTGACAATGAATTACATAAACAAATCCAAGAAGCAAAAGATCAACTATACAGGGAGATAGAGGTTATAAAAAACACACAAACAGAAATCATAGAAATGCAGGAAGCAATAAACCAACTTAAAAACTCAATTGAGAATACTACCAGCAGAGTAGATCACTTAGAAGATAGAACATCAGACAATGAAGACAAAGTATTTCAACTTGAAAAGAACATAGAAAGCTCAGCAAGACTGTTAAGAAACCATGAGCAGAACATCCAAGAAATATGGGATAACATGAAGAGACCAAACTGAAGAGTAATTGGGATACAGGAAGGTATACAGGTCCAAACCACAGGATTGAGCAATCTATTCAATGAAATAATATGAGAAAACTTTCCAGACATGAAGAATGAGACAGAATCCCAAATCCTAGAAGCCACAGGACGCCAAATGTGCAAAATCATAAGAGATAAACACCTAGACATATTATAATGAAGATGCCAAACATACAGAATAAAGAGAGAATTTTAAAAGCTACAAGAGAAAGGAAGCAGATTACATTTAGGGGTAAACCAATCAGGATAACAGCTGATCTTTCAACACAGACTCTGAAAGCTAGAAGATCCTGGAATAACATTTTTCAATCACTGAAAGAAATTGGGTTCCAACCAAGAATTGTGTATCCAGTGATTTTAAGCTTCAGGATGGAAGATGATATTAAAACCTTCCATGATAAACAAAAGTTAAAAGAATTTGCATCTAGAAAACCATCTCTTCAAAAGATCCTTGGCAAAATATTATAGGAAGACGAAATGGAAAATAACAATGAAAACCAACAGTGGGAGGTAGTACAGTAAAGGGGCGAAAAATAATCAAAGAGAAAAACAAACCATGTTTAGTAACATAAATAAACAAATATGGCTGGAAGAACAACCCATATTTCAAAAATAACCCTAAATGTTAATGCCTTAAACTCACCAATTAAGAGACACAGGCTAGTAGAATGGATCACGAAAGAAGACCCAAAAATTTTCTGCCTACAGGAGACATATTTGATAGGAAAAGACATATATAGACTAAAGGTGAAAGGTTGGGAGAAATCATATCACTCATATTGACTTCGGAAACAAGCAGAAGTGTCCATACTCATATCAAATAAAATAGATTTCAAGACAAAGTTAATCAAAAGGGATAAAGAGGGACACTACATATTGCTCAACGGAACCATACACCAACAAGACATAACAATCATAAATATATGTGCCCCAAACAATGGTTCAGCTATGTTAATCAAACAAACTCTTCTCAAGTTCAAGAGTCTGGTAGACCACCATACAATAATCATGGGAGATTTCAACACACCTCTCTCACTACTGGACAGATATTCCAAACAAAAGTTGAATTAGGAAACTATAGAACTCAATAACACAATTAATAACCTAGACTTAATTAACATATATAGAATATACCACCCAACATCAAGCAGTTACACTGTTTTCTCAGCAGCACATGGATACCTCTCAAAAATAGATCATATATTATGTCACAGAACAACTCTTAGACAATATAAAGGAGTATAGATAATACCAGGCATCTTATCTGATCGTAATGGAATGAAACTGAAATCAACAATAAAAGAAGGAAGGAAAATTCATGCATCACTTGGAGAATGAACAATACGTACTGAATGATCAATGGGTTATTGAAGACATCAAGGAGAAAAATAAAAAAAATTCTTAGACATAAATGAAAAAGACAGACAGAACATATCAGAATCTATGGGACACATTGAAAGCAGTTCTAAGTGGAAAATTCATTGCTGGGAGTTCTTTCCTTAAAAAAAGAAAAAAAAACAACAACAAATAAATGATCTCATAGTTCATTTCAAAATCCTAGAAAAAGAAGAGCAAAACAACAGAAAAAGAAGTAGAAGGCAAGAAATAATTAAAATCAGAGCTGAAATTAATGAAATCGAAACAAAAGAAACAATTGAAAAAATTGAAAATACTAAAAGTTGAAAAATTAATAAAATCGACAGACTCTTAGCCATGTTAATGAAGAGAAGAAGAGAGGGAACTCAAATTACTATCATAAGGGATGAAAAAGGCAATATCACAACAGACACTTCTGAAATACAGAAGATAATCAGAAATTATATTAGAAGACAGTGAAGGCATCAATAAATTTCTTAAGTCATATGATCTGCCCAGATTGAGTCAGGAGGATATAGACAACCTAAGCAGACCAATATCAATTGAGAAAATAGAAGAAACCATCCAAAGACTACCAACTAAGAAAAGCCCAGGACCGAATGGGTATACAGCAGAGGAGGCCAATATCACCCTGATTCCTAAACCAGACAAAGACCCTTCAAAGAAACAAATGTACAGACCAATCTCTCTAATGAACCTAGATGCAAAAATCCTCAATAAAATTCTGGTGAATCAGATACAAAAACATATTTAAAAAATTGTGCAACATGATCAAGTAGGATTCATTCCTGGGATACAAGGCTGGTTCAATATACGGAAATCAATAAATGTTATTCACCACATCAATAGACTTAAAAATAAGAACCATATGATCACCCCAATAGATGCAGAAAAAGCATTCAATAAAGTACAGCATCCCTTTATGTTTAAAACTCTAGAAAAACTGGGATAACAGGAACATACCTCAATATTGTAAAAGCAATCTATGCTAAGCCTCAGGCTAGTATCATTCTGAATTGAGAAAAAATTGAAGGCATTCCCTCTAAAATCTGGAACAAGACAGGGATGCCCTCTCTCACGATTTCTGTTCAACATAGTTCTCGAACACTGGCCAGAGCAATTAGACAAATGAAAGAAATTAAAGGCATAAAAATAGGAAAAGAAGAACTTAAATTATCACTATTTGCAGATGACATGATTCTATACCTAGTAGACCCAAAAGGGTCTACAAGAAACTATTAGAGATAATAAATGAATTCAGCAAAGTGGCATGATATAAAATCAACAATCATAAATCAAAAGCATTCCTGAATATCAGCAACAAATCCTCTGAAACGGAAATGAGGACAACCACTCCATTGAGAGTATCCTCAAAAAAAATAAAATAAAATATTTGGTTATCAACGTAACAAAAGATGTGAAAGACTTACACAATGAAAACTACAGAACCCTAAAGAGAGAAATAGAAGAAGATCTTACAAGATGGAAAAATATACCCTGTTCATGGATAGGCAGAATTAACATCATAAAAATGGCGATATTACCAAAAGTTCTCTATAGGTTTAATGCAATGCCAATCAAAATCCCAACGGCATTTCCTGTAGAAATAGATAAAACAATTATGAAATTCATATGGAATAATACAAGACCCAGTATAGCAAAGACAACTCTAAGCAGGAAGTGTGAATCAGGCGGTATAGCGATACATGTCCTCAAACTATACTACGGAGCAATAGTAACAAAAAGAGCATGGTACTGGTACCAAAACTGGCGGGTGGACCAATGGTACAGAATAGAGGACACAGAAATCAATTCACAAAATTACAGCAATCTTATATTTGATAAAGGAGCTAAAAGCATAAACTGAAGGAAGGATAGCATCTTCAACAAATGGTGCTGGAAAAACTGGAATTACATATGTAAGAAAATGAAACTGAATCCCTTTCTCTCGCCATGCACAAAAGTTAACTCAAAATGGATCAAGGAGCTTGATATCAAATCAGCGACACGGCGTCTGATAGAAGAAAACTTTGGCTATGATCTACATACTGTGGGGTCGGGCTCCAAATTCCTCAATAGGACACCCATAGCATAAGAGTTAATAATTAGAATCTACAAACAGGACTTACTCAAACTAAATAGATTTTTCTCAGAAAAAGAAACAATAAGAGAGGTAAAAAGGGAGCCTACATCCTGGGAACAAATCTTTACTCCTCACACTTCAGATAGAGCCCTAATATCCAGAGTTATACAAAGAACTCAAAAAATTAAAAAATAAGCAAATGAATTACCCAATCAACAAATGGGCCAAGGACCTGAACAGACACTTCTCAGAGGAGGACATACAATCAATCAATAAGTACATCAAAAAATTCTCACCATCTCGAGCATTCAGAGAAATGCAAAACAAATCCACCCTAAGATACCATCTCACTGCAGTAAGCTTGGCAGCCATTATGAAGTCAAACGACAACAAGTGCTGGCGAGGATGTGGGAAAAAGGGTACACTTGTACATTGCTGGTGGGACTGCAAATTGGTGCAGCAAATTTGGAAAGCAGTATGGAGATTTCTTGGAAACTTGGGAATGGAACCGCCATTTGACCCAGCAATTCCCCTTCTCGGTCTAATCCCTATAGACCCAAAAAGTGCATGCTACAGGGACACTGATAAATCTATGTTCATAGCAGCACAATTCACAATAGGAAGACTGTGGAACCAACCTAGATGCCCTTCAATAGATGAATGGATTAAAAAAAAATGTGGCATTTATACACAATGGAGTATTACTCTGCATTAAAAAATGACAAAATCATACAATTTGCAGAGAAATGGATGGCATTAGAACGTATTATGCTACGTGAAGATAGCCAATCACTAAAAAACAAATGCCAAATGTTTTCTTTGATATAAGGAGAGTAACTAAGAACAGAGTTGGGAGGAAGAGCATGAGAAGATGATTAATATTAAACAGGGGTGAGAGGTGGGAGGGAAAAGGAAAGAGAAGGAAAATTACATAGAAATGGAAGGAAACCCTCATGGTTATACAAAATTAAATACAAGATGAAGTGAGGGGAAAGGGGACAAAAACAAGTGGAAGAAATGAATTACAATAGATGGGGTAGAGAGAGAGGATTGGAGGGGAGGGGATGGGAGATAGTAGAGGACAGGAAAGGCAGCAGAATACAACAGACACTAGTATAGCAATATGTAAAATAGTGGATGTGTAACTGATGAGATACTGCAATCTGTATACGAAGAAAAATGGAAGTTCATAACATACTTGAATCAAAGTGTGAAATATGACATGTCAAGAACTATGTAATGTTTTGTAGAACCAACAATAAATATTAAAGGAAAAAAAAACACATGGAGAACTATTTCAATGAAAAATTGACTGGGTTTATAACACCTACACTTTATCATGCAAAAGGCAAGTCCAACTATACACCATGCCTCTTCAGAAGTGCTTGTATTTCTATTCTGTTTGGGTTATTTTTCTTCATCATATTAGGATTAGTAGTCAGAGTTTGGTAGGGTATGCGTTAGTGTCAGGGATTCAGTCTTTGGAATGGAAAATTGGAAAATGAATCCAATGTGTATGCAAATATGTGATACACAAAAATCTTCCCACTCTCATCCAGAACAATGCCTTGACGTTACCTTCACGCCAAATAAGAAACAATTAGAGGAGAAGAGTTAGAAAATCTGTAAATACATATCTGGAATGGAAAATATTCAGGAGTTCACAAACTTGGAGGTGGTAGAGGAGTATCCCAAAGTAAGGGACAGGGTAAACACTCCACAAACATGGAGGTCTGCTGGCCTAAAGACTTCTAGAGAAACTGCCTCTGAGGATGGGCACTTGAAATATATGTTGTCAGTAGCTTTAGCTTCCTTTGTAGTGAGATCATCAAAGCTGGGTCTGCATCTATGTGACCTGGAGGACATTCTTTCTTGCTTTCCAATACACATGAGGCAGCAGTGCTGAATTCTCTCTTTGTATGTAAACTGTGGCCACTGGGGTCTAAGTGTCTCCCTGTGTGGACTGTGAAGCCTTTTGTTCATCCTCCATTTTCGTAGAGTTTCCTGCTGCAGCACTGAGAGTTTGGTATTTGCCTCACAAAATACAAGGAGTTCAACTGGAACACAGTCCTGGAGGGAGTTCTGTCATTTGTGGTTTTTCAGGGTCTACAAGAGAATGCACCAACCAGGCTTCATTCCCACATAACTTGCCCCCTTCTCCATAGCAACCTGATTCTGCACATTGCCCTGAAAACTATCCATTTAACAAGACACCTTTACATATAAGTGTCTGGTCACTGCACCGTGTCAGTGACAAACCATTTGGAAATCAATGGCAAAACCACGTGGCGCAACCACAGATGATTTATCACACACCTGCACACCACAGCTCAGGGCCCACTACTCAGGAGGGTCCAACTTAATGGCATCTCTGTTCTACAC
Source organism: Callospermophilus lateralis (assembly GCF_048772815.1). Taxonomy (NCBI): domain Eukaryota; kingdom Metazoa; phylum Chordata; class Mammalia; order Rodentia; family Sciuridae; genus Callospermophilus; species Callospermophilus lateralis. Next base: position 397,630 of record NW_027514443.1, on the reverse strand, counting down.
CATTTTCATAAATCCCAGTCAATCAAGGCACTGCCTGGTACACTCATGATCAGCAAGAGGTGCTGACAATTTAAGCCACAGCCTCACACAGGGCCCAGAGTCTGATTCAGAAATAACCATTTCCAAAACAATTCATCAAAGAGGCACAGGTGATGCCCATTCATTTCCATTTGAAAATTGTTTTCTTCTGGCTTTATAAAGGGGTGGCCTCAGGCAAAGAGGTTCCTGACATTCAGGGCAACAGAACAATAGTTAAGCAAAAGGCCCTAAGCCAGGTTTCACCATAGAGACTTTCCTGGTCACACCAATATCTGAGTTTTCTGGTGTGCTCGCCATTCCTTTCAGCTAACTAGTACATGGCCATGTCACAGAGCTTGGAGGTGGTACATATCTTGGACAAAAAACCATGAGCCTTTCTGGAGAGTTGCCAGAATTCAGGAAGAATTCAAGAACTTAGGATGATACTAGGTGTTGCCCATGGATAAGTCAAGCCTCAGTCCATTCATTAATTGGGCAGGATGAATGCTGTGAAGCTTTCTACTAGACAGGACACACCCATTGAGCCATTTTCTTTTCTAATATCTACAACTAAGGACACAGTGGGATACACAGACATAGAAACAGTCTCCTTGTCAGATGACTTACTAGAAACAGTCCACTCCAAACCAAACAAACCTCCTTTTTTACCTATTCTCAGAATATGAGACAAATCCACAAACTGACATCCACACACACAAAGTCACCTCCTTCCCCAAGTATGTCTGTGACTATCCGGAGTGTCCTCTGACTAGTAGGCCATAGAATGTTCCCCAGAAATGGCCGGTCCTGTCTCAGATCTGGTCTCCTTGGCCAATTCTGTGAAGTTTTCAGGAGGCAGTGGTGAGCCATTTCCTGCCCTCTCAGGAATGGACCCTCTTCAAAGCTTTCTTGGCATTTGGCCACCCTCACATCAGTAGGTACCAAGAAAGACTGACTCTTTACTTGGTAAATCCAAACAAGTGAGCCCACTTGGACTGGGACTGGTACTGGCTCTTGGTGCCTGGCTTCCTGGATCACAAAATTCAGAGAGTTCCATCATGAAAAAAGTGAGGTGAGGTCACTTTCTTCAGAAAATGAATGAGGCCACTGTCTTGGCCACCACTTTGTCCTAACAGTTGCTTCCTAGTGTCTCAGGAAAAGGAGGCTGCCTCTATTTCCTGTGACACTTTCACAAGTTAGAATGGTATAGAAACATAGGCACCTGGGAACAGCTCTCCACACATGCCTGGTTTCATACATCTTCCCTACATTAAGAAGAGATAGGATGATTCAGACACATCCTTTCATCCTGATCGGGTTGTTTGCAAAGGAAGATGACTTTTGCTGTCTCAGGTCCTTCATAGCTGCCTACGTCTTCTCCAGGGATCATTTCTGCATGGATTTTGAGGTACTCAGCAGGTGGAAGATCTCCTAACTTCCTGTATTGTAATACTAACTTTGTCCCTGCTCTTCTGTAAAGTGAGATTGAGTGAACAATCTCAGTTTACAGAATGGTTAGGGTTAATAGCATGTTCGATTTGGCTTATGAATCATTTTGCTGGATGAATAATGATATTGGGAACCTGTGATATTTACAAGAACATGGAGGTGAAATATAAGTATGAAAACAGAAATCTAGGTAATATTTGAAGCCCAGAAGGACTTTGGGCCCTTGATTGGGATACTTAGCTTAAATTATGTTCTGTGTGACCTTTGCATTTTGTGTCCAGAATATTAGTGTGATAATATGTATATGTAGCTAAGGTGACATGAGTATTTCTTTCACCATTTCTGTGAGCAGTATTTTGAAAACTTATAAATTAGTACTGGGGATACTATTAGGTTTACCCTGTTTTGATGAATATAGAGATGATGCATTAATAGACCATACTGTGAATAAATTATATAACTGCTTCCAAATTTAAATAATGGATTGTATTGATATCTGAAAATATATAGAAAATCTTATATTGATATACATACATTCATTCCACCCAGTTATATATCTAATTGTAATGTTAGGGTTATCATTTATCATGAATAGTGTGTGAGTTTTGCCTCAAAAATGATTATGGAATCGAAAATAATATGTTTAGAAAGAAGTCTAGTAAAAAGACCAGTCAAGAAACATGGAGGAACATATGTCTTCCGAAGGAGGAAGTGATTGAAAGTGAACCAAATGTTTATAAATTTGTGAACTTGTGAATGAAAGGAAATATCTTATGATGTCCATGAACTGAAGAAATAATAACGTACCAGGTTTGAATAAAAATGAACTTTAACAAACACAATAGAGACATTAGGAATTCTGGCAAAGTATAGTTCGCAGTGAAAGGTTAATAAAATAAGTACTTGTCACTTCCTGTTTTTCTGTATGCTTAACAAAACACTTTTGAAATATTGAGAACTGTTTGCTAATCTTATTCCCAGAATGTGCTGTCCCCAATTGCCAAACTGCAGAATGTACTCCCTCAACCGGTTGCACGCAAACCGCTCACTCGCCCGGACCCATCAATAAACTTACCCCCCTGCCCTCTCCAAGGAAAATATATAAGCTCTGCTTAAGCTGTTCTCTGGGCTCTCTGCTCTATTCAAGTGAGCTCTGAGCCCCAGCATGCTGGACCCACAATAAACCCTTTGCTTTTGCATGAGACAGTCTCTTGGTGGTCTCTTCCCCCGATTGTCACCGGACCTTTACATATGGAGGTTCCACTGAGATCCGGCAGCAGTGGACAAGAGACCCCAACGAACTCCTCTCAGGGTAAGTAAGGTGCCTCTTTCTGGTCAGGTTTCAGGTCAGGGCTTGGCAAAATGGATGTCAATGAAGAGCGTGAGCTCTCTCCAACGATGGCTGACAGTCATGTCACAGAGCCACAGGCCAAGTCCCTGGGTGACGTCATAGAGGACTCAGAAAATTGAGGAACAATAGTCTCCATGACTCAGTGATATTTTGTTTCAGATTCGTTATTGCCAACCGATCGGGTTCTGCCAACTACTAAGTCCTGGTCTCAGTGTTGGACTTCCATATCCTGTGTTTATTGTCTTGTCTTGTCTGTGTCGTGTGTTGTTGCTTTTACTGTTTGTGTATCTTTCATTATGGGACAGAGCACTTCAATGCCTCTGCCTCTGACCCTTGATCACTGCACCAAAGTTTGCTTAAGGGATCAGAATCTTTCTTTTTTAGTAAAATGCTGGACCTGGCAGACTCTCTATGCCTCAGAATGGCTCACCATTGGATTTGGATGGACCCTAGAAGGATCTTTCTACTTCCCACTAATTTAAAAAGTCAGAGATATTGTCTTTCAGCCAGGACCACACAGATACCTGTGAAGACAGATGGCCACTGCCTACCAACCCGGGGACGAGGGGAATCAACATCAATATCAAGAAAGAGACTTGTCTACATTAGACGACATCAGGTGTCATCCATGGAACCCCGCTGAAAGGGACCATAGAAGGTGCTACTTATAACACCTACAGAAGTAAAGGTAGACAGAATCACTTCCTGGATCCATACCTCTCATCTCAAGCCTGTGCCCTGTCCAGACTCTGGCTGGAAACTGTAAAAGACAGGTAACCCTTTCAAATTGTGTATTTGCCTTGTCAATAAGGCTATAGACTCTCCCCTTGACCACCAGTAGTCCTAACCCTCATCAGCCCATTCAGCAGCAATGGCTGATCACAAATCTTAGTGGACAAGAAGTATGGTCTATCTCGCATACCGCCCACTTAAGGACATGGTCGCCATCTCTCCACAGAGACATTTGTCAGCTGGCTATAGGTCTTTTCCATTGGGATATCCCTGATGAAGTGGATCCCACTAAAATTCCATTAAATCCCTTCTCTACCATAGATAATGGAAACAAATATTATGGATGTAGGGACACGCGAGCCAGATGCAGTTTGGCTAGCCTAGATTACTATGTTTGCCTGGCGGACTATCAAAGCCACAAACAGTCACGGCTGTGTTGGGGGGAAGCCGACTTCTTCTGTAAGTCATGGGGATGTGAGCATTCAGGGACTGCTTGATGGAACCCAAACTCCTCATCAAATTCTGTACACAGCATTGGCCATATCCAATTAGATAACCAAAATTGATAGCCCCCAGAGGGGTCTCTAGATCCTCAAATTCTGCGTGACCTTTTTAACTTTTGCAAGTGCTCAAAAGTGTGAAAGGAGATTCCCCTATGTGGAGGCCTTTTCCCTCCTTTGCTCACATCCTGAACTATGCTTCTCCAATAGATCCTCACCCTCAGCCATCTGCTCCATACTCTCTGCTCTTACTCTCACCTAAGCAACCTGATTTCTCCCCTCCAATTACTAGATCAAAAACCCAAACCTCCGCCCATTCTATGACCATTGCCCCCTTGTTAAGGTAGCAGGTACTGAGGTACACCTTAACCCACTCACTCCTCTCTTCTCTTGTCATTGCCTGCACCGGGTCCCACCAGGTCCTCTTACTAGCTAACACAAAGCTCAAACCAGCTGAGGAGAGCCCTCAGACCCTTATCGAAGATGTAATGTAAATGGCCTTTAAAGTTGGTTTGTCATCACTGAAAACAGGTTACTAAGTATTTAAAGTCCCTCACAGGCTTTTGGGGATACTAACTCCCATCTTACCCTCTGCTCTACCTGTTGTACTGCTCAAGATTTGTTCCTAGAAAAATCCAAAACCCCTTTCCCATTATTCTTTTACATCTCTCCTACCTCATTCTCAGATCCACGGAGCTGCTCACAGCCACGCCTTCCCCGTCTTCCCCCTCTGTACCAGGCCCACAGAAATGTCTTAACTGACCTTCTCCAGAAATCTTCAACATAGCTGAATTTAGGACTTTCAGAAAAAGAGTCCCTATAAAAAATTTCTAAGTACATAAACTTCCTCTTTTCCTGTTGCCCTATTCTACTTGGCCACTTTCTAAAAAAATCAGCAATCCTAAGCTAGACACCACCTTACTAGTTTTTCACAAAATATGTGAACAAGGCCTTGGCCTTGAGCTGAGGCTTCACAGAGATGGCTACATTTGTAAGATAAAGAAGTTACCAACTTAGCTCCATGGTAACAGTTGGGAGGGGGAAAAAATAAAGGGAATATAATGCTCTCCCTCACCCAGGTGTCCTTGAAAAGTTAACTTTCCCACAACAGAGGAAAAAAACAGAATACAAACTGCTTTTTGTGAACTGCTTAAGACTGTGAACTTCTGAGCCCCTTCCCTTATATGTTGGGTACAAAATTCTGAAAGTACCTAAACTTGGGGTTCCGGGGATTTAATTGATTACAGCAGAAGTAATGCCCTCTGAATCTGGTTGCAAACAAATAGGACTGTTTTCCTGTCTTTGGTACTATCTTAGGTGCCTTGCCTTGTCCGTCCCTACAACAGTATAATTCTATATACTTAAAACATTGTTTATGTTTTCATGAAGTGGTCAACAGATGTGATTAATTGTGTAGTTGTGCAAATGTTTCCCAGAGTGCTCTATCAACACAGGTTCATTTGAAGATCAAATAGGGGGAGCATAAAACCTAGTTCCACTGGGAACATATATCACTCACTTTTGCGATCCTATTAGGAATACATGTTGCTGCAAGGGTGGGCACAAGAACCACTGCCTTGGTCCATGGGACAAAACAAATGACCCAAATAGAAGCAGCTATAGACCAAAACTTAAAGATATTAGAAACCTCCATAACAGCATTGCAGGAATCTTTAACCTATCTCTCTGAAGTTGTTTTACAGAACAGTCGAGGATTGGAACTACTCTTCATGTGAGAAGAGGGCCTTTGTTTTGCATTGATGGAAGAATGTTGTTTTTATGTCAACCATATTGGAGTTGTAAAAAAATCTATGAGTAAATTAAAAAGATGACTTGAAGAGGGTCAACGACAGAGAGAGGCCAAAAAAGGGTGTTTTGAATCTTGGTTCACAAAGTTCCCCTTGTTAACTATGCATTTATCAACCCTGGCCGGTCCAATAATAATCCTCATATTATTGATAACTATTAAACCCTGCTTGCTCAACCATGTAATTTATTTTCTCCAAGCTCAAATTGGACAAGTTAAACTAATGGTAATACCCCACTAGCAGACATAGAATGTGACACCCCCCAATGATCATTTTTATGATTAAAAGTAGCCAGAAAAAGAAGTGTCGAATGAAAGGTTAATAAAATATGTAGTTGTCACTTCCTGTTTTTCTGTATGCTTAACAAAACACTGTTGAAATCTTGAGAAATGTTTGCCAATCTTGTTCCCAGAATGTGCTGTCCCCAACTGTCAAACTGCAGAATGTACTCCTTCACCAGGTTGCATGCAAATTGACCACTCGCCCTGATACATCAATAAACTTCCCTCCCTGCACTCGCAAGGGAAAGTATTTAACCTCTGCTTAAGCTGTTCTCAGGGCTCTCTACTCTTTTCAAGTGAACTCTGAGCCCCAGCATGCTGGACCCCCAATAAACCCTTTGCTGTTACATGAGATAGACTCTTGGTGGTCTCCTCTTCCGACACTCGACCGACCTTTACTTGGATGATTGAATGTAGAAGAGAACATCCAGTCAAAAAGGGATAGTCAGTGGGATTAGGAATATAGTCCGTAGGTTTAGGAAGAAAAGTGAGTATAGGATTTGGACCAAAAGTTCTTTAGTAATAGGGTTTCGGTTAGAGAATGAATGTAAATGTCAGCACATGTGAAGAATGAGTCACAATGATGAACTGGGGAAAATATGTAGGAAAGCAGATATCAATAGAGACATTAGGAAATCGGGCAAAGTATAAAGTGAGTGATAGGATTAGACATTATCAACAGGGTTGAGTTTCAATATATAATCTTAGGAAGAAACAAATATGTAGTCACCAATAGGATTGACATTTGAGAGTATTAGGCAACCTGGACATGAATGTTTTTAATAATACAGGTTCACTTTCTATTTAGCCTTTGGTACAATCATAAGTGTGACTTTTGCATTTTGTGTTCCGAATATTACTGTGATAAAATGTATATGTAGATCAGGTGACATGAGTATTTCTTCCACAATTTCTGGGAGCAATATTTTGAAGACGTATAAATTGAGGACTCTAGGATATGCCAACAAACAATTCTTACACAAACTTTTACCAATGTGGTTCCAAAGGTAGAGGCGCATACGCAAGGAATGCAAAGTGAACTAATGCTAACCAAAAAAAAAAAAAAAAAAGAAAAAAAATTGATACTTTATCTTCCACTTCTTGTGCCACTCCTGTTTCAAATTACTTAGTCTTGACTGCATGTCTCCTGCAGAAATAATCAAAATCTCTGGAATACGTCTTTTGTTTGTTTTGCTTTTGCGGTGCTGCAGATAGAACCCAGGGCCTCCACATGCTTCGGAAAGCACTTGACTGCTAAACTACATCCATGCTCCCCACCCCCACTACTTTTTTGTTGTTTTGAGAAAGGGTCTTAGTAGCTGGGATTTCAGGCATGCACTATTGCACCAGACTCCTGAATATATCTTGCCACTACATTTAGATGCAGAATTGGCTCAACAATAAGAAATTAAGAGGGTGTTAATAAAATAGTAATAGTGAAGAACCACTAAGAATACAGAGAAAGCACACTAAACAATACCTTTTGTTCAAATGCAATCTCTTTTAAAAGATTTTTTAAATGGATGACAATAAACTTCTGAAAAACAGACACAAATATCTTTCCTATCCTTTGCCTGAATTTCAGTACTTTAAATTTTATTTTAATTACAGCTTTACTGAGATACAAATTTATATACCATGCAATCTATTGTATCACATGTGTATCTATTTTATATCCAGTATGGTTATTTCAATAAAATGACACACTAACTTTTCTGAATGAGTAGAATTACTAGTTACTACTAGGGTTCAATTCCTAGCTTTGCAAAAGCAAACAAACAAACAAACAAAGTTGGCTAAAGGATCATATATTCTAATATTCATAGCATTTTTTCAGTACAAAAAACCCACATTATCCCACAAAGGGATATGAAATAGAATTATATTTTTTCATCTGGGTATGCTAAAGACAAGTCTATTTAGAAAATCCTGTTGTTTCAAATGTTGTTGAAAATAATATAAAAATACTTTAATAAAGAATGCAAAATAAAAAAATAAATTAGTATTGGGGGTACAAAGAGGTGTACCCTGTGTCTATGAATATAGAAGTAATTCATGAATTGACAATACTGTGAATAAATAATATAACTGATTCCACTTCAAATAATGGATTGATAGAATTGATATCTGAAAATATATAAGAAATCTTATATTGATATAGAATCATTCATTCCAATGAGTTATACATCTAATGGTAATATTAGGGTTATATTCTATCATGAAAGGTGTGTGAGATCTGCTTCAAAAGTGAGAATGGAAAAGGAAAATAATGTGTTTGGAAAGAAGTCTCATGAAAAGACCAGTCAAGAAACATAGAGGAATGCATGTGTTCTGAAGTAGAAAGTGATTGAAAGTGACACAAATGCAAATAATTTTGCTAACTTTTGGATGAAATACATATCCTATGATGTGAATAAACTGAAGAAATAGTAAAGTACCAGTGTTGAATAAAAATGAACGTCAAAATGTACATCATGTCCCATAGTAATCTACTTGGATTGATGTTAAACTGGGTCAGTTACTGTAGAAATATTAGGATTTGTATGCACCATTCACTGATGTTACTTGTCAGTACTAGAAAACAAATATGTATTTCAGGTGGATGAATAATTCTGAGAATAATCTTGTGAAAAGTTTATTATAAATCCACATACATGAATATGAATGAATTTAGGGTGTGTAAAAGAAGACAGAAGTATTTCATATTTTTAAAAATTTGGAGAGTGTATATATATATATATATATATATATATACACACACACACACACACACACAAACAAACACATATACACACAGAGACATTGAAATGTAGCAATATATATGCCAATTGAAATTGATGTAGAAATACATATCGTCCAAAGATCCAAAAATATTTAATTTACTGAACATGGATTTGTGTATAATGTTGTTCAACTAGGAAGCTCCCCCTTAGGTTAAATTTTCAGTTCCAACAGCGTTTAGGAGGAGTGATCTCTTCTCATAATTTGTATCTGCCAAGTCAGCCACCTCACAAGAATGTACATTTGATACCAGGTAGGATTCTATATGTGCATATAAAAATGCATGTGCTGAATAGGCTACAGACAAACGGAGACAGGAATTCAAATACTTGTTAAATTTAAAAACACATGGACAACTATGTCAACAAAATATTGATTAGATTTATAACTCCTACACTATATAATGCAAAAGGCAAGTTCAACTATACACCATGCCTCCTCTGAACTTCTTGGATTTCTATTCTGTTTGGGTTATTGTTCTCCATCATATTAGGATTAGTAGTCAGATTCTAGTAGGTTATGGGTTAGTGTCAGGAATTCAGTATTTCGAATGGAAAATTGGAAAATGAATCCAATGTATATGCAAATATGTGCTACAAAAAAATCTTCCAACTCTCATCCACAACAATGCCTTGAAATTACCTTCACCCCAATTAAGACACAATTAGAAGAGAAGAGGTAGAAAATCTGTGAATATATATCTGTAGTGGAATATGCTCAGGAGTTCACAATTTTGGAGGTTGTAGAGCAGTTTCCAAAAGTAAGGGACAGGGTAAACACTCCACAAACATGGAGCTCTGTTGGCCAAAAGATTTCTTGAGAAACTGCCTCTGAGGGTGGGCACTTGAAATATATGTGTTTGTCAGAAGCTTTAGCTTCCTTTCTAGTGAGACCATCAAAGCTGGGTCTGTATCTATGTGACATGAAGATCTTGGTTTCTTATTTTCCAATGATCCTGAGGCAGCAGTGTTGATTTCTCTCTTTGTATGTAAACTGTGGCCACTGGGGGCTAAGTGTCACCCCATGTGGACTCTGAAGCCATTTGTTCATCCTCCAACTTTTGTGGTGTTTCTTGCTGCTGAACTGGGACATTGGTATTTGCTTCACGAAATACAATGAGTTCAACTGGAACACAGTGCTGGAGGAAGTTCTGTCACGTGTTGTGGGTCACGTTCTGCAGGAGAATGTACCAACCAGGCTTCAATACCAGATAGCTTGTCCCCTTAACCTCAGCAACCTGATTCTTAACATTACCCTGAAACCTCTCCATATAACAAGATGCCTTTACATAGAAGGGTCTGCTGGCTGCACCATGTCAGTCACAAGCCATTTGGAAGTCAATAGCAGATCCACATGGTCCCACCACAGATATTTTATCACACACTACTGCTCTAGGTCCACTACTCAGCAGGCTCCAACTTATTGGCATCGCTGTTCTAGATAATTTTTATGAAACTCAGTCAATAAAGGCCCTGGCTAGTATACTCATGATCAGCAACAGACCATTTAAGGGTTCTCCAGTGCCACCTGTTAATGGCCTCCACAGGGCTTTGAAGAACTCATTTGACCCAAAGAATGCCTAATCTCACTTGATGGAGGTCAGGAACCTTACAGAGGAAGGCAAGAGACTTCATCCACAATTACTGATCTTTTTGCCATTTTGGTTTTGAATGCACACATGGGATCTTTCTTTAGATCCATCAGGTGCTGAGAATCTAAGCTATAGCCTCACATAGGACCAAGAGGCTGATTCAGACGCATTCCTTTCCAAAGCAATTAAGCACAGAGCCACAGTTGATGCCCATTTATTTCCATTTGAAAACTGTTTTCTTCAGGATTCACAAAGGGATGGCCTGAGGCAAAGACTTTCCTGACATTCAGGGCAACAGAACAATAGCAAAAGGCCCAAAGCAGGGTTTTTCCACTGAGACTTTCCTGGACACACTGATATTAGAGTTTTCTGAGATGCTCGCCATTCCCTTCATCTATCTTGTACATGGCCATGTCACTCAGATTGGAGGTGGTACATATCTTGGACACAAAACAATGAGCCTATTCTTGAGAGTGACCAGAATTGAGGAAGAAATCAGGAACTTAGGAAGATTGCAGGTGTTGCCCATCCATAAGGCAAGGGGCAGTCCACTCCTAAATTGGGCAGGATGAATGCTGGGAAGATTTCTACTAGACAGGACACATTGATGCATTCTTTTTTCTAAGGTCTACAACCACGAACACAGTGGGTTACAAAGACATGCAAAAAATCGCCTTGTCAAACGACTTACTAGAAGCAGTCCACTCCAAACCAAACAAACCGCCTTTCCTACCTATTCTCATAAGAAGAGACTAAACCACAAAATCACACACACACGCGCAAACGCACCTCCTTCATTCAAGTAGGTCTGTGACTATCTGGAGTGTCCTCTGACTGGTGGGCCATACTATGTTCCCCCAAAAGGCCTGTCCTGTCTCAGATCTGGTCGCGGTGAACCACTACCTGCTTTCTCAGGAAAGGCCCCTCTTCAGAGCTCTCCTGGCATTTGAAATCCTCATATCAGTAGGTACCAAGGAATACTTAGTCTATCCTTGGTTTTTCCAAACAATGGAGCCCACTGGGACTGGAACTGTGACAAGGTCTTGGTATTCTCTGTCTTCCTGGAGCCCAAGGTCAGGGAGTTTCTTCACCAAGGAAGTGAGGTAGGTCGCTTCATTCAGGAACTGAGTGAGTTTACTGCCTTTGCAACCACTTTGTCCTAACAGGTGATTGCAAGGTTCCCATGAGGTGGAGGCTGCCCCTACTTCCCGAGACAGTTTCAACAGTTAGAATGGTATATCAACCATAGGAATCGGGGAACAGCTCTCCACACAGGCCTGGTTTGGTCCCTCTTCTCTACATTAAGAAAAGAGAGGCTGATTCAGACACAATGCTTCATCCTGAGTACGTTGTTTGCCATGGAAGATGACTTTTGCTCTCTCAGGTCCTTCATAGCTGCCTATGTCTTCTACAGGGATCGTTTCTGCTTAAAACTTTGAGGATCTCAGCATCTGGAAGATCCCCTACATTCCTGTATTGTAAGACCAACTCTGTCGCTGCTCTTCTGTAAAGTTAGATTGAGGGAACAGTGTTTGGTTAGGCTTAATAACAGGTTCGATTTGGATTAAGAATCATTCTGAGCGATGAATAATGGTATTGGGAATGTGCGATATTTACAAGAATATTTAGGTGAAATATAAGTATGAAAACAGAAATCTAGGTAAAATTTGAAGCCCAGAAGGGCATTGGGCCTTTAATTGGGATACTTAGCTTTGACTTACGTTCTGCACAGATGTCTTAAATAAATCCATATACAATGTCATAGGACCTTGTACCTTGGATGATTGAATGTCACGAGAATATCCAGTCAAAAAGCTATAGTCGGTAGGATTAGGAAAAGTGTCGGTAGGTTTAGAAAGAATAGTGATTATAGGTTTTGGAGGAAATGTTTTTAGCAATTGGGTTTCGGTTAGAAAGTGAATTTAAATGTCAGCACATGTGAAGAGTCAGTCAAAATGATAAACTGGGAAAATATTTAGGAAAGCAGAAATCAATAGAGACATTAGGATATCAGGCAAAGTATAAAGTGAGTGATAGGACTACACATTTTCAACAGGCTTGAGGTTGAATATATAATCTTAGGAGGAAACAAATATATAGTCACCAATAGGATTGACATTTGAGAGCGGTAGCAACCTGGACAGGAATATTTTTAGTAATCCATGCTCACTTTTCATTTAGGTTTTGGTACAATCATAACTGTGACCTTTGCATTTTGTTTCCAGAATATTACTGTGATAACATGTACATGTAGATCAGGTGACATGAGTATTTCTTCCACCATTTCTGGGAGCAATATTGTGAAGACGTATAAGTTAGTACTGGGGGTACAAATAGGTGTACCCTGTGTCTATGAATATAGAGATAATGCATGAATAGACCATACTGTGAATAAATAGTATTACTGGTTCCAACTTTGAATAATGGATTGAATTGATAAATGAAAATATAGAGGAAATCTTATATTGATATATACACATTCATTAAAACCAAATATACATCTAATGGTAATATTAGGGTTATGGTTCATCATGAAGAGTGTGTGAGTTTTGCTTCAAAAATGATTAAGGAAATCGAAAAAGAAAGCTCATGAAAAGATCAGTCAAGAAACATGGAGTTATACATGTGTTCTGAAGCAGGAAGTGATTGAAAATGAAACAAATGCCTATTAATTTTCGAATTTCTAGATGAAATATATATTTTATGATCTGCATAAACGGAAGAAATTGCAATGTACCAGTGTTGAATAAAAATGAATTTCAAAATACACATCATGTCCCATAGAAATCTATTTGCATTGATGTTAAACTGGGTAAGTTACTGCAGAAATACAAGGATTTGTATGCACCATTCACTGAAGATAGTTCTCAGTACGAGGAAACAAATATGTTTTTCAGGTGTGTGAATATTCCTGGGAATAATCTCGTGAAAAGTTGATTAAAAATCCACATACATGAATATGAATTATTTTAGGGAGTGTATAATAAGACACATATTTCATATTTTGAAAAATCTGGAGAGTATGTATACACACACACACACAAACAGACTTTAAAAAGTAGGAATATATATGCCAATTGAAATTCACCATGAAATATATATCATCCACAGATCAGAAATATTTATTTTACTGAACATGGGTTTTTGTGTAAAGTTGTTCAACCAGGAAGCTCACCCATTGGTTGAATTTTCAGTTCCAGCATCATTTAGGAAGAGTGAACTATTCTAACAATTTGTATCTGCCAAGTGAGCCATCTCACAAGAATCTACGTGTGATTCCAGGTAGGATTCTATATGTGCATATAAAATTACATGTGCTGAATAGGCTGCAGAGAAAGGGAGTCAGGTATTCACATATTTGTTAACTTTAGAAATACATGGAGAAATATTTCAACAGAAAATTGACTAGATTTATAACTCCTACCCTATATAATGCAAAAGGCAAGTCCCACTATACAACATGCATCCTCTGAACTGCTTATATTTCTATTCTGTTTGGGTTTTTATTCTCCATCATATTAGGATTAGTAGTCAGAGTCTAGTAATGTAGTGGTTAGTGTCATGGATTCAGTATTTCTAATGGAAATTTGGAAAATGAATCCAATGTGTATGTAAATATATGCTACACAAAAATCTTCCCACTCTCATCCAGAAAAATGCCTTGACATTACCTTTGCACCAAGAAAGACACAATTAGAGGAGAAGAATTAGAAAATGTGTGAATACATATATTCAATGAAAAATCCTCAGAAGTTCACAACCTTGGAGGTGGTAGAGGAGTTTCCAAAAGTAAGGGACAGGATAAACACTCCACAAACATGGAGCTCTGCTGGCCTAAAGACTTCTTGAGAAATGCCTCTCAGTTTGGGCACTTGAAATATATGTTGTTTTCAGGAGCTTTAGCTTCTTTCTAGTGAGACCATCAAAGCTGGGTCTGCATCTATGTGACCTGGAGGACATGGCATCTTATTTTTCAATGAACATGAGGCAGCAGTGCTGGTTTCTCTCTTTGCAGGTAAACTGTGGCCACTGGGGGCTAAGTGTCTCCCCGTTTGGACTGTGAAGCAATTTGGTCATGATCCACTTTTCGTTGTGTTTCTTGCTGCTGCACTGGGAGTTTGGTGTTTGCTTCATGAAATACAAGGAGTTTATCTGGGACACAGTGCTGGAGGGAGTTCTGTCACGTGTGGTGGCTCAGTGTCTGCAGGAGAATGCACCAACCAGGCTTCTATCCACATAGCTTTCCCCATTGACCATAGCAACCTGATTCTGAACATTTCCCTGAAACCTCTGCATATAACAAGATGCCTTTACATAGAAGGGTCTGCTGCCTGCACCATGTCAGTCACAAGGCATTTGGAATCCAATGGTAGATCCTCATGGCCGTACCACTGATGTTTTTTCACACACCTGCCCACCACTGCTCTAGGTCCACTTCTCAGCAGACTCCAACTTACTGGCATCTGTGTTCTACACCATGTTAAAGAAACCCAGTCAATCTAGGCACTCTCTGGTATACTCATGATCAGCAACAGGACATCCAACGGTTCTCCAGTGCCACCTGGTCATGGTAATTTTAAAAATTTCATGATATTTATGTAACCATTTTCAAGGATGAAGTTGGAGGCATTGTGGGTTTCAATTATTCAGAAACCATTAAATGGTGAGGAATCTCATTTTAATGAAAGCTCTGGAGAACTCTCACAGGCAAGGCTTCCCAAATAGTGGCCAAAACGTCACTTGAAGCCAGGCCCATTGAGGTCTAAAATGTGAGGTCCATGTGTGTTTTGACTCTCAATTGTGGCTGCCAAGTCTTTCAGAATAAAATTATGTGATTCTCTGGCTGAGATTCCCAGTGAACTGTGGAAAGTCCCCCTGGGACTAGATCTCAGCTTCCAATGGCGACTCTCATGCGTTGCCTCCGAAAATCTTAACACAATTCTTCTCTGAGGTCAGTTCAAGAACTGAGTCTCTAAGGGGAATCACACCAGAATTCAACCCAGGTTGAACCAGTAATCTCTCACAATTAAAACCTAAACACTCCCACATGACCCTCATCTTCTTCCATATAGACACTCATCATAACCTCTGGCTGGAGGTTTCCATGAGGGCACAGCCCAAGACAGTGTCCAAAATAAGCTTCCTTGTCCCTCATTTGCCTAAAGTCACGTTTGCCTGGACACCCTTCCTATGAACCAGGAGTGATCAAATAGGCCTGACATTTATACTGCTCCACTTCTCCAATTTGAGGCCTGCTGACTGAGGGGTTTAAATTCTTTTTGGGAATTGGACGCATGAGAAAACACAAGAACTATGGGCAAGCCACTGCAGAGCTTTGAAGAACCCATTTGACACAAAGGATCCCTATTCTTCCTTGATGGAAGTAAGTGCCCTACCAGAGGAAGGCAAGAGACTTCATCCACAATGACTCTACTTTTAGCCATTTTGGTTTTGGATGCACATATGGAATCTTTCTTTAGATTCATAAGGTGCATAGAATCTAAGCCACAGCCTCACACAGGGCCAAGAGGCTGATTCAGACACATCCCTTTCCAAAGCAATTAAGCAAAGAGCCACAGGAGATGCACATTTATTTCCAATTGAAAAGTCTTTTGTTAAGGCTTCCAAAAGTGTTGGCCTGAGGAAAACACCTTCCTGACATTCAGGGCAACAGAAAAATATGTATGCATAAGGCCCAAAGCAGGGTTTCTCCACTGAGATATTCCTGGTCACAGTGCTATCTGAGTTTTCTGAGATGCTCGGCCATTCCATTCAGCTATCCAGTACATGGCCATTTCACAGACCTTGGAGGTGGTACATATCTTGGACACACAACCATGAGTCTATTCTTGAGATTTACCAGAATTGAGTAAGAAATCAGGAACTTAGGAAGATTGCAGGTGTTGCCCATCCATAAGGCAAGCCGCAGTCCATTCATAAATTGGGCAGGATAAATGCTGGGAAGCTTACTACTAGACAGGACACATCCATTGATGCATTCTCTTTTCTAATGTCTACAACCACTAACACAGTGGGATACACAGACATAGAAAAACTCGCATTGTCAAAGGACTTAGAAGAATCAGATAATTCCAAACCAAACAAACCTCCTTTCCTACCTATTCTGAGAACAAGAGACAAAACCACAAACCCCACCCAAACTCACAAATTCAACTTCTTCCCCCAAGTAGGTCTGTGACTATCCGGAATGTCCTCTGACTTGTGGGCCATACTGTGTTCTCCCGAAATGGCCTGTCCTGCCTCAGATCTGGTCACCTTGGCCAACTCTGTGAAGTTGTCAGGAACCAGTGTTGAGCCACTACCTGCTTTCTCAGGAAAGGCCCCTCTTCAGAGCACTCCTGGCATTTGGCCATCCTCACATCAGTAGGTACCAAGAATGACTGACTCTGTCCTTGGTAAATCCAACAAGTGAGCCCACTGGAACTGTGACTGGGACTGGCTCTGGGTGCCTGGCTACTTGGATCACAAGTTCAGAGAGTTCCATCACGAAGGAAGTTAGGAAGGTCATTTCTTCGGGAACTGAATGAGGTCACTGCCGTGGCAACCACTTTGTCCTAACACTTGCTTCCAAGGGTCCCATGAGATGGAGGCTGCCCCTAATTCCTGAGACACTTTCAAAAGTTAGAATGGTATACCAACCATAGGTACCCAGGAACAGCTCTCCACACAGGCCGGTTTGCTCCATCTCCTCTACGTTAAGGATAGAAAGTCTGATTCAGACTCAACCCTTCATCCTGACCAGGTTGTTTTCCATGGAAGATTACTTTTGCTCTCTCCGGTCCTTCATAGCTGCCTACATCTTCTCCAGGGGTAATTTCTGCATTGACCTTTGAGGTTTTCAGCAGGTTGAAGATCCCCTACATTCCTGTATTGTAAGAACAAATCTGTCCCTGCTCTTCTGAATACTTAAATTGATGGAACAATGTATGGTTAGTGTTATTAACATGTTCAATTAAAACCAAAACACTACCACATGGCCCTTATATTCTTCCATATAGACACTCATCATTACCTCTGGCTGGAGGTTTCCACAAGGGGCGAAGCCCAAGACAGTGTCCAAAATAAGTTCCCTTGCCCCTCATTTGCCTAAAGTCTGGGTTTCCTGGACACCCTTCCTGTGAACCAGGATTGATCAAATAGGCCTGCCATTAATAATGCTCTTTTTCTCCTTTTTGAGGCCTACTGAACGTGAGGTATTGATTCTTTATGTGATTTTCTCATCTTTGAAGAACACATTAGACCCAAAGGATCCCTATTCGTACTTGATGGAGGTGAGGAGCCTAACAGAGGAAGCAAGAGACTTCATCCACAATGTCTGATCTTTTTGCCATTTTGGTTTTGGATGCACACATGGGATATTTCTTTAGATCCATCAGGTGCTGAGATTCTAAGCCACAGCCTCACACAGAGCCGAGAGGATGATTTAGACACATCCTTTTCTAAAGCAATTAATCTAAGAGCCACGGGTGATGCTCATTCATTTCCATTTGAAAGCAGTTTCTTCAGGCTTCACAAACTGGTGGTCTGAGGCAAAGACCTACCTGACATTCAGGTCAACAGAACAGTAGGTAAGCAAAAGGCACAAAGCAGGGTTTCTCTACTGAGACTTTACTGGTCACACTGATATCTGAGTTTTCTGAGATCCTCCCCATTCAATTCAGGTATCCAGTAAATGGCCATGTCACAGAGCTGGGAGGTGGTACATATCTTGGACAAAAAAAAATGAGCCTATTCTGGAGAATGGCCAGAATTCAGGAAGAAAACAGGAACTAAGGAAAATAGTAGGTGTTGCCCATCCATAAGGCAAGCAACAGTCCATTCATAAATTGGGCAGGATGTGTGCTGGAATGCTTTCTACTTGTCAGGACACATGCATTGATGCATTCACTTTTCTCATATCTACAACCACTGACAAAGTGGGATACACAGACATAGAATCACTCACCATGTCAAATGACTTATTAAAAACAGTCCACTCCAAACCAAACAAACTGCCTTTCCTACCTATTCTCAGAACATGAGACAAAACCATAAACTCACATCTACACCCACAAAGGCATATCTTTTACCCACATAGGTCTGTGAGTAACCAGAGTGTCCTCAGACTGATAGGCCATACTATGTTCCCCCGAAATGGCCTGTCCTGTATCAGATCTGGTCTCCTTTACCAACTCTCTAAAGTTTTCAGGAGCCATCGGTGAGTCACTACCTGCTTTCTCAGGAAAGGCCCCTCTTCAGAGCTTTCCTGGCATTTAGTGATCCACAAGAAAGACTGACTCTGTCCTTGGTAAATCCAAACAAGTGAACCCACTGGGAAAGGGACTGGGACTGGCTCTTGGTGCCTGGCTTCCTGGATCCCAAGTTCAGAGGGTTCCATCACCAAGGAAGTGAGGTAGGTCACTTCCTTCAGGAACTGAATGAGGTCACTGCCTTGGCAACCACTTTGTTCTAACATTTGCTTCCAATGGCTCCATGACATGGAGGCTGCCCCTACTTCCTCTGTCACATTCACAAGTTAGAATGGTATACCAACCATAGGCACCCGGGAACAGTCAGAGTCTACTAGGGTATGGCTTACTGTCAGGAATTCAGTATTTCAAATAGAAAATAGGAAAATGAATCTAATGTGTATACAAATATATGCTAGACAAAAATCTTCCCACTGTCCTCTACAACAATGCCTTGATATTTCCTTCACCACAAGTAAGACACAATTAGTGGAGAATAGTTTGAAAATCTGTGAATATATATCTGGAAAAAAAATGAATGGAGTTCACAACCTTGGAGGTGGTAGAGGAATTTCCAAATGTAAAAGAAAGGATAAACACTCCACAAACATGGAGCTCTGGTGGCCTAATAAATTTTTGAGAAACTGCCTCTGAGTTTGGGCCCTTGAAATATTTGTTGTTGTCAGGAGCTTTAGCTTCCTTTGTAGTGAGACCATCAAATCTGGGTCAGCATCTATGTGACCTGGATGACATGGTTCCTTATTTTCTATTGAACATGAGGCAGCAGTTCTGAATTCTCTCTTTGTAGGTAAACTGAGGCCACTGGGGTCTAAGTGTCTAACCATGTGGTCTGTGAAGCCATTTGGTCATACTCGAATTTTTGTGGTGTTATTTACTGCAGTACTCTGAGTTTGGTATTGGCTTCATGAAGTACAAGGAGATAAACTGGGACACAGTCCTAGAGGTAGTACTCTCATGTGTGGTGAGTGAGGGTCTGCAGGAGAATGCACCAACCAGGCTTCTATCCCAAAAAGCTTGCACCCATGTCCATAGCAACCTGATTCTGAACATTGCCATGAAACCTCTCCATATAACAAGATCCTTTTATTTGTAAGGGTCTGCTGGCTGCACCATGTCAGTCACAATCCATTTGGAAGCCAAGGGAAGATCCATGTGGCCCCACGACAGATGTTTTATCATACACCTGCCAACCACTGCTCTAGGCCCACTACTCAGCAGGCTCCAACTTTCTGGCATCTCTGTTCTACAACATTTTCATGAAACCCAGTCAATCAGGGCACTGTCTGGTATACTCGTGATCAGCAACAGACATCCAAAGATTCTCTAGTGCCACCTGTTCATAGGAATATCAAAAATTTTATGGTGTTTATCTAGCCAATTTTCAAGGATGAAGTAGGAGGCACTGTGGGTTTCAATTCATTCAGGAACCATGAAATAGTGAGGAAGCTCATTTCAATGAAAGCTCGGGACAACTCTCACAGGCAAGGCTTCCCAAGGAGTGGCCAAAAGGTCACATGAAGCCAGGCCCATTGAGGTTTACAATTGAGGTCCATGTGTGTTTTGACTCTCAACTATGGCTGCTAAGTCTTTCTGAATAAAGTCATGTGATATCCTGGCTGAGAATCCCAGTGCTCTTTGGAAAGCCAACCTGGGCCTAGATCTCAGTCTCCAAGGGCAACTCTCATGTGTGGCCTCCTAAATTCCAAACACAATTCATGCCAATACGTCGCTGAGATCTGTTCCAGAACTCAGTCTCTAAAGGGAATCACACAAGTGTTAAAGCCCAGGTTGACCCTGGAATCTTTTCCAACCGTAAAACAAATGACCACAATTAAACCAAAACACTCCAACATGGCCCTCATCTTCTTCCATATAGACAGTCATAATAAACTCTGGTTGGAGGTTTCCATGAGGGGCGCAGCCCAAGACAGTGTTCAAAATAAGCTCACTTGCCACTCATTTGCCTAAAGTCAGGGTGGCATGGAAACCCTTCCTGTGAACGAGGGGTGATCAAATAGGCCTGCCATTAATACTGCTCTACTTCTCCAATTTGAGGCCTACTCTCTGTGGGGTATAGATTCTTTATGAGAATTGGGGTCATGAGAAAACCCAAGCACCTATGGGCTACTTTCTGAAGGGATTTGAAGAACCCATTTGAGTGAACCAAGGAGTTGGATCAAAAGACTTTAGATATAGGGTTTTGGTTAGAGAGTGAATGTAAATTTCAGCATATGTGAAGAGTCAGCCACAGTGATGAACTGGGGAAAATGTGTAGGAAAGCAGATATCAATAGAGATATTAGGAAATCAGGCAAAGTACAAAGAGAGTGATAGGATAAGACATTTTTAACAGGGTTGAGTTTGAATATACAATCTTAGGAAGAAACAAATATGTAGTCACCAATAGGAATGATATTCGAGATCATTAGTGAATCAGGACATGGATGTTGTTAGTAATACATGCTCACTTTCAATATAGGCTTTGGTACAATCATAAGTGTGACAGTTGCATTTTTTGTCAGGAATATTACTGTGATGAAATGCATATGTATATCAGGTGACTAGAATATTTCTTCCACCATTTTTGAAAGCAATATTTTAAAGGCTTATAAATTAGTATTGGGGATACAAATAGGTATACCCTGGGTCTATGAATATAGAGATGATTCTTTAATAGACCATACTGTGAATAAATAATATAACTGGTTCAAAATTTAAATAATGGATTGAATTGATATCTGAAAATATACAAGAAATCTTACATTGATATACATACATTCATTCCGAACAGTTATACATCTAATGATAATATTATTGTTACGGTTTATTATGAAGAGTGTGTGAGTTTTGTTTCAAAAGTGATTATGGAAATCGAAAATAATGTGTTTGGAAAGAATCTCATGAAAAGAACAGTCAAGAAACATGGAGGAATACATGTCTTCTCAAGTAGGAAGTGATTGAAATTGAACCAAATGCCTATAAATTTGTAAAATTGTGGATGAAATGATATATCCTATATTGCCCATAAACTGCAGAAATAGTAATGTACCAGTGTTGAATAAAAATGAACTTCAAAATACACATCATGTCCCATAGGTGTCTACTTGCATTGATGTTAAACTGGGTGAGTCACTGTAGAAATATTAGGATTTCTTAGCACCATTCCCTGAAGTTAGTTTTCAGTACTAGGAAACAAATATGTATTTCAGTGGATGTATATTTCTAAGAATAATCTTGTGAAAAATTGATTATATATCCCCATACAGGAACATGAATGAATTTAGGCAGTGTATAGTAAGACACTTATATTTCATATTTTGAAAATCTGGAGACTATATATATATAGACACAAACACACACACATTATAATGTAGCAATATATATGCCAATTGAAATTCATCATGAAAAATAACTCATCTGCATATCAAAAAATATTCATTATACTGAACATGGAATATGTATAATGTTGTTCATCTAGGAAGGTCACCCATGGGTTGAATTTTTAGTTCCAACAGCCTTTAGGAGAAGTGATCTCTTCTCACAATTTGTATCTGCCAAGTCAGCCACCTCACAAGAATGTACGTGTGAAATCAGGTAGGATTCTATTTGTGCATATAAAAATACATGTGCTTAATAGGCTAAAGAGAAAGAGAGACAGAAATTCACATATTTCTTAACTTTAAAAACACATGGAGAATTATTTCAACAAATAATTGACTAGATTTATAACTCCTACCTTATATCATGCAAAAGGCAAGTACAACTACACACCATGCCTCTTCTGAACTGCTTGTATTTCTATTCTGTTTTGGTTATTTTTCTCATCATATTAGTATTAGTAGTCAGAGTCTATAAGGGTATGGGCTAGTGTCAAGGATTCAGTATTTCGAATGAAAAATTGAAAAATGAATCCAATGTGTATCCAAATATGTGCTACAAAAAAATCTTCCTTCTCTCATATAGAACAATGACTTGACATTACCATTGCCCCAAGTAAGTCACAATTAGAGGAGAAGAGTTAGAAAATCTGTAAATATATATCTGCAATGAAAATGCTCAGGAGTGCACAACCTTGGAGGTGGTAGAGGAGTTTCCAAATGTAAGTGACATGGGAAATACTCCACAGACATGAAGATCTGCTGGCCTAAACACTTCTTGAGAAACTGCCTTTGAGGTTGGGCACTTGAAATATATGTTGTTTTCAGGAGCTTTCGCTTCCTTTATAGTGAGACCATCTAAGCTGGGTCTGCATCTATGTGACCTGGAGGACATGGCATCTTATTTTCCAATGAACATGAGGCAGCAATGCTGAATTCTCTCTTTGTAGGTAAACTATTGCCACTGGGGGCTAAGTGTCTCCCCGTGTGGACTGTGAAACCATTTGGTCATCTTCCACTTTTCGTGGTGTTTCTTGCTGCTGCACTGGTAGTTTGGTATTGGCATCACGAAATACAAGGAGTTCAACTGGGACACAGTGCTGGAGGGAGTTCTGTCACGTGTGGTACGTGTACCCTGGTCTACAGTAGAATGCACCAACCAGGCTTCTATCCCACATAGCTTGCCACCTTGATCATAGCAACCTGATTCTAAACATTACTCTGAAACTTCTCCATATAACAAGATGCCTTTATATACAATGGTCTGATGGCTGCACCATGTCTGTCTCAAGACAATTGAAAGTCAATGGCAGATCCACATGGCCCCACCACAGATGTTTTATCACACACCTTCCCACCACTGCTAGGCCCACTACTCTGCAGTCTCCAACTTTCTGGCATCTCTGTTCTAAACATTTTCATGAAGCCCAGTCAATCAAGGCACTGTCTGGTATACTCATGATCAGCAAAAGTACATCAAAAGGTTCTCCAGTGCCATCTGGTCATGAAAATTTCTAAACATTCATGGTATTGATCTAGACAAATTTCAAGGATGAAGGTGGAGGCACTGTGGGTTTCAATTCATTCAGGGACCATTAAATGTTGAGGAAGCTCATTTCAATGAAAGATCTGGAGAACACTCACAGGCAAGGCTTCCCAAAGAGTGGCCAAAAGGTCACATGAAGCCAGGCCCATTGAGGTCTACAATGTGAGGTCCATGTGTGTTTTGACTCTCAACTATGGGTGCCAAGTCTTTCAGAATAAAATCATGTGATATCCTAGCTGAGATTCTCAGTACTCTTGGGAAAGCCACCCTGGGCCTAGATCTCAGTTTCAAAGGGCGACTCTCATGTGTGGCCTCCTGAAATCGCAACACAATTCATGGCAATACTTATCTGAGGTCAGTTCCAGAACTCATTCTCTAAGGGGAATCACACCAGTGTTCAAGCCCAGTTGGACCCAGTCATCTCTTCCATCTGCCACACAAATGACCACAATTAAAACCAAAACACTCCCACATTGTCCTCATCTTTTTCCACATAGACACTCCTCATAACCTCTGGCTGGAGTTTTTCATGAGGGGCACAGCCCAAGACAGTGGCCCAAATAAGCTTTCTTGCCCCTCATTTGCCTAAAGTCAGGGTGGCCTGGACACCCTTCCTGTGAACCAGGAGTGATTAAATAGGCCTGCCATTAATACTGCTCCACTTCTCCACTTTGAGGCCTTCTTACTGTGGGGTTTAGTTTCTTCTTTTTAAAAAAAAAAATTGAAATTTAATTGGAAAGTTAAAAAAAATTGTATTGCAGAATATTAAATTTCTTATGCAAAAGCCTTTATCTTGTTTGTGAGGGAAACCTTGATACCTTGCCAATCTGGTTATATGGAGACACTGAAAATTTCCTGTTACATACTACATGGATGAATGGCTACAGCACATCGTTTTTTCAAACTGAAAGGCAGATAACAGCAAGTAAGATAACAAATAAAAGCCAATTTTATTAAAAAATAAAGTTGTAAAATGTCTCAAATATTGGAAATTAAATTCCTTTTTTTTTCTTTTTTTTGGTTGTTCAAAAGCTCATGCTATATCATCTTTCATACATTTGACTCATTTGGGTTATGAACTCCCATTTTTACCCCTATACAAATCGCAGAATCACATCAGTTACACACTCACGTTTTTACATAATGGCATATTAGTGATTGTTGTATTCTGCTACCTTTCCTATCCCCTACTATCCCCCTCCCCTCCCCAACCATCTACCCTCTATACCTTATCTGCTATTGTTCAATTCTCTCCCTTGTTTCCCCCCCTTTCCCCTCACAACCTCTTATATGGAATTTTGTGTAACATTTAGTGTCTCCTACAATTTCCATATGCTTTCCATTCTCTCTCCCTTTCTCTCCCCCCACTCATCTCCATTTAGTGTTAATATTTTCCTCATGCTCTTCTTCCCTGTTCTGTTCTTATTTGCTCTCTTTATATCAAAGAAAACATTTGGCATTTGTTTTTTAAGGATTGGCTAGCTTTGCTTAGCATTATATGTTCTAATGCCATCCATTTCCCTTCAAATTCAATGATTTTTGTCATTTTTTAATGCTGCATAATACTCCATTGTGTATAGATGCCCCTTTTTTTATCCATTCGCCAATTGAAGGTCATCTAGTTTGGTTCCACAGTTTAACTATTATGAATTGTGCCGCTATGATCAGTGATGTGGCAGTATCCCTATAGTGCGCTCTTTTAAGATCCTCAGGGAATAGTCCGAGAAGTGAGATAGCTGGGTCAAATGGTGGATCCTTTCCCTGCTTTCCCAGGTATCTCCATACTGCTTTCCAAATTGGCCTCAACATTTTGCAGTCCCACCAGCAGTGTACAAGTGTACCCTTTTCCCCACATGCTCTCCAACACTTATTGTTGTTTGATTTCATAATGGCTGCCAATCTTACTGGAGTGAGATGGTATCTTAGGGTGGTTTTGACTTGAATTTCCCTAACTGCTAGAGATGGTGGGCATTTTTTCATGTTCTTGTTGATGGATTGTATGTCCTCCTCTGTGAAGTTTCTGTTCAGGTCCTTGGCCCATTTGTGGATAGGTTTATTTGTTATCTTATTGTTTAATTTTTGAGTTCTTTGTATATTCTAGATATTAGGGCTCTATCTGAAGTGTGAGGGGTAAAAATTTGTTCCCAAGATGTAGGCTCTCTATTTACCTCTCTTATTGTTTCTCTTGTTTCGAAAAAAACTTTTTAGTTTAAGTAAGTCCCATTTGTTGATTCTTGTTATTAACTCTTGTGCTATGGCTGTCCTATTAAAAAATTTGGAGCCCAACCCCACAGTATGTACATCGTAGCCAAATTTTTCTTCTATTAGATGCAGTGTCTCTGATTTTATATCTTGCTCCTTGATCCATTTAGAGTTAACTTTTGTGCATGGCGAGAGAAAGGGATTCATTTTCATTTTGTTGCATATGGATTTCCAATTTTCCCTGGACCACTTGTTGAAGATGCTATCCTTCCTCCATTGCATGCTTTTAGGCCCTTTTTCAAATATAAGAAAGTTGTACTTTTGTGGATTGGTTTCTGTGTCCTCTATTCTGTACCATTGGTCCAGCTGACTTTTGTGATACCAGTACCACGCTGTTTTTGTTACTATTGCTTTGTAGTACAGTTTGAACTCTGTTATCGCTATACATCCTGATTCACACTTCCTGCTTAGAATTGCTATTGCTATTCTGTGTCTATTGTTTTTCCATATGAAATTCATGATTGCTTTATATATTTCTACAAGAAATGCCATTGGGATTTTGATTGGCATTGCATTAAACCTGTAGAGAACTTTGGGTAATATCGCAATTTTGATGATGTTAGTTCTGCCTATACATGAACAGGGTACATTTTTCCATCTTCTAACATCTTCTTCTATCTCTTTCTTTAGAGTTATGTAACTTTCATTGTATAAATCTTTCACCTCTTTTTTTAGGTTGATTCCCAAGTATCTTATTTTCTATGAGGATATTGTGAATGGAGTGGTTTTCCTCATTTCAATTTCAGAAGTTTTGTTGCTGATATACAGGAATGCCTTTGATTTTTTCTTGTTGATTTTATATACTGGCACTTTGCTGAATTCATTTATTAACTCTAGCAGTTTCTTTGCATACCTTTTAGGGTTTGTTAAATATATTATCATGTCATCCTCAAATAGCGAATATTTAAGTTCTTCTTTTTCTATTTTTATGCCTTTAATTTCTTTTGTCTGTCTAATTGCTCTGGCTAGTATTTCAAGAACTAAACTGAATAGAAGTGGTGATAGAGGGCATCTCTGTCTTGTTCCAGATTTTAGAGGGAATGCCTTCAGTTTTTCTCCATTTAGGATGATGCTAGCCTGAGGTTTAGCATATATAGCTTTTACCATGTTGAGGTAAGTTCTTGTTATCCCTAATTTTTATAGTGTTTTGAACATAAAGGAATGCTGTACTTTGTCAAACGCTTTATCTACATCTATCGAGATGATCATATGGTTTTTGTCTTTAAGTCTATTGATGTGGTGGATTACATTTATTGATTTCCATAAATTGATCCAGGCTTGCATCCCAGGGATGAATCCTACTTGATCATGAAGCACAATTATTTTGATATGCTTTTGTATTCAATTCACCATGATTTTATTGAGAATTTTTGCATCCAAGTTTATTAGAGGTATTGGTCTGTAGTTTTCTTTCTTTGAAGTGTCTTTGTCTGGTTTTGGAATCAGGGTGATGTTGGCCTCATAGAATGAATTTGGAGGAACTCCTTCTTTTTCTATTTTTTGAAATTCCTTGAAAAGTATTGGTATTAATTCTTCTTTGAGGGTTTTGTAGAACTCCACTGAATACCTATCCGTTCCAGGACTCTTTTTGGTTGGTTGTCTTTTGATGGTTTCTTATTTTTCTTCCTTTGTTATTGGTCTATTTAAATTGTGGGTGTCTTCCTGACTCAATCTGGGCAGATCATATGACTTAAGAAATTTATCGATATCTTCTTTATCTTCTATTTTATTGGAATATAGGGTTTCAAAATACTTTCTAATTATCTTCTGTGTTTCTGTAGTGTGTGTTGTGATATTTCCATCTTTATTCCATTTGTTAGTAATTTGAGTTCTCTCTCTTCTTCTCTTCGTTAGCATGGCTAAGGGCCTGTCGAACATATTTATTTTTTCAAAGAACCAACTCTTATTTATTTCAATTTTTACAATGTAGATTTTTTGTTTCAATTTCATTGATTTCTCCTCTAATTTCAATTATTTCTTGTCTTCTACTACATTTGATGTTGTTTTGCTCTTCCTTTTCTAGGTTTTTGAGGTGTAGTGTGAGTTCATTTATTTGTTGTTGTTTTTTTCTTTTTTTGAGGAAAGAATTACAAGAAATGAATTTCCCTCTTAAAACGGCTTTCATTGTGTCCCATACAATCCGGTATGTTGTGTCTCTATTGTCATTTGTCTCTAAGAATTTTTTTATCTCCTCCTTTATGTCTTCTGTAACCCACTGATCATTCAGTAACATATTGTGCATTTTCCATGTGATGTAGAATTTTTCCTTCCTTTTTTTTTCATTGATTTAAAGTTTCAATCCATTATGATCAGATATGCTGCATGGTATTATCTCCATACCTTTATATTTACTAAGAGTTTCCCTATTGCATAATATATGGTCTATATTGGAGTAGGATCAATGTGCTGCTGAGAAGAACGTGTATCCACTTGATGATGGTTGATATATTTTATATATGTTGGTTACGTCTAGGTTATTGATTGTGCTATTGAGTTCTATAGTATCTTTATTCAGCTTTTGTCTGGAGGAAGGCAAGAGACTTCATCCACTATGACTGCCCTTTTTGCCATTTTAGTTTTGGATGCACACATGGGATCTTTCTTTAGATCCATCAGGTGCTGAGAATCTAAGCCACAGGCTCACACAGGGCCAAGATGCAGATTCAGAAACATCCCTTTCCAAAGCAATTAAGCAAAGAGCCACAGGTGATGCCCATTTATTTCCATTTGAAAACTGTTTTCTTCAGTCTTCACAAAGGGGTTGCCGGAGGCAAAGACCTTCCTGACATTCAGGGCAACAGACAGGGAAGCAAAAGGCCCAAAGCAGGGTTTCTCCACTGAGATTTAATGGTCACACTGATATCTGAGTTTTCTGAGATACTCGCCATTCCCTTCAGCTATCCAGTACATTGCCATGTCACAGTGCTTGGGGTGGTACATATCTTGGACACAAAACCATGAGCGTATTCTAGAGAGTGGCCAGAATTCAGGAAGAAAACAGGAACATAGGAAGATGGCGAGTGTTGCCCATTTATAAGGCAAGCTGCAGTTCATTCATAAATTGCACAGGATGAATGCTGGGAAGCTTTCTAGTAGACGGGACAAATCCCTTGATGCATTTTCTTTTCTAATGTCTACAACCACGGACACAATGGGATATATAGACAAAGAAACACTCGCCTTGTCAAATGACTTACTAGAAACAGTCCACTCCAAAACTAACAAACCACCTTTCCTACCTATTCTGAGAACAGGAGACAAAACAACAAACCCACAACCACACCCACAAAGGCACCTCCTTCCCCCAGTAGGTCTCTGACTATCCAGAGTGTCCTCTGACTGGTGGGCCATGATATATTCCCCCATATTGGGGTGTCCTGTCTCTGATCTGGTCTCCGTGGCCAACTCTGTGATGCTGTCAGAAGCCAGCGATGAGCCACTACCTGCTTTCTCAGGAAAGGCCCCTCTTCAGATCTTCCTGGCATTTGGCCAACCTCACATCAGTATGTACCAAGAAAGACTGACTCTGTCCTTGGTAAATCCAAACAAGTTTGACCACTGGGACTTGCACTGGGACTGGCTTTGGGTGCCTGGCTTCCTGGATCCCATGTTCAGAGAGTTTCATCACCAAGGAAGTAAGTTGAGTTCATTTCCTTCAGGAACTGAATGAGGTCACTACCCTGGCAACCACATTTTCCTAACAGTTCCTTCCGAGGGTCCCATCAGATGGAGGCTGCACTTACTTGCTCTGACATTTTCACAAGTTAGAATGGTATATCAACCATAGGCACCCGGGATCAACTCTCCACACAGGCCTGGTTTGGTCCATCTTCACTACATTAAGAAAAGAGAGGCTGATTCAGACACATCCTTTCATCATGACCAGGATGTTTTCAATGTAAAATGACTTTTGCTCTCTCAGGTCCCTCATAGCTGCCTACATCTTCTCCAGGGATTATTTCTGCATGGACTTTTGATGTTGTCAGCTGGTGGAAGATCCCCTACCTTCCTGTATTGTAAGACCAACTCTGTTCCTGCTCTTCTGTAAATGAGATTGAGGGAACAGTGTATGGTTAGGGTTAATAGCATGTTCGATTTGGGTTAGGAATAATTATGCTGGATGAATAATGGTATTGGGAACCTCTGATATTTATAAGAATATAGACGTGAAATATATGTATGAGAACAGAGATCTAGGAAAGATTTGAAGCCCAGATAGGAATTGAAACCACGATTGGTATACTTAGCTTGAATTATGTTCTGCACCGAGGTCTCAGATAAATCGATATACAATGGCATAGGACCGTGTACCTCGGATGTTTGAATGTAGAAGAGAACATGCAGTCAAAAAGGGATAGTCTGTAGGATTAGGAAGATAGTCAGTAGGTTTAGGAAGAATAGTGAGTATAGGAGTTGGACCAAAAGTTCTTTAGCAATAGGGTTTCAGATAGAGAGTGAATGTAAATGTCAGCACATTTGAAGTTACAGTCACAATGATGAACTGGGGACAATATGTAGAAAAGCAGATATCAATAGGGACATTAAGAAATCAGGCATAGTATAAAGTGAGTGATAGGATTAGATATTTTCAAAAGGATTGAGGTTGAATATATAATCTTAGGAAAAAACAAATATGTAGTAACAAAGAGGATTGACAATTGAGAGCATTACTCAACCTGGACAGATGTTTTTAATAATCCATGCTCACTTTCCATTTAGGCTTTGGTACAATTATAAGTGTGACCTTTGCATTTTGTGTCCAGAATACTACTGTGATAAATGTATATGTATATCAGGTGACATGAGTCTTTCTTCCACCATTATGGGGAGCAATATCCTGAAAACTTATAAATTAGTACTGGGGATACGAAAAGGTGTACCCTGTGTTGATGATTATTCAGATGATGCATGAATAGACCATATTGTGAATAAAGTATATAACTGGTTCCAACTTTAAATAATGGATTGAATTTGCATCTGAAAAAAAATATATGAAATCTTATATTGATATACATACATTCATTCCAACCTGTTATATATGTAATGGTAATATTAGGGTTACAGTTTATCATGAAGAGTGAGTTTTGCTTGAACAATGATAATGGAATCGAAAATAATGTGTTTAGAATGAAGTCAAGTGAAAAGACCAGTAGAGAAATATGGAGGAATACATGTGTTCTGAAATAGTAAGTAATTGAAAGTGAACCAAATGCCTATAAATTTGTGAAGTTGTGAATGAAAAAAATATATCCTATGATGTACATAAACTGAAGAAATTTTAATGTACCAGTGTTTAATAAAAATGAACTTCAAAATACACATCATGTTCCATAGAAATCTATTTGCATTGATGTTAAACTGGGTCAGTTACAGTAGAAATATTAGGATTTGTAAGCACCATTCACTGAACTTAGTTTTCAGTAGTAGGAAACCAATATGTATTTCAGGTGGTTGAGTATTTCTTAGAATAATCTTGTGTAAAGTTGATTATACACCCAAATACATGAATACGAATGAATTTAGGGAGTGTATAATAAGATACATATATTTCATATTTTGGAAATTCTGGAGAATATATATATATATATATATATATATATATATATATATATATATACACACACAAATACACACACAAACACACACACACAAATTAATATCTAGAAATATATATGCCAATTGAAATTCATCATAAAATATAATTCATCCACATATCCAAAAATATTCATTTTACTTAACATGGATTTATGTATAATGTTTTTTACTAGGAAGCTCACCCATAGGTTGAATTTTCAGTTCAATCAGTATTTAGGGGGAGTCATCTCTTTTCACAATTTTTATATTCCAATGTCAGTGAGCTCACAAGAATGTACGTGGGATACCAGGTAGGATAGTATATGTGCATAAAAAATACATGTGCTGAATAGGATACAGAGAAAGGGAGGCAGGAATTTACATATGTGATAACTTTAAAAACTCATGAAGAAATATTATAATAAAAAGTTGACTAGATTTAAAACACATACTCTTGATAAAGCAGAAGGCAAATACAAGTATACACCATGCTTCCTATGAAAGGACTGTATTTCTATTCAGTTAGGTTTCTTTTTCTCCATCATATTAGGATTAGTAGTCAGATTCTAGTAGGGTATGGGTTGGTGTCAGGGATTCAGTATTTCAAATGGAAAATAGAAAAATTAATCTAATGTGTATGCAAACATGTACTACAGGAACAACTTCCCACTCTCTTCCAGAACAATGGCTTGACATAACCATCACTCCAAGTAAGACACAATTAGAGGAGAGGAGTTAGAAAATCTGTGAATACATATGAGAAATGTAAAATGCTCAGAAGTTCACAACACTGGAAGTAGAAGAACAGTTTCCAAAAGTAAGGGAGAGGGTAAACACTTCACAAACATGGAGCTCTGCTGGCCTAAAGACTTCTTGAGAAACTTCCTCTGTGGTTGGGCACATGAAATATTTGTAATTGTCAGGAAATTTAGTTTCGTTTGTAGTGACACCATGAAATCTGGGTCTGCATCTATGTGACCTGGAGGACATGGTTCCTTATTTTCTAATGAAAATGAGGCAGCAGTTCTGAATTCTCTCTTTGTAGGTAAACTGTGGCCACTGGGACCTAAGTGTCTTCCGGTGTGGTCTGTGAAGCCATTTGGTCATGCTCAAATTTTCAGGGTGTTTCTTACTCCTGAACTGGGAGTTTCGTATTAGATTCATGAAATACAAGGAGTTCAACTGGGACACAATGATAGAGGGAGTTCTGTCACGTGTGGTTTGTCATGGTCGACAAGAGAATGTACGAACCAGGCTTTAATCCCACATAGCTTTCCCACTTGACTATAGCAACCTGATTCTGAACATTGCCCTGAAACCTCTCCATATAAAAAGATGCCTTTACATATAAGGGTCGGCTGCCTGCACCATGTCAGTCGCAAGTCTTTTGGAAGCCAATGGAAGATCCAGGTGATCCTACCAAAAATATTTATTTACACACCTACAGTCCACTGCTCTATGCCCACTACTCAGCAGGCTCCAACTTACTGGCATCTCTGTTCTACAACATTTTCACGAAACCCAGTCAATCAAGGCACAGTTTGGTACCATCATGATCAGCAACAGGACATTCAAAGTTTATCCAGTGCCACCTGGTCATGGAAATTTCAAAAATTTCATGGTATTTATCTAGCCATTTTTCAAGGATGAAGTTGCAGGCACTGTGGGTTTCAATTAATTCAGGAACCATTAAATGGTGAGGAAGCTCATTTCAATGAAAGCTCTGGAGATCACTCACGGGGAAGGCTTCCCAAAGAGTGGCCAAAAGGTCACATGAATCCAGGCCCATTGAGGTATACAAAGTGAGATCCATGTGTGTTTGTATTCTCAACTAAGGGTCCCAAGTCTTTAAGAATTAAATCATGTGATATCCTGGCTCAGAATCCCCGAGCACTGTGGAAAAGCCATCCTGGGCCTAGATCTCAGATTACAAGGGTGATTCTCATGCGTGACCTCCTAAAATCCCAACACTATTTTTTGCAATACTTCTCTGAGGTCAGTTCCAGAACTCAGTCTCTAAGGGTAATCACACCAGAGTTCAAGCTCCAGTGGACACAGTCATCTCTTCCAACTACCACACAATTGACCACAATTAAAACCAAAACACTCCCATATGGCCCTCATCTCCTTCCATATAGACACTCATCATAACCTCTGGCTGGAGGTTTCCATGAGGGGCGCAGACCAAGACAGTATCCACAATAATCTACCTTGCCCCTCATTTGCCTAAAGTCAGGGTGGCCTGGACACGCTTCCTGTTAACCAGGAGTGATCTAATAGGCCTGATGTTAATACTGTTCTGCTTGTCCAATTTGAGGCCTACTGACTGTCAGCTATTGATTCTTTATGTGAATTGGAGTCATGAGAAAACCCAAGCACCTATGGGCTAGCCTCTGCAGGTTTTGAAGAACTCGTTTGACCCAAAGGATTCCTATTCTCACTTGATGGAGGTCAGGAACCTTACAGAGGAAGGCGAGAGACTTCATGCCAATGACTGCTCTTTTGGCCATTTTGGTTTTGAATGCACGCATGGGAAATTTCTTTAGATCCCTCAGGTGCTGAGAATCTAAGCCACTGCCTCATACAGAGCCAAGGGGCTGATTCAGACACATCCATTTTCAAAGCAGTTAAGGAAAGAGCCACATGTATGCCCAATAATTTCCATTTGAAAACTGTTTTCTTCAGGCTTCACAAAAGGGTGGCCTGAGTCAAAGACCTTCCTGAAATTCAGGAAAACAGAACAATAGGTAAGCAAATGGTCCAAAGCAGGGTTGCTCCACTGAGAATTTCCTGGTCACACTGATACTTGAGTTTTCTGAGATGCTTGCCATTTCTTTCAGCTATCCAGTACATGGCCAGTCACAGAGCTTGAAGGTGGTACATATCGTGAACAAAAAACCATGGTCCTATTCTGTACAGTGGCCAGAATTCAGAAAGAAAACAGGAACTTAGGAATATAGCAGGTGTTGCGCATCAATAGGGCAAGCTACAGTCCATTCATAAATGGGGCAATTTGAATGCTGAGAAGCTTTCTACTAGACAGGACACATCCATTGATGCATTCTCTTTTCTAATGCATACAACCACGGACACAGTGAAATACTGAGACATAGAAACACTCGCCATGTCAAAAGACTTACTAGAAACACTAAACTTCAATCCAAACAAACCGACTTTAATACCTATTCTAGGAAAATGAGACAAAACCACAAACCCACAACCACACCCACAAAGGCACCTCCTTCCCCCAAGTAGGTCTGTGACTATCCAGAGTGTCCTCTGACTTGTGGGCCAGAATATGTTCCCCCAAATTGGCCTGTCCTGTCTCAGATCTGGTCTCCTTGGCCAACTCTGTGAAGTTCTCAGTAGCCAGTGGTGAGCCACTACCTGCTTTCTCAGGAAAAGCCCCGCTTCAGAGATTTCCTCTCATTTGGCCTTCCTCACATCTGTAGGTACCAACAAAGACTGACTCTGTCCTTGCTGAATCCAAACAAGTGAGACCACTGGGACTGGGACAGGGACTGGCTCTGGGTGCCTGGCTTCCTGGATCCCAAATTCAGAGAGTTCCATCACCAAGGAAGTTAAGTGAGGTCGCTTCCTTCAGAAATTGAATGAGGTCACTGTCTTGGCAACCACTTTGTCCTAACTGTTGCTTTCAAGGGTCCCATGATACGGAGGCTGCCCCTACTTTCTGTGACACTTTCACAAGTTAGAATGGTATATCAACAATAGGCACCCAGGAATAGATCTCCACACAGGCCTAATTTGGTCCAACTTCTCTACGTTAAGAAGAGAAGCTGATTCATACACAACCTTTTATCCTTACCAGGTTGTTTGCCATGGAAGATGACTTTTGGTCTCTCAGGTCCTTCATAGCTGCCTACCTCTTCTCCAGGGATCATTTCTGCATGGACCTTTGAGGTTCTCAGCAGGTGGAAGATTCCCTACATTTCAGTATTGTAAGATCAACTCTTTCCCTGCTCTTCTGTAAAGTTAGATTGAGGGAACAGTGTATGGTTATGGTTAATAACATGTTCGGTTTGGGTTAGAAATCATTCTGCTGGATGAATAATGGTATTGGGAACTTGCTATGTGTATAAGAATATATAGGTGAAATATATGTATGAAAACAGAAATCTAAGTATGATTTGAAGTCCAGAAGGGCATTGGGCTCTTGATTTGGATATGCAGCTTTGAATTACGTTCTGCAGAGGTGTCTCAATTAAATCGATATACAATGCCATAGGACCTTGTACCTTGGATGAATTAATGTAGAAGGAACATCTAGTCGAAAAGGGATAGTCCGTAGTGAAAGGTTAATAAAATAGGTACTTGTCACTTCCTGTTTTTCTGTATGCTTAACAAAACACTGTTGAAATCTTGAGAAATGTTTGCTAATCTTGTTTCCAGAATGTTCTGTTCCCAACTGCCAAACTGCAGAATGTACTCCCTCACTCAGTGTCATGCAAACTGCCCACATGCCCTCACCCATTAGTAAACTTCCCTCTCTTCCCTCTCCAAGGAAAGTATATAAGCTGTGCTTAAGGTGTTCTCAGGGCTCTCTGCTCTATTTAAGTGAGTTCTGAGCCACAGCATGCTGAACCCCAAATAAACTCATTGCTGTTGCATGAGACAGACTCTTGGTGGTCTCTTCCTTCGACACTCGCCCGACCTTTACATATTGAGGTTCCACCGAGTTCTGGCAGTGGCAGACGAGAGACCCCAATGGGCTCCTCTCGGAGCAAGTAAGGCGCCTCTTTCTGGTTTCAGGTTTCATGTTAGGGCTTGGCAAAATCTCTGGCGATGAAGAGCCTGAGCTCCCTCCGAAGGTGGCTGAGAGACGTGTCACGGAGACACAGGGCACCTCCCTGGGGGACGCCGCAGAAAACTCGGGAAATTAAGGAACAATAGTCTCCTCAACTCAGTGATATTTTGTTTCAGATTCGGTATTGTCATCCCATCGGGTTTTGCCGGCTACTCATTCCTGGTTTCAGTGTTTGACGTCCATTGCCTGTGTTTATGGTCTTGTCTTATCTGTGTCATGTGTCCTTGCTTTTGCTGTTTGTGTACCTTTCATTATGAAACAGAGCAGTTCAATGCCTCTGTCCCTGACCCTTGATCACTGGAACAAAGTCCGCTTAAGAGCTCATAATCTTTCTTGTTTTAGTAAAATGCTGGACCTGGCAGAATCTCTGTGCCTCAGAATGGCCCACCTTTGAATTCGGATGGCCCCTAGAAGGATCTTTCTACTTCACACTAATTTAAAAATTCAGAGATATTATCTCAGCCGGGGACACATAGCCATCTGGATCAACAGCCATATATCTTAACTTGGCAGAACATCTGCAAATCTCCTCCTCCATGGGTGAAGCCTTTCCTTGCCCCTGCCTCTGCTCCTACTCCTTCCCCCATGATCTCTCAAACCCTCTCAACCTCCTCCTCCTCCACCCCCTGTTCTCCCCGAGTCACAGATTTGACTCTACTGGACTCTTCTTCTCTTACTAATCCCCTGCCCTTGTCCCCTAACCCACAACACCCTCGAATGGATTTCCCTGCTTCTGACTCAGCCTCTTTACCATTGGAGGAAGCTAAGCCGGTAATAGGGTCTGATAATGGACCGGTGTTCATGGCCCAGGTAAGTCAGGGGTTAGCCAGGAACCAGGGAATTAATTGGAAGTTATATTGTGCTTATAGATACCCGAGTTCAGGACAGGCAGATAGAATAAATTGAACCATTAAAGAGACCTTAAGAAAATTAAACTTACAGCATAAAAGATTAGACTATGCTCCTGCCTTATGCAATGTTTCATGCAAGAAATACTCCCTCTGTTTCTTTGAGTAACCTTAGCCCCTGTGAAATTCTCTATTGTTGCCCTCCTGCAGTAAGGGACCTAAGCCCGACTCAAAGACCTAACCATTCCATCCACACCCCCTTGCTTGACAGACTTAAAGCTCTAAAAAGAACTCAGTGATACCTGTGTAAACAGCTGGCCACTGCCTATCAAACTGGGGACAAAGGGACTCCACATCGATATCAAGTAAGAGACTTCATCTACGTAAGACGACATCAGGTATCATGCTTGAAACCCCGCTGGAAAGGATCATAGTCGGTGCTACTTATAACACCTTCAGTGGTAAAGGTAGACGGAATCAATTTCTGGATCCATGCCTCTCATCTCAAGCCTGCGCCCTGTCCAGACTCTGGCTGCAAACTGGAAAAGACTGGTAAAACCTTCAAATTGCGTATTCGCCATGTGGATAAGTCTGTGGACTCTCTCCTTGGCCACAAGTAGTCCTAAGCCACATCAGTCCATTCAGCAGTGATGGCTGATCACAAATCCTACTGGAAAAGAAGTATAATCTATCTCGCATACAGCCCCCTGAGGGACCTGGTGGCCATCACTCCTCCCAGACATTTGTCAGCTGGCTATAGGTCTTACCTATTGGGATATCCCTGATGAAGAGGATACCACTAAAATTCCATTAAATTACTTCTGTACCATAGATAATGGAAACAAACATTATGGATGAAGGGACATGCAAGCCAGATGCAGGTTTGCTAGCCTAGATTACTATGTTTGCCGGGCAGACTCTCAAAGCCACAGTCACGGCTGTGTGGGGGGAAAGCCGACTTCTTCTGTAAGTCATGGGGATGTGAGCAAACAGGGGCTGCCTGATGGAACCCAAACTCCTCATCAAATTCAGTACACATCATTGGCCATATTACCAATTAGATAAGAAGAACCGATGGCCCCCAGAGGGGTCTCTAGATCCTCAAATTCTGCGTGACCTTTTCCCTCCTTCACTCACATCCTGAACTATGCTTCTCCAATAGATCCTCACCCTCAGCCTTCTGCTCCAGACACTCTGCTGTCACTCCCACCTCAGCAACCTGATTTCTCCCCTCCAATTACTAGATCAAAAACCCAAACCTCTGCCGGTTCTCAGACCATTGCCTCCTTGCTGAGGCAGCAGTTACTGAAGTACCCCTCCACCCACTCACTCCTCTCTTGTCCTGTCAGTGCCCACACCGGGTCCCGCCAGGTCTTCTTACCAGCTAAACCAAAGCTCAAACCAGCTGAGGAGAGCCCTCAGTCCCCTATCTAAGATGTAATAAAAATGGCCTTTAAAGTTGGTTTGTCATCACTGAAAACAGTTTACTAATAATTAAACGTCCCTCATATGCGTTTTGAGATACTCACTCCCATCATCCTCTCTGCTCTACCTGTTCTACTGCTCAAGTTTTTGTTGCTAGGAAAATCTCAAACCCATTTCCCATTATTCTTTTACATCTCTCCTTCCTCATTATCAGATCCACAGAGCTGATCTCAGCCCACCTTCCCCGTCTTCCCCCTCTGCACTAGGCCCACAGAAAAGTCTTAACTGACCTTCTCCAGAAGTCTTCACCATGGCTGACTTTAGGACTTTCAGCAAAAGAGTCCCTATAAAAGAGTTCAATGTAGATAAACTTCCTCTTTTCGTGTTGCCCTGTTCTACTTGGCCAGTGGCTAAAAAAATCAGCACTTCTCAGGTAGACACCCTTTTACTAGTTTTTCACAAAATATGTGAACAAGGCCTCTGTCCTTGAGCTGGGGATTCACAGAGATGGCTACATTTCTAAGATAAAGAAGTTACCAACTGGTCTCCATGGTAACAGCTGGCAGGGGTAAAATAAGAAAGGGAAGAAAAAGCTCTCCCCCTCCCAGGTGTCCTTTAAAAGTTAACTTGCCCAGAACAGGGGAAAAACAGGAACAAATGCTGCGTTTTTGAACTTCTGCAGACTGTGAGCTTCTGAGCACCTTCCCTTACATGTTGGGTACAAAATTCTGAAACTACCTAAACTTGAGTTTCAGGGGATTAATTGATTACAACAGAAGCAATGCCCTCTGAATCCGGTTGCAACCAAATAGGACTGTTTCCCTGTCTTTAGTGCTATCTTAGGTGCCTTGCCTTGTCCGTCCTTACAACAGAATAATTCTATATACTTAAACCTTGTTTATGTTTTCATGAAATTGTCAACAGATGTGATTAATCGTGTAATGGTGCAGATGTTTCCCAGAGTGCTCTATTATGAAGCAGGTTCATTTGAAGATCAAATAGGGGGACATACAACCAGGTTCCACTGGGAGCATATATCCCTCACTTTAGCCATCATATTAGGAATAGGATTTGCTGCACGGGTGGGCCCAGGAACCACTGCCCTTGTCCATGTGACACAATAAATGACCCAATTAGAAGCAGCAATAGACCAAAACTAAGATATTAGAAACCACCATCAGAGCTTTGCATGAAACTTTAACCTTTCTCTCTGAAGTTGTTTTACAGAACAGTTGAGGTTTGGACCTCCTCTTCATTAAAGAAGGGGGCCTTTGTGCTGCATTGAGGGAAGAATGTTGTTTTTATGCCGAACATACTGGAGTTGTAATAAAATCTATGAGTAAATTAAAAAGACACATTAAAGAGCATCAACAAGAGAGAGAGAGAGACCCAAAAAGGGTTGTTTGAGTCTTGGTTCACACAGTGCCCCTGGTTAACTACGTTTTTATCAACCCTGGCCGGTCCAATAATAATCCTCATATTATTGATAACTATAAAACCCTGTTTTCTCAACCGTGTAATTTCTTTTCTCCAGGCTCAAATTGGACGAGTTAAACTTATGGTAATACCCCACTAGGAGACATAGAATGTGAAACCCCCCAATGATAATTTTTATGTTTAAAAGTAGCCAGAAAAAGAAGTGAGGAATGAAAGGTTAATAAAATAAGTACTTGTCACTTCCTGTATTTCCCTATGCTTAACAAAAAACTGTTGAAATCTTCAGAAATGCTTGCAAAACTTGTTCCCAAAATGTGCTGTCCCCAACTGCCAAACTACAGAATGTACTCCCTCACCCAGTTGCATGCAAACTGCCCACTCGTCGTGACCCATCAATAAACTTCCCTCCCTGCCTTCTCCAGGGAAAGTATACAAACTCTACTTAAGCTATTCTCAGGGCTATCTGCTCTATTAAAGTGAGCTCTGAGCCCCAGCATGCTGGAAACCCAATAAACCTTTTGCTGTATCATGAGTACTCTGTTGGTCGTCTCCTTCTCCGAAGCTTGCCCGACATTTACTTGGATGATTGAATGTAGAAGAGAACATCCAGTGAAAAAGGTATAGTTGGTAGGATTAGGAAGATAGTCAGTAGGTTTAGGAAGAAGAGTGAGTATAGAATTTAGAACAAAAGTTCTTTAGCAATACGGTTTGAGTTAGAGAGTGAATGTAAATGTGAGCACAATTGAAGAGTCAGTCACAATGATGAACTGGGGTAAATATGTAGGAAAGCAGATATCAATAGAGACATTATGAAATCAGGGAAATTACAAAGTGAGTGACAGGACTAAATATTTTGAAAAGGATTGAGTTTGAATGTATAATCTTAGGAAAAAACAAATATGTAGACACCAATAGGATTGATATTTGAGAGCATTAGGCAAATTTCAGGTGCATGAATATTTCTGAGAATAATCTTGTGAATAGTTGATTATAAATCCAGATACATGAACATGAATGAATTTAGGGAGTGTATATGAGACACATATATTTCATTTTTTGAAATATCTGGAGAGTGTGTATATATATATATATATATATATATATATATATATATATATATACACACACACACACACACAAAACACACACAGACAAAAAAGTAGCAATATATATGTCAATCAAAATTCATCATATAATATATATTATCCACAGATCTAAAAATATTCATTTTACTGAACATGGATTTATGTATAATGTTGTTCAACTAGAAAGCTCACCCATATGTTGAATATTCAGTTTCAATGGGGTTTAGTAGGAGTGATCTTTTCTCTCAATTTGTATCTGCCAAGTCAGCCACCTCACAAGAATGTACGTGTGGTA
This sequence comes from Callospermophilus lateralis, assembly GCF_048772815.1. Classification (NCBI taxonomy): domain Eukaryota; kingdom Metazoa; phylum Chordata; class Mammalia; order Rodentia; family Sciuridae; genus Callospermophilus; species Callospermophilus lateralis. The sequence continues at coordinate 356,176 of NW_027514443.1, read as the reverse complement.
CCAGGTAGCCAACCTGATTCTGAACATTGCCCATAAACCTATCCATATAACAAGATGCCTTTACATATAAGGGTCTGCTTGCTGTACCCTGTCAGTCACAAGGCATTTGCAAGCCAATGGCAGATCAACATGGCCCCACCACACATGTTTTATCACACACCTTCACACCACTGCTCTAGGCCCACTAATGAGCAGGCTCCAACTTACTGGCATCACTGTTCTACACAATTTTCATGAAACAAAGTCAGTCAAGGCACTGTCTGGTACACTGATGGTCAGCAACAGGATATCCAAAAGTTCTCCAGTGCCACCTGGTCATGGGAATTTCAAAAATTTCATGGTATTTATCAAGCCATTTGTCGAGGATGAAGTTGGAGGCTCTTTGGGTTTCAATTTATTCAGGAACCATTAAATGTTGAGGAAGCTCATTTCAATGAAAGCTCTAGAGAACACTCACAGGCAAGACTTCCCAAAGTGTGGCCAAAAGGTCACATGAAGCCAGGCCCATTGAGGTCTACAATGTGAGGTCCATGTGTGTTTTGACTCTCAACTGTGGCTGCAAAGTCTTTCAGAATAAAATCATGTGATATCCTGGATGAGATTCCCAGTGCTCTGGGAAAAGCCACCCTGCACCTAGATCTCAGGTTCCAAGGGCGACTCTCATGCATGGCCTAGTAAAAACCAAACACAATTCATGAAAATACTTCTCTGAGGTCAGTTCCAGAATTCATTCTCTAAGAGGAATCACAACAGAGTTCAAGCCCAGGTGGACCCAGTCTTTTCTTCTAAGTGCCACACAAATTACCACAATTCCAAACAAAACGCTCCCACATAACCCTTTTCTTCTTCCATATAGACACTCATCATAACCTCTGGATGGAGGTTTCCATGAGGGGCGCAGGACAGGACAGTGTCCAAAATAACCTCCCTTGCCCCTCATTTGCCTAAAGTCAGTGTGGCCTGGAAATCCTGACTGTGAAACAGGAGTGATCAAATCGGCCTGCCGTTAATACAGTTTGGCTTCTCCAATTTGAGGCCTACTGACTGTAGGGTTTAGATTCTTCATGTAAATTGGGGTCATGAGAAAACCTAAGCACCTATGGGATAGCCTCTGCAGGGCTTTGAAGAACTCTTTTGAAACAAAGGATCCCTATTCTCACTTGATGGATGTCAGGAACCTTAGAGAGTAAGGCGAGAGTCTTCATAAACAATGACTGCTCTTTTGGCCATTTTGGTTTTTAATGCACCCATGGGATCTTTCTTTAGATCCATCAGGTGCTGAGAATCTAAGCTACAGCCTAACACAGGGCCAAGAGGCTGATTCAGACACATCCCTTTCCAAAGCAATTAAGCAAAGAGCCACAGGTGTTGCCCATTCATTTCCATTTGAAAACTGTTTTCTTCAGGCTTCACAAAGGGGTGGCCTGAGGCAAAGAACTTCCTGACATTCAGGGCAACAGAACAATAGGTAAGCAAAAGGCCCAAAGCAGGGTTTCTCCACTGAGATTTAATGGTCACACTAATATCTGATTTTTCAGAGATGCTCGCCATTCCTTTGAGCTATCCAGTACATGGTCATGGCACACAGCTTGGAAGTGGTACATACCTTAGACATAAAACCATGAGCCTATTCTGGAGAGGGGCAGAAGTCCAGAAGAAAACTGAAACTTAGGAAGATTGCAGGTGTTACCCATCGAAAAGGCAATCTGAAATCCATTCATAAATTGGACAGGATGAATGCTGGGAAGCTTTCTACTAGACAGAACACATCCATTGATGCATTTTCTTTTCTAATATCTGCAACCACGGACACAGTGGGATACACAGACTTAGAAACACTCGCCTTGTCAAATGACTTACTAGAAACAGTTCATTCCACACCAAAAAAAGCGCCTTGCCTACCTATTCTCTGAACATGAGACAAAACCAGAAACCCACCCCCACACCCACAAAGGCACCTCCTTCCCCCAAGAAGTTCTGTGACTATCCGGAGTGTCCTCTGACTGGTGAGCCATACTATATTCCCATGGAATGGCCTGATCTGTCTCAGATCTGGTCTCCTTGGCCAACTCTGTGCAGGTGTCAGGACCCAGAGGTGAGCAACTACCTGCTTTCTCAGGAATGACCCCTCTTTAGAGCTTTCCTGGCATTTGGCCATCCTCACATTAGTAGGTACCAAGAAAGACTGACACTGTCCTTGGTAAATCCAAACAAGTGAGACCACTGGGACTGGGACTGGGACTGGCTCTGGGTGCCTGGCTTCATGAATCCCAAGTTCAGAGATTTCCATCACCAAGGAAGTGAGGTGAGGTCACTTCCTTTAGGAACTGAATGAGGTCACTGCCTTGGCAACCACTTTGTCCTACCAGTGGCTTCCAAGTGTCACATGAGAAGGAGGCTGCCCCTACTTCCTGTGACACTTTCACAATTTAGAATGGTATACAACCATAGGCACCCAGAAACAGCTACCCACACAGGCCTGGTTTGGTCCATCTTCTCTAAATTAAGATGTGAGAGGCTGATTCAGACAGAACCCTTCATCCTGAACAGGTTGTTTGCCATTGAACATGACTTTTGTTCTCTCAGGTCCTTCATAGCTGCCTACATCTTCTTCAGTCAACATTTCTGCATGGAACTTTGAGGTTCTCAGCAGGTGGAAGATCCCCTACTTTCCTGTATTGTAAGACCAACTCTGTCCCTCCTCTCTGTAAATTTAGAATGAGGGAACAGTGTATGGTTAGGGTCAATAACATATTTGACTTGTGTTAGGAATCATTCTGCTGGATGAATAATGGTATTGGGAACCTGCAAAATTTATAAGAATATATATTTGAAATATAAGTATGAAAACATAAATCTAGTTACGATTTGAAGCAAGAAAGGGCATTGGGCCCTTCTTTGGGATATTTAGCTTTGAATTACATTCTGCATTTTAGTCTCAGATAAATCTATACACAATGGAATAAAACCTTGCACCTCAGATGCCTGAATGTCGAAGAGAACATCCAGTCAAAAATGGATAGTCGGTAGGATTTGGAAGATAGTAGGTTTAGGAAGAAGAGTGAGTCTTCGAGTTGGACCAATAGTTTTTTAGCAATAGGGTTTCGTTTAGAGAGTGAATGTAAATGTCAGCACATGTGAAGAGTCAGTCACAATGATGAACTGGGGAAAATATGTAGGAAAGCAGGTCTCAATAGAGACATTAGGAAATCAGACAAATTATAAAATGCGTGATAGGATTAGACATTGTCAACAGGGTTGAGGTTGAATATATAATCATAGGAAGAAACAAATATATAGTCCCCAACAATATTGACACTTGGGAGAATTAGGCATCCTGGACAAGGATGTTTTTAGTAATATATACTCACTTTCACTTTAGGGTTTGGTACAATCATAAGTGTGACCTTTGCATTTTTGTCCAGAATATTACTGTGATAAAATGTATATGTAGATCAGGTGACATGAGTATTTCTTCCACCATTATGGGAAGCAATATTTTAAAAGCCATAAATTAGTATTGGGTATACAAATAGGTGTACCCTGTGTCAATGAATATAGAGATGATGCATGAATAGATGGTACTGTGAATAAATAATATAACTGGATCCAACTTTAGAAATTGGAATTAGAATAAATTGATATCTGAAAATATACAGGAAATATTATATTGATATTGGTATACATACATTCATTACAACCAATTATAAGTCTAATGGTAATATTAGGGTTATGGTTTATCATGAAGAGGGTGTGTGAGTTTTTCTTCAAAAGTGATTATGGAAATAGAAAATAATGTGTTTGTTAAGAAGTCTCATGAAACGACCAGTCGAAAAACCTGGAGGACTACATGTGTTCGGAAGCAGGAAGTGATTGAAAGTGAAACAAATGTCTTTAATTTTGAAATTTTGGGTGAAAAATTTATCCATGGATGTGCATAAACTGAAGAAATAGTACTGTACCAGTTTTAAATAAAAATGAACGTCAAAATACACATCATGTCCCATAGGAATCTACTTGCATTGATGTTAAACTTGGTAAGTTACTGTAGAAATATTAGGATTTGTATGCACCTTTCACTGAAGTTTGTTTTCAGTACTAGGAAACAAATAAGTATTTCAGGTGGATGAATATTTCTGAGAATAATCTTGTGCAAAGTTGATTACAAATCCACATACATGTATATGAATGTATTTAGGGAGTGAATAATAAGACACATATATTTCATATTGTGAAAAATCTGGAGAGTATATATATATATATATATATATATATATATATATATATATATATACAAAACACACACAGACATTATAAAGTGGCAATATATATGCCAATCGATATTCATGGTGAAATATATATCATCCATAGATCCCGAAATATTAATTTTAATGAACATGGATTTATGAATAATGTTGTTCAACTAGGAAGGTCACCCATAGGTTGAATTTTAAGATCCAACAGCATTTAGCAGGAGTGATCTCTTCTCATAATTTGTATCTGCCAAGTCAGCCACCTCACAAGAATGTATATGTGATACCAGGTAGGATTCTATATGTGCATATAAAAATACATGTGCTGAATAGGCTACAGAGAAAGGGATACAGGAATTCACATATTCATTAACTTTAAAAACACATGGAGAACTATTTCAATTAAAAATTAACTAGATTTATAACACCTAACCTACATAATGCAAACGGCAAGTCCAACTATACACCATGCCTCTTCTGAACTGCTTGTATTTCTATTCTGTTTGAGTTATTTTTCTCCATCATATTAGGAATAGTAGTCAGAGTCTAGTAGGGTATAGTTTCGTGTCAGGGATTCAGTATTTTGAATGGAAAATTGGAAAATGAATCCAATGTGTATGCAAATATGTGCTACACAAAAATCTTCCCACTTTCATCCACAACAATGCCTTGACATTACCTTTGCCACAAGTAAGACACAATTAGAGGAGAAGAGTTAGAAAATACGTGAATACATATCTGGAATGGAATACGCTCAGGAGTTCCCAACCTTGGAGGTGATAGAACAGTTTCCATAAGTAAGGGACATGGTAAACACTCCACAAACATGGAGCTCTGCTGGCCTAAATACTTCTTGAGAAACTGCCTCTGAGGTTGGGCACTTGAAATATATGTTGTTGTCAGGAGCTTTAGCTTCCTTTATAGTGAGCCCATCAAAGCTGGGTCTGCATCTATGTGACCTGGAGGACATGGTTTCTTATTTTCCAATGAACCTGAGGCAGCAGTGCTGAATTCTCTCTTTGTAGGTAAACTGTGGCCACTGGGGGCTAAGTGTCACCCCGTGTGGACTGTGAAGCCATTTGGTCCTCTTCCACTTTCTGTTGTGGTTCTTGCTGTTACACTGGGACTTTGGTATTTGCTTCATGAAATACAACAATTTCAACTGGGACACAGTGCTGGAGAGAGTTCTGTCACTGTGGTGGGTCACGGTCTGCAGGAGAATGCACCAACCAGGCTTCTTTCCCACATAGCTTGCACCATTGACCATGTCAACCTGATTCTGAAAATTGCCCTGAAACCTCTCCATATATCAAAATGCCTTTACAAATAAGGGTCTGCTGGCTGCACCATGTCCTTCACAAGCCATTTGGTAGCCAATGGCCAAACCACATGGACCTACCACAGATGTTTTATCACACACCTGCACACCTGCCCACCGCTGCTCTAGGCCCACTACTCAGCAGGCTCCAACTTACTGGCATCTTTTTTCTACATTATTTTTATGAAACCCAGTCAATCAAGGCACCCTCTAGTATACTCATGATCAGCAACAGGACACCCAAAGATTCTCCAGTTCCACCTGGTCATGGGATTTTCAAAAATTTCATGGTATTTATCTAGCCATTTTTCAAGGATGAAGTTGGAGGCACTGTGGGTTTCAAGAACCACTAAATGTTGAGGAAGCTCATTTCAATGAAACTCTGGAGAACTCTCATAGGCAAGGCTTCCCAAAGAGTGGCCAAAAGGTCAAATATAGTCAGGCCCATTGAGGTATACGTTGTGAGTTCCATGTGTGTTTTGACTCTCAACTATGGCTACCAAGTCTTTAAGAATAAAATCATGGGATATCTTGGCTGATATTCCCAGTGCTCTGTGGAAAGCCACCCTGGGCCTTGATCTCAGTTTATAAGAGCGACTCTCATGTGTGGCGTCCTAAAATTTCAACACAATTCATGCAATACTTCTCTGAGGTCAGTTCCAGAACTCAGTCTCTAAGGGGATTCACACCAGACTTCAAGCCCAGGTGGACCCTGTCATCTCTTCCAACCGTCACACAAATGACCACAATTAATACCAAAACAATCCCACATTGCCCTCCTCTTCTTCCATAAAGGCACTCATCATAACATCTGGCTGGAGGTTTCCATGAGGGGCACAGCCCAAGACAGTGTCCAAAATAAGCTCCCTTGGCCCTCATTTGCCTAAAGTCAGGGTGGCTTGGACACCCTTCTTGTGCACCAGGAGTGATCTGTAAGGGTAAAAGAAATTGAAATTAAAGTGTAAAAGTTAAAGTGTAAAAGACCGGGTGTTGTAAAGTTTTTAAGCAGCAAGGCTTGAGTTAAAATGTAAAGGACCAGGTATTGTTAAGTTCCTATGCTACACGCAAAACCTGAAATTCCTGTAGCTTGTAGGACAATTCCCGGACTACCCAGTAAATATTCCCCCTGACCGCCTGGTTTTTTAATAACCTAGGACCCTGTGAGGCCTGGCACAGAGGCATTGCAGGGCCTAAACCAATCATTTTGAATGTGTACCCCGCTTTAGAACTGACCTATCACTCCCGCCTTACATGTTCCCACCAATAAATGAACTAATCATGTTTAGGAATTGTTGTTTGATTTTCCCGTGGTGTATGATGATTTCTTAAAGGAGACTGTAATATATGTAAAGTCCCGCCCTGCCCAAAAAGTGTACTTAAGCACTGCTCAACCCCGTCTCGGGGCTCTGGGATGCTCTCCCATCTTGAGTGAGCACGTAGCCCCAGCATGCTGGATTGGATCCTCAATAAACGCCTTTTAATGTTGCATGAGCCGCAGTTTCTTGATGGTCTCTTCCTCCAACATTCGCCGGAAACTTACATTTGGTGCATTGGCCGGGAATCACGCAGCGCAGGACAAGGAGACCTCAACGAACCTTTCTGGGGGTAAGTAAGGCGCCTCTTTCCTTCAAAAATGATTATGGAAATCGAAAATAATGTGTTTGGAAAGAATCTCATGAAAAGAACAGTCAAGAAACATGGAGGAATACATATGTTCTGAAGCAGGAAGTAATTGAAAGTGAACCAAATGCCTACAGATTTGTGAACTTGTGGATGAAAAGTTATATCCTATGATATCCATCAACTGAAGAAATAGTAATGTACCACTGTTGAATAAAAATGAACTTCAAAATACACATCATGTCCCATAGGATTATACTTGCATTAATGTTAAACTGGGTCAGTTACCATGCAAATATTAGGATTTGTAAGCACAATTCACCAAAGTTTGTTTTCAGTACTGGAAAATAAATATGTATTTTATGTGGATGAATTTTTCTGAGAATAATATTGTGCAAATTTGATTACAAATCCACATACATGAATATGAATGTATTTAGGGAGTGAATAATAAGACACATATATTTAATATTGTGAAAAATCTGGAGAGTATATATATATAAATATATATAAAGATAAAAACACAGACATTAAAATGTAGCAATATATATGCCAATCAAAATTCATCATGAAATATATATCATCCTCATATCCAAAAATATTCTTTTTACTGAGCATGGATTTATGTATAATGTTGTTCATCTAGGAAATTCACCAATTTGTTGAATTTTCAGTTCCATCAGTATTTAGGGGGAGTGATCTCTTTTCACAATTTGTATCATCCAAAAACAGTGAGCTCACAAGAATGTATGTGTGATACCAGGTAGGATTCTAAATATGCATAATAAAATACATGAGATGAATAGGCTACAGAGAAAAGGAGACAGAAATTTACATATGTGTTAACTTTAAAAACTCATGGAGAAGTACTACAATGAAAAGTTGACTAGATTTATAACACATACACTTGATAAAGCAGAAGGCAAGTCCTAGTATACACCATGCCACCTATGAATGGCCTGTATTTCTATTCTGTTAGGTTTCTTTTTCTCCATCATATTAGGATTAGTAGTCAGAGTCTAGTAGGGTATGGGTTAGTGTCAGGGATTCAGTATTTCAAATGGAAAATAGGAAAATGAATCTAATGTGTATGCGAATATTTGTTAGACCAAAATCTTCCTACTGTCATCCAAAAAAATGCCTTGATATTTCCTTCACCACAAGTAATACACAATTAGTGGAGAAGAGTTTGAAAATCTGTAAATATATATCTGGAAAAAAAAATGCTCAGGAGTTCACAACCTTGGAGGTGGTAGAGGAATTTCCAAAAGTAAGGTAAAGGGTAAACACTTCACAAACATGGAGCTCTGGTGGCCTAATTAATTTCTGAGAAACTGCCTCTGAGTTTGGGCCCTTGAAATATTTGTTGTTGTCAGGAGCTTTCGCTTCCTTTGTAGTGAGACCATCAAAGCTGCGTCAGCATCTATGTGACCTGGATGACATGGTTCCTTATTTGCAATAGAACATGAGGCAGCAGTTCTGAATTCTCTCTTTGTAGGTAAACTGAGGCCACTGGGGTCTAAGTGTCTAACCATGTGGTCTGTGAAGCCATTTGGTCATACTTCACTTTTCGTGGTGTTTCTTACTGCTGCACTGGGAGTTTGGTATTGGCTTCACAAAATACAAAAAGAAAAACTGGGACACAGTGCTATAGAGAGTACTCTCACGTGTAGTGGGTGAGGGTCTGCAGGAGAATGCACCAACGAGGCTTCTATCCCCAAAAGCTTGCACCCATGTCCATATCAACCTGATTCTGAATATTGCCCTGAAACCTCTCCATATAATAAGGTCCCTTAACTTGTATGGTTCTGCTGGCTGCACCATGTCAGTCACAAGGCATTTGGAAGCCAATGGCAGATCCACATGGCCCCAGGACAGATGTTTTATCATACACCTGCCCACCACTGCTCTAGGCCAACTAGTCAGCAGGCCTCAACATTCTGGCATCTCTGTTCTCACCGTTTTCATGAAACCCAGTCAATCAATGCAATGTCTGGTACACTCGTGATCAGCAATAGACATCCAAAGGTTCTCCAGTGCCACCTGTTCATAAGAATTTAAAAAATTTCATGGTATTTATCTAGCCAATTTTCAAAGATAAATTTGGAGGCACTGTGGCATTCAATTCATTCGGGAACCATGAAATGGTGAGGAAGCTCATTTCAATTAAAGCTCGGGAGAACTCTCAGAGGCAAGGCTTCCCAAAGAGTGGCCAAAAGGTCACATTAAGCCAGGCCCATTGAGGTCTACAATTGAGGGCCATGTTTGTTTTGACTCTCAACTATGGCTTCCAAGTCTTTCTGAATAAAGTCATGTGATATCCTGGCTGAGATTCCCAGTGCTCTTTGAAAGCTATCCTGGGCCTAGATCTCAGTCTCCAAGGGCAACTCTCATGCGTGGCCTCCTAAAATCCCAACACAATTCATGCCAATACTTCTCTGAGATCTGTTCCAGAACTCAGTCTCTAAGGGGAATCACTCCAGAGTTCAAGCACAGGTGGACCCAGTCATCTTTTCCAACCACCACACAAATGACCACAATTAAACCAAAACACTCCCACATGGCCCTCATCTTCTTCAATTTAGAGACTCATCATAACCTCTGGCTGGAGGTTTCCATGAAGGGCGCAGCTTAAGACAGTGTCCAATATAAGCTCACATGCCCCTCATTTGCCTAAAGTCAGGGTGGCATGGAAACTCTTCCTGTGAAGCAGGAGTGATCAAATAGGCCTGCCAATAATACTCCTCTACTTCTCCAATTTGAGGCCTATTCTCTGTGGGGTATAGATTCTTTATGTGAATTGGGGTCATGAGAAAACTCAAGCAACTATGGGCTACCCTCTGCAGGGCTTTGAAGAATCCATTTGAGTGAGTCGAGGAGTTTGACCAAATGTTCTTTAGATATAGAGTTTTGATTAGAGAGTGAGTGTAAATGTCAGCATATGTGAACAGTCAGTCACAGTGATAAACTGGGGAAAATGTGTAGGAAAGCAGATATCAATAGAGACATTAGGAAATAAGGCAAAGTACAAAGTGAGTGATAGGATAAGACATTTTTAACAGGGTTCAGTTTCAATATATAATCTTAGGAAGAAACAAATATGTAGTCACCAATAGGAATGATATTTGAGATCATTAGTTAATCAGGGCATGGATGTTGTTAGTAATACATGCTCACTTTCAATATAGGCTTTGATACAATCATAAGTGTGACCCTTGCATTTTGTTTCAGGAATATTACTGTGATGAAATGTATATGTATATCAGGTGACTACAGTATTTCTTCCACCATTTCTGAAAGCAATATTTTAAAGACTTAAAAATTAGTATTGGGGATACAAATAGGTATACCATCGGTCTACGAATATAGAGATGATGCCTTAATAGACCATACTGTGAATAAATAATATAACTGGTTCAAACGTTAAATAATGGATTGAATTGATATCTTAAAATATATAGGAAATCTTATATTGATATACATACATTCATTCCAACCAGTTATACATCTAATGGTAATATTAGCGTTATGGTTTATCATGAAGAGTGTGTGAGTTTGGCTTCAAAAGTGATTATGGAAATCAATAATACTGTGTTTGGAAAGAATCTCATGAAAAGAACAGTCAAGAAACATGGAGGAATACATGTGTTCTGAAGTAGGAAGTGATTGAAAGTGAACCAAATGCCTATAAATTTGTGAAATTGTGGATGAAAGGATATATCCTATAATGTCCATAAACTGCAGAAATAGTAATGTACCAGTGTCTGAATAAAAATGAACTTCAAAATACACATCATGGTCCCCTAGGTGTCTACTTACATTTATGTGAAACTGGTTCAGTCACTGTAGAAATATTACGAATTGTATACACCATTCACTTAATTTACTTTTCAGTACTAGGAAAAAATATGTATTTAAGGTGGATGAATATTTCTAAGAATAATTTTGTGAAAAGTTGATTATAAATCTACATACACACACATGAGTTTATTTAGGGAGTGTATAATAAGACACATATATTTCATATTTTGAAAATCTTAAGAGTAGATATCTATATCTATATAGATAGATAGATAAATAGATAGATACACACATACACAGACATTAAAATGTAGCAATATATATGCCATTCGAAATTCATCATGAAATATATATCATCCACGTATCCAAAAATATTCATTTTACTGAACATTTATTTATACATAATATTGTTCATCTAGGAAATTCACCCATAGGTGGAAATTCCAGTTCCATCTGTATTTAGAGGGAGCGATCTCTTCTCACAATTTGTATCTTCGAAAATAAGCGATCTCACAAGAATGTACATGTGATACCAGGTAGAATTCTAAAAATGCATAAAAAATACATTTCATGAATAGGCTACAGAGAAAGGGAGACAGAAATTTACATATGTGTTAACTTTAAAAACTCATGGAGAAGTATTACAATGAAAAGTTGACTAGATTTATAACACATACCATTGATAAAGCAGAAGGCAAGTCCAAGTATACACCATGCCTCCTATGAAAGGCCTGTATTTCTATTCTGTTAGGTTTCTTTTTCTCCATCATATTAGGTTTAGTAGTCAGAGTCTAGTAGGGTATGGGTTAGTGTCAGGGATTCAGTATTTCAAATGGAAAATAGGAAAATGAATCTAATATGTATGCAAATATGTGCTACACAAAAATCTTCCCACTCTCAGCCAGAACAATGCTTTGACATTACCTTCGCCCCAAATAAGACACAATTAGTGGAGAAGAGTTAGAAAATCTGTGAATACATATGTGGAAAGGAAAATGCTCAGAACTTCACAAACTTGTAGGAGGTAGAACAGTTTACAAAAAGGGAGAGGGTAAACACTTCACAAACCTGGAGCTCTGCTGGCCTAATGACTTTTTGAGAAACTGCCTCTGAGGTTGGGCAGTTGAAATATGTTTTTGTCAGGAGCTTTTGCTTCCTTTGTAGTGAGACCATCAATGCTGGGTCTCCATCTATGTGACCTTGATGACATGGTTCCTTATTTTCTAGTGGACATGAGGCAGCAGTGCTGAATTCTCTATTTGTAGGTAAACTTTGGCCACTGGGGTCTAAGTATCTAACCGTGTTGTCTGTAAAGCCATTTGTTCATGCTCCACTTTCGTGGTGTTTCTTACTGCTGCACTGTGAGTTTGGTATTGGCTTCACGAAATACAAGGAGTTCCACTGGGACACAGTGCTGGAGGATGTACTCTCATATGTGGTGGGTGAGGGTCTGCAGTAAAATGCACCAATGAGGCTTAAATCCCACATAGCTTTTCAACTCGACAATAGCCCCCTTATTCTGATCATTGGCAGGAATCCTCTCCATATAACAAGATGCCTTTACATAGAAGGGTCTGCTGGATGTACCATGTCAGTGACAAGTCATTTCTAAGCCAATGCCAGATCCACGTGGACCCACAACTGATGTTTTTTCACACACCTACACTCCACTGCTTTATGCCCACTAGTCTGCAGGCTCCAACTTACTGGCATCTATGTTCTACAGCATTTTCATGAAACACAGTCAATTAAGGCACTGTCTGGTACAATCATGATTAGCAACAGGACATCCAAATGTTCTCCAGTGCCACCTGGTCATGGTAATTTCAAAAAATTCATGGTATATATCAAGATATTTTTCAATAATGAAGTTGGAGGCACTGTGGGATTCAATTTATACAGGAACCAATAAATGGTTAGGAATCTCATTTCAATGAAAGCTCTGGTGAACTCTCACAGGCAAGGCTTCCCAAAGAGTGGGCAAAAGGTCTCATGAAGCCAGGCCCATTGAGGTCTACAATGTGAGTTGCATGTGTGTTTTGACTCTCAACTATGGCTGGAATCTTTCAGAATAAAATCTTGTGATATCCTGGCTTAGATTCCCAGTGCTCTGTGTAAAGTCACCCTGGGCCAAGATCTCAGATTCCAATGGTGAATCTCATGTGTGGCCTCCTGAAATCCCAACACAATTCATGGCAATACTTCTCTGAGGTCAGTTACACAACTCAGTCTCTAAGGGGAATCACAACAGAGTTCAAGCCCAGGTGGACCCAGGCATCTCTTCCAATTGCTACACAAATGATGACAATTAAAACCAAAACACTCTCACACGGCCCTCTTCATCTTTTATATAGACACTAATCATAACCTCTAGCTGGAGGTTTCCATGAGGGGCACAGCCCAAGACAGTGTCAAAAATAAACTCCCTTGCCCCTCATTTGCCTAAAGTCAGGGTGGCCTGGACAACGTTAGTGTGAAACAGAAGTGATCAAATAGGCCTGCCGTTAATACTACTCCACTTCTCAAATTTGAGGCATACTGACTGTGGGGTATAGATTTTTAGTGTGAATTGGAGTTATAAGAAAACCCAAGCACCTATTGTCTCCCCTCTGCAGCCCTTTGAAGAACTTATTTGACACAAATGATCCCTATTCTCACTTGATGGAGGTCAGGAATCTTACAGAGGAAGGCGAGAGGCATCATCCACAATCACTGATCTTTTTTCCATTTAGGTTTTGAATGCCCACATGGGATCTTTCTTTAGATTCATCAGGTGCTGAAAATCTAAACCACAGGCTCACACAGGGCCAAGAGGCTGATTCAGACACATCCATTTCCAAAGCTATGAAGCAAAGAGCCACAGGTGATGCCCATTCATTTCCATTTTAAAACTGTTTTCTTCAGGCTTCACAAAGGGGTGGCCTGAGGCAAAGACCTTTCTGACATTCAGAGCAACAGAACAATAGGTAATCAAAAGGCCCCAAGCAGGGTTTCTCCACGGAGACTTTCCTGGTTACTCTGATATATGAGTTTCTGAGATGCTCGCCATTCCCTTCAGCTATCCAGTACATGGCCATGTCACAGAGCTTGGAGGTGGTACATATCTTGTACAAAAATACATGATACTAATCTTGAGAGTGGCCAGAATTCATGAAAAAATGGAAAATTAGGTAGATAGCCGGTGTTGCCCATGGATAAGGCAAGCCTCAGTCCATTCATTAATTGGAAAGGATGCATGCTGGGAAGCTTTCTACTAGACAGGACACAACCAATGAGCTATTTTTTTCTAATATCTACAAAGAAAAATACAGTGGGATACACAGACATAGAAACAGTCTCCTTGTCAAATGACTTACTGGAAACAGTCCACTCCAAACCAAACAAACCTCCTTTTTTACCTATTCTCAGAACATGAGAAAAAAACCACAAACACAAACCAACACCCACAAATGCAACTTTTTCCCACAAGTAGGTCTGTCACTATCTGGAGTGTCCTCTGACTGGTAGGCCATATAATGTTCCCCAGAAATGGCCTTTCTGTCTCACATCTGGTCTCCTTGGTCAACTCTGTGAAGTTGTCAGGAGGCAGTGGTGAGCCAATTCCTGTCCTCTCAGGAAAGACCCCTCTTCAGAGCTTTCTTGGTATTTGGCAACCCTTACATCAGTAGGTACCAAGAAAGACTGACTCTGTCCTTAGTGAATCCAAACAAGTGAGCCCACTGCAACTGGGACTGGGACTGGCTCTGGGTGCCTGGCTTCCTGGATCACAAAATTCAGAGAGTTCCATCACCAAGGAAATGAGGTGAGGTCACTACCTTCAGGAAATAAATGAGGTCCCTGTCTTGGCCACCACTTTGTCCTAACAGTTGCATCCTAGTGTCTCCTGACATGGAGGCTGCCCTACTTCCTGTGATACATTCACATGTTAGAATGGTATAGAAACCATAGTCACCTGGGAACAGCTCTCCACACAGGCCTGCTTTGGTCCATCTTCCCTGCATTAAAAATAGAGAGGATGACTCAGACACATCCTTTCATCCTGACCATGTTGTTTGCCATGGAATATGACTTTTGTTCTCTCAGGTCTTTCATAGCTGCCAACATCTTCTCCAGGGATTATTTCTGCATGGATTTTGAGGTACTCAGCAGGTGGAAGATCTCCTAACTTCCTGTATTGTAATATCAACTTTATCCCTGCTCTTCTGTAAAGTGAGATTGAGGGAACACTGTATGGTTAGGGTTAATAGCATGTTCCATTTGGCTTAGGAATCATTCTGCTGGATGAATAATGGTATTGGGAACCAGTGATATTTAAAAGAATATAGAGGTATAATATAAGTATGAAAACAGAAATCTAGGTAATATTTTAAGCCCAGAAGGATTTGGGCCCTTGATTGGGATCCTTAGCTTGAGTAATGTTTTGCACCGAGGTCTCAGTTAAATCGATATACAATGGCATAAGACCCTGTACCTCAGATGATTGAATGTAGAAGAGAACATCCAGTGAAAAAGGGATAGTGTGTAGGATTAGAAAGATAGTCAGTAGGTTTAGGAGGAAGAGTGAGTCTAGGATTTGGACCAAATGTTCTTTAGCAATAGGTTTCGGTTAGAGAGTGAATATTAATGGCACCATATGTGAAAAGTCGGGCACAATGATGAACTGGGAAAAAATATGTAGGAAAGCAGACATCAATAGAGACATTAGGAAATCAGGCAAAGTATAACGTGAGTGATAGGATTAGACATTTTCAACAGGGTTGAGGATGAATACATAATCTTAAAAAGAAACAAAAATGTAGTCACCAATTGGATTGACATTTGAGAGCATTAGGCAAACTGGGCATGGATGTTTTTAGTAATCCATGTTCACATTCCATTGAGGCTTCATTGCAATCATA
Source organism: Callospermophilus lateralis (assembly GCF_048772815.1). Taxonomy (NCBI): domain Eukaryota; kingdom Metazoa; phylum Chordata; class Mammalia; order Rodentia; family Sciuridae; genus Callospermophilus; species Callospermophilus lateralis. The sequence continues at coordinate 340,286 of NW_027514443.1, read as the reverse complement.
ACGGTGACCTTTGCATTTTGTGTCCAGAATATTACTGTGATAATATGTATATGTAGATCAGGTGACATGAGTATTTCTTCCACCTTTTCTGGGAGCAATATTTTGAAAACATATGAATTAGTACTGGGGATACTAATAGGTTTACCCTGTGTTGATGAATATAGAGATGATGCATTAATAGACCATACTGTGAAAAAATTATATGACTGGTTCCAAATTTAAATAATGGATTGTTTTAATATCTGAAAATATAGAGGAAATCATATATTGATATACGTACATTAATTCCAACCAGTTATATATCTAATGGTATTATTAGGGTTACCGTTTATCATGAATAGTGTGTGAGTTTTGCTTCAAAAATGATTATTCAATCGAAAATAACGTGTTTAGAAAGAAGTCCAGTGAAAAGACCCGTCAAGAAACATGAAGGAATATATGTGTTCCGAAGGAGGAAGTGATTGAAAGTGAACCAAATATTTATAAATTTGTGAACTTGTGAATGAAGGGATATATTTTATGATGTCCATAAACTGAATAAATAATAACGTACCAAGTTTGAATAAAAATGAACTTTAACAAACACATCATATCAAATAGGAATGTATTTGCATTGATGTTAAACTTGGTCAGTTACTCTAGAAATATTAGGATTTGTAAGAACCCTTCCCTGAAGTTAGTTTTCAGTACTAGGAAACAAATATGTATGTCAGTGGATGTATATTTCTGAGAATAAACTTGTTAAAAGTTAATTATAAATCCACATATATGAATATGAATGAATTCAGGCAGTGTATAAGAAGACATATATTTCATATTTTGGAAAATCTGGAGACTATATATATATATATATATATATATATATATATATATATATAGACACACAAACACACACACATTATAATGTCACAATATATATGTCAATCGAAATTCATCATGAAAAATAACTCATCCGCATATCCCAAAATATTCATTTTAATGAACATGGATGTATGTAGAATGTTGTTCATCTAGGAATCTCACCCATGGGTTGAATTTTCTGTACCAACAGCATTTAGGAGGAGTGATCTCTTCTCACAAATAGTATCTGCCAAGTCAGTCACCTCACAAGAATGTACGTGTGAAACCAGGTAGGATTCTATTTGTGCATATAAAAATACATGTGCTTAATAGGCTACAGAGAAAGGGAGACAGGAATTCATATATTTCTTAACTTTAAAAACACATGGAATAATGTGTAGTGTCCCTCTTTATCCCTTTTGATTAACTTTGGCTTAAAAAAAAGAATTTTATTGAGAATTTTTGTATATATGTTTGTCAGGAATATTGCTCTGAAGTTTTCTTTCCTTGATGTGTCTTTGTCTGATTTTGGTATGTGAGTGATATTAGCCTCATGAAATGAGTTTGGAGGAGTTCCATGCTTTTCTATTTTATGGAATAATTTGAGGAGTATTGTGATGAATGCCTCTTTGAAGGTCTTGTAGAACTTGACTGAGAATCTGTCTGTTCCTGGGCTTTGCTTGATTGGTAGGCTGTTGACAGCAACTTCTATTTCATTGCTTGAAATTGATTTGTTTAAATTGTTCATGTCCTACTAATTCAGTTTGGGTATATCTCTAAAATTTTATTGATGTCATCATTGTATTTTAATTTATTAGAGTATAAATTTTCAAATTAGTTTTCACTTATTCTCTGTATTTTAGTTGTGTACTCTGTAAAAGTTCTTTTACGATCCTTAATTTTAGTAATTTGAGGTTTTTTTTCTTCATTAGCTTGGTTAAGGATGTGTCAATTTTATTTAGTTTTCGAAGATTAAATTTTGTTTTATGTCAAAAAAAAATAACACATGGAAAAGTATTTCAGCAAATTGAATAGATTTATAACTCCTAAATTATATCATGCAAAAGGCAAGTCCAACTATACACCATGTCCCTTCTGAAATGCTTGTATTTCTATTCTGTTTGGGATATTTTTCTCCATTATATTAGTATTAGTAGTCAGAGTCTAGTAGGGTATACGAATGTTTCTGAGAATAATCTTGAGAAAAGATGATTATAAATACACATTCATGAATATGAAAAATTTAGGAAGTGCAAAATAAGACAAAAATATTCCATATTTTCAAAAATTTGGAGAGTATATCTATATCTATCTATATCTATATCTATATCTATATCTATATACACACACACACACACACACACACAACACTCACAGACATTAAAAAGTACCAATATAAATGCCAATAGAAATTCATCAGTAAATATATATCATCCACAGATGCAAAAATATTTATTTTACTGAACATGAGTTTATGTATAATGTTGTTCTACTAGGACGCTCTCCTATAGGTTGAATTTTCATTTAAAACAGTTTTAGGAGGAGTGAACTCTTCTCACAATTTGTATCTGCCAAGACAGCCACCTCACAAAAATGTACGTGTGATACCTGGTAGGATTCTATATATGCATATAAATATACATGTGTGTATACGCTACAGAAAAGGGAAACAAGAATTCACATATTTGTTAAATTTAAAAACACATGGAGAATATTTCCATTAAAATTTGACTAGATTTATAACACCTACCTTATATAATGCAAATGTCAAGTCCAACTATACAACATGTCTCCTCTGAAGTGCTTGTATTTCTATTGTGTTGGGTTAATTTTTCCCATTATAATAGGATGAATAGTCTGAGTCTACTAGGTATGGGTTAGTTTCAGGGATTCAGTATTTGAATGGAAAATTGGAAAATGAATCCAATGTGTATGTAAATATATGCTGCACAAATATCCTCCCGCTCTCATCCAGAACAATGCCTTGATATTACCTTCACCCCAAGTAAGACGCAATTAGAGGAGAAGAGTTACAAAATCAGTGAATACATATCTGGAATGGAAAATGCTCAGGAGTTCACAACCTTTGAGGTGGTAGAGGAGTTTCCAAAACTAAGGGACAGGGTAAACACTCCACAAACATGGAGCTCTGCTGGCCTAAAAACTTTTTGAGAAACTGCGTCTGAGCTTCCGCAATTGAAATATATGTTGTTTTCAGATGATTTGGCTTACTTTGTAGTGAGACCATCAAAGCTGGGTCTGCATCTATGTGACCTGGAGGACATGGTTTCTTATTTTCCAAAGAACTAGATGAAGCAGTGCTGAATCCTCTCTTTGTAGGTAATCTGAGGCCACTGGGGACTTAGTGTCTCCCCGTGTAGACTGTGAAGCCATTAGGTCCTCCACCACTTTTTGTGGTGTTTTTCCTGCTGCACTGTGAGTTTGGTATTTGTTTCACGAAATACTAGGAGCTAAACTGAGACACAGTGCTGGAGGGAGTTGTGTCACGTGTGGTGGGTCAGGGTCTGCAAGAGAATACACCAACTAGGCTTCTATCTCTCACAGCTTGCCCCATTGCCCCCTTGTCCATATCAACCTGATTCTCCATTTTCCTCTGAAGACTCTCCATATAACAAGATGCCTTTACATATAAGGGTCTGCTGGCTGCACCATGTCAGTTACAAGCCATTTGGAATCCAATGGTAGATCCACATGGCCCTACCACGGATGTTGTATCAAACACCTCCCCACCACTGCTCTAGACCCACTACTCAACAGGCTCCAAGTTACTGGCATCTCTGTTCTACACCATTTTCATGAAACTCAGTAAATCAAGGCACTGTCTGGTATACTCATGAACAGTAACAGGACATCCAATATTTCTCCAGTGCCACCTAGTCATAGGAATTTCAAAAATTTCATGGTATTTATCTAGCCATTTCTCGAGCATGAAGTTGGAGGCACTATGGATTTCAATTCATGCAGCAAACATTAAATGGTGAGGAAGCTCATTTCAATGAATTCTCTGGAGAACTCTCACAGGCAAGGCTTCCCAAAGAGTGGACAAAAGGTCACATTAGGCCAGGCCCATTGAGGTCTACAATGTGAGGTCCATGTGTGTTTTGACTCTCAACTATGGCTGCCATTTCTTTAAGAATAAAATCATGTGATATCCTTGCTGAGTTTCCCAGGCCTCTGTGGAAATCCACCCGGGGCCTAGGTCTCAGTTTCCAAGAGCGACTTTCATGCTTGGCCTCTTAAAATTCCAACAAAATTCATGGCAATGTTTCTCTGAGTTCAGTTCCAAAACCCAGTCTCTAAGGGGTATCACACCAGAGTTCAAGCCTACGTGTACCCAGTCATTTTTTCCAATGCCACACAAATGACCAAAATTAAAACCAAAACACTCCCACATGGCCCTCATCTTATTCCATATAGGCAATCATCTTAACCTCTGGCTGGATGTTTCCATGAGGGGCCCAGCCAAAGACACTGTCCAAAATCAGCTCGTTTGCCCCTCATTTGCCTAACGTCAGGGTAGCCTGGACACAATTTCTGTGAACCAGGAGTGAACAAATAAGCCTGCCGTTAATACTTCTGGGTTCCTCCAATTTGAGGCCTACTGATTTTAGATATCGATTCTTTAGGTGATTTAGAGTCATGCAAAAACACAAGCACCACTGCAGGGCTTTGAAGAACTCATTTGACCCAAAGAATCCCTATTCTCATTTGATGGAGTGCAGGAACCTAACAGAGGAAAGCAAGAGACTTCATTCACAATGAATGATATTTTTTGCCATTTTGGGTTTGGAAGCTCACATGGGATCATTCTTAAGATCCATCAGGTGCTGAGAATCTAAGTCACAGCCACACACAGGTCCAAGAGTCTGATAAAGACACATCCCTTTCCAAAGCAATTAAGGAAAGAGCCACAGGGGAGGCCCATTCATTTCCATTTGAAAACTGTTTTCTTCAGGCTTCAGAAAGGGGTGGCCTGAGGCAAAGACCTTCCTGACATTGAGTGCAACACAACAATAAGTAAGCCAAAGGCCCAAAGCAGGTTTTCTGCACTGAGACTTTCCTGGTCACACTGATATCTGAGTTTTCTGAGATGCTCGCCATTCTCTTCAGCTATCCAGTACGTGGCCATGTCACAGAGCTTGGAGGTGGTACCATTTTGGACACAAATCCATGAGTCTATTCTGGAGAGTGGCCAGAATTCGGGATGAAAACAACAACTTAGAAAGATAGCAGATGTTGCACATCGATAAGACAAGCTGCAGTCCATTTATATATTGGCAGGATGAATTATGGGAAGATTTATACTAGACAGGACACATCCATTAATGCATTCTCTTTTCTAATGTCTACAACAATGGACACAGTGGAATACACAGAAACAGAAACACTCGCCGTGTCAAATGACTTACTAGAAACTGTCCACTCCAATCCAAACAAACCTACTTTCCTATCTATTCTCAGAACATGAGACAAAACAACAAACCCACACCCACTCCCACAAAGGCACCTCCTTCCCCCAAGTAGGTCTGTGACTATCTGGGGTGTCCTCTGACTGGTGGGCCATACTATGTTCCCCCGAAATGTCCTGTCTTCTCTCCGATCTTGTTTCCTTGAACAACTCTGTGAAGAAGTCAGGAAAAAGTGGTTAGCCACTACCTGTTTTCTCAGGAAAGGTCCATCTTCAGAGCTCTCCTGGCATTTGGCCTTCCTCACATCATTAGGTACCAAGAAAACTGACTCGGTCCTTGGTAAATCCAAACAAGTGAGCCCACTGGGACTGGGACTGGGACTGCCTCTGGCTGCCTGGCTTCTTGGATACCAAGTTCAGAGAGTTCCATCACCAAGGAACTGAGGTATGTCACATTCTTTGGAACTGAATGAGGTCACTGCCTTGGCAACCACTTTGTCCTAACAGTTGCTTCCAAGGGTAACATAAGATGGAGTTTGCCCCTACTTCCTGTGACACTTTCATAAGGTAGAATGTATATCAACCATTGGCACCCGGGAACAGCTCTCCACCCAGGCCTAGTTTGGTCCATGTTCTCTACAATAAGAAGAGAAAGGCCTATTCAGACACATCCCTTCATCCTGACCAGGTTGTTTGCCATGGAAGATGACTTTTGCTCTCTCAGGTGCTTCATACCTGCTTACAACTTCTCCAGGTATCATTTGTGCATGGACATTTGAGGTTCTCTTCATGTGGAAGGTCCCCAACTCTCCTGTATTGTAAGAACCACTCTGTCCCTGCTCTTCTGTAAAATGATTGAGGGAACAGTGTGTACTGGGGGTTAAAAACAGGTTTGATTTTGGTTATGTATGACTCTGTGCGATGAATAATGGTATTGGGAACCTGAAATATTTACAAGAATATAGAGGTGAAATATAAGTATGAAAACAGCGATCTAGGTATGATTTGAAGCCCAGAAGGGTTCTGCCCTTGATTGGGATACTGAACTTTGAATTATGTTCTGCAAATTTGTCTCAGATAATTCGATATATAATGGCATAGGACCTTGTACATTGGATGATTGAATTTAGAAGAGAACATCTAGTCAAAAAGGGATATTCAGTAGGATTAGGAAGATAGTCAGTAGGTTTCGGAAGAAGAGTGAGTATAGGATTTGGACCAAAAGTTCTTTAGCAATACACTTTCAGTTATAGAGTGAATGTATATTTCAGCACATATGAAGAGTCAGTCACTATGTTGAACTGGGGAAAATATGTAGAAAAGCAGATATCAATAGAAACATTACGAAATCAGGCAAAGTATAAAGTGAGTGATAGAATTAGACATTTTCAACAGGGTTGAGTTTGAATATATAAACTAGGAAAAAACAAAAATGTAGTCACCAATAGGATTGACAATTGACAGCATTAGGCAACCTGGAAATGGATGTTTTTAGAAATCCATGTTCACTTTCCATTTAGGCTTTGGTACAATCATAAGTGTGACCTTTCCATTTTTTGTCCAGAATATTACTGTGATAATGAGGTGACATGAGTATTTCTTTCACCATTTCTGGGAGCAATATATTGAAGATGTAAAATCAGAATCGGGGGTAGAAAGAGGTGTACAATATTTCTATGAACATAGAGAAAAAGCATGAATAGACCATACTGTGAATAAATAATATAACTTTTTTGAACTTTAAATAATGAATTGAACTGATATCTGAAAAATTAAAGGAAGTCGTATATTGATATACAATCATTCATTCCAACCAGTTATATATCTAATGGAAATATTAATGTTTTGGTTTATCATAAAGAGTGTGTGAGTTTTGCTTCAAAATGATTATGGAAATTCAAAATAATGTGTTTGGAAAGAAGTCTCATGAAAAGACCATTCAAGAAACCCTGACAATACATGTGTTCTGAAGCAAGAAGTGATTAAAGTTGAAACAAATGCCTATTAATTTGTGAACTTGTGGATGAAATGTATATCCTATGATGTGCAAAAACTGAGGAAACAATAATGTAGCAGTGTCGAATACAAATGAATGACAAATTACATATCATGTCCCATAGGAGTCTACTTGCATTGATGTTAGACTGGGTCAGTTACTGTAGAATAATTAGGATTTGTATGCACAATTCACTGAAGTTAGTTTTCAGTACTAGGAAACAAATATGTATTTCAAGTCGATGAATATTTCTGATTATAATCTTGTGAAAAGTTGATTTCAAATCCACATACATGAACATGAATGAATTTAGAGAGTGTATATTAGACACATATATTCCATATTTTGAAAAATTTGGAGAGTATATCTATATCTATATCTACATCTATATATATCTATATATATCTATATCTATCTATCTATATATATATATATATATATATATATATATATATATATACACACACACACACGCACACACACACACACACACACAACACTCACAGACATTAAAAAGTACCAATATAAATGCCAATCGAAATTCATCAGTAAATATATATCATCCACAGATGCAAACATACTTATTTTACTGAACATGAGTTTATGTATAATGTTGTTGTACTAGGACGCTCTCCTATAGGTTGAATTTTCATTTCCAACAGCATTTAGGATGAGTGAACTCTTCTCACAATTTGTATCTGCCAAGACAGCCACCTCACAAAAATGTACATGTGATACCTGGTAGGATTCTATATATGCATATAAATATACTTGTGTGAATAGGCTACAGAAAAGGGAAACAAGAATTCACATATTTGTTAAGTTTAAAAACACATGGAGAATATTTCAATTAAAATTTGACTAAATTTATAACTCCTACCTTATATAATACAAATGTCAAGTCCACCTATACAACATGTCTCCTCTGAAGTGCTTGTATTTCTATTGTGTTGGGTTAATTGTCCCCATTATATTAGGATGAACTGTCTACGTCTACCAGGTATGGCTTAGTGTCAGGGATTCAGTACTTCGAATGGAAAATTTGAAAATGAATCCAATGCGTATGTAAATATATGCTGCACAATTTCCTCCCGCTCTCATCCAGAAGAATGCCTTGACATCACCTTCACCCCAAGTAAGACACAATTAGAGGAGAAGAGTTACAAAATCAGTGAATACATATCTGGAATGGAAAATGCTCAGGAGTTCACAACCTTGGAGGTGGTAGAAAAGTTTCCAAAACTAAGGGACAGTTTAAACACTCCACAAACATGGAGCTCTGCTGGCCTAAAAACTTTTTGAGAAACTCCTCTGAGATTCCGCACTTGAAATATATGTTGTTTTCAGGAGATTTGGCTTCCTTTGTAGTGAGACTATGAGAGCTGGGTCTGCATCTATGTGACCTGGAGGACATGGTTTCTTATTTTCCAAAGAACTAGATGAAGCCGTGCTGAATCCTCTCTTTGTAGGTTAACTGAGGCCACTGGAGACTAAGTGTCTCCCCATGTGGACTGTGAAGCCATTTGGTACTCCTCCACTTTTTGTGGTGTTTTTGCTACTGCACTGTGAGTTTGGTATTTGTTTCACGAAATACTAGGAGCTAAACTGGGATACAGTGCTGGAGGGAGTTGTGTCACGTGTGGTGGGTCAGGGTCTGCAAGGGAATGCACCAACTAGGCTTCTATCTCTCACAGCTTGCCCCATTGCCCCCTTGTCCATATCAACCTGATTCTCCATTTTCCTCTGAAGACTCTCCATATAAAAAGATGCCTTTACATATAAGGGTCTGCTGGCTGCACCATGTCAGTTACAAGCCATTTGGAATTCAATGGTAGATCCACATGGCCCTACCACGGATGTTTTATCAAACACATCCCCACCACTGCTCTAGACCCACTACTCAGCAGGCTCCAACTTACTGGCATCTCTGTTCTACACCATTTTCATGAAACTCAGTAAATCAAGGCACTGTCTGGTATACTCATAATCAGCAACAGGACATCCAATGTTTTTCCAGTGCCACCTGGTCATAGGAATTTCAAAAATTTCATGGTATTTATCTAGCCATTTTTCAAGCATGAAGTTGGAGGCACTGTGGGTTTCAATTCATGCTGCAAACATTAAATGGTGAGGAAGCTCATTTCAATGAAATCTCTGGAGAACTCTAAAAGGCAAGGCTTCCCAAAGAGTGGACAAAAGGTCACATTAGGCCAGGCCCATTGAGGTCTACAATGTGAGGTCCATGTGTGTTTTGACTCTCAACTATGGCTGCCATTTCTTTAAGAATAAAATCATGTGATTATCCTTGCTGAGTTTCCCAGGCCTCTGTGGAAATCCACCCGGGGCCTAGGTCTCAGTTTCCAAGAGCGACTTTCATGCGTGGCCTCTTAAAATCCCAACAAAATTCACGGCAATGCTTCTCTGAGTTCAGTTCCAAAACCCAGTCTCTAAGGGGAATCACACCAGAGTTCAAGCCCATGTGGACACAGTCATTTCTTCCAACTGTCACACAAATGACCAAAATTAAAACCGAAACACTCCCACATGGCCTTCATCTTATTCCATATAGTAACTCATCTTAACCTCTGGCTGGAGGTTTCCATGAGGGGCGCAGCCCAAGACAGTGTCCAAAATCAGCTCGTTTTCCCCTCATTTGCCTAACGTCAGGGTGGCCTGGACACCGTTTCTGTGAACCAGCAATGATCAAATAAGCCTGCCGTTAATTCTTCTGTTTCTCCAATTTGAGGTCTACTGATTTCAGGAATACATTCTTTATGTGAATTAAAGTTATTCGAAAACCCAAGCACCTCTGCAGAGATTTGAAGAACTCATTTGACCCAAAGAATCCCTATTCTCACTTATGGAGTTCAGGATTTTAACAGAGGAAGGCAAGAGAATTCATCCACAATGAAAGATTTTTTGCCCTTATGGTTTTTGATGCACACAGGGGATCATTTTTAGATTCATCAGGTGCTGAGAATCTAAGTCACAGCCACACACATGGCCAAGAGGCTGATTCAGACACATCCTTTCCCAAAACAATGAAGCCAGAAGCCACAGGTGATGCCCATCCATTTCCATTTGAAAACTGTTTTCTTCAGGCTTCACAAAGGGGTGGCCTGAGGCAAAGACCTTCCTGACATTCAGTGCAACACAACAATAAGTCAGCAAAAGGCCCAAAGCAGGGTTTCTGCACTGAGACTTTCCTGGTCACACTGATATCTGAGTTTTCTGAGATGCTCGCCATTCTCTTCAGCTATACTGTACATGGCCATGTCACAGAGCTTGGAGGTGGTACATATTTTGGACACAAAACCATGAGCCTATTCTGGAGAGTGGCTAGAATTCAGGAAGAAAACAGAAACGTAGAAAGATAGCAGGTGTTGCACATCGATAAGACAAGCTGCAGTCCATTCATATATTGGGCAGGATGAATTATGGGAAGATTTATACTAGACAGGACACCTCCATTAATGCATTCTCTTTTTGATGTCTACAACAACGGACACATTGGGATACACCGAAACAGAAACACTCGCCTGATCAAACAACTTACTAAAATCTGTCCACTCCAAACCAAACAAACAGCCTTTCCTACCTATTCTCAGAACATGAGACAAAACCTCAAACCCACACCCACTCCCACAAAGGCACCTCCTTCCCCCAAGTAGGTCTGTGACTATCCGGAGTGTCCTCTGACTGGGGGCCATACTATGTTCCCCCGAAATGTCCTGTCTTCTCTCAGATCTTGTTTCCTTGTTCAACTCTTTGTAGTTTTCAGGAAAAAGTGGTGAGCCACTACCTGCTTTCTCAGGAAAGGTCCATCTTCAGAGTTCTCTTGGCATTAGGCCATCCTCACATCAGTAGGTACCAAGAAAACTGACTCTGTCCTTGGTAAATCCAAACAAGTGAGCCCACTGGGACTGGGACTGGGACTGCCTCTGGGTGCCTGGCCTCTTGGATACAAATTTCAGAGAGTTCCATCACCAAGGAAATGAGGTATGTCACTTTCTTTGGAACTGAATGAGTCACTTCCTTGGCAACCACATTGTCCTAACTGTTGCTTCCAAGGGTCCCATGAGATGTAGGCTTCCCCTACTTCCTGTGACACTTTCACAAGGGAGAATGGTATATCAACCATAGGCACCCAGGAACAGCTCTCCACACAGGCCTGTTTTGGTCCATCTTCTCTACAATAAGAAGAGAGAGGCTGATTCAGGCACATCCCTTTTTTCTGACCAAGATATTTGCCATGGAAGATGACTTTTGCTCTCTCAGGTCCTTCATACCTGCCTACAACTTCTCCAGGTATCATTTCTGCATGGACCTTTGAGGTTCTCATCAGGTGGAATATCCCCAACTTTCCTGTATTGCAAGAACCACTCTGTCCCTGCTCTTCTGTAAGATGATTGAGGGACCAGTGTATAATTGGGGTTAAAAACAGGTTTGATATGGGTTACGAATGATTCTGTGCAATGAATAATGGTATTGGGAACCTGCAATGCTTACAAAATATAGATGTGAAATATAAGTATGAAAACAGAAATCTAGGTATGATTTGAAGCCCATAAGGGTTCTGCCCTTGATTGGGATACTTAGCTTTGAATTATGTTCTGCAAAGATGTCTCAGATAATTCGATATACAATGGCATAGGACCTTGTAAATTGGATGATTGAATTTAGAAGAGAGCACCCAGTCAAAAAGGGATATTCAGTAGGATTAGGAAGATAGTCGGTAGGTTTAGGAAGAAGAGTGAGTATAGGATTTGGACCAAAAGTTCTTTAGCAATAGACTTTAGGTTATAGAGTGAATGTAAATGTCAGCACATATGAAGAGTCAGTCACTATGTTGAACTGGGGAAAATATGTAGAAAAGCAGAGATCAATACAAACATTACGAAATCAGGCAAAGTATAAAGTGAGTGATAGAATTAGACATTTTCAACAGGATTGAGTTTGAATATATAAATTAGGAAAAAACAAAAATGTAGTCACCAATAGGATTGACAATTGACAGCATTAGGCAACCTGGACATGGATGTTTTTAGAAATCCATGTTCACTTTCCATTTAGGATTTGGTACAATCATAAGTGTGACCTTTCCATTTTTTGTCCAGAATATTACTGTGATAATGAGGTGACATGAGTAATTCTTTCACCATTTCTGGGAGCAATATATTGAAGATGTAAAATCAGAATCGGGGGTACAAAGAGGTGTACCCTGTTTCTATGAACATAGAGAAAAAGCATGAATAGACCATACTGTGAATAAATAATATAACTTTTTTGAACTTTAAATAATGAATTGATCTGATATCTGAAAAATTAAAGGAAATCCTATATTGATATACAATCATTCATTCCAACCAGTTATATATCTAAACGAAATATTAGTGTTTTGGTTTATCATGAAGAGTGTGTGAGTTTTGCTTCAAAATGACTATGGAAATTCAAAATAATGTGTTTGGAAAGAAGTCTCATGAAAAGACCATTAAAGAAACCCTGACAATACATGTGTTCTGAAGCAAGAAGTGATTAAAGTTGAAACAAATGCCTATTAATTTGTGAACTTGTGGATGAAATGTATATCCTATGATTTGCAAAAACTGAAGAAACAATAATGTACCAGTGTCGAATACAAATGAATGACAAATTACATATCATGTCCCATAGGAGTCTACTTGCATTGATGTTATACTGGGTCGGTTACTGTAGAATAATTAGGATATGTATGCACCATTCACTGAAGTTAGTTTTCAGTACTAGGAAACAAATATATATTTCAGGTGGATGAATATTTCTGATTATAATATGGTGAAAAGTTGTTTATAAATCCACATACATGAACATGAATGAATTTTGAGAGTGTATATTAGACATATATATTTCATATTTTGAAATATTTGGGGAGTATATCTATATCTATATCTATATCTATATTTATATCTATATCTATATCCACACACACACACACACACACACACACAACATTCACAGACATTAAAAAATACCAATATAAATGCCATTCGAAATTGATCAGTAAATATATATGATCCACAGATGCAAAAATATTTATTTTGCTGAACATGAGTTTATGTATAATGTTGTTTTACTAGGACGCTCTCCTATAGGTTGAATTTTCATTTCCAACAGCATTTAGGAGGAGTGAACTCTTCTCACAATTTGTATCTGCCAAGACAGCCACCTCACAAAAATGTACGTGTGATACCTGGTAGGATTCTATATATGCATATAAATATACATGTGTGAATAGGCTACTGAAAAGGGAAACAAGAATTCACATATTTGTTAAGTTTAAAAACACATGGAGAATATTTCAATTAAAATTTGACTAGATTTATAACTCCTACCTTATATAATGCAAATGTCAAGTCCAACTATACAACATGTCTCCTCTGAAGTGCTTGTATTTCTATTGTGTTGGGTTAATTTTCCCCATTATATTAGGATGAATAGTCTGAGTCTACTAGGTATGGCTTAGTGTCAGGAATTCAGCATTTCGAATGGAAAATTGGAAAATGAATCCAATGTGTATGTAAATATATGCTGCACAAATATCCTCCCGCTCTCATCCAGAACAATGCCTTGACATTACCTTCACCCCAAGTAAGACACAATTAGAGGAGAAGAGTTACAAAATCAGTGAATACATATATGGAATGGAAAATGCTCAGGAGTTCACAACCTTGGAGGTGGTAGAGGAGTTTGCAAAACTAAGGGACAAGGTAAACACTCCACAAACATGGAGCTCTGCTGGCCTAAAAACTTTTTGAGAAACTGCCTCTGAGCTTCTGTACTTGAAATATATGTTGTTTTCAGGAGATTTGGCTTCCTTTGTAGTGAGACCATCAAAGCTGGGTCTGCATCTATGTGACCTGGAGGACATGGTTTCTTATTTTCCAATGAACAAGATGAAGCAGTGCTGAATCCTCTCTTTGTAGGTAATGTGAGACCACTGGGTACTAAGTGTCTCCCCGTGTGGACTGTGAAGCCATTTGGTCCTCCTCCACTTTTTGTGGTGTTTTTGCTGCTGCACTGTGAGTTTGGTATTTGTTTCCCGAAATACTAGGAACTAAACTGGGACACAGTGCTGGAGGGAGTTCTGTCACGTGTGGTGGGTCAGGGTCTGCAAGAGAATGCACCAACTAGGCTTCTATCTCTCACAGCTTGCCCCATTGCCCCCTTGTCCATATCAACCTGATTCTTAATTTTCCTCTGAAAACTCTCCAATAACAAGATGCCTTTACATATAAGGGTCTGCTGGCTGCACCATATCAGTTACAAGCCATTTGGAATCCAATGGTAGATCCACATGGCCCTACCACGAATGTTTTATCAAACACCTCTCCACCACTGCTCTAGACCCACTACTCAGCAGAATCCAACTTACTGGCATCTCTGTTCTACACCATTTTTATGAAACTCAGTAAATCAAGGTACTGTCTGGTATACTCATGATCAGCAACAGGACATCCAATGTTTCTCCAGTGCCACCTGGTCATTGGAAATTCAAAAATTTCATGGTATTTATTTAGCCATTTTTCAAGCATGAAGTTGGAGGCACTGGGGGTTTCAATTCATTCAGCAAACATTAAATTGTGAGGAAGCTCATTTCAAAGAAATCTCTGGAGAACCCTCACAGGCAAGGCTTCCCAAAGAGTGAACAAAAGGTCACATTAGGCCAGGCCCATTGAGGTCTACAATGTGAGGTCCATGTGTGTTTTGACTCTAAACTATGGCTGCCATTTCTTTAAGAATAAAATCATGTGATATCCTTGCTGAGATTCCCAGGCCTCTGTGGAAATCCACCGGGGCCTAGGTCTCAGTTTCCAAGAGCGACTTTCATGCGTGGCCTCTTAAAATCCCAACAAAATTCATGCCAATGCTTCTCTGAGTTCAGTTCCAAATCCCAGTCTCTAAGGGGAATCACACCAGAGTTCAAGCCCACGTGGACCCAGTCATTTTTTCCAATGCCACACAAATGACCAAAATTAAAATCAAAACACTCCCACATGGCCCTCATCTTATTCCATATAGTCAATCATCTTAACCTCTGGGTGGAGGTTTCCATGAGGGGCGCAGCCAAAGACAGTGTCCAAAATCAGCTCGTTTGCCCCTCATTTTCCTAAAGTCAGGGTAGCCTGGAAACCGTTTCTGTGAACCAGGAGTGAACAAATAAGCCTGCCGTTAATACTTCTGTGTTTCTCCAATTTGATGCCTACTGATTTTAGGTATCGATTCTTTAGGTGATTTAGAGTCATGCGAAAACACAAGCACCTCTGCAGGGCTTTGAAGAACTCATTTGACCCAAAGAATCCCTATTCTCATTTGATGGAGTGCAGGAACCTAACAGAGGAAGGCAAGAGACTTCATCCACAATGAATGATATTTTTGCCATTTTGGTTTTGGAAGCTCACATGGGATCATTCTTAAGATCCATCAGGTTCTGTGAATCTAAGTCACAGCCACACACAGGTCCAAGAGGCTGATAAAGACACATCCCTTTCCAAAGCAATTAAGCAAAGAGCCACAGGTGAAGCCCATTCATTTCCATTTGAAAACTGTTTTCTTCAGGCTTCACAAAGGAGTGGCCTGAGGCAAAGACCTTCCTGACATTGAGTGCAACACAACAATAAGTAAGCAAAAGGCCCAAAGCAGGTTTTCTGCACTGAGACTTTCCTGGTCACACTGATATCTGAGTTTTCTGAGATCTCGCCATTCTCTTCAGCTATCCAGTACATGGCCATTTCACAGAGCTTGGAGGTGGTACATATTTTGGACACAAATCCATGAGCCTATTCTGGAAAGTGTCCAGAATTCAGAAAGAAAACAACAACTTAGAAAGATAGCAGGTGTTGCACATCGATAAGACAAGCTGCAGTCCTTTCATATATTGGGCAGGATGAATTATGGGAAGATTTATACTAGACAGGACACACCCATTAATGCATTCTCTTTTCTAATGTCTACAACAACGAACACAGGGGGATACACAGAAACAGAAAAACTCGCCGTCAAATGACTTACTAGAAACTGTCCATTCCAAACCAAACAAACCGCCTTTCCTATCTATTCTCAGAACATGAGACAAAACAACATACCCACACCCACTCCCCCAAAGGCACCTCCTTCCCCCAAGTAGGTCTGTGACTATCCGGAGTGTCCTCGGACTGGTGGGCCATACTATGTTCCCCCAAAATGGACTGTCTTCTCTCAGATCTTGTTTCATTGACCAACTCTGTGAAGATGTCAGGAAAAAGTGGTTAGACACTACCTGTTTTCTCAGGAAAGATCCATCTTCACAGCTCTCCTGGCATTTGGCCATCCTCACATCATTAGGTACCAAGAAAACTGACTGTCCTTGGTAAATCCAAACAAGTGAGCCCACTGGGACTGGGACTTGGACTGCCTCTGGGTGCCTGGCTTCTTGGGTACCAAGTTCAGAGAGTTCCATCACCAAGGAAATGAGGTATGTCACATTCTTTGGAACTGAATGAGGTCCCTGCCATGGCACCCACTTTGTCCAAACAGTTGCTTCCAAGGGTAACATAAGTTGGAGGTTGCCCCTACTTCCTGTGACACTTTCATAAGGTAGAATGTATATCAACCATTGGCACCCGGGAACAGCTCTCCACTCATGCCTGGTTTGGTCCATCATCTCTAAAATAAGAAGAAAGAGGCAGATTCAGACACATCCCTTCATCTTGACCAGGTTCTTTTCCATGGAAGAGGACTTTTGCTCTCTCTGGTGCTTCATACCTGCCTACAACTTCT
This sequence comes from Callospermophilus lateralis, assembly GCF_048772815.1. Taxonomy (NCBI): domain Eukaryota; kingdom Metazoa; phylum Chordata; class Mammalia; order Rodentia; family Sciuridae; genus Callospermophilus; species Callospermophilus lateralis. The sequence continues at coordinate 323,226 of NW_027514443.1, read as the reverse complement.
CCAGGTATCATTTGTGCATGGACATTTGAGGTTCTCATCAGGTGGAAGGCCCCCAACTTTCCTGTATTGTAAGAACCACTCTGTCCCTGCTCTTCTGTAAATTGATTGAGGGAACAGTGTATACTTGGGGTTAAAAACAGGTTTCATTTGGGTTAGGAATGATTCTGTGCGATGAATAATGGTATTGGAAACATTCAATATTTACAAGAATATAGAGGTGAAATATAAGTATGAAAACAGAAATCAAGGTATGATTTGAAGTCCAGAATAGTTTTGCCCTTGATTGGGATACTTAGCTTTGAATTATGTTCTGCAAAGTTGTCTCAGATAATTCGATATACAATGGCATAGGACCTTGTAAATTGGTTGATTGAATTTAGAAGAGAACATCCAGTCAAAAAGGGATATTCAGTAGGATTAGGAAGATAGTCGGTAGGTTTAGGAAGAAGAGTGAGTATAGGATTTGGACCAAAAGTTCTTTAGCAATAGACTTTCGGTTATAGAGTGAATGTAAATGTCAACACATATGAAGAGTCAGTCAGTATGTTGAACTGGGGAAAATATGTAGAAAAGCCGATATCAATAGAAACATTACGAAATGAGGCAAAGTATAAAGTGAGTGATAGAATTAGACATTTTCAACAGGGTTGAGTTTGAATATATAAATTAGGAAAAAACAAATATGTAGTCACGAATAGAATTGACAATTGACAGCATTAGGCAACCTGGACATGGATGTTTTTAGAAATCCATGTTCACTTTCTATTTAGGCTTTGGTACAATCATAAGTGTGACCTTTCCATTTTTTGTCCAGAATATTACTGTGATAATGAGGTGACATGAGGATTTCTTTCACCATTTCTGGGAGCAATATATTGAAGATGTAAAATTAGAATTGGTTGTACAAAGAGGTGTACCCTGTTTGTATGAACATAGAGAAAAAGCATGAATAGACCATACTGTGAATAAATAATATAACTTTTTTGAACTTTAAATAATGAATTGAACTGATGTCTGAAAAATTAAAGGAAATCGTATATTGATATACAATCATTAATTCCAACCAGTTATTTATCTAATGGAAATATTAGTGTTTTCTTTTATCATGAAGAGTTTGTGAGTTTTGCTTCAAAATGATTATGGAAATTCAAAATAATGTGTTTGGTAAGAAGTCTCATGAAAAGACCATTCAGGAAACCCTGACAATACATGTGTTCTGAAGCAAGAAGTGATTAAAGTTGAAACAAATGCCTATTAATTTGTGAACTTGTGGGTGAAATGTATATCCTATGATGTGCAAAAACTGAAGAAACAATAATGTACCAGTGTCGAATACAAATGAATGACAAATTACATATCATGTCCCATAGGAGTCTACTTGCATTGATGTTAGACTGGGTCAGTTACTGTAGAATAATTAGGATATGTATGCACCATTCACTGAAGTTAGTTTTCAGTACTAGGAAACAAATATGTATTTCAGGTGCATGAATATTTCTGATTATAATCTTGTGAAAAGTTGATTATAAATCCACATACATGAACATGAATGAATTTAGAGAGTGTATATTAGACACATATATTTCATATTTTGAAAAATTTGGAGAGTATATCTATATCTATATCTATATCTATACACACACACACACACACACACACACACACACACAACACTCACAGATATTAAAAAGTACCAATATAAATGCCAATCGAAATTCATCAGTAAATATATGTCATCCAGAAATGCAAAAATATTTATTTTACTGAATATGACTTTATGTATAACGTTGTTCTACTAGGACGGTCTCCTATAGGTTGAATTTTTATTTCCAACAGCATTTAGGAGGAGTGCACTCTTCTCACAATTTGTATCTGCTAAGACAGCCACCTCACAAAATGTACGTGTGATACCTGCTAGGATTCTATATATGCATATATATATATATATATATATATATATATATATATATATATATACATGTGTGAATAGGCTACAGAAAAGGGAAACAAGAATTCACATATTTGTTAAGTTTAAAAACACATGGAGAATATGTCCATTAAAATTTGAATACATTTATAACTCCTACATTATATAATGCAAATGTCAAGTCCAACTATACAACATGTCTCCTCTGAAGTGCTTGTATTTCTATTGTGTTGGGTTAATTTTCCCCATTATATTAGGATGAATAATCTGAGTCTACTAGGTATGGCTTAGTGTCAGGAATTCAGCATTTCGAATGGAAAATTGGAAAATGAATCCAATGTGTATGTAAATATATGCTGCACAAATATCCTCCCGCTCTCATCCAGAAGAATGCCTTGACATTACCTTCACCCCAAGTAAGACACAATTAGAGTAGAAGAGTTACAAAATCAGTGAATACATATCTGGAATGTAAAATGCTCAGGAGTTCACAACCTTGGAGGTGGTAGAGGAGTTTGCAAAACTAAGGGACAGGGTAAACACTCCACAAATATGGAGCTCTGCTGGCCTAAAAACTTTTTGAGAAACTGCCTCTGAGCTTCCACCCTTGAAATATATGTTGTTTTCAGGAGATTTGTCTTCCTTTGTAGTGAGACCATCAAAGCTGGGTCTGCATCTATGTGACCTGGAGGACATGGTTTCTTATTTTCCAATGAACAAGATGAAGCAGTGCTGAATCCACTCTTTGTAGGTAAACTGAGGCCACTGGGGACTAAGTTTCTCCCCGTGTGGACTGTAAAGCCATTTGGTCCTCCTCCACTTTTTGTGGTTTTTTTGCTGCTGCACTGTGAGTTTGGTATTTGTTTCACGAAATACTAGGAGCTAATCTGGGACAGAGTGCTGGAGGGAGTTCTGTCACGTGTGGTGGGTCAGGGTCTGCTAGAGAATGCACCAAATAAGCTTCGATCTCTCACAGCTTGCCCCATTGCCCCCTTGTCCATATCAACCTGATTCTTAATTTTCCTCTGAAAACTCTGCATATAACAAGATGCCTTTACATATAAGGGTCTGCTGGCTGTACCACGTCAGTTACAAGCCATTTGGAATGCAATGGTAGATCCACATGGCCCTACCACGGATGTTTTATCAAACACCTCCCCACCACTGCTCTAGACCCACTACTCAGCAGGCTCCAACTTACTGCCATCCTATTCTACACCATTTTCATGAAACTCCGTAAATCAAGGCACTGTCTGTTATACTCATGATCAGCAACAGGACATCCCATGTTTCTCCAGTGCCACCTGGTCATAGAAATTTCAAAAATTTCATGGTATTTATCTAGCCATTTTTCAAGCATGAAGTTGGAGGCACTGGGGGTTTCAATTCATTCAGCAAACATTAAATGGTGAGGAAGCTCATTTCAATGAAATCTCTGGAGAACTCTCACAGGCAAGGCTTTCCAAAGAGTGGTCAAAAGGTCACATTAGGCCAGGCCCATTGAGGTCTACAATGTGAGGTCCATGTGTGTTTTGACTCTCAACTATGGCTGCCATGTCTTTAAGAATAAAATCATGTGATATCCTTGCTGAGATTCCCAGGCCTCTGTGGAAATCCACCCGGGGACTAGGTCTCAGTTTCCAAGAGCGACTTTCATGCGTGGCCTCTTGAAATCCTAACAAAATTCATGGCAATGCTTCTCTGAGTTCAGTTCTAAAACCCAGTCTCTAAGGGGAATCACACCAGAGTTCAAGCCCACGTGGACCCAGTCATTTTTTCCAATGCCACACAAATGACCAAAATTAAAACCGAAACACTCCCACATGGCCCTCATCTTATTCCATATAGTCAATCATCTTAACCTCTGGCTGGAGGTTTCCATGAGGGGCGCAGCCCAAGACAGTGTCCAAAATCAGCTCGTTTTCCCCTCATTTGCCTAAAGTCAGGGTGGCCTGGACACCGTTTCTGTGAACCAGCAATGATCAAATAAGCCTGCCGTTAATTCTTCTGTGTTTCCCAATTTGAGGCCTACTGATTTCAGGAATAGATTCTTTATGTGATTTAAAGTTATTCGAAAACCCAAACACCTCTGCAGAGATTTGAAGAACTCATTTGACCCAAAGAATCCCTATTCTCACTAGATGGAGTTCAGGAACCTAACAGAGGAAGGCAAGAGACTTCATCCACAATGAATGATTTTTTGCCCTTATGGTTTTGGATGCACGCATGGGATCATTCTTTAGATTCATCAGGTGTTGAGAATCTAAGTCACAGCCACACACATGGCCAAGAGGCTGATTCAGACACATCCATTCTCAAAGCAATGAAGCCAGAAGTCACAGGTGATGCCCATTCATTTGTATTTGAAAACTGTTTTCTTCAGGTTTCACAAAGGGGTGGCCTGAGGCAAAGACCTTCCTGACATTCAGTGCAACACAATAATTAGTAAGCAAATTGCCCAAAGCAGGGTTTCTGCACTGAGACTTTCCTGGTCACACTGATATCTGAGTTTTCTGAAATGCTCGCCATTCTCTTCAGCTATCCATTACATGGACATGTCACAGAGCTTGGAGGTGGTACATATTTTGGACACAAAACCATGAGCCTATTCTGGAGAGTGGCCAGAATTCAGGAAGAAAACAGCAACTTAGAAAGATAGTAGGTGTTGCACATCGATAAGACAAGCTGCAGTCCATTCATATATTGGGCAGGATGAATTATGGGAAGACTTATACTAGACAGGACACATCCATTAATGCATTCTCTTTTTAATGTCTACAACAACGGACACATTGGGATACACCGAAACAGAAACACTCGCCTTGTCAAACAACTTACTAGAAACTGTCCACTACAAACCAAACAAACCGCCTTTCCTACCTATTCTCAGAACATGAGACAAAACAACAAACCCACACCCACTCCCACAAAGGCACCTCCTTACCCCAAGTAGGTCTGTGACTATGCGGAGTTTCCTCTGACTGCGGGCCATACTATGTTCCCCCTAAATGGCCTGTCTTCTCTCAGATCTTGTTTCCTTGTTCAACTCTGTGTAGTTGTCAGGAAAAAGTGGTTAGGCACTACCTGCTTTCTCAGGAAAGGTCCCTCTTTAGAGTTCTCCTGGCATTAGGCCATCCTCACATCAGTAGGTACCAAGAAAACTGACTCTGTCCTTGGTAAATCCAAGCAAGTGAGACCACTGGGACTGGGACTGGGACTGCCTCTGGGTGCCTTGCTTCTTGGATACAAATTTCAGAGAGTTCCATCACCAAGGAAATGAGGTATGTCACATTCTTTGGAACTGAATGAGGTCACTGCCTTGGCAACCACTTTGTCCTAACTTTTGCTTCCAAGGGTCCCATGAGATGGAGGCTTCCCCTACTTCCTGTGACACTTTCACAAGGGAGAATGGTATATCAACCATAGGCACCCAGGAACAGCTCTCCACACAGGGCTGGTTTGGTCCATCTTCTCTACAATAAAAAGAGAGAGGCTGATTCAGACACATCCCTTCATCCTGACAAGGTTATTTGCCATGGAAGATGACTTTTGCTCACTCAGGTCCTTCATACCTGCCTACAACTTCTCCAGGTATCATTTCTGCATGGACCTTTGAGGTTCTCAGCAGGTGGAAGATCCCATAATTTCCTGTATTTTAAGAACCACTCTGTCCCTGCTTTTCTGTAAAATGAGATTGAGGGAACAGTGTGCGCTTAGGGTTAATAACAGGTTTGATTTGGGTTATGAATCATTCTGTGTGATGAATAATGGTATTGGGAACCTGTGATATTTACAAGAATATAGATGTGAAATAAAATTATGAAAACAAAAATCTAGGTATGATTTGAAGCCCAGAAGGGTTTTCCCCTTGATTGGGATACTTAGCTTTGAATTATGTTCTGCAAAGATGTCTCAGATAATTCGATATACAAGGGAGTAGGACCTTGTACCTATGATGATTGAATTTAGAAGAGAACATCCAGGCAAAAAGTGATAATCGTTAGGATTAGGAAGATAGTCGATAGCTTTAGGAAGAAGAGTGAGTATAGGATTTGGACCAAAAGTTCTTTACCAGTAGGGTTTCGGTTATGGAGTGAATGTAGATGTCAGTACATATGAAGAGTCAGTCACTATGATGAACTGGGGAAAATATGTAGAAAAGCAGATATCAATGGAATCATTACAAAATCAGGCAAAGTATAAAGTGAGTGATAGAATTAGTCATTTTCAACAGGGTTGAGTTTGAATATATAAATTAGATAGAAACAAATATGTAGTCACCAACAGGATTGACAATTAATAGCATTAGGCAACCTGGACATGGATGTTTTTAGTAATCTATGTTCACTTTCCATTTAGGCTTTGGTACAATCATAAGAGTGACCTTTCCATTTTTTGTCCAGAATATTACTGTGATAATGAGGTGACATGAGTATTTCTTTCACCATTTCTGGGAGCAATATATTGAATATTTAAAATTAGAATTATGGGTACAAAGAGGTGTACCCTGTGTCTATGAACATAGAGATAAAGCATGAATAGAACATACTGTGACTAAATAATATAACTTTTTTGAACTTTAAATAATGAATTGAATTGATATCTGAAAAATTACAGGAAATCATATATTGATATACAATCATTCATTCCAACCAGTTATATATCTCATGGAAATATTGGTGTTTTGGTTTATCATGAAGAGTGTGTGAGTTTTGCTTCAAAAGTGATTATGGAAATCTAAAATAATGTGTTTGGAAAGAAGTCTCATGAAAAGACCTGTCAAGAAACCCTGACAATACTTGTGTTCTGAAGCAAGAAGTGATTAAAGTTGAAACAAATGCCTATAAATTTGTGAACTTGTGGATGCAGTGTATAACTTAAAATGTGCAAAAACTGAAGAAATAATAATGTACCATTGTTGAATACATATGAACGTCAAATTACATATCATGTCCCATAGGAGTCTACTTGCATTGATGTTAGACTGGGTCAGTTTCTGTAGAATAATGAGGATTTGTATGCCCCCTTCACTGAAGTTAGTTTTCAGTACTAGGAAACAATTATGTATTTCAGGTGGATGAATATTTCTGATTATAATCTTATGAAAAGTTGATTATAAATCCACATACATGAACATGAATGAATTTAGAGGGTTTACATTAGACACATATATTTTATATTTTGAAACATCTGCAGAGTGTACAGATATATTATACACACACACACAAAAAAAAACCACTCACATACATTTAATAGTAGCAATATATATGCCAATCGAAATTCATCAGTAAATATATATCATCCACAGATGCAAAAATATTTATTTTACTGAACATGAATTTATGCATAATGTTCTTCTACTAGGAAGCTCCCCTATAGGTTGAATTTTCAGTTCCAACAGCGTTTAGGAGGAGTGAACTCTTCTCACAGTTTGTATATGCAAAGTCAGCCACCTCAAAAATGTACGTGTGATACCTGGTAGGATTCTATATGTGCATATAAATATACAAGTGTGAATAGGCTAAAGAGAAAGGAAAACAAGAATTCTCGTATTTTTTAAGTTTAAAAACTCATGGAGAACTTCTTCGATTAAAAATTGACTAGATTTATAACTTTTACCTTATATAATGCAAAACGCAAGTCCAACTATACAACATGCCTCCAATGAACTGCTTGTATTTCTATAGGTTTGGCTTATTTTTCTCTATCATATTAGGATGAGTTGTCTGAGTCTAGTAGGTATGGGTTAGTGTCAGGGATTCAATATTTCAAAATGAAAATTGGAAAATGAATCCAATTTGTATGCATATATATGCTGCACAAATATCCTCCCACTCTCATCCAGAACAATGCCTTGACATTACCTTCACCCCAAGTAAGACAAAAGAGGAGAAGAGTTAGAAAATCAGTGAACACATATCTGGAATGGAAAATGCTCAGGAGTTCACAACCTTGGAGGTTGTAGAGGAGTTTCCAAAAGCAAGGGATAGGGTAAACACTCCACAAACATGGAGCTCTGCTGGCCTAAAAGCTTTTTGAGAAACTGCCTCTGAGATAGGGCACTTGAAATATATGTTGTTTTCAGGAGATTTGGCTTTCTTTGTAGTGAGACCATCAAAGCTGGGTCTGCATCTATGAGACCTGGAAGACATTGTTTCTGATTTTTCAATGAACATGAGGCAGCAGTGCTGATATTTTTCTTTTTAAGTAAACTGTGGCCTCTGGGTCTAAGTGTCTCCCCGTTGAACTGTGAAGCCATTTGGCCCTCCTACACTTTTTGTGGGGTTTTTGCTGCTGCACTGGTAGTTTGGTATTTGCTTCATAAAATAGAAGGAGTTCAACTGGGACACAGTGCTGGAGGGAGTTCTGTCACGTGTGGTGGGTCAGGGACAGCAGAAAAATGCACCAACCAATCTTCTATCCCTCAAAGCTTGCCCCATTGCATCCTTGTTCATAGCAACCTGATTCTGAACATTGCCCTGAATCCTCTCCATATAACAAGATGCCTTTACTTATAAGGGTCTGCTGGCTTCACCATGTAAGCCACAAGCCATTTGTAAGCCAATGGAAGATCCAAATTGCTCCAACACAGAAGTTTTATCACACTCCTGCCCACCACAACTCTAGGCCAACTTCTCAGGAGGCTGCAACTTACTGGGACCTGTGTTCTACACCATTTTCATAAAACCCAGTCAAGCAAGGCACTGTCAGGTACATCCATGATCAGCAGCAGGACATCCAAAGGTTCTCTAGTGCAACCTAGTCGTGGGAATTTCAAAAAATTCACGGTATTTATCTAGAAATTTTTCAAGGATGAAGTTGGAGGCACTGTGGGTTTCAATTTATTCAGGAACCATTAAATGGAGAGGAAGATTATTTCAATGAAAGCTCTGGAGAACCCTCACAGGCAAGGCTTCTCAAAGAGTGGACAAAAGGTCACATTTAGCCAGGCCCATTGAGGTCTACAATGTGAGGTCCATGTGTGTTTTGACTCTCAAATATGGCTGCCAAGTCTTTCGAATGAAATTATGTGATACCTTGGCTGAGATTCCCAGTTCTCTGTGCAAAGCCACTCTGGCGCTAGATCTCAGTTTCCAAGGGTGACTCTCATACATGGCCTCTTTAATCCCAACACAATACATGGCAATACTTTTCTGAGGTCAGATTCTGAACTCAGTCTCTAAGGGGAATCACACCAAAGTTCAAGCCCAGGTAGACCCAGTTATGTCTTCCAACTGCCACACAAATATCCACAATTAAATCCAAAACACTCCCACATGTCACTCATCTTTTCTAAATACACACTCATCATAACCTCTGGCTGGAGGTTTCCATGAGGGGTGCGGCCCAAGACAGTGTCCAAAATAACCACCCTTGCCCCTCATTTGCCTAAAATCAGGGTGGCCTGGACATCCTTCCAGTGAACCAGGAGTGATCAAATTGGCCGGCCATTAAGATGGCACTGCTTCTCCAATTTGAAGCCTACTGACTGTGGGGCTTAGAGTCTTTATGTGATTTGGAGTCATGAGAAAAATCAAGCACTTATGGGCTATCCTCTGCAGAGTTTTGAGGAACACATTTGAACCAAATGATCACTATTCTCACTTGATGAAGGTCAGGAACCTTACAGAGGAATGGGAGAGACTTCATCCAAAATGAATGCTCTTTTGTCCATTTTGGTTTTGGATGCACACATGGGATCTTTCTTTAGATCCATCAGGTGCTAAAAATCTAAGCCGCAGCCTCACACAGGGCCAAAAAGCTGATTCAGACACATCCCTTTCCAAAGCAATTAAGCAAAGATCCAGAGGTGATGCCCTTTCATTTCTGTTTGAAAACTATTTCTTTTGGCTCTACAAAGGTGTGGCCTGAGGCAAAGATGTTCCGGACATTCAGGGCAACAGAACAATTGGTAAGCAAAAGGCCCAAAGCAGGGTTTCTTCATTAGAATTTTCTGGTCACACTCATATCTGAGTTTTCTGAGATGCTCCCATTCCCTTCAGCTATCCAGTACATGGCCAAGTCTCAGAGCTTGGAGGTGGTACATATTTTGGTCACAAAAAAATGAGCCTATTCTGGAAATTGGCCAGGATTCAGGAAGAAAACAGGAACTTAGCAAGATTGTAGGAGTTGCCCACCCATAAGTCAAGCCACAGTCCATTCATAAATTGGGCAAGATGAATCTTGGGAAGCTTTCTACTAGTCAGGACACATACAATGATTCATTCTCTTTTCTAATGTCTAAAACCACGGACACAGTGGGATACACAGACATAGAGACACTGGCCTTGTCAAACGACTTACCAGAAACAGTTCACTCCAAAACAAATAAACCGCCTTTCCTACCTATTCTCAGAACATGAGACAAAACCTCAAACCTACACCCACACACACAAAGGCAGCTCCTTCCCCCAAGTAGGTCTGTGACTATCAGGAGTGTCCTCTGACTGGTGGGCCATACTATGTTCTGATGAAATCGCCTGTCCTGTGTCAGATATGGTCTCATTGGCCCAATCTGTGAAGTTGTCACTAGCCAGCTGTGAGCCACTACCTGCTTTCTCAGGAAAGGCCTCTCTTCAGAGCTTTCCTGACATTTGCCCTTCCTCACATCAGTACGTACTAAGAAAGACTGACTCTGTCCTTGTTAAATCCAAACAAGTGATACCACTGGGACTGGGAATGGGACTGGCTCTGCGTGCCTGGCTTCCCGGATCCCAAGTTCAGAGAGTTTCATCACCAAGGAAGTGAGGTGAGATTAATCTCTTCAGGAATTTAATGAGGTCACTGCCTTGGCAACCACTTTGTCCTAACAGTTGCTTCCAATAGTCCTATGAGATGGAGGCAGCCCTTACTTCCTGTGACACTTTCAAAAGTTAGAATGGTATATCAACCATAGGCACCCAGGAACAGCTCTCCACACATGCCTGGTATGGTCCATCTTCTCTACATTAAGAAGAGAGAGGCTTATTCAGACAAAACCCTTCATCCTGGAAAGGTTGTTTGAGATGGAAGATAACTTTTGCTCTCTCAGGTCCTTCATAGCTGCCTAATCTTCTCCAGGGATCAAACCTGCATGGACCTTTGAGGTTCTCAGCAGGAGGCAGATCCCCTACATTCCTGTATTGTAAGACGAACTCTGTCCCTGCTCTTCTGTAAAGTTAGGTTGAGGGAAGAGTGTATGGTTAGGGTTATTAACATGTTTGATTTGGATTACGAATCCTTCTGCAGGATGATTAATAGTATTGGGAACCTGCGATATTTATAAGATTATAGAGGAGAAATATAAGTATGAAAACAGAAATGTTGGTAAGATTTGAAGCCCAGAAGGGCATTAGGCCCTTGATTGGGATACTTAGCTTTTAATTACGTTCTACACAGATGTCTCAGATAAATTGATAATCAATGGCATAGGACCTTATACCTTGGATGTTTGATTTTAGAAGAGAACATCCACTCAAATTGAGATAGTCGGTGGGATTAGGAAGATAGTCGGTAGGTTTATAAAAAAAGAGTGAGTATAAAAATTGGACAAAAAGTTCTGTAGCATTAGGGTTTCGGTTATAGAGTGAATATAAATGTCAGCACATGTGAAGAGTCAGTCACAATGATTAACTGGGGAAAATATGTAGGAAGGAAAATATCAATAGAGACATTACGAAATGAGGCAATTATATAGTGAGTGATAGGATTAGACATTTTCAACAGGGTTGAGATTGAATACATAATCTTAGGAAGAAACAAATATGTAGTCACCAATAGGAATGACATTTGAAAGCATTAGGCAACCTGGACATGGATGTTTTTAGTAAGCCATGTTCACTTTCAATTTAGGATTTGGTACAATCATAAGTGTGACCTTTGCATTTTGTGCCCAGAAAATTATTGTGATCAAATATATATGTAGATCATATGATATGTGTATTTCTTCCACCATTTCTGGGAGCAATATTTGAGGACACATAAATTAGTATTGTGGGTACCAAGTGGTGTACCCTGTGTCAATGAATATAGAGATAATGCATGAATAGACCATAGTGTGAATAAATAATATAACTTTTTTCTCTTTAAATAATGGATTGAATTGATATCTTAAAATATGTAGGAAATCATATATTGACATACAATCATTCACTCCAACCAGTTACATATATAATGGTAATCTTAGGGTTATTGTTTATCATGAAGTGTGTGTGAGTTTTGTTTCAAAAGTGTTTATGGAAATCGAAAATAATGTGTTTGGAAAGAAGTCTCATGAAAAGACCAGTCAAGAAATATGGAGGAATCCATGTGTTCTGAAGCTGGAATTGATTGAAAGTGAAACAAATGCCTATAACTTTCCTAAATTGTGGATGAAATATATATCCTGTGATGTTTATAAACTGATGAAATAGTAATGTACCAGTGTTGAATAAAAATGAAGGTCAAAGTACACATCATGTCCCATAGGAATCTACTTGCATTGATGTTAAACTGGGTCAGTTACTGTAGAAATATTAGAATTGCATGCATTATTCACCGTAGTTAGTTTTATTTCATTTTTATTTATGGTTGTTCAAAACATTACATAGTTGTTGTTATAACATATTTCACACTTTGATTCAAGTGCTTTATAAACTCCCATTTTTACGCCATGTACAGATTACCGAATCACATCAGTTACACATCTATTGATTCACATATTGCCATACTAGTGTCTATTGAATTCTGCTGCCTTTCCTATCCTCTACTATCCCCCCTCCCCTCCCCGCCCCTCCCCTCTTCTCTCTCTACCCCCTCTACTGTAATAAATTTGTCCCCCTTGTATTATTTTGCTCTTTCTCCTCACTTTCTCTTGTATGTAATTTTGTATAACCCTGAGGGTCTCCTTCCAATTCCATGCAATTTTCCTTCTCTCTCCCTTTCCTTTCCACCTCTCATCCCGCTTTAATGTTAATCATCTTGTCATGCTCTTCGTCTCTCCTCTGTTCTTAGTTACTCTCCGTATATCAAAGATGACATTTGGCATTTGTTTTTTAAGGATTGGTTAGCTTCACTTAGCATAATCTGCTCTAATTCCATCCATTTCCCTCCAAATTCTATGATTTTTTTTTATTTTTCAATGCAGAGTAATACTCCATTGTGTATAAATGCCACAGTATTTTATCCATTCTTTCATTGAAGGTTATCTAAGTTGGTTTCACAGTCTTGCTGTTGTGAATTGTTCTGCTATGAACATCGATGTAGCAGTGTCCCTGTAGCATGCTGTTTTTAGGTCTTTAGTGAATAGACTGAGTAGGGGAATAGGTGGGTCAAATGGTGGTTCCATTCCCAGCTTTCCAAGAAATTTTCATACTGCTTTCCAAATTGGCTGCGCCAATTTGCAGTCCCACCAGCAATGTAGAAGTGTACCTGTTTCCCCACATCCTTGCCAGAACTTGTTGTTTGACTTCATAATGGTTGCCAATCTTACTGGAGTGAGATGGTATCTTAGGGTGGTTTCGATTTGCATTTCTCTGACTGCTGGAGATGGTGAGCATTTTTTCATGTACTTGTTGATTGATTGTAAGTCCTCATCTGATAAGTGTCTGTTGAGGTCCTCAGCCCATTTGTTGATTGGGTTATTTGTTATCTTATTGTCTAATTTTTTGAGTTTTTTGTATACTCTGGATATTAGGGCTCTATCTGAAGTGTGAGGAGTAAAGATTTCTTCCCAGGATGTAGGCTCCCTATTTACCTCTCTTATTGTTTCTTTTGCTGAGAAAAAACTTTTTAGTTTGAGTAAGTCCCATTTGTTGATTCTAGTTATTAACTCTTGTGCTATGGGTGTCCTATTGTGGAATTTGGAGCCCGACCCCACAGTATGTACATCGTAAGCAAATTTTTCTTCTATCAGACACTGTGTCTCTGATTTGATATCAAGCTCCTTGATCCATTTTGAGTTAACTTTTGTGCATGGCAAGAGAAAGGGATTCAGTTTCAATTTGTTACATATGGATTTCCAGTTTTCCCAACACCATTTGTTGAAGATGCTATCCTTCCTCCATTGCATGCTTTTAGCCCCTTTATCAAATATAAGATAGTTGTAGTTTTGTGGATTGGTTTCTGTGTCCTCTATTCAGTACCATTGGTCCACAAGCCTGTTTTGGTACCAGTACCATGCTATTGTTGTTACTATTGCTCTGTAGTATAGTTTGAAGTCTGGTATCGCTCTACCGCCTGATTCACACTTCCTGCCTAGCATTGTTTTTGCTATTCTGGGACTTTTATTTTTCCATATGTATTTCATGATTGCTTTCTTTATTTCTACAAGAAATGCCTTTGGGATTTGATTGGCATTGCATTAAACCTATAGAGAAATTTTGGTAATATCACCATTTTGATGATGTTAGTTCTGCCTTTCCATGAACAGGGTATATTTTTACATCTTCTAAGATCTTCTTATATTTCTCTCTTTAGGGTTGTGTAGTTTTCATTGTATGAGACTTTCCCCTCTTTTGTTAGGTTGATTCCCATCTTTTTTTTTTTTAGGATATTGTGAATGGAGTGGTTGTTCTCATTTCCATTTCAGAAGATTTGTCCCTGATATAGAGGAATGCCTTTGATTTATGCGTGTTGATTTTATATCCTGCCACTTTGCTGCATTCATTTATTAGCTCTATTAGTTTCTTTGTAGACCCTTTTGGGTCTGCTAGGTATAGAATCATGTCATCTGCAATAGTAATAATTTAAGTTGTTCTTTTCCTATTTTTATGCCTTTAATTTCTTCTGTCTGTCTAATTGCTCTGGCCAGTGTTTCGAGAACTGTATTGAACAGAAGTAGTGAGAGAGGGCATCCCATTCTTGTTCCAGATTTTAGAGGGAATGCCTTCAATTTTTCTAGATTCAGAATGATGCTAGCTTGAGGATTAGCATAGATTGCTTTTACAATATTGAGGTATGATCCTGTTATTCCTAGATTTTCTAGAGTTTTGAAGATAAAGGGATGCTGTACTTTGTCGAATGCTTTTTGTGCATCTATCGAGATGATCATATGGTTCTTATTTTTAAGTCTATTGATGTGGTGAATAACATTTATTGATTTTCGTATATTGAACAAGCCTTGCATTCCATGGATGAATCCTACTTGATCATGGTGCACAATTTTTTTAATATGTTTTTGTATCTGATTCGCCAGAATTTAATTAGGGATTTTTGCATTTAGATTCCTTAGGGATATTGGTCTGTAGTTTTCTTTGTTTGAAGTGTTTATGTCTGGTGTAGAAATCAGGGTGATATTGGCCTGGTAGAATGAATTTGGAAGATCTCCCTCTTTTTCAATTTCCTGAAATAGCTTGAAAAGTATTGGTATTAGTTCATATTTAAAGGGTTTGTAAAACTCTGCTGTATACCCATACTGTCCTGGTCTTTTCTTAGTTGGTAATCTTTGGATGGTTTCTTCTATTTCCTCAATTGATACTGGTCTGTTTAAGTTGTCTATATCCTCCTGACTCAATCTGGACAGATCATATGACTTAAGAAATTTTTCGATGCTTTCACTATCTTCTATTATATTGGAGTATAACGAATCAAATTAATTTCTGATTATCTTCTGTATTTCAGAAATATCTGCTGTGATTGCCAGGGGGTGACAAATAACTTGTGTAGATTGATACAGCAGGAGTGGAAGCCGTTTATTGTAGCATCTGAGCGATATTTATACATTTTATATAGCTTATCTAATTAGCATAAAATAGATCCAGCAGTCAACCAATAAGGAATCTCCACACTTAATGGCTTGCTTTTGTTACTTCACAAACCACTCTCTATGGCATTTGGCCAGGCGCCATCCAGACTTGTTTACAGACCCTAACATTTCTCTGGCAAAATACCAGGTGCCATCCTGACTTGTTTATAGACCTTAACATGTGATGTTGCCCTTTTCATCCCGTATGCTAGTAATTTGAGTTTTCTCTCTTCTTCTTTTCATTAGCATGGCTAAGGGTCTGTCGATTTTATTTATTTTTTCAAAGAACCAACTTTTAGTTTTCTCAATTTTTTCAATTGTTTCTTTTGTTTCGATTTCATTAATTTAAGCTTTGATTTTAATTAAATCTTACCTTCTACTTATTTTGCTGTTGTTTTCCTCTTCTTTTTCTAGGATTCTGAGATGAAGTATGAGATCATTTATTTGTTTTTTTTTTCTTTTTTTAAGGAATGAAATCCAAGCAATGAATTTTCCTCTTAGAACGGATTTCAGTGTGTCCCATAGATTCTGATATGATGTGCCTGTGTTTTCATTTATCTCTAAGAATTTTTTAATTTCCTCCTTGATGTCTTCTATAACCCATTGATCATTCAGTAACCTATTGTTCATTCTCCAAGTGATGCATGATTTTTCCTTCCTTCGTTTATCATTGATTTTTAGTTTATATTAGATTATGATCAGATAAGATGCATGGTATTATCTCTACTTCTTTATATTGTCTAAGAATTGCCCTGTGACATAATATATGATCTATTTTTGAGAAGGATCCATGTGCTGCTGAGGAAAAATGTAACTGCTTGATGTTGAGGAGTATATTCGATATATGTCAATTAAGTCTAGGTTATTAATTGTGTTATTGAGTTCTATAGTTTTCTATTTCAACTTTTGTTTGGAAGACCTGTCCAGTGGTGAGAGAGGTGTGTTGAAGTCTCCCATGATTATTGTATGGTGGTCTATTAGACTCTTGATCTTGAGAAAAGTTTGTTTGATGGACATAGCTGCACCATTGTTTGGGGCATATATATATTTATAATGGTTATGTCTTGTTGGTGTATGGTTCTCTTGAGCAGTATGTAGTGTCCCTCTTTATCCCTTTTGATTAACTTTGGCTTGAAATCTATTTTATTTGATATGAGTATGGACACTCCTGCTTGTTTCCGAAGTCCATAAGAGTGATATGATTTTTCCCAACCTTTCACCTTCAGTCTATGTATGTCTTTTCCTATCAAATGCGTCTCCTGTAGGCAGCATATTATTGGGTCTTGTGTTGTGATCCATTCTACTAGCCTGTGTCTCTTAATTGGTGATTTTAAGCCATTAACATTTATGGTTATTATTGAGATAATGGTTGTTCTTCCAGCCCTATTTGTTTATTTATGTTATTAAACATGGATTGTTTTCTACATTGATTATTTCCCCCTTTTACTGTACTACCTCCCACTGTTGGTTTTTATTGTTATTTTCCATTTCCTCTTCCTTTAATATTTTGCCGATGATGTTTTGAAGAGATGGTTTTCTAGCTACAATTTATTTTAACTTTTTTTTTAACATGGAAGGTTATGATTTTATCTTCCATCCTGAAGCTTAATTTCGCTGGATACACAATTCTTGGTTGGAATCCATTTTCTTTCAGTGTTTGAAAAATGTTAATCCAGGATCTTCTAGCTTTCAGAGTCTGTGTTGAAAGATCAGCTGTTATCCTGATTGGTTTACCCCTAAATGTAATCTGCTTTTTTTTCTCTTGTAGCATTTAAAATTCTCTCCTTATTGTGTACATTGGGCATCTTCATTATAATGTGTCTAGGTGTGGATCTCTTATGATTTTGCACATTCGGCGTCCTGTAGGCTTCTAGGACTTGGGAGTCATTCTGATTCTACAAGTCTGGGAAGTTTTCTCGTATTATTTCATTGAATACATTGCTCATTGCTTTGGTTTGGACCTCTATACCTTCCTGTATTCCAATGACTCTTAAGTTTGGTCTCTTTATGTTATCCCGTATTTCTTGGATATTCTGTTCATGGTTTCTTAACAGTCTTGCTGAGCTGTCTATGTTCTTTTCAAGTTGGAATACTTTGTCTTCATTGTCTGATGTTCTATCTTCTAAGTGTTCTACTCTGCTGGTAGTATTCTCAATTGAGTTTTTAAGTTGGTTTATTGCTTTCTGCATTTCTAGGATTTCTGTTTGTTATTTTTTACAACCTCTATCTCCCTGTATAGCTGATCTTTTGCTTCTTGGATTTGTTTATGTAATTCATTGTCGAAGTGATTTTTCTTTTGCTGTCTAATGTCTTCCTTGAGACTCCAGATCATCTGAAGCATGTATATCCTGAGTTCTTTATCTGACATTCCATCTACTGCAGCTATTACCTCTTCTAAAGTTGTGCTGACCTGCATTGCTTGTGGTCCTTTTTTCCTTGTCTTATCATACTGCTCGCTTTTCTTTCTGCTTGGTGAAACTGTTGTGATTTTGAAATTTTCCTCCTATATATTTATATTGCTCTTGTATAGTTGCAAAGTCTCCCTTGCATGGGCACAGGGGGGCTGTGCTGCTCCTCCAATTAGGGTGATCTAACTACCTTGCTGACGGACCGCTGGGCTTGTTTTCCTGATCGGTTGCAGGTCTGCCTACCATGCAGGCGCGGGAGGCGGCTCTGCTCTGCCCCTCCTCCAATTGGTGTCACGTGTCTACCAGGCCCGTGGACCCCTGGGGTGTTCTGCCGATCAGTCGCAGGTCTGCCTACCTTGTAGGTGCTGGCGGCGGCTCTGCTCTGCCCCTACTCCAATTGGGGTGACGTGACTACCATGCAGGTGTGTTGCTGGGCCTGTTCCGCCAGTTTGTCGCAGGTCTGCCTACCTTGCGGGCACGGGCAATGGATCTGCTCTGCTCCTATTCCAAATGGGGTGAAGTGTCTGCCGCGCCGGCAGGGCGATGGGCCTCTTCTGCCAGTCAGGTGCAGGTGTGCCTACCTTGCGGGTGCGGGTGATGGCTCTGCTCTGCCACTACTCCATTTGGGGGGTCGTGACTACCATGCCGGCAGGTTGTTGGGCCTGTTCTGGGTGCGGGCGAAGGCTCTGCTCTGCCCCTACTAATATTGGGGTGACCTGACTACCATGCCGGTGGGCCACTGGGATTGTACTAGGTGCGGGAGAAGGCTCTGCTCTGCAACTATTCCAATTCAGGTGATTTTACTACCACGCCTGCGGGTCACTGGGCCTGTTCTGGGCAAGGGCGGCGGCTCTGCTCTGCCTCTATTCCAATTGGGGTGATGTGACTACCATGCAGGTGTGTCGCTGGGCCTGTTCCGGGAGTGGACGGAGGCTCTGCTCTGCCCCTCTGGCTTGATGACAAAGTGAGAGAGACCCGGGTGTTTGTGACTCACTTTCTTTACCAGGAGACCAACTGTTTCTGTCACTGCTGGTATCAATGAAGTTATCTCCTCTGCTGCTTTTGATGACATCAGATCTCTGCCATGTTGGTATCCCATGCAAAAGGCAGCATTTTGTTCCCTTTGCTGGGTGACTAAAGCAATGGGTGAGTTCTGACCGGCACTCACAAGCCCCGTCTCAATCCTATTGCACTCCCTATGAAGGCTCGGTTGATATTTACCTCCACAGTATTCAGCAAGACCCGGACCGAGAAGCAGTTTCCGCGGGTTCTTTAGCCCAGGGCCAGATCAGTTCCGGGAGGCGGAATTCGGCCGCTCTGGGCTCGGTGTATGTTCTAATAGAAGCAGGCTCCAAGACGCAGTTTCTGCGGGTTCTTTAGCACTGAGCCTGAGTAATTTGTCTGCAAGACAAAGGTGAATGGCATCCTGAAATTACCGGTTCTATAGCTGAATAAGCTGCGATCAGTCGAAAACAGGGATGGTGACGTCACCTCTCCAAGATGGTGGCCGCTGGGTTCCTCTGTGGTCTGACTGGTGCAGAGAAACGAGTTGGACTGCATGCTTCCCCGTCTCAAACCCAGAATTCAGCACTGAGCACAGTGATTGCATACCTGGCAGGAGCCCACAGTATCTGCACCGCTGTATATTTGCGTTGCTATCTCGTCGTTTCCCAGCACGCACCACAGACTCTAGCCACGGAGCGATTTCCTGAATAAGCCACATGACCTTCTGTGAGGACAAATCACTCGCGTTTGAGTTCCCGTAGCTGATCCTCGTGAGATGGAAATATGTACACTAGGTTTTGGAGAACCACAATTTTGCTGGAAATTCCTAACAAGATAGGTTTTAGCCATTCTAACTCGTCACTCTCCGGCACAGTGACGTGGTATATGGGGGTGATGCACTCCCTTCACAGCCATTATATGATCCCCTGAAGTTAGTTTTCAGTACTAGGAAACAAATAAGTATTTCAGGTGGATGAATATTTCTGAGAAAAATCTTTTGAAAAGTTGATTATAAATCCACATACATGAATATGAATGAATTTAGGGAGTGTATAATAAGAAAAATATACTTCATATTTTGAAAAATCTGCAGAGTGAAAAAAATATATATATATGTATATATATACATACACACAGAGACATTAAAAAGTAGCATTATGTATGCCAATCGAAATTCACCATGAAATATATATCATCCACAGATCCAAAAATATTCATTTTAATGAACATGGATTTATGTCGTTCAACTAAGAAGCTCACCCGTATCTTGAATTTTCGGTTTCAACAGCATTTAGTAGGAGTGATCTCTTCTCACAATTTTTATCTGCCAAGCCAGCCACCTCACAAAATGTACGAGTTATACCAGGTAGAATTCGATATGTGCATATAAAAATACATGTGATGAATAGGCTACAGAGAAAGGGAGACAGTTATTCACATATTTGTTAACTTTTAAAACACATGGAGGACTATTTCAATTAAAATTCGCTAGATTTATAACACCTACCATTTATCATACGAAAGGCAAGTCCAACTATACACCATGCCTCCTGTGAACCTCTTGTATTTCTATTCTGTTTGGGTTATTTTTCTCCATAATATTAGGATTAGAAGTCAAAGTCTATTAGGGTATGTGTTAGTGTCAGGGATTCAGTATTTCGAATGGAAAATTTGAAAATGTATCCAATGTATTTGCAAATATGTGCTACACAAAAAACTTTCCACTCTCAATCATAACAATGCCTTGACATTACCTTCGCCCCACATAAGACACAATTAGAGGAGAGGAGTTAGAAAATCTGTGAATACATATGTGGAATGGAAAATGCTCAGGAGTTCACAAATTTGGAGGTGGTAGAGGAGTTTCCAAAAGTAAGGGACAGGGTAAACACTCCACAAACATGAAGTTCTGCCAGCCTGACATCTGGAGAAACTGCCTCTAAGGTTGGGCAATGAAATATATGCTGTTGTCAGGAGCATTAGCTTCATTTGGAGTGAGACCATCAAAGCTGGGTCTTCATCTATGTGACATGAATGACATTGTTTCTTATTTTCCAATGAACATGAGGCATCAGTGATGAATTTTCTATTTGTATGTAACTTGTGGCCACTGGGGTCTAAGTGTCTCCCCGTGTGGACTGTAAATCCATTTGGTCATCCTCCACTATTCGTGGTGTTTCTTGCTGCTGCACTGGGAGTTTGGAATTTGCTTCATGAAATACAAGGAGTTCAACAGGGACACAGTGCTGAAGTGAGTTCTGTCAATTGTGGTGGGTCGGGTTCTGCAGGAGAATGCACCAACCAGGCTTCTATCCCACATTGCTTGCCCCATTGACCATAGCAACCTGATTCTGAACATTGCCCTGAAACCTCTCCATATAACAATATGCTTTTACATATAAGAGTCTACTGGCTTCAAAATGTCAGTCACAATCCATTTGCAAGCCAATGGCAGATCCACATGGCCCAACACAGATGTTTTATCACACACCTGCCAACCACTGCTCTAGGACAACTACTCAACAGGATCCAACTTACTGGCATCTCTGTTCTACACCATTTTCATAAAACCAAGTCAATCAAGGCACTGTCTTACATACTCATGATCAGCAACAGGACATCCAAATGTTCTCCAGTGCTACCCAGTCATGGGAATTTCAAAAATTTTTATGGTATTTATCTAGCCAATTTTCAAGGAAGAAGTTGGAGGCACTGTGGGTTTCAATTTATTCAGGAACCATTAAATGGTGAGTAAGTTCATTTCAATGAAAACTCTGGAGAATTCTCACAGGCAAGGCTTCCCAAAGAGTGGCCAAAATGTCAGATTAAGCCAGGCCCATTGAGGTCTACAATGTGAGTTCCATGTGTGTTTTGACTCTCAAAAATGGCTGCCAAGTCTTTAAGAATAAAATCATGTGATATCCTGGCTGAGATTCCCTGTGATCTGTGGAAAGTCAACTTGGGCCTAGATGTCTTTCCAAGGGCAACTCTCATGCATGGCCATCTAAAATCCCAACACAATTCATGGCAATACTTCTCTGAGATCAGTACCACAACTCAGTCTCTAAGGGGAATCACACCAGGGTGCAAGCCCACGTGTACCGAGTCATCTCTTCAAACCACCATTCAAATGTCCACAATTAAAACCCAAACACTCCCACATGGCCCAAATCTTCTTCCATATATACACTCATCATAACCTGTGGCTGGAGGTTTCCATGAGGGGAGCAGCCCACGTCAGTGTCCAAAATAAGCTTCCTGCACCTCATTTGCCTAAAGTCAGGGTGGCATGGACACCTTTCCTGTAAACCAGGAGTGATCAAATAGGCCTTCCTTTAATACTGCTTAGCTTCTCCAACTTGAGGCCTACTGACTTTGAGGTTTAGATTCTTTAAGTGAATTGGAGTCATGAGAAAAACAAGCACCTATGGGCTAGCCTCTGCTGGGTTTTGAAGAACTCATTTGACACAAAGGATCCCTGTTCTCACTTGATGGATGTCAGGAACCTACCTGAGGAAGGCAAGAGAGTTAATCAACAATATCTGATCTTTTTGCCATTTTGGTTTTCGATGCATGCATGGGATGTATCTTTAGATCCATCAGGTGCTGAGAATCTAAGCCTCAGCCTCACACAGGGCCAAGAGACTGATTCAAACATATCCCTTTTCAAAGCAATTAAGCATGGATCCACACGTGATGCCCATTCATTTGCATTTGAAAACTGTTTTCTTCAGGCTTCACAAAGTGGTGGCTTGAGGCAAAGATCTTCCTGACATTCAGGGCAACAGAACAATAGGTAATCAAAAGGACCAAAGCAGGGTTTCTCCACTGAGACTTTCCTGGTCAACTGATATCTGAGATTTCTGAGATGCTAGCCATTCCCTTCAACTATCTAGTACATGGCCATGTCACAGATATTGGAGGTGGTACATATCTTGGACACAAAACCATGATACTATTCTGGAGTGTTGCCAGAATTGAAGGAGAAAACAGGAAATTATGAAGCTAGTAGGTGTTGCCCATCCATAAGGCAAGCCTGATTCCACTCATATATTGGGCACAATGAATGCTGGCAAGCTTTCTAGTAGACAGGAAACATCCATTGATGCCTTCTCTCTTCTAATGTCTACAATCATGAACACAGTGGGATACACAGACACTCGCCTTGTCAAAGGACTTACTAAAAGTAGTCCACTCCAAACCAAACAAACTGCCTTTCCCACCTATTCTGAGAACTTGAGACAAAACCACAAAATCACACCCACACCCACAAAGGCACCTCCTTCCCCCAAGTAGGTCTGTGACTCTCCGGAGTGTCCTCTGACTGGTGGGCCATACTATGTTTCCCCAAAATGACCTCTCCTGTCTCAGTTCTGGTCTGCTTGGCCAACTCTGTGAAGTTGTCAAGAGCCAGTGGTGAGACACTACCTGCTTTCTGAGGAAAAGCCCCTCTTCAAAGGTTTCCTGGCATTTGGCCATCCTCACATCTGTAGGTTCAAAGAAAGACTGACTCTGTCCTTGGTAAATCCAAACATATGAGACCACTGGGACTGGGACAGGGATTGTGTCTGGGTTCCTGGCTTCCTGGATCCCAAGTTCAGAGAGTTTCATCACCAAGGAAGTGAGGTGAGGTCACTTCCTTCATTATCTGAATTACATCACTGCCTTGGCAACCACTTTGCCCTAACAGTTGCTTCCAAAAGTCCCATTAGGTGGAGGCTGCCCCTGTTTTCCTGTAACACTTTCACAAGTTAGAATGTTATATCAATCATAAGCACCCCGGAACAGCTCTCCACACAGAACTGGTTTGGTCCATCTTGTATACATTAAGAAGAGAGAGTGATTCAGACACAATCCTTCAACCCGACCAGGATGACTGCCATGGAAGATGACTTTTGCTTTCTGAGGTATTTCATAGCTGCCTTCATCTTCACCAGGGATCATTTCTGCATGAACATTTGAGGTTCTCAGCAGGTGAAGATACCCTACATTCCTGTATTTTAAAACCAACTCTGTCCCTGCTCTTCGGTAAAGTTAGTGTATGGTTAGGGTTCATTATATGTTTGATTTGGGTTAGGAATCATTCTGCAGGATGAATAAAGGGATTGGGTACCTGCGATATTTATAAGAATATATAAGTGAAATATATGTATGAAAACGGAAATCTAAGAAAGATTTGAAGCCCAGAAGGGCATTGGGCCCTTGATTGGGATACATAGTGTTGAATTACGTTCTGTACAATTGTCTCAGTTAAATCGATATACAATGGCATAGGACCTTGTACCTTGGATGATTGAATGTAGAAGCGAACATCCAGTTAAAAAGGGATAGTCGGTAGGATTAGAAAGATAGTCGGTAGGTTTAGGAAGAAGAGTGAGAATATGATTTGGAATAAAAAGCTTCTTTAGCAATAGGGTTTCGTTTAGAGAGTGAATGTAAATGTCAGTACATGTGAAGAGTCTTTCACAATGATGAACTGGGGAAATTATGTAGAAAAGCAGGTATCAATAGAGACATAACGAAATCAGGCAAAGTATAAATGAGTGATAGGATTAGACATTTTCAACGGGTTGAGTTTCAATATATAATCATAGGAAAAAACAAATATGTTGTCACCAATGGGATTGACATTTGAGAGCATTAGGCAACCTGGACACGGATGTTATTACTTATCCATGTTCACTTTCCTTTTAGGCTTTGGTACAATCATAAGTGTGACCTTTACATTTTTTTTTGTTCAGAATATTTCGGTGGTAAAATGTATATGTAGATCAGGTAACATGAGTATTTCTTTCACCATGTCTGGGAGCAATATTTTGAAGACATATACATTAGTATTAGGGGTACAAAGAGGTGTACCCTGTGTCTATGAATATAGAGATAATGCATGAATAAACGATAATATGAATAAATAATGTATCTGGTTCCACTTTAAATAATGGATTGAATTGAATTCTGAAAATATATAAGAAATCTTATATTGATATATAATCATTCATTTCAACCAGTTATATATCTAATGGTAATATTAGGATTATGGTTTATCATGAAGGGTGTTTGAGTTTTGCTTTATAAGTGATGATGTTAAACGAAAATAATGTGTTTGGAAAGAAGTCTCATGAAAATACCAGTCAAGAAACATAGAAGAATCATGTGTTCTGAATCAGAAAGTGATTGATCGTGAAACAAATGCCTATAAATTTTCTAACTTTTGAATGAAATATATATCCTATGATGTGCATAAACTGAAGACATCGTAACGTATAAGTGTTGAATAAAAATGAAAATCAAAATACACATCATGTCCCCTAAGAATATACTTGCATTGATGTTAAACTAGCTCAGTAACTGTAGAAATATTAGGTTTTGTTTGCACCTTTCACTGAATTTAGTTTTCAGTACTAGAAAACAAATATGTATTTCAGGTGGATGATTATTTCTGAGAATAATCTTGTGGAAAGTTGATTATAAATACACATATATGAATATGAATGAATTTAGGGAGTGTATAATAAGACACATATATTTCATATTTTAAAAAATCTGGAGAGTGTATATATATATATATACACTCTCATACATACACACTCACATGCACAGATATAAAAAAGTAGCAATACAGGAGATCCATCATGAAGGCAGGCATGGAAAAATCAAGTCTCTGACCTCTTCAGCTGCGCGGGCATCGGGAGTCGTAAACTGTCTAAATGCTGTTTGCTCAGAATCACTAGGCAATGTTGACCTAATGTGGATCTGGTGCGAACATTCTGGGCCCCTCAGAACACAAACCGAGCCTGGATCGGCTGCATTCAACCTCCGGTTTGCCTGGTTCTCGTGACTCAGCACTAAGATCCCTCTGAAATAACTGTTCGGCCCTTCTGAACTTTCAGAGGTAAAAGCCAACCAAGCCTTCAAAGGCAGTGGCCACAGGATTGAAACGGCGCTTGGGAGAGACAGTCAGGACCCACCCGTTGTGTTGGTTACCTTGCAAAGGGAACAAACGGTCACCATTTGCATGGGATACCAACATAGCATAGAAATGATGTCACGGGCAGAGGAGATAACTTCATTGAAACCAGCGTGACAGGTGTGTAATCCCCTAGCCATCTCTCTCAACACAGCGGGGAAACCTTAAGGGCCCCTCCCAGCTCTGCCGTAAGGGCCTCTCCCAGCTCTCCCGTGAGCGCGATAGCCAGACCTAGGGAATCAGGATTGGCTCGGGACTAGCGGCGTGGAATTCCGAGCTCCTGATCCCACAAGTGCTGACAATTAAGGTCTCTTACACCACGTACCGGTGGCGTGGCTCCCAGAGGGCAAGAAAATTCGAAGGGGGTCCTCAGCCCCAAGCTCTACAAACTTAGGGTCTGAGGGAGGCAAACAGGGAGAGTGTGCACAGGCGTTCATGAAAACAGGGCTGCCAGGAGTAGAGTTCTGGCTTGTAACCACTATTGTGGTGAGCGTCACAGGTGATCAGGGCATGGCTTGAGGAAGCACAAGAGAAGGCCCTAGGCACTCAGGATTGGAGATCCGCCAAGTCTGGGAGGAAGAGCTGCTGCACAGTGATTGGTTCCCACTTATTCAGAGGAGAAGCTTGGCCCAGTGCACACAGCTCCACCTACTGAAAGAGAAGTTAATTGAACTCTATGACTGCATGTATTATTATTATTTTTTTAATTTATATTTTTTATATTTCTTTCATTTTCATTTTTGTTGTTGTTGTTCTTTAACTTTTTTAATGTTTTTATTTTTTTATTTTTTATTTTATCATTATTATTATTAATATTATTTTAAATTTTAATTTTCATTTTTTAATTATAATTATTATTTAAATTTTTTTTCTTTCTTTATTTTCTTTTTTTTCTTCTGTCTTTTCATTTCTTTTCAATTTTCTTATTCTCCCTTCCTTGAATTCTACCTGTCTACTCTCATTCTTTTAGTGACTTCTTCCCTTCCCTTCTAATATCTTTCCTCCCAAGCATCAAATAAATTTATAAGAGTAAGCAGTAACTCAGCAGTCAAACAAAACAAGAAGTAACATGAGCAGCATAAAAAAGCAAGGAAGAAAAGGAGTACAAACAATGATGGACAGCCTAAATATTCAGAAGGACCTAGAGTCATCAGAAAAATGGTCATATAAAGAACTCAAGAAATACCTTAGACAGATGGAATGGAACCTTAAAGAGGATACGAGACATCAAAACCAAACAGTGAAAGAACACATTGAAAATGAATTACATAAACAGATATAAAAAGAAATTAAGCATCTTAATTAGGAGATAGAGATTATAAAAAAAAATCAAACAATAATTCTAGAAATGAAGGAAATGATAAACCAAATTAAAAACTCAATTGAGAGTATCACTAACAGAGTGGAGCAAGTAGAAGACAGAATGTCAGATAATGAAGACAAAATATATCATCTTGAAAAAAGTCTAGCCAACAAAGAAATGCTGGTAAAAAGTCATGAGAAAAACATCCAAGAGATATGGGATAACATAAGAAAAAAAAAAACTAATGAGTCATCTGGATAGAGGAAGGTACAGAGATTCAAACCAAGGGAATGAGTAACCTGCTGTATGAAATAATTACAGAAAACTTTCCAGAAATAAAAATGGAAACGGATAAAAAAAATTGTAGATGCTTACAGGACACCGAGCACACAAAATCACATTAGACCAATGCCAAGACACATTGTTATGAAGATATCCAATATACAGAACAAAGAGAAAATATTAAAAGCTACAAGAGAAAGGAGGCAGATTACAATCAGGGGTAAACCAAAAATGTTAACAAGAGATTTTTCATCACAGACGCTGAAAGTGAGAAGATCCTGGAACAACGTATTTCAAACACTTAAAAACAATGGATGGCAACCAAGAAATCTGTATTCAGCAAAATTAAGCTTCAGGTAAGACAACGAAATAAAAACATTTCGTGATAAACAAAAGCGAAAAGAACTTGCAGCCAGAAAACCAGCATTGCAAAGCATCTTAAGGAAAACACTACACGAGGAAAAAATGAATATCAACAACAAAAACCATCAGTGGGAAGTGCCTCATTAATGACAGAGGGCGGGGGAAAAGTTAATCATGGATAAACAAACTAAATTAAAAAAAAAAAGATAAATAATCAAAGACGGGTGGCAATACAAACCATATATCAATACTAACTCTAAACTTTAATGGCTTAAACTCTCCAATAAAGTGACATAGGCTTGTAACGTGGATTAAAAAAAACAAATCCAACAATATGTTGCTTCCAGGAGACACATCTGAATGGAAAAGACATACACAGGCTGAATGTGAAAGGTTGGGAAAATTTATACCATGCACACGGTCCTTGTAAGCAAGCAGGGGTGGCCATCCTCATATGGAATAAAATCTACTTCAAGACTAATTTAATCAAAAGGGATAAGGAAGGACATTATATACTGTTGAAAGGAACCATTCACCAACAAGACATAACAATTATCAATATTTATGCAGCAAATAATGGTGCTGCAACATTTATAAAAAAATTCTCCTCAAGTTCAAGAATCAAATAGACCACAACACAATAATTATGGGAGACTTCAACTCACCTCTCTCACCATTGGACAGATCCTCCAAACAAAAGTTGAATAAAGAAAATATAGAATTCAATATCACAATCAATACCCTAGACTTAACTGACATATATAGAATATATCAACCATCATCAAGTGGATATACTTTTTTCTCACCAGCACATGGATCCTTCTCAAAAATAGACCATATATTATGCCATAGGGCAACACTCAGTAAATATAAAGGGGTGGAGATAATACCATAAATTTTTTTCTGATCACAATGGAATGAAACTGGAAACCAATGGTAAAAGAAGGAAGGAAAAATCCTACATCACATGGAAAATGAACAATATGTTACGGAATGATCAATGGGTTACAGAAGACATAAAGGAGGAAATCAAAAAATTCTTAGAGATAAATGAAAATACAGACACAACATATCAGATTCAATGGGACACAATGAAACAAGATTCAAGAGGCAAATTCATCGCCTGGAGGTCATTCCTCAAAAAAAGAAAAAAAAAACAACAAATAAATGAGCTCTCACTTAATCTCAAAGCCCTAGAAAAGGAAGAGCAAAACAACAGCAAATGTTGCAGAAGGCAAGAAATTATTAAAATCAGAGCGTAAATCACGAAATTGAAACAAAAGAAACTATTAAAAAATTAACAAAACTAATAGTTGGTTCTTCGAAAAAATAAATAAGATGGACAGACCCTTAGCCATGCTAACGAGGAGAAGAAGAGAGAGAACTCAAATTACTAACATACGGGATGAAAAAGGCAATATCACAACAGATGCTACATAAATACAGAAGACAATTAGAAATTATTTTGAAAACCTATATTCCAATAAAATAGAAAATAGTGAAGACATCGATACATTTGTTAAGTCATATGATTTGCCTAGACTGAGTCAGGAGGATACACACAATTTGAACAGACCAATATCAATCGATGAAATAGAAGAGGCAATCAAACTACTACCAACCAAGAAAAGCCCAGGATCGGATGGGTATACAGCGGAGTTTTACAAAACCTTTAAAGAAGAATTAATACCAATACTTTTCAAGTTATTCAGAAAATAGAAAAACAGGGAGCTCTGCCAAATTCATTCTATGAGGCCAACATCACCCTGATTCTGAAACCAGACTAAGACACCTCAATGAAAGAAAACAACAGACCAATATCTCTGATGAACCTAGATGCAAAAATTTTCATTAAAATTCTGGTGATTTGGATACAAAGGCACATCAAAAAAATTGTGCACCATGATCAACTAGGATTCATCCCTGGGATGCAAGGAGGGTTCAATATATGGAAATCAATAAATGTTATTCACAACATCAATAGACTTAAAAATAAGAACCATAAGATGATCTTGATAGATGCAGAAAAACCATTAGAAAAAGTAGAGCATTCCTTTATGTTCAAAACATTAGAAAAACTAGGGATAAAAGGAACATACCTCGACATTGTAAAAGCTATCTATGTTAAGCCTCAGGCTAGCATCATTCTGAATGGAGAAAAATTGAAGGCATTCTTTCTAAAATCTGGAACAAGACAGGGATGTCCTCTATCACCACTTCTATTCAATATAGTTCTCGAAAAACTGGCCAGAGCAATTAGAAAGATGAAAGACATTAAATACATAAAAATAGGAAAAAAAGAACTTAAATTATCACTATTTGAAGATGACATGATTCTATACATAGAAGACCCAAAAGTGTCTACAGAAAAAAACTACTAGAACTAATAAATGAATTCAGCAATGTGGCAGGAAATGAAATCAACATGCATAAATCAAAGGCATTTCTGTATATCAGCGACAAAACTTCTGAAATGAAAATGAGGAAAAACACTGCATTCACAATATCCTCATAAAAAATTAAATACTTGGGAATCAACCTAACAAAAGAGGTGAAAGATTTATACAATGCAAACTACAGAACCCTAAAAAGAGAAGTAGAATAAGATCTTAGAAGATGGAAAAATATACCCTGTTCATGGATAGGCAGAACTAACATCATCAAAATGGCGATATTACTAAAAAGTTGTCTATAGGTTTAATGAAATGCCAATCTAAATCCCAAATGAATTTTTTGTAGAAATAGATAAACCAATCATGAAATTCATATGGAAAAATAAACGACCCAGAATAGCAAAAGCAATTCTAAGCAGGAAGTGTGAATCAGGCGGTATAGAGATACCAGGTTTCAAACTATATTACAGAGCAATAATAACAAAACCAGCATGGTACTGGTACCAAAACAGGCGGGTGGACGAATGGTACAGAATGGAGGACACAGAGACTAATCCAAAAAGCTACAACTATCTTATATTTGATAAAGGAGCTAAAAGCATGCAATGGAGGAAGGATAGCATCTTCAACCAATCGTGTTGGGAAAACTGAAAATCCATATGCAACAAAATGAAACTGAATCCCTTTCTCTCGCCATGCACAAAAGTTAACTCAAAGTGGATCAAGGAGCTAGATTCAAATCAGAGACTCTGCATCTGATAGAAGAAAAATTTGGTTCCGATCTACATATTGTATGGTCAGGCTCCAAATTCCTTAATAGGACACCCATAGCACAAGAGTTAATAACAAGAATCAACAAATGGGAGTTACTTAAACTGAAAATTTTTTTCTCAGAAAGAGAAACAATAAGAGAGGTAAATATGGAGCCTAGATCATGGGAACAAATTTTTACTCCTCACCCTTCAGATGGAGCCCTAATATCCAGAGTACACAAAGTATACAAAGAACTCAAATAATTAGACAATAAGATAACAAATAACCTAATGGGCCAAGGACCTGAACAGACACTTCTCAGAGGAGGACATAGAATCAATCAACAAGTACATGAAAAAATGCTCTCCATTTCTTGCAGTCAGAGAAATGCAAATCAAAACCACCCTAAAATACCATCTCAATCAAGTGAGATTGGCAGCCATTATGAAGTCAAACAACAACAAGTGCTGGCGACGAT
Source organism: Callospermophilus lateralis (assembly GCF_048772815.1). Classification (NCBI taxonomy): domain Eukaryota; kingdom Metazoa; phylum Chordata; class Mammalia; order Rodentia; family Sciuridae; genus Callospermophilus; species Callospermophilus lateralis. The sequence goes on along the minus strand of NW_027514443.1, from coordinate 291,645 downwards.
GTGGGGAAAAGGGTACTCTTGTACATTGCTGATGGGACTGAAACTGGTGCAGCCAATTTGGAAAGCAGTATGGAGATTCCTGGGAAGGCCGGGAATGGAAGCACCATTTGACCCAGCTATTGCCCTTCTCGCACTATTCCCTGAAGACCTTAAAAGAGCGTACTACAGGGATACTGCCAATCGATGTTCATAGCAGCACAATTCACAATTGCTACACTGTGGAACCAACCCAGATTCCCTTCAATAGATGAATGGATAAAAAAAAATGTTTTTTTTTTATATACTATGGAGGATTACACAGCACTAAAAAATGACAAAATAATGGAATTTGCAGGGAAATGCATGGCACTAGAGCAGATTATGCTTAGTGAAGCTAGCCAATCCCAAAAAAACAAATACCAAATGACTTCTTTGATATAATGAGAGCAACTAAGAACAGAGCAGAGAGGAAGAGCATGAAGAAAAGATTAACATTAAGCAGAGACATGAAGTGGGAGGGAAAGGTAGAGAAAAGAGAAATTGCATGGTAATGGAGGGAGACCCTTATTGTTACAAAAAAAATACATATAAGAGGTTGTGAGTGTAATGGAAAAATAAACAATAAGTGAAATGAATTACAGTAGGTAGGGTAGAGAGAGAAAATGGGAAGAGAGCGGAGGGGGGATAGTAGGGCATAGGAAAGGTAGCAGAATACAACAGTAACTAATAAGACATTATGTAAAAATATGGATGTGTAACTGATGTGATTCTGCATTCTATATTTGGAGTAAAAATGAGAGTTCATAACCCACTTGAATCTAATGTATGAAATATGATATGTCAAGAGCTTTGTAATGTTTTGAGCAACCAATAAAAGAAAAAAAAAAGTAGCAATATATATGCCAATCGAAAATCTTCATCAAATATATATAATCCAAAGATCGAAAAATATTCATTTTACTGAACATGGATTTATGTATAATGTTATTCAACTAGGAAGCTCACCCGTAGGTTGAATTTTCAGTTCCAACAGCGTTTAGGAGGAGTGATCTCTTCTCACAATTTTCATCTGCCAATTCAGCCACCTCACATGTGTGTACAAGTGATATCAGGTAGGATTCTATATGTGCATATAAAAATACATGTGCTGAATAGGCTACAGAGAAAGGGAGATAGGGATTCACATATTTGTTAATTTTAAAAACACATCTAGAACTATTTCAACAGAAAATTGACTAGATTTAAAACTCCTACATTATATAATGCAAAAAGCAATTCCAACTATACACCATGCCTCCTCTGAACTGCTTGTATTTCTATTCTTTTTGGATTATTTTTCACCATCATTTTAGGATTATTAGTCAGAGACTAGTAGGGTACAGGTTAGTGTCAGGGATTAAGTATTTCAAATGGAAAATTGGAAAATGAATCCAATGTGTATGTAAATATGTGCTACACAAAAATCTTCCCACTCACATCCAGAACAATGCCTTGACATTACCTTCACCCCAAGTAAGACACAATTAGAGTTGAAAAGTGTAAAAATCTAGGAATACATATATGGAATGGAATATGCTCGGGAGTTCACAACTTTGGAGGTGGTAGAGGAGTTTCCAAAAGTAAAGGACAGGGTAAACACTCCACAAACAAGGAGCTCTGCTGGCCTAAGAATTCTTGGGAAATGGCCTCTGAGGTTGGGATCCTGAAATATATGTTGCTGTCATGAGCTTTAGCTTCCTTCGTAGTGAGACCATCAAAGCTGGGTCTGCATCTATGTGACCGGGAAGAGATGGTTTCTTATATTCCAATGAACATGAGGCAGCAGTGCTCAATTCTCTCTTTGTAGGTAAACTGTGGCCACTGGATTCTAAGTGTCTCCCAGTGGGGACTGTGAAGACATTTGGTCATCCTCCACTTTTCATGGTGTTTTTTGCTGCTGCACTGGGAATTTGGTATTTGCTTCACAAAATATAAGAAGTTCATTTGGGATACAGTGCTGGAGGGAGTTCTGTCACTTGTGGTGGGTCAGGGTCTGCAGGAGAATGCACCAACCAGGCTTCTATCCCACAGAGCTTGCCCCAATAACCATAGTAAACTTATTCTGAACATTGCCCTTAAAACTCTCCATATAACAGGATGCCTTTACATATAAGGGTCTCATGTCTGCACTATATCAGTCACAAGCCATTTGGAAGCCAATGGCAGATCCACATAGCCCCTCCATGATGTTTTTTCACACACCTTCCCACCACTGCTCTAGGCCCACTACTCAGCAGTCTCCAAATTACTGGCATCTCGTGTTCTACATCATTTTCATGAAACCCAGTCAAACAAGGCACTGTCTGGAATACACATGATAAGCAACAGGACATCAAATTTTCTGCAGTTCCACCTGGTCATGGGAATTTAAAAAAATTCATGGTATTTATTTAGCAATTTTTCAAAAATGAAGTTAGAGGCACTGTGGGTCTCAATTCATTCAGGAACCATTAAGTGTTGAGAAAGTTCATTTCAATGAAAGCTCTGGAGAACTCTCAAAGTCAAGGCTTCTCAAAGAGTTACCAAATGGTCACATAAAGCCAGGGCAATTGACGTCTACAATGTGAGGTCCATGTATGTTTTGACTCTCATCTATGGCTGCCAAGTCTTTCAGAATAAAATCATGTGATATCCTGGCTGAGATTCCCAGGCCTCTGTGGAAAGCCACCCTGGGCATAGATCTCAGTTTCCAAGAGTGAGTCTTATGTGTGTCCTCCTAAAATCCCAACACAATTCATGGCAATACTTCTCTGAGGTCAATTCCAGAATGCAGTCTCTAAGGGGAATCACACCAGAGTTCAAACCCAGGTGGACCCAGTCATCCCTTCCAACCGCCACAAAAATTACCACAATTAATTTCAAAACACTCCCACAGGGCCATCATCTTCTTCCATGTAGACACTCATCATAACCTCTAGCTGGAGGTTTCTATGAGACCAAGGTAGTGTCCAAAATAAGCTCACTTACCCTTATTTGCCTAAAATCATGGTGGCCTGGACACTCTTCCTCTGAACCAGGAGTGATCAAATATTCCTGCTGTTAAAGTGTTCCACTTCTCCAATTTCGGCCTACTGGCAGTAGGGTATAGATTCTTTATGTGATTTGGAGTCATGAGAAAATCCAAGCACATATGGGCTAGCCTCTGCAGGGATTTCAAGAACTCATTTGACCCAAAGGATCCCTATTCTCACTTGATGGAGTTCAGGAACCTAAAACAAGAAGGCAAAAATATTCATCCACAATGACTGCTCTTTTGGACATTTTAGTTTTGGAAGAACATGGGATCTTTCTTTAGATCCATCAGGTGCTGAGAATCTAAGCCACAACCTCATACAAGGACAAGAGGCTGATTCAGACACATCCCATTCCAAAGCAATTAAGCAAAGAGCCACAGGTGGGGTCCATTCATTTCCATATGAAAACAGTGTTTTTCAGGCTACACAAAGGGGTGGCCTGAGGCAAAGACCTTTCTGACATTTAGGGTAATAGAAATAGAATTAAGCAAATGGCCCAAAGAAGGGTTTCTCCACTGAGACTTTACTGCACACACTGATATCTGAGTTTTCTGAGATGATCTCATTCCCTTCAGCTATCCAGAACATGGCCATGTCACAGAGCCTTGTGGTGTTACATATCTGGGAAACAAAACCATGAGTCTATTCTGGAGAGTGGCCAGAATTCACGTAGAAAACAGGAACTTTAGAAGATAGTAGATGTTGCCCATCCATAAGGCAAGCTGCAGTGCATTCATCAATTGCGCAGTATGAATTGTGGAACCTTTCAACTAGAGACAACATATCCATTGGTGCATTCTCTTTTCTAATGTCTACAACCATGGATACAGTGGGATACACAGACATAGAAACACTCACAATGTAAAACGACTTACTAGAAACAGTCCACTCCAAACCAAACAAACCACCTTTCCTACCTATTCTCAGAACATGAGAAAAAACCACAAACTCACACCTATAACGGCAAAGGCACTTCCTTCCCCCAAATAGGTCTGTGACTATCCGGAGTCTCTTCTGACTGGTGGGCCATATTATCTTCCCCCAAAATGGCTTGTCCTGTTTCACATCTGGTCTCAATGTCCAACTCCGTGAAGTTGTAAGGAGCCAGCGGTGAGCCACTGCCTGCTTTCTCAGGAAAGGCCCCTCTTCAGAGCTCTGCTGGCATTTGGCCATCCTCACATCAGCAGGTACCAAGAAAGACTGACTATGTCTTTGGGAAAAGCAAACAAGTTAGCCCACTGGGTCTGGAGTGGGACTGGCTCTGGGTGCCTGGCTTCCTGGATCCCAAGTTCAGAGAATTCCATCACCAAGGAAGTGAAGTGAGGTCACTTCTTTCAGGAACTGAATATGGTCACTGCCTTGGTAACCACTTTGTCCTAACAGTTGCTTCCAAGGTTCCCATGAGATAGAGGCTGCCCCAACATCCTGTGACACATTCAGAAGTTAGAATGGTATATCAACCATAGGCACCCTGGAACAGCTCTCCACAGAGGCCTGGTTTGGTCCATCTTCTCTACATTAAGAAGAGAGAGGCTGATTCAGACACATCAATTCATCCTGACCAGGTTGTTTGCATGGAAGATGACTATTGCTCTCTCAGGTCCTACATAGCTGCCTACATATTCTCCAAGGATCATTTCTTCATGGATCTTTGAGGTTCTAAGCAGGTGGAAGATCTTCTACATTTCTATATTGTAAGACCCACTCTGTCGCTGCTCTTAAGTTAGTTATATTGAGGGAACAGTGTATGGTTAGGGTTAATAACATGTTCGATTTGGGTTACGAATCATTCTGGGGGATGAATAATGGTATTGGCAACCTGCGATATTTACAAGAGTATACATGTGAAATATAAGTATGAAAGCAGAAATCTAGGTAAGATTTGAAGCCCAGAAGGGCATTGGGGACTTGAGTGGGATACTTAACTTTGAGTTATGTGCTGCACAGATGTCTCAGATAAATCAATATACACTGGCATCGGACCTTGTACCTTGGATGATTGAATGTTGAAGAGAGCATTCAGTCAAAAACCGATAGTCGGTAGGATTAGGAAGGTAGTTGGTAGATTTAGAAAGAAGAGTGAGCATAGGATTTGGACCAAAAGTTCTTCAGCAATAGGGTTTCGGGTAGAGAGTTTATGTAAATGTCAGCACATGTGAAGAGTCAGTCACAATGATGAACTGGGGAAAACATGTAGGAAAGCAGATATCAATAGAGACATTAGGAAATCAAGCAAAGTATAAAGTGTGTGATAGGGTTAGACATTTTCAACAGGTTTGAAGTTGAATATATAATCTTAGGAAGAAACAAATATGTAGTCACCAATAGGATTGATATTTGAGAGCATTAGGCAACCTGGACATGGATGATTTTAGTAATGGATGCTATCTTTCCATTTAGGCTTTGGTACAATTGTAAGTGTGACCTTTGCTTTTTGTGTCCGGAATATTTCTGTGATAAAATGTGTATGTAGATCAGGTGACATGAGTATTTCTTCCACCATTTCTGAGAGCAATATTTTGAAGATTTATAAATTAGTATGGGGGTACAAATAGGTGTACCCTGTTTCTATTAATATAGACATAATGCATGAATAGACAATACTGTGAATAAATAATATAACTGGATCCACTTTAAATAATGGATTGAATGGATATCTGAAAATATATAAGAAATGTTATATTGATATACAATCATTAATTCCAACCAGTTATATATCTAATGATTATCTTATGGTTATGGTTAATCATGAAGGGTGTGTGAGTTTTTCTTCAAAATTGATTATGGAAATCGAAAACAATATATTTGGAAAAAAGTCTCATGAATAGACCAGTCAAGAAACATAGAGAAATACATGTGTTCTGGAGCAGGAAGTGACTGAAAGTGAAACAAATGCCTATAAATTTGCTAACTAGTGAATGAAATATATATCCTAAGATGTGCATAAACTGAAGAAATAGTAATGTACCAGTGTGGAATAAAAATTAACGTCAAAATACACATCGTGTCCCATAGGAACCAACATGCATTGATGTTCAACTGGGTCAGTTAATGTAGACATATTAGAATTTGTATGCACCTTTCACTGAAGTTAGTTCTCAGTACTAGGAAACAAATATGTATTTCAGGTGTTTGAGTATTTCTAAGAATAATCTTGTGAAAAGTTGATTATTAATCCACATACATGAACATGAATGAATTTAGGGAGTGTATATAAGACACATAATTTTCATATTTTTAAAAATCTGGAGAGTATACACACACACACACACACACACACACACACACACACACAAACACAGAAATTAAAAAATAGCAATATATATGCCAATCGAAATTCATCATGAAATATATATCATAAAGATGCAAAAACATTCATTTTACTGAACATGGGTTTATGTATAATGTTGTTCCACTGGGAAGCTCACCCATAGGTTGAATTTTCAGTTCTAACAGCGTTTAGGACGAGTGATCACTTCTCACAATTTGTATCTGCCAAGTCATGTAACTCAAAAGAATGTACGTGTGATACCGTGTAGGATTCTATTTGTGCATATAAAAATACATGTGCTGAATAGGCTCCAGAAAATGGGAGACAGTAATTCACATATTTGTTAACTTTCAAAACACATGGAGAACTATTTCAATTAAAAATTGACTAGATTCATAATACCTACCCTTTATCATGCAAAAGGCAAGTCCAACCCTGAACTGCATGTATTTACGTACTGTTTGGGTTATTTTTCTCCATCATATTAGAATTAGTAGTCAGAGTCTATTAGAATATGGGTTAGTGTCAGGGATTCAGAATTTCGAATGGAAAAATAGGAAAATTAATCCAATGTGTATGCAAATATGTGCTAAAACAAATCTTCTGACTCTCATCCAGAACAATGCCTTGAAATTATCTTCGCCCCAAGTAAGACACAATTAGAGAAGAAAAGTTGCAAAATCTGTGATTACATTTCTGGAATGGAAAATGCTCAGGAGTGCACAAACTTGGAGGTGGTATAGGAGTTTCCAAAAGTAAGAACAGGGTACACACTCCACAAACATGGAGCTCTGCATGCCTAAAACTTTTAGAGAAACTGCCACTGAGGTTGGGCAATGATATATAGGTTTTTGTCAGGAGTTAAGCTTCCTTTGTAGTGATACCCTCAAAGCTGGGTCTGCATCTATGTGACCTGGAGGACAAAGTTTCTTATTTTCCAATGAACACAAGGCAGCACTGCTGAATTCTCTCTTTGTAGATAAACTGTAGCCCCTGGGGGTTTATTTTCTCCCCGTGTGGACTGTGAAACAATTTGGTCATCCTCCACTTTTCGTGGTGTTTCTTGCTGCTGCACTTGGAGTTTGGTACATGCTTCACGAAATACAAGGAGTTCAACTGGGAAACAGTGCTGGAGAGAGTTCTGTCACGTGTGGTGGGTTATGGTCTGCAAGAAAATGCACAAACCAGGCTTCTATCTCTCCAAGATTGCTCCCTTGTCCATATCAACCTGATTCTGAACATTGCCCTGAAACCTCGCCATAGAACAAGATGCCTTTACATATAAGGGTCTGAAGTCTGCACTATGTCAGTCACAAGCCATTTGGAAGCCAATGGCAGATCCACATGGACCCACCATGATATTTTATCACACACCTGCCCACCACTGCTCTACGCCCACTACTCAGCAGGCTACAAATTACTGGCATCTCTGTTCTAAACAATTTTCAGAAAACCCTGTCAATCAAGGAACTGTCTGGTACACTCATAATAAGCAATAGGACATCGAATGTTTCTGGAGTTCCACCTGGTCATGGGAATTTCAAAAATTTCATGGTATTTATCTAGCCATTTTTCAAGGATGACATTGGATGCACTGTGAATTTCAATTATTCAGGAACCATTAAATGTTGAGAAAGCTCAATTCAAAGAAAATTCTGGAGAACTCTCACAGGCAAGGCTTTCCAAAGAGTCGACAAAAGGTCACTTGAAGCCAGGACCATTGAGGTATACAATGTGAGGTCCTATGTGTTTTGACTCTCAACTATGGCTGCCAAGTCTTTCAGAATAAAATCATGTGATATCCAGGCTGAGATTCCCAGTTCTTTGTGGAAAGCCACCCTGGTCCTAGATCTCAGGTTCCAAGGGCGACTCTCATGCGTGGCCTCCTAAAATCCCAACACAATTCATGGCAATACTTCTCTGAGGTCAGTTTCAGAACTCAGTCTCTAAGGGGAAACACACCAGAGTTCAATGCCTGGTGACCCAGTCATCTCTTCCAACCGCCACACAAATGACCAGAATTAAAACCAAAACACTCACACATGCCCCTCATCTTCTTCCATATAGACACTAATCATAACCTTGGCTGGAAGTTTCCATGAGGCACACAGCCCAAGACAATGTCAAAATAAACTCCCTTGCCCTTCATTTGTCTAAAGTCAGTGTTTCTGGACACTGTTCCTGTGAACCAGGGCTGATCAAAGATGCCTGCCATTAATACTGTTCCGCTTCTCCAATTTGAGGCATAGTGACTGTCAGGTATAGTTTCTTTATGTGATTTGGAGTCATGAGAAAACCCAAGCACCTATGGGCTAGCCTCTGCAGGGCTTGAAGGACTCAGTTGACCCAAAGGATCCCTCTTCTCACTTGATGGAGATCAGGAACCTTACAGAGGAAAGCAAGAGACTTCATCCACAATGATTGCTCTTTTGGCCATTTTGGAATTCGATGCACACATGGGATCTTTCTTTAGATCCATCAGGGCTGAGAATCTGAGCCATGGACTCACACTGCACTAACAGGTGGATTCAGACATATCCCTTTGCAAAGCAATTAAGCAAAGATCCACAGGTGATGCCCATTTATTTCCATTTGAAAACTGATATTTTCAGGCTTTGGAAAGGTGTGGCCTTAGGCAAAGACCTTCCTTACATTCAGGGCAACAGAACAATAGAAAAGCAAATTCCCAAAGCAGAGTTTCTCCACTGAGACTTTCCTGGTCACACTGATATCTGAGTTTTCTGTGATACTCACCATTCCCTTCAGCTATCCAGTACATGGCCATGTCCCAGATTGTGGAGGAGATACATATCTTGAACACAAAACCATGAGCCTATGGGAGAGTGGCCAGAATTCAGGAAGAAATCAGGAATGTAGAAAGGTAGTAGGTGTTGCCCATCTATATGGTAAGCTGCAGTCCATTCATAAATTGGACAAGATGAATGCTGCGAAGATTTCTACTAGACAGGACACATCCTTTGATGCATTCTCTTTTCTATTGTCTACAACCACGGACACAGTGGGATACACAGAATCACTCACCTTCTCAAAGCACTTACTAGAAACAGGCGACTCCAAATTAAACAAACCAACTTTCCTACATATTCTTAGAAGATGAGACAAAATCACTAACACACAAACACACCCAAAAAGGCACCTTCTTTCCCCAAGTAGGTCTGTGACTATCCGGAGCATCCTCTGACTGGTGGACCATACTATGTTCCCCTGAAATGGGCTGTTGTATGTCAGATCTGGTCTCCTTGGCCAAAACTGTGAAGTTGTCAGGAGCCAGCGGTGAGCCACTGCCTGCTTTATCAAAAAAAAAAAGCCCCTCTTCAGAGCTTTCCTGGCATTTGTCCATCTTCAATTCAGTAGTTGCCAAGAAAGACTGACTCTGTCCTTGGTTAATCCAAACATGTGAGACCACTGCAACTGGGACTGGGCCTGCCTCAGGGTGCCTGGCTTCCTGGATCCAAAGTTCAGAGTGTTACATCAACAAGAAAGTGACGTAGGTCACTTCCTCTAGAACTGAATGGGGTCACTGCCTTGGCAACCACTTTGTCCTAACAGTTGCTTCGAAGGGTCCATGAGATGGAGGCTGCCCCTACTTCCTTTGACACTTTCACAAGTTAAAATGGAATATCAACCATAGGCACCCGGGAACAGCTCTCCACACAGGCCTGGTTTGGTCCATCTTCTCTACATTAAGAAGAGAGAGACTGCTTCAGACACATCCCTTCATCCTTACCTGGTTGTTTGTCATGGAAGATGGCTTTTGCTCTCTCAGGTCCTTCATAGCTGCCTATATCTTCTCCAGGGATAATTTCTGCATGGACCTTTGAGGTTCTCTGCAGGTTGAAGATCTCCTACATTCCTGTATTGTAAGACCAACTCTGTCCCTGCTCTTCTATTAAGGTAGATTGAGGGAATCGTGTATGTTTAGGGTTAATAACATGTTTGATTTGGGTTAGGATCATTCTGCTGGATGAATAATGGTATTGGAAACCTGCGATATTTATAAGATTATAGAGGTGAAATATATGTATGAAAACAGAAATCTCAGTAAGATTTAAAGCCCAGAAGGTCATTGGGTCCTTGATTGGGATAGTTAGCTTTGAATTATGTTCTGTGCAGATGTCTCAGATAAATCTATACACAATGGCATAGGATCTTGTACCTTAGATGATTGAATGTTGAGGAGAACATCCATTCAAAAAGGGAGAGTTGGTAAGATTACGAAGAGAGTTGGTAAGATTAGAAAAAAGTGTGAGTATAGGATTTGGACAAAAAGTTCTTTAGCAATAGGGTTTTGGGTAGAGAGAAAATGTAAATGTCAGCACATGTGAAGAGTCAATCACAATGATGAACTGGGGAAAATATGTAGGAAAGCAGATATCAATAGAGACATAAGGAAATCAGGCAAAGTATAAAATGAGTGATACCAATAGACATTTTCAACAGGCTTGAGATTGAATATATAATCTTAGGAAGAAACAAATATGTAGTCACCAATAGGATTGACATTTGAGAGCATTAGGCAACCTGGACATGGGTGATTTTCATAATCCATACTCACATTCCATTTAGGCTTTGGTACAATCGTAAGTGTGACTTTGCATTTTGTGGCCAGAATATTACTGTGATAAAATGTATATGTAGATCAGGTGACATGAGTATTTCTACCACCATTTCTTGGAGCAATATTTTGAAGAGGTGTAAATTAGTATTGGGGGTACATAGAGGTGTACCATGTGTGTATGAATATAGACATAATGCATGAATAGACCATACTGCGAATAAATAATACAACTGGTTCAAACTTTAGAAATTGGAATAAATTGATATCTGAAAATACACAGGGAATCATATATTGATATACATACATTCATTCCAACCATTTATACATCCAATGGTAATATTACGGTTGTGGTTCATCATAAAGAGTGTGTGAATTTTGCTTCAAAATTGATTATGGAAATCGAAAGTAATGTGTGTGGAAAGAAGTCTCATGAAATGACCAGTCAAAAACAAAGAGGAATACATATGTTCTGAAGCAGGAAGTGATAGAATGTGTTACAAATTTCTTTAAATTTATGAAGTTGTGGCTGAAATGTATATTCTATGATGTACAAAAACTGAAGAAATAGTAATGTACCAGTGTTGTATAAAAATGAACGTCAAAATACACATCATGTCCCATAGGAATCTACTTGCATTGATGTTAAAGTGGGTCAGTTACTGTAAAAATATAAGGATTTGTTTGCACCATTTACTGAAGTGAGTTTTCAATACTATAAAACAAATATGTATTTCAGATGGATGAATATTTCTGAAAATAATCTTATGAAAAGTTGAATATAAAACCACATACATGAACATGAATGAATTTAGGGAGTGTATAATAAGATACATATATTTCATATTTTGACAAATCTAGAGTGTTTATATATATATATATGTATATATATATATATATATATATATATATATACAAAATACACACAGAGACATTAAAAAGTAGCAATATATATGCCAATTAAAATTCATTGTGAAATATATATCATCCACAGATCCAAAAATATTAATTTTACTGAACATGGATTTATGTATAATGTTTTTTAACTAAGAAGCTCACTCATATTTTGAATTATCAGTTCCAAAAGCGTTTAGGAGGAGTGATTTCTTCTCACACTTTGTATCTGCCAAGGTAGCCACCTCTCAAGAATACAGGTGTGATACCAGGTAGGATTCTATATGTTCATATAAAAATACATGTGCTGAATTGGCTACAGAAAAAGGGAGACAGGAATTCACATATGTGTTAACTTTAAAAACACATGCAGAACTCTTTCAACAAAAAATTGACAAGATTTACAACTCCAACCCTATATAATGCAAATAGGAAGACCAACTATACACCATGCCTCCTCTGAAGTGCTAGTATTTCTATTCTGTTTGGGTTATTTTTCTCCATTATATTAGAATTAGTAGTCAGAATCTAGTAGGGTATGGGTTAGTGTCAAGGATTCAGTATTTCGAATGGAAAATTGAAAAATGAATCCAATGTGTATGTAAATATGTGCTACACAAAAATCTTCCAACTCTCATTCAGAACAATGCCTTGACAATACCTTCGCCCCAAGTAAGACACAATTAGAGGAGAAGATTTAGAAAACCTGTGAACAAATATCTGGAATGGAATATGCTCAGGAGCCCACAACCTTGGAAGTGGCAGAGGAGTTTCCAAAGGTAAGAGAAAGGGTAAACACTCCACAAACATGGAGGTCTGCTGGCATAGAGACTTCTTGAGAAACTGCCTGTGAGGTTGGGCACTTGAAAAATATGTTGTTGTCAGGAGCTTTAGCTTCCTTTCTAGTGAGACCATAAAAGCTTGGTCTGCATCTATGAGACCTGGAGGACATGCTTTCTTATTTCCCAATGAACATGAGGCAGCAGTGCTAAATTCTCTTTTTAGGTAAACTGTGGCCACTGGGGGCTAAAGGTCTCCCCATGTGCACTGTGAAGCCATATGGTCATCCTCCATTTTCATTGTGTTTCTTCCTGCTGCACTGGGAGTTTGGTATTTGCTTCACGAAATAAAAGGAGTTCAATTGGGTCACAGTGCAAGAGGGAGTTCTGTCATGTGTGGTGGGTCAGGTTCTGCTTGAGGATACAAGAACCAGGATTCTATCCCACAAAGCTTGCCCCCTTGACCATAGCAATCTGATTCTGAACAATGTCCTGAAAACTCTCCATATAACAAGTTGCCTTTACATGGAAGGTTCTGCTGGCTGCACCATGTCAGTCACAAGCCATTTGGATGCCAATGGAAGATCCACATGGCCCCACCACAGATGTTTTATCACATACCTGCCCACCACTGCTCTAGGCCAACTACTCGACAGAGTCCAACTTACTGGCATCTCTGTTCTACACCATTTACATGAAACCCAGTCAATCAAGGCACTGTCTGGTATATTCATGATCAGTAACAGGACATCCAAATGTTCTCCAGTGCCACCTGGTGATGGGAATTTCAAAAATTTTATGGTATTTTTCTAGCCATTTTTCAAGGATGAAGTTGGAGGCACTGTGAGTTTCAATTCTTTCAGGAACCATTAAATTTTTAGGAAGCTAATTTCAATGAAAGCTCTGGAGAACACTCACAGGTAAGGCTTCCCAAAGAGTGGCCAAAAGATCACATGATATTATTCCCATTGAGGTCTACAATGTGAGGTCCATATGAGTTTTGACTCTCAACTCTGGGTGCCAAATCTTTCAGAATAAAATCATGTGGTATCCTGGCTGAGAGGCCTAGTGCTCTGTGGAAAGCCATCCTGGGCCTAGAACTTAGTTTCCAAGGGCGACACTCATGCCTGGCTTCCTTAAATCTCAACACTATTCATGGCAATACTTCTCTGAGGTCAGTTTGAGAACTCAGATTCTAAGGGAATCACACCAGAGTTCAAGAACATGTGGACCAAGTCATCTCTTCCAACCGCCACCCAAATGACCACAATTTAAAACAAAACACTCCAACGTGGCGCTCATCTTTTTCCATATAGACACTCATAATGACCTCTGGCAAAAGTTTTCCATGAGGGGCACAGCCCAAGACCGTGTCCAAAATAAGCTCTCTTGCACCTAATTTGCCTAAAGTCAGGGTGGCCTGGACACCCTTCTTGTGAACCAGGAGAGATCAAATAGGCCTCCCATTAATACTGCTTCGCTTCTTCAATTTGAGGCCAACTGACTGTGGGGTTTGGATTCCTTATGTGAATTGGAGTCTTGAGAAAACCCAAGCAACTATGGGCTAGCCTCTGCAGGGCTTTGAAGAACTCATTTGAACCAAAGGATCCCTATTCTGACTTGATGGAGGTCAGGAAAGTTACAGAAGAGGCGAGAGACTTCATCCACAAGGACTTCTTTTTTGGCCATTTTGGTTTTGGATGTACACATGGGATCTTTCTTTAGATCCATCAGGAGCTGAGAATCTAAGCCACACCCTCACACAAGGCAAATAGGCTGATTCAGACACATCCATTCCAAAGCAATTAAGCAAAGAGCCACAGGTAATGCCCATTCATTTCCATTTGGAAACTGTTTTCTTCAGGCTTCACAAAGTGGTGGACTGAGGAAAAGACCTTCCTGACATTCAGGGCAACAGAAGAATTGGTAAACAAAAGGCCCCAAGCAGGGTTTCTTCACTGAGACTTTCCTGGTCACACTGATATCTGAGTTTTCTTAGATGCTCGCCATTCCCTTCAGCTATTCAGTACATGGTCATGTCACAGAGCTTCAAGGTTGTACATATCTTAAACACAAAACCATGAGCCTATTCTGGAGAGGGGCGAGAATTCAGGAAGAAAACAGGAACTTAAGTAGATAGCAGGTGTTGCACATCAATAAGGCAAGCTGCAGTCCATTCATAAATAGGGCAGGATGAATGCTGGGAAGCTTTCTACTAGATAGGACATATTCATTGATGCATTCTCCTTTCTAATGTCTACAACCACGGAGATAGTGGGATACACAGACAAATAGAAACACTCACCTTGTCAAACGACTTAGTAGAAACAGTTCACTCCAAACAAAACAAACCACCTTTCATACCTATTCTCAGAACATGAGACAAAACCACAAACCCACACCCACACCACAAAGGCACCTCCTTCCCCCATGTAGGTCTGTGACTATCCGGAGTGTCCTCTGACTGGTGGGCCATACTATGTTCTCTGGAAATGGCCTGTTCTGTCTCAAATCTGGTCTCCTTGGCCAACTCTGTGAAGTTGTCAGGGGCCAGCGGTGAGCCACTGCCTGCTTTCTCAGGAAATGCCCCTATTCATAGCTTTCCTTGCATTTGGCCATCCTCACATCAGTAGGTTCCAAGAAAGACTGAGTCTGTCCTTGGTAAATCAAAATAAGTTTGACCACTGGGACTTGGACTGGGACTGGCTCTTTGTGCCTGGCTTCCTGGATTCCAAGTTCAGAGAGTTCCATCACCAAGGAAGTTAGGTGAGGTCACTTCCTTTAGGAACGGAATGAGGTCACTGCCTTGGCAACAACTTTGTCCTAACAGTTGCTTCCAAGGTTCCCATGAGAAGGAGGCTGCCCCTACTTACTGTGACACTTTCACAAGTTACAGTGGTATGTCAACCATAGGCATGCAGGAGCAGCTCAACAAATGCCTGCTTTGGTCCATCTTCTATACATTAAGAAGAGAGTGGCTGATTCAGACACATCCCTTCATCCTGAGCAGGTTGTTTGCCATGGAAGACTTTTGCTGTCTCAGGTCCTTCATAGTTGCCTACATCTTCTCCAGGGATCATTTCTGCATGGACCTTTGAGTTTCTCAGCAGGTGGAAGATCCTCTAGATTCCTGTATTTTAAGACCAACTCTGTCCCCACTTTTCTGTAAAATTAGATTGAGAGAACAGTGTATGGTTAGGTTTAATAACATGTTCGATTTGGTTTAGAAAGGAAACTACACGGTTGAGCAAACAGGGTCCTACCGTTAGCAATAATATGAGGATTATAAATGGACCGGCCATGGCAGATAAAAGCATAGTTAACCAGGTTGACTATGTGAACAAAGAATCAAACCTCCCTTCTGGGGCCTCTGTCTCTCTTTGACGCTCTTCAAGTCGTTTTCTTAATTTACTCATAGATTCTTTTACAACTCCAGTATTGTCGGCATAAAAACAACATTCTTCCCTCAATGCAAGCAAAAAGGCAACTTTCTCTCATGAAGAGGAGGTCCAACACTCGCCTGCTCTGTAAAACAACTTCAGAGAGAGAGAGGTTAAAATTCCTGTAAAGCTGTGATGTCGGTTTTTAATGTCTTTAAGCTTTGGTCTATTTCTGCTTCTAATTGTGTCTTTGTTGTGTCTCATGGACTAGGGCAGTTGTTCCTATGCCCACCCCTTCAGCAATTATTATTCCTCATAGGATGGCCAAAGTGAGGGATACAGGTTCCCGGTGGAACCGGGTTGTATGATCCCCTATTTGAACTTTAAATGAACCTACGTCATGATAGAGCACTCTGAAAAACATCTGCATCATTACATAATTAATCACATCTATTGACCATTTTATGTAAACATAAATAATGTTAAAGTGTATAGAATTATACTGTTTTAGGAATGGACAAGAAAATGCACCTAAGATAGCACCAAAGTGAGGAAAACATTCTTATTTGGTTGCATCCGGATTTAGAGGGCATTGCTTCTGTTGTAATCAATTAATCCCCTGAACCCCAAGTTTTGGTAGTTTTAGAATTTGTACCCAACATGTAAGGGAAGGGGCTCAGAAGTTCACAGTCTGCAGAAATTCACAAAAATTAGTTTTTGTTTCTGTTTTTTTTTCCTCTGTTCTGGGCAAATTAACTTTTCAAGGACACCTTGGAAGGGGAGAGCTTTTTTGTCTCTTTTTTTTCTCCCTGCCAGCTGTCACCATGGAGACCAGTTGCTAACTTTTTTATCTTAGAAATGTAGGCATCGCGGTGAAGCCCCAGCTCAAGGCCAGAGGCCTTGTTCACATATTTTGTGAAAAACTGGAAAGGCAGTGTCTAGCTTAGGGGTGGTGATTTTTCCAGCCAGTGGCCAAGTAGAACAGGGCAACACGAAAAGTGGAAGTTTATGTACATTGAACTCTTTCAGAGGAACTCTTTTGCTGAAAGACCTAAAGTAAGCCTTGGTGAAGACTTCTGGAGAAGGTCATTTAAGACATTTCTGTGGACCTGGTACAGAGGGGGAAGACGGGGTAGTCGAGGCTGAGAGCAGCTCCTTGAATCTAAGAATGAGAAAAGAGAGATGTAAAAGAAAAATGGTAAAGGGGTTTGGGATTTTCCTAGAACAAAACTTGAACATTAGAACAGGTAGAGCAGAGGGGAAGATGGGAGTAAATATTCCAAAAAGCCTTTGAGGGACTTTAAATTCTTAGAAACCTCTTTTCAGTGATGAATGACAAAGCAACTTTAAATGCCATTTTCATTACATCGTGGATAGGGGTCTGAGGGCTCTTCTCAGCTGGTTTGAGCTTTGGGTTAGCTTGCTAGAGGACTTGGTGGGACCTAGTGCAGGCCTTGACAGGAAAAGAGAGGAGTGAGTGGGTGAAGGGGTACCTCGGTACCCGCTACCTCAGCAACGGGGCAATGTTCTGAGAACCAGCGGAGGTTTGGGTTTTTGATTTAGTAATTGGAGAGGAGAAATCAGGTTGCTAATATGGGAGTGATAGCAGAGAGTCTAGAGCAGAAGGCTGAGGGTGAGGAACTATTGGAGAAGCATAGTACAGGATGTGAGCAAAAGAGGAAAAAGGATTCCACATAGGGAAATTTCCCCCTTTTGAGAACTTGCCGAAGTTAAAAATGTCACTCAGAATTTGAGGATCTAGAGAACCCTCTGGGGGCCATAGTATTTGGTTGTCTAATTGGTAATATGGCCAATGCTGTGTACTGAATTTGATGAGGAGTTTGGGTTCCACCAGGCAGCCCCTGTATGCTCACATTCCCTTGACTTACACAAGAAGTCGGCTTCTCCCCCACACAACCGTGGCTGTTTGTGGCTTTGATAGTCCGCCAGGCAAACATAGTAATCTAGGCTAGCCAACCTGAATCTGTCTCGCGTGTCCCTGCATCCATAATGTTTGTTTCCATTATCTATGGTACAGAAGAGATTTAATGGAATTTTAGTGGGATCCTCTTCATCAGGGATATCTCAATAGGAAAGACCTATACCGACCTGACAAATGTCTGGGTGGAGAGATGGCCACCAGGTCTCTATGGGGCCTGTATGTGAGATAGACCATACTTCTTGTCTAGTAGGATTTGTGATCAGCCATTGCTGCTGAACGGGGTGATGAGGGTTAGAACTACTGGTGGCCAAGGGGAGAGTCTATAGTCTTATCCACATAGCGAATACGCAATTTGAAATGGTTACCAGTTTTTTCCAGTTTCCAACCAGAGTCTGGACACAGCGAAGGCTTGAGATGAGAGGCATGGATCCAAAAAGTGATTCCGTCTACTTTAACGCTTTAGGTTTTATAAGTAGCACCTGGTATGTTCCTTTCCAGTGGGGTTCCAGGGATGACACCTGATGTTGTCTTATGTAGACGAAGTCTCTTACTTGATATTGATTTAGAGTCCCCTCCTCCCCTGGTTGGTAGGCAGTGGCCAGCTGTTTCCACAGGTATCGCTGAGTTCTTTCAATGACTTTAAGTCTGTCAAGCAAGGGGGTGTGGAAGTGATCGTTAGGCCTTAGAGTTGGGGTTAGGTCCCTTACTGGATGATGGGAATCATAGAGAATTTCATAGGGGGTGAGGTTACACAAAAAAAGAGAGGAAATATTTCTCGCATGAAACAGTGCATAAGGCAGGAGCATAATCCAATCTTTTATGCCGGGCTCTAAGCTTAATTTTGTTAAGGTCTCTTTAATGGTTCTATTTATTTTTTCTACCTGTCCTGAGCTCTGGGGTATATAAGCATAATGTAACTTCAAATTAATCCACAGGGTCCCAGTTAACACCTGACTTACCTGGGCCATGAACACCAGTCCATTATCAGACCCTATTACCTTAGGCAGACCGTATCTTGGAAAAATATCTTTCAGAATCTTCTTGAAAATCATTTGTGCAGTTTTTTTTTTTTTTTTTTTTTGTGTGTGTGTGTATGTGTGGAAGGCTTCAGTCCATCCTGAAAATGTATCTACAAAGACTAGGAGGTATTTAAGTCCATACCTTGCTGGCTTAATTTCACTATTGTCCACTTCCCAAAATTGTCGTTTTCTGGTTCCTCATAGGTGCTTTCCTCTAGGAAACTGGAAGGGTAAGCATTAACCAATTGACAGACTCGACAGGCTTTTGTTACCCGTTCAGTTATTTTCTTTCGCTGTGAGTCGGTTAGTGGAAAACTCTGTTCTTAATCCTACAGGAATGCCTGCAGTTTCATTGAACCAAGGTGAGTGAGTTGGTGTACATTTTTAACGTAGTTTAGGGCTTTCTGTAATTGCAGCCTGAGCTCAGTGAAGTTGAGGTGTTCAGTGTCAGTGTCCATAGATATTATAAAAAACTTCCTGGTGATAAGGGGTCCATTGGAATTGGGCATCTCCCTCTAACACCGGGTATAAAGGAGCAGCTAAAAACGCAAACCCAGGTATCCATAACCTGCAAAAGCCAGCAGTCCCAAGAAACTCTCTGAGTTGTCTCCTGTTAGATGGGGGTGGTATCTAGGCAATGGTTTGTTTTCTGGGCTCAGTGAGCCATCGTTTACTGCCCCTAAGGAAACAGCCCAGGAAGATTACTTCATGCCAGCAAATTTGGGCCTTTTTGGCCGAAACTCTATACCCGAGTTGAGCAAGCTCATATAATAGTGCTTGGGTCCCAGACTCACAGTTTTCCTTGGTGTTGGCTGCCAGTAGCAGGTCATTCACGTATTGAAGCTGGGTGACTTTGGGCTGCGTAGTTCTGAAATTGCTGAGATCTCTGTGGAGGGCTTCATCAAAGAGAGTGGGGGAGTTTTTGAACCCCAGTGGGAGTCTAGTCCAAGTTAGTTGACCAGACGTTCAGGTTTCTGGGTCTACCCACCCGAAAGCAAACAGCAAATGACTATCTTTATGCAGAGGCAAGCAAAAGAAAGCATCTTTTAAGTCCAGAACAGTATACCATTTCCGCTCAGGGTTCAGAGTGCTAAGCAGATTGTACGGATTAGGTACCGTGGGGTGAATGTCCTGCACTCTGTTGTTGATCTCTCTTAGGTATTTAACAGGGCGATTGTCCCGGTTCCTGGCTTTTTTTTCTAGTAGCAGGGGAGTGTTCATGGCCAATTGACAGGGCCTTAGGACGCGTAAGGTCAGATATTTCTGAATATGGGGCCTTATCTCATCTTTAGCTTTTTTTGCTTAGAGGATATTATTTGACATTAATTGGGGAGGCTGAGGTTTTTAACTCCACTGTTATTGGAAGTTGTTTCACGGCCAGGCCTAACCCAGCAGTTTTTGCCCAGGCATCTGCGTAATCTGTTATCCATTTCTGGCGTAGCTTGCCTGTTTGATCAGTCTTGGGGGGTGTGAAGAGTGGATGTTCATCTTCTACTAATTTAGTTAAAGCCGTGACTATAGGAGTTTATACTAAAGGATTTAGAAATTTCATTTGGTAGCCTTCAGGTTGAAAAGTTATTTAGGCCAAGAGCTTGGTGAGCAGATCTCTGCCCATCAATGGGTCCAGGCATTCCTGGATTACTAGGAAGGAGTGATGGATTTTTCCTTTACCTAGGTCCATGGTCCTCTTAGTAGTCTAAGCCCGATATTTACTGCCATTAGCCCTTTGAACTACAGACCTTTTATTTGATAGAGGGCCCAATGGGGCCTTAAGGGCTTCGTATACTGCTCCTGTATTCATTTCAAAGTTTACTGGGGTCCGCTACACTTCAAAAGTTACCCTGAGCTAGGGGAAGTGATCTGAGCCCCAACTTTCTTAGTCATGCACCAGAGTCACAATGGCTGGCTGGCGTGGCTGTCTCTTTATAGGGCACTTTTTGGCCCAGTGTCCTTTTTTTTTTACAGTAGGCACATTGATCTGAGGCCAGGGGTGGCCTCTGGCATGGCCCCAGGTAACCCTTACTGTCACCTTACGTCTTAATTTCTGGCCTCTTTCTTGTTGTGACAAGGATCTTGGTCAATCACTTAGTCTGTCTTTTGCTTCTCTCATCCTTCCTTTGCTCCCTTTCTTTCTCCCTGTTTCTCTCTTATAGTATACTTTCTCAGCTTCTCTGACTAAATCTCTCTTTTTAAATTTTTTTAATATCCATGGCAGCTTGCCCAATTAAGGCCATTGTTACAGATGAATTTTGATCCGCTGCCTGAGGATCGAAAGGAGTATATCTTTTATATGCCTCCATAATTCTTTCTAGAAACAAAGAGGGAGATTCACCAGGCCTTTGAATAATTTCTCTTACCATGGCCAAATTAGTTAGTCACATAGCAGCCCCTTGGAGACCTGCTATTAGAGCCAGGCAATAATTGGACAGATGCTCTTTATCTTCAAAGGTGTTGGGGTTCCAGTTGGGTTGGTTTAAGGGTAAGCTGGCTTTGATTATGTTGGGAAGTTGTGTTGGTCGCCAATCAGGTCCGAGGATATTTTTTTTTTTAGCTTCTTGGAGGTTTTTCTCTTATTCCTCTGTCATAAAGAAAGTCCCTAGGAGTTGTTGGCAGTTATCCCAAGTAGGCAGGTGTAAAAACGTTGGCGAGTTCTCTGAGTTCTTTTAGCCGGGCCAGCTTCCTCCAGGGAAGGAGGGGCTCTGTGTGCCACGGGACTGTCATCTGGATGGCGCTGGGCCATCCTAGCTTCTTTGAATGGTGGAGAGGCTGAGTCAGCAGCAGGGGAATCACTTAGAGGGTGTTGGCAGTTGGGGGATGAAGGCAGAGGATAAGGAGGGGGAGGAGAGTCCAGTAGAGTCTTGAGACTCAGGGAGAACAGAGGGTACAGGAGGAGGAGCAGAGAGTTAAAGAGATAGAATCATGGGGGAAGGAGTAGGAGTCCGTGCAGGGACAAGGAAAGGCTTCACCCTTGGAGGAGGAGATTTGCAGAGGTCCTAACAAGTTAAGATATATGGCTGTTGATCTGGACGTCTACGTGGCCCCGGCTAAAAGACAATATCTCGAACTTTTCAAATTAGTGCGAAGTAGAAAGATCCTTCTAGGGGCCATCTGACTACAAAGTTGGGTCATTCTGAGACACAGAATCTGCAAGATCCGGCGTTTTACTGAAAAAGAAAGATTCTGAGCCCTTAAGCAGACTTTGGTCTAGTGATCAAGGGTCATGAACAGAGGCATTGAAGTGCTCTGTCCCATAATGAAATATACACAGACAATAAAAGCAATGACACAAGACACAGACAAGACAAGACAATAAAGACAGGCAATGGACGTCCAATACTGAGACCATGACTGAGTAGCCGGCAAAACATGATGGGCTGGCAATACCGAATCCGAAACAAAATATCACTGAATAAAGGAGACTCTTGTTCCTCGATTTCATGAGTTCATCCCCCAGGGACATGGCCTGTGGCTCTGTTACATGTGTGTCAGCCACCATGGGAGAGAGCTCACGCTCTTTACCAATAGCCATTTTGTGAAACCCTAACCTGAATCCTGAAACCAGAAAGAGGGGCCTTATTTATCCCCAGAGGAGCCCGTTGGGGGTCTTTCATCTGCGGCTGCCGGATCTCACTGGGGCCACCAGATGTAAAGATCGGGCGAGGGTGGGTGGAAGAGACCACCAAGAGACTGTCTCATGCAACAGCAAAGGCTTTATTGGGAGTCCGGCATGGAAGGGCTCAGAGCTCACTTGAATAGAGCAGAGAGCCCTGAGAACAGCTTAAGAAGTGCTTATATATTTTCCTTGGAGAGGGCAGGAAGGAAAGTTTATTGATGGGTAAGTGCGAGTGGGCGGTTTGCGTGCAACTGGTTGACCGAGTACATTCTGCAGTTTGGCAGTTGGGGACAGCACATTCTGGGAACAAGAATAGCAAACAGTTCTCAAGATTTCAACAGTGTTTTGTTAAGCATACAGAAAATCAAGAAGTGACAAGTACCTATTTTATTAACCTTTCAATATAAGTATGAAAACAGAAATCTAGGTAAGATTTGAAGCCCAGAAGTTCATTGGGCCCTTGATTGGTATACTTAGCGTTGAATTACATTCTGTAGTGATGTCCCAGAAATATGGATATACAATGACATAGGACCTTATACCTTCTTGGAGGTCAATTCCAAAACACAGACTCTAAGGGGAATCACACCGAAGTTCAAGCCAAGGTGGACCCAATTATCTCTTCCAACCGCCACACAAATGACCACAATTAAAACCAAAACACTCCCACATGGCACTCATCTTCTTCCATATAGACACTCACCATAACTTCTGGCAAGAGGATTCCATGAGAGGTGCAGCACAAGACAGTGTCCCAAATAAGCTCCCTTTCCCCTCATTTGCCAATAGTCAGGGTGGCCTGGACACCCTCCCTGTGAACCAGGAGTTATCAAATATGTCTGCCATTAATTCAGCTCTGTTCTCCAATTTGAGGCCTACTGACTGTGGGTTTTAGATTCTTTATTTGAATTGGATTCATAAGAAAACCCAAGAACCTATGGGCTAGCATCTGCAGGGCTTTGAAGAACTCATTTGACTCAAAGGATCCCTATTCTCACTTGATGTAGGTAAGGAACCTTACAGAAGAATGTGAGGCACTTCATCCACAGTGACTGATTTTTGGCCATTTTGATTTTGGATCCACACATGGGATCGTTCTTTAGATCCATCAGGTGCTGAGAATCTAAGCCACAGGCTCACACAGGACCAAGAGGCTGATTCAGACACATCCCTTTACAAAGCAATTAAGCAAAGAGCCACAGGTGGTGCCCATTCATTTCCGTTTGAAAACTGTTTTCTTCAGGATTCACAAAGGCGTGGCCTCAGGCAAAGAACTTACTGACATTCAGGGCAACAGAAAAATAGGCAATCAAAAGGCCCATTGCAGGGGTTCTCCACTGAGACTTTCCTGGTCACATCGATATCTGAGTTTTCTGAGATGCTTGCCAATCCCTTCAGCTATCCAGTACATGTCCATGTCACAGTGCTTGGAGGTGGTACATATCGTGGACTCAAAAGCATGAGCCTATTTTGGAGAGTGGCTAGATTTCAGGAAGAAAACAGGAACTTAGGAAGATAGCAGGTGTTGCCCATCGATATGGCAAGCCCTAGTGCATTCATAAATTGGGCAGGATGAATGCTGGGAAACTTTCTACTAGACAGGAAACATCCATTGATGCATTCTCTTTTTCTAATGTCTACAACCACGGACACAGTGGGATACACAGACATAGAAACACTCGCCTTGTCAAACAACTTACTAGAAACAGTTCACTCCAAACCAAACAAACCGACTTTCCTACCTCTTCTCAGAACATGGGGCAAAACCACAAACACACATCCACACCCAAAAAGGCACCTCCTTCCCCCAAATAGGTCTCTCACTATCCGGAGTGTCCTCTGACTGCTGGGCCATACTATGTTCCCCAGATATGGCCTATCCTGTCTCAGATCTGGTCTCCATATCCAACTATGTGAAGTGGTCAGGAGCCAGCTGTGAGCCACTACCTCCTTTTTTAGGAAAGGCCCCTCTTCAGAGTACTCCTGGCATTTGGCCATCCTCACATCAGTAGGTACCAAGAAAGACTGACTCTGTCCTTGTTAAATTGAAGCAAGTGAGACCACTAGGACTGGGACTGGGACTGACTCTGTGTGCCTGGCTTCCTGCATCCCAAGTTCAGAGAGTTCCATTACCAAGGAAGTGAGGTGAGGTTGCATCCTTCAGGAACTGAATGAGGTCACTGCCTTGGCAACCACTTTTTCCAAACAGTTGCTTTCAAGCGTACCATGAGAAGGAGGCTTACCCTACTTTCTGTGGCACTTTCACAAATTAGAATGGTATATCAACCATAGGCACCAAGAAACAGCTCTCCACACAGGCCTGATTTGGTCCATCTTCTCTATATTAGGAAGAGAGCCTTTAGTCCGGGGAGCACTGCAGTGAACCTTTGCACTAAAACTATTAGCAAGCACCTGGTGGAGGAGTCCTCCATAGGTAAGTGGGGCTTTTATAACATCTGATATCCGGTTAAGGGAGATCTCTTCTGATGACAGAGATGTGGCCTGGGGAGGCTCACATATACTCCTTTCCAGGAGAGTAACCAGAATTGTTCTGTCCTCTGTTCTGTTCTGTAGGGAATTCCTCTGGAACTGCAGAGAGGGGCCGACGGGCACGCATGCACTCCTACCCTGGAGCTATAGCAAGATGTTGCACTGTTCCACTGTTTTTCTGTTTAGGCGCATGGTTTCTGTTTTTTGTGTTTTGTTTTGTGTTCTATTTTTTTGATTGTTTGTTTGTTTTTGTTCATTTTGTTGTGTGATTTCAGTGGTAAAAACTTAAGGATTTTGGACGTAAAAATAGGTAATAAAGAGAGTAACCCTGACACCCCTTTGGACTGTGTTTTAGGGAACTGCGATGAACTTTACTCGCCTTTGTTAAGCAGGATGATAGAAGCTCCTAGCTGGCTGCCTGGAGCACACCCATTGCAGAGGGCAATGCTTGCTGGGGACCTAAGAACTGAGCATCTCCCAGGTTAACAAGTGAAACTCCTTTAAAACCCCTTGTCACTCCAGATCAAGAGAGTCACAACCTTTGGCAGAGTCCCCTGTGTTTCTCCTTTGTTCGCAAAGCAATAAACCTCAGTTTTTTTTTTTCTCAAAACTCAGTCCTCATTATTAAATTGGTATTAATTGGCGTCAAGTTGAGGAATCGAACTTTAATTTACAAATTTGGTACCCGCCCTCCACCCCGGAACTTTGTGAGAGCTGTCTACTGAAATATTAGGAGATGAAGCATGCTTGGTGTGGAACTGAACAAGAGGAGCTAATCCTGTAAGTAAAAGGAGGGACTGAGGGACTCCCAGCAGCTGCCAAAGCCCTGTTGATTCAGGGAATTACCTCCTTCCTCCCCGCACTGTAAGAATTATGCCACCTCTGTCTTGTTAAAAAAGAGAAAAAAAAAAGGGGACACTAAATGCAGTGAAGTCACCATGGAGACACTTTATTTTACATTTCAGGTTTCCCCTCTGTTAAAACATGTGGTCCCCCCCCTGTGGATATCTATGGTGCACACTGGTGTAGGAGATTTTTCTCTTATCTGCTCTGGTTTAAACGGTTCTCTCTGACAGCCATAGTCTGAACCTCCTTTCTGTCTGTCTTGTGTCTTTGTATCTGGCCCTTTAAGACATGTGCAATAATGTGTTGATATTATAAACTGTTTCTTGGGAATGATCTTAGCTGAATGTGTGTCTAAATGATGATGTTTTATTTTAACAATCTGGTATCTGAATGGGTTTTTGAAGCATTGCAGAATCTTGCAGTTAAAAGTCGGGTTTAGGTAATTGTTTAGTTTATGATTTCAGATAATTCATGCCAGAGAACTTAAATACTTAGTATGGAAAACTGAAGAACTCTACTTCCAAGTTGGCAAGTAAATTCCCAATCATACAGTCTTTTTTTCACCAATTTTGAATTGGATAGCCTCGGAAAATGTCACTGTGTGTACCACTGCATTAATTTGCACAAGGATAGTAAATCATAGAATGGTATCTGTTGACAAAACAAGATGTAAAGATATAAAATTTTGTGAATTGTATCTTAAATTTGTATCATAATTTTCAACATCCGAACCTCAAAATTATGGTTAAAATGCCTTAGGCCTGAGGTGTCTGCTCAGAATACCAGTTTTTCCTGCTCCTTCCAGACCTCAGCCATGATTTATATTGAAATGTAAATGAAAGAAGCCTGAAAGCTTAGTAGGAGACTGATTTGAGGCCTAAGGGAAAAAAAAGGTAAATTGTATGGTATTTACTAATTACTAGCCAGTCACTTTTTCTAGGACTCTTTTTTTTTTCCTTAGATACTTTTTTTTTTTGAGCTCATGATTTTGAGCATACAGACCTAGGTTAATGTTTTTCAGATCAGTTCTATCTTTGACCAACTGTAGACTTTTTGAAACATTGCAATGGAGATTTCACCTGAGAAAAGCTACAAGGCCTTTACTATTATTATGTGTGCACACTTTTGTTATGTGTTGTATGTCTACATATACATATGTCCGTATATCATATATATGATACACAAATTAACATATACAAGGAGCGCTCATAAAAAAGCGCTCATTAAAACAAATTTAAATAGGAGATCCAAAGATCTTTAATTCATGTGATTTAAATGTTTCAATTTAAATTGGATAAACAGATAAAAATCAATGTCTTTAAATTTAAGCTTACAATTTTTTTAGGTGTTCAAAAATCTAATAAAATATTAATATCTACAAAATGTCTAATATGCCTTGGTTCTAGGACCTTTCCTTCAACATAAAAATGGTTTACACTGTCAATACATTTCTCTAGTATTTTGATAAATAAGTAAAGTAAATTTGATATGGGATTGCTCATTCATGAGTACTTTTCTTAGATATCTGATTGATTTACTAAGGTCTGAATAAGTTCTTATTAAAGTCTGTATAAGAATATAAAAATAAGTCATGTGTTAATGAGACAAAAATTTCTTAAAACATAAGTTTACCCATAACGTTGTATTTATTAAGTTTTATTTTCTCCAGAGCAAGCAACCATAAAAATTAAACAACTGATTAAATAAGAACTGTTATTTTAGAGCACTGTACTGCCATTGCTTTAAAAGCTAAACTTGGTTAATGTAGAAACATCAATGTAATTGTGATGCTATCAATGTTTTCATATCTTATAGGTATGCAAGTCTGTAAGGTAGAAACTTTAAAAGAGCATTATATCAAGCTGGTGCTCTGAAGTTGTATGGTAAAAAATATATTGGGGATTTATTTACCTGTTATCAATAAGATATGTAAACTTTTATGTTACTTTTTACATTGGGGAAAAATTTAAATGTATTTTTTAGTTAATGAGAGCCTAATCGATGTAAAGGTTAAAAACTTTCAGCCTTTCTTTAATTCATGTTTTAAATGTGATATCATATGGTGTTAGCTAATGTTCATGTGACCTCAAACAATTTATGTAAACTTTGTCAAATGATATTTAAAAATAAGGATTAGCTTTAGAACTAAAATACTTAAGATTTATAAAGAGCCCTGCCTTAGCTGAGATAAGGCTCTGTGTCCCATCTTACTACATGTGAGAATGACTACGAAACCAGTAGGTTAGATAATATTTCTTTAAAGTTATGTTAAAAAGTTGGTTTTTTTTAAGGTCAATATTCCTAGGATCTCAAACAGGGGATATAATGTATAACTCAGACAAAAAATTCAGGGTAGCTGTTACACAAGCTAAGTATTTTTACTTTTGTTAATTTTATTTTGAAATTTTCTTATAAGTGATCTAAAGATTCTCTGTTACTGTTTTACAAACGTGTTGCTTTAGGAACACAACATGGGTTTATTCAATATAATAAGTCATTACTTACAATACAGACAGAATAATACAGATAACAATTAATAAAAAGATAATTATATAGTTATAGACATTAAAGCCCAGTACTCTTAATATAAGGCTGTTAAAATTTATTTGCTGGATGTTTAAGATTAGGATTTAAAATTAAAGTTAAATGAAAAGAGCCAAGAAAACCAATATTTGGCTTTTGCCCTATGAGTCAGTCTGAATCCAGGGAACAGGGGACTTCTCTAAAGAGCTTTGAAACTCTGAGCCACATAACCTCCACCTGATCAGGGAGATTAATGAGACCACTGGAGAACAGAAAGCCAATCAGTGTATTTGTTACGAAGAGGAGAGTCATCAAAGAAAGGAGACATCCCTGATGCTTCCGAGGGAAGCCAAATGGTCAAGCAAGATCTGGACCCACCTAGCGCAAATGGCACTAGCAGAACTGAGAATCTGCTCTCAAGTTTCCCCAGAATTGACTCCCATAAAAGGTCAGCTGACTGTTAACAATAGATGGAAACAAAAGTCAGTTTGACTGCTTCATCTTAAACACTTAGCAAAGACAGTTAAGAACAAAATACATCCATTCCTGGGCATTTTAAATTATAATAATAATAATAATAATAATAATAATAATAATAATAATAATAATAATAATATAATGTTAAGGTATGCACTTTATGTTTGCCTCCCAAAATAAGTAAGACTGGTGGCTACAAAGAAGAATTCTCAGACAGGAATGCCTGATACTTATAAAAAGAGACTATCAAGAAGACCTGCCACAGGGAGAAGTTTTCAGTTTAAGGCCTACAGATATTCCTAACCTACACAGGTTGGCTTGGTGTTTGCTAGTACAATTATCCAGCCCTGAGTAACAGAATTAAAGGTTTCTCAAAGAGACACAGAGGTCATACTAGTAACAGGATTTTACAAGATCAGATGACATTAAATTATTAAACTGTATCTTATGGGGAGGGACAAGTGTAACAGTAAAAGTTAAATATTAAATTGACAGTCCTGATAACTGGGGATATTAAAGACTGGTGAGGGAACTTCTATACAGTGACATGTTCCAGGTGCTGCAACATTTATTCAGTACTCATGGTTTTTGTTTCTCTCATAGAAGAACCCATCCCCAGATGACTTTACAACCTGTTCTTCCCCAATCAGACTTCAAACCGAACTGACTTCTAAAAGGCAACTCATGTCCCTCAACTGACTTCTAAAAGGCAACTCATGTCCCTCATCCCATGCCCACTCACGTCACCCTGTCTCAGGTCAGAAGAAGAAAAAATGAGTGACACCACTCTTCTTATAACAATGGAGAGAAAGATAAATAGACTATCAATATAAGTAATTAATTAAGTCAGGTAAAATCAGGGAGATCGGTTTTGGGTGAGTTCTAAAAATTTGGAGACTCTTACCTGAGGGATTAAAATTTCCTCAGTGCTCTTCCCGTAATCTATCAAAGATTTGAAAGGGACACAAAGAAAAGGCGGGAATGATAGACCCAACCTGATCTTTAATTTAAATTGGGAGCCATCTTGCCAAAAAGCCATGAAAAGATAATTTTGGCTTTACCATAAATTACTTCAAATTCTAAACCTGCTTGGAATGCCTGCCCACGCCTTGAACTCACCCATGCCCGGCTCTCTGACCAGATAGCAGCTCTCTCTGAAACTTTAGTGACACATCATAAATATTTGCCTTCTCTGGCCAGACAACAACCCTCTCTGAGGCTCTAATGGTCTTCATGAACTCTGATGTAGAGACAGCAAAAAAAATGTAGACCGCCATTAGTGTGATGTTTGTCAGAGTTCTGTTATCTGTAAACCCCCTTTTGTGTAATTTTCTGGGCTATTAAGCTGCCTGTAGGAAAGCTGGGGTTGCTGTCTTTTTCCCGCCGTTTTGTGAGGGAGAGGTAGCACAGCCAGTGGAAATAATAAGCTTAATTTAATTTGATTTTAATTAGAGTCAGTGGTCTTTTCTTGTGTCCTGGTCTAACAGGTAAACACTCCAAAAACATGGAGCTCTGCCAGCCTAAACACTTCTTGAGAAACTTCCTCTGAGTTTGGGCACTTGAAATATATGTTGTTGTAAGGAGCTTTAGCTTCCTTTCTAGTGATACCATCAAAGCTGAGTCTTCATCTATGTGACCTGGAGGACATGGTTTCTTGTATTCTAATGAACATGAGGCAGCAGTGCTGAATTTTCTCTTTGTAGGTAAACTGTGGCCACTGGATACTAAGTGTCTCCCCGTTTGGACTGTGAAGCCATTTGGTAATCCTCCACTTTTTGTGGTGTTTCTTGCTGCTGTACTGGGAGTTTGGTATATGCTTTATGAAATACAACGAGTTCAACTGAAACCCAGTGTTGAAGAAAGTTCTGTCACTTGTGGTGGGTCAGGGTCTGAAGGAGAATGCACCAACCAGGCTTTTATCTCACAGAGCTTGCCCCCTTGTCCATAGAAATCTGACTCTGAACTTAGCCCAGAAACCTCTCCATATAAAATGATGCCTTTACATAGAAGGGTCTGCTGGCTGCACCATGTCAGTCACAAACCATTTGGAAGGCAATGGCAAATCCTCATGGCCACACCACAGATGTATTATCACACACCCACCCACCACTGCAATAGGCCCACTTCTCAGCAGGCTCCAACTTACTGGCATCTTTGTTCTACACCATTTTCATGAAACCCGGTCAATCATGGCATTCTCTGGTACACTCATGATCAGCAACAAGACATCTAAAGGTTCTCCAGTGCCACCTGGTTAAGGGAATTTCAAAGATTTCATTGTATTTATCTAGCCATTTTTCATGGATGAAGTTGGAGGCACTGTGGGTTTCAGTTCATTCAGGAAATATTAAATGGTGAGGAAGCTATTTTCAATGAATTCTCTGGAGAAATCTCACAGGCAAGACTTCCCATAGAGTGGTCAAAAGGTCACATGAAGCCAGGCCCATTGAGGTCTTTAATGTGACGTCCATGGGTGTTCTGACTGTCAACAATGGCTGCCAAATCTTTCAGAATAAAATCATGTGATATTCTAGCTGATATTCCGAGGCTCTGTGGAAAGCCACCCTTGTATTTGATCTCAGTTTCCAAGGGAGAATCCCATGCGTGGCCTCCTAAAATCTGAACACAGTTTATGGCAATATTTCTCTGAGATCAGTTCGAGAACTCAGACTATAAGTGGAATCACACCAGAGTTCAAGCCCAGATAGACCCAGTCATCACTTCCAACCACCAAACAAATGACCACAATTAAAACCAAAGCACTCCCACAAGGCCCTCATCTTCTTCCATATAGACACTCATCATAACCTGTGGCTGGAGGTTTCCATGAGGGGCTCAGCCCAAGACAGTGTACAAAATAACCTCCCTTGCCCGTCATTTGCCTAAAGTCAGGGTTGCCTGGACACCCTTTCTGAGAACCAGGAGTTATCAAATGAGCCTGTCGTAAATACTGCTCTGATTCTCCAATTTGAGGCCTACTGACTCTCGGGTATAGATTCTTTATGTGAATTGGAATCATGAGAAAACCCAAGCACCTATGGGCTATCCTCTGCAGGGTTTGAAGAACTCATTTGACAAAAAGGATCCCTATTTTCACTTGATGGAGATCAGTAATCTTACAGAGAAAGGCGAGAGACTTTGTCCACAATGACTGCTTTTTTGGCCATTTTGGTTTTGGAAGCACACATGTAATTGTTCGTTAGATGCATCAGGTGCTGAAAATCTATTCAACAACCTCAAACATGGCCAAGAGTCTGATGCAGACACATCCCTTTCCAAAGCAATTAAGCAAAGATCTACAGGTGATGCCCATTAATTTCCATTGAAAACCGTTTTCTTCAGGCTTCAAAAAGGGGTGGCATGAGGCAAAGACCTTTCTGACATTCAGGGCAACAGAACAATAGGTAAGCAAATGGCCCAAGGCAGGGTTTCTAAAATGATATCTGAGTTTTCTGAGATGATCCCATTCCCTTCAGCTATCCAGTACATAGCCATGTCACAGAGCTTGGAGGTGGTTCATGTCTTGGAAACAAAACCATGAGCCTATTCTGGAGAGTGGCCAGAATTCAAGAAGAAAACAGGAATTTAGGAAGACAGTGGTTGTTGCCCATCCATTAGGCAAGACAAAATCCATTCATAAATTGGGCAGGATGAATGTTGTGAAGCTTTCTTCTATTCAGGACACATCCATTGATGCATTCTCTTTTCTAATGTCTACAACCACGGACACAGTGGGATAAACAGACATAGAAACACTCGCATTGTCAAAAGACTTACTAGAAACAGTCCACTCCAATCCTAACAAACCGACTTTCCTACCTATTCTCAGATCATGAGACAAAACCACAAACTCACACCCACACCCAAAAAGTCACCTCCTTCCCCCAAGTAGGTCTATGACTATCCGGAGTGTCCTCTGACTGATGGGCCATAGTATGTTTCTCCAAAATGGACTGTCCTATGTCAGATGTGGACTCCTTGGCCAACACTGTGAAGTTGTAAGGTGCCAGTGGTGAGACACTACCTGCTTACTCAGGAAAGGCCCCTCTTCACACCTTCCTGGCATTTGGCCATCCTCACATCAGTAGTTACCAAGAAAGACTCATTCTGTCCTTGGTAAATCCAAACATGTGAGGCCACTGGGACTGGGACTGGGACTGCCTCTGGGTGCCTGTCTTCCTGGATCCCTAGTTCAGAGAGTTCCATCACCAAGAAAGTGATGTAGGTCACTTCCTTCAGGAACTGAATGAGGTCACTGCCTTGGCAACCACTTTGTCCTAATAGTTGCTTCCAAGTGTCCCAATTGATGGAGGCTGCCCCTACTTCCTGTGACACTTTCACAAGTTTGAATGGTATATCAAACATAGGCACCCGGGAACAGCTCTCCACACAGGCCTGGTATTGTCCATCTTCTCTACATTAAGAAAAGAGAGACTGCTTCAGACACACCCCTTCATCCTGACCAGGTTGTTTGTCGTGGAAGATGACTTTTGCTCTCTCAGGTCCTTCATAGCTTCCTATAGCTTCCCCAGGGTTCATTTCTGCATGGACCTTTTCATTTCTCAGCAGGTGGAAGATTTCTTACATTCCTGTATTGTAAGACCAACTCTGTCCCTGCTTTTCTGTAAAGATAGATTGAGGGAACAGAGTATGGTTAGGGTTAATAACATGTTTGATTTGGCTTAGGAATCATTCTGCTGGATGAATAATGTTATTGGGAACCTGCAATATTTATTAGAATATATAGAGGGGAAATATATTTATGAAAACAGAAATCTATGTAAGATTTGAAGCCCAGAAGGGCTTTGGATCCTTGATTGGGATACTTAGGTTTGAATTAAGTTCTGCACATGTGTCTCAGATAAATCTATACACAATGGCATAGGACCTTGTACCTTGGATGATTGAATGTCAAAGAGAACATCCAGTCAAAAAAGGATAGTTGGTAGGATTAGGAAGATAGTTGGTAGGATTGGGAAAAAGAGTGAGTATATGATTTGGACAAAAAGTTCTTTAGCAATAGGGTTTTGGGTAGAGAGAAAATGTAAATGTCAGCACATGTGAAGAGTCAGTCACAATGATGAACTGGGGAAAATATGTAGGAAAGCAGATATCAATAGAGACATTAGAAAATCAGCAAATGATAAAGTGATTGATAGGATTAGACATTTTCGACAGGCTTGAGTTTGAATAAATAATCTTAGGAAGAAACAAATATGTAGTCACCAATAGGATTGACATTTGAGAGCATTAGGCAACCTGGACATGGGTGATTTTCATAATCCATACTCATATTCCATTTAGGCTTTGGTACAGTCGTAAGTGTGACTTTGCATTTTTTGGCCAGAATATTACTGTGATAAAATGTATATGTAGATCAGGTGACAAGAGTATTTGTTGCACCATTTCTGAGAGCAATATTTTGAAGAGATATAAATTAGTATTGGGGGCACAAATAGGTGTGCAATGTGTGTATGAATATAGAGAGAATGCATGAATAGACCATACTGTGAATAAATAATATAACTGTTTCCAAATTTAGAAATTGGAATAAATTGATATCCCAAAATACACAGGAAATCTTATATTGATATACATACATTCATTCCAACCAGTTATATATCTAATGGTAATATTAGGGTTGTAGTTTATCATAAAATGTGTGTGAGTTTTGCTTCAAAATTGATTATGGAAATCGAAAATAATATGTTTGGAAAGAAGTCTCATGAAATAACCAGTCAAAAACAAGGAGGAATACATGTGTTCTGAAGCAGGAAGTGATTGAATGTGTTACAAATGTCTTTCAATTTGTGAACTTGTGGATGAAATGTATATTCTACGATGTATAAAAACTGAAGAAATAGTAATGTACCAGTGTTGAATTAAAATGAACATCAAAATACACATCATGTCCCATAGAAATCTACTTTCATTGATGTTAAATTGGGTCAGTTACTGTAGAAATATAAGGCTTTGTTTGCACCATTCACTGAAGTGAGTTTTCAGTACTAGGAAACAAATATGTATTTCAGGTGGATGAATATTTCTAAAAACAATCTTATGAAAAGTTGATTATAAAAGCACATACATGAACATCAGTGAATTATTTAGGGAGTGTATAATAAGACACATATATTTCATATTTTGAAAATATATATATCACACAGATACATTAGAAAGTAGCAATATATATGCCAATCAAAATTCATCATGAAATATATATCATTCACAGATCCAAAAATATTAATTTTACTGAACATGGATTTATGTATAATGTTTTTCAAATAAGAAGCTCACTCATAGTTTGAATTTTCAGTTCCAAAAACATTTAGGAGGAGTCATCTCTTCTCATACTTTGTATCTCCCAAGTTAGCCACCTCACAAAAATGTACGTGTGATACCAGGTAGGATTTTATATGTGCATATAAAAATACATGTGCTGAATTGGCTACAGAAAAAGGGAGACAGAAATTCACATATGTGTTAACTTTAAAAACACATGGAGAACTATTTCAACAAAAAATTAACAAGATTTATAACTCTTACCCTATATCATGCAAAAGGCAAGACCAAATATACGCCATGCCTCCTCTCAACCGCTTGTATTTCTATTCTGTTTGGGTTATTTTTCTCCATCATATTAGGATTAGTAGTCAGAGTCTAGTAGGGTATGTGTTAGTGTCAGGGATTCAGTATTTTGAATGGAAAATTGAAAAATGAATGCAATGTGTATGTAAATATGTGCTACACCAAAATCTTCCCACTCTCATCCAGAACAATGCCTTGACAACACCTACGGCCCAAGTATGACACAATCAGAGGAGAAAAGTTAGAAAATCCGTGAATACATATCTAGAATGGAATATGATCAGAAGCTCACAACCTTGGAAGTGGTAGAGGAGTTTCCAAAAGTAAGGGACAGGGTAAACCCTCCAAAAACTTGGAGGTCTGCTGGCCTAGAGACTTCTTGAGAAACTGCCTTTGAGGTTGGGCACTTGAAATATATGTTGTTGTCAGGAGTTTTAGCTTTTTTTCTAGTGAGACCATAAAAGCTGGGTCTGCATCAATGTGACCTGGAGGACATGGTTTCTTATTTTCCAATGAACATGAGACAGCAGTGCTGAATTTTCCATTGTAGGTAAACTGTGGCCCCTGGGGGCTGAATGTCTCCCTGTGTGGACTTTGAATCCATATAGTCATTCTCTATTTTCATGGTGTTTCTTGCTGTTGCACTGGGAGTTTGGTATTTGCTTCATGAAATACAAGGAGTTCAACGGGGACACAGTGCAGGAGGGATTTCTGTCACGTGTGGCGTGTCAGGGTCTGCAGGAGAATACAAGAACCAGGCCTCTATCCCACATAGCTTGCCCCCTTGACCATAGCAACCTGATTCTGAACAATGTCCTGAAACCTCTCTATGTAACAAGGTGCCTTTACATATAAGGGTCTGCTGGCTTCACCATGTCAGTCACAAGCCATTTGGAATCCAATGAAAGATCTAAATGGCCCCACCACAGATGTTTTATCACACACCTGCCCACCATTGCTCTAGGCCCACTACTCAGCAGGATCCAACTTTCTGGCATCTCTGTTAAACACCGTTTTCATGAAAACCAGTCAATCAAGGCACTGTCTGGTATACTCATTGTTGGGAAAAGTATAAACGGCAGCCATACCCCAGAGAAAAACCCCAACATGGTGCCTAAGGACTTCTTCTTCCTACCTTCTTTTTTCTGCAGTGGTGCCAAATGTTCCCACCCGTGTGAACTCTCCCGCTGGCGCCAATTTGAAATCTCGCTGGTGGGGAACCTTAGCCCCAATAAGAACTAATTCCTGGGCTCCAGAGCTGATATCTGAAAGAACTTACCAATAAACGGTTTGCCTGCCATTTATCTAAGCCCTTCCATCTTTCCCTTAGTTCTATATTAGCACACAGCTTTTTGCAATAAAATTGGAATTCTCCCAGCGAAGTGCCTTTGCGTGGGAAGTTCTTTCATTCTGGTGCCCCATGTGAGGATACGGGTGAGCTCTTTCTAACAAGAGCCCCGTCCCCTGCTCCCCTGGAGACACTCCGCCATGGTCCGCTCTTTTCAGACGCCGGCTTCCTGCACCCACCACAGATCTGATATATGTAAGCCTCCCCTGACCCTGGCTCTGCAACTCCCTTCGGGCTACCACTGGTTTTGTGACCTTGATCTTCCAGCACACTCTCGACGCCCTGTAGGGGGCAGGAAATTCCTGCCACTAAGACCTTTACTGGTCGCAGTGGACCCTCTGGTGATCCGTTTTCCTTTGGGGCGTGAGGCTTCTGAGTTTACACAAGAGGCTCTGTGGTTTTTTCTCCTCTGCTGCCGCTGCCTCTGCTGGCTAGAGTTGCTGTTTGCTGCAGGGCTGCTGTGTCTGGCTGAAGCTGCCTCTCTGCTCGGGGAAAACTGAACTCCCGTCCTGGAACTTCATTCTGCCGGAACCGGAGTTCTGTTTTCATTACTGACTTTTTCCGCTGCGTTCAAAAACTTTCCTGACGTCAGGTTGCCCGTGGCTCCAAACCCATTGGGTCTCACAGATCGCACTTCACTGGTGACGCCCAGGTAGTGCCCTCTGTATTTCCTCATGACGGCTGGTCATTTGGGGACGCCCACCTGACCCCCGTTCGCCCTGAGCTTCCTGAAAGCCGTTCCAGCCCGGGTTTTCTCTTTGTCTCTCTCGCTTACTCTTATTCTCTCTCTCTCTCTCTCTCTCTCTCTCTGTCTTCCTTCTCTCCCTGTGACTATGGGCACCTCTTCATCTGTACCTGAAGCCTCACCTCTCAAATGTCTAATAAAAAATCTGGCCACACTCTCCCTCACACCAGACATCAAGCCCAAACTTCTAATCAAATTCTGTACCCAAGATTGGCCTACATATCCACTGGATAATGGCAATCATTGGCCTCCAGAAGGCTCCTTACATCCAAACTTCATCTGCGACCTTTTTAACTACTGCCAGCATCTGAAAAAGTGGAGTGAGATTCCCTGCATTTAAGGTTTTAGCCTTCTCAGACAGCACCCTGTCGCTGCTCCTCCTGCCCTCCCTCTCAGGTCCTCCTTGTTTGCAAACCCTTCTCTTCCCCTACGTCTACTCCTGACTTCACAGATTCTTCCTCATTCAACCCAGCAGATGAACCCCCACCTTATCCCCCAGTCGTATCTGCCCCTTCTCTCCCACTATACCCTCCTCTTCCTCTGCCTGATTCCAGGGATCCTCAGCCTTCCATTTCATCCTCCTCCCCTCCGCCCTCTTCTGCCTGCTCCACCTCCTCCTCTTCCAAAGAGACACTCCCTGCCCCTCCCTCTCCTTCCTGTCCGCCTCCTGCCTCTTTCAGTCCTCCTGTTACCAGGTCTAAGGGACTCCTTCCCACCCCCAAGACAATCGCACCCCTTTGTGAGGTAGCTGGTCCCGAGGGTGTCATCAGAGTCCAAGTGCCCTTCTCCATGTCGGACATTACTCAGCTAGAGAGGAAGTTAGGCTCATTCACCACTGACCCCACCACTTACATTCGGGAGTTTCAATGGGTCCTGCAAGCATATAGTCTCACTCATCATGTCATCTACATGCTCTTGGCCAATACACTTCTCCCTGAGGAAAGGCAATGGTCTGGGAGCTAGCCCAAGCCCATGCTGATGAAAATCATAGGACCAATCCTAACCACCCCACAGGCCCTCATGCTGTCCCAGAGCAGGATCCCCTATGGGATTACAACACCCCTGAAGGCTTACAGTCTAGTGACCTTTTTACATCCTGCCTCTTGGCGGGCCTGAAAAAGGCCATC
Source organism: Callospermophilus lateralis (assembly GCF_048772815.1). Classification (NCBI taxonomy): domain Eukaryota; kingdom Metazoa; phylum Chordata; class Mammalia; order Rodentia; family Sciuridae; genus Callospermophilus; species Callospermophilus lateralis. The sequence goes on along the minus strand of NW_027514443.1, from coordinate 252,995 downwards.
CGCAAGGCTGTTAACTTTAAAAAGGTGCAGGAGGTCATTCAAAGGAAGGAGGAAACACCTTCAGAATTCCTGGATAGACTAACCAAGGCCCTTTATCAGTACACAAACCTCAACCCAGAAACCCCTGATGGCCGTCATGTCTTAATGAAATATGTTCTGGCCCAAAGCTACCCTGACATTAAAGCCAAGCTTAAAAAGCTTGAACAGGGCCCTGCTACTCCTTAGACTAAAATCCTCGCTGTCGCTTTCAAGGTTTTTTATGATAGAGAGGATGAAAGTGAATGCCGTAGGCAGAGGGCTGAAAATGCCAAGTTCCAAATGTTGGCCCAGGTCATTCAGAGAAGGCCATCACCACGCCATCCCAATATGACACCCCCGGGAGCTTGCTTCAAATGTGGTAAGGAGGGACATTGGGCCAGGGATTGTCCTTCACTGAGGACACCCTACAACCCCTGCCCAAAATGCCATCAAAGGGGACACTGGGGGGCAGACTGCCCAACAACCCGAAAGGGAGGTTGGTCAGCCGCCAGGCAACCACAGCCTTTCTTGGGCTCAGCAGATGAGGATTGACGGATCCCTGGGCTTTCCCTCCAGACTATTACCATCAAGAATCAAGAGCCTAGGTTTACCTTCCTGGTGGATGGATGCTTCATTACCTTCCTCTTGGATACTGGTGCCACTTTTTCGGTCTTAAGGGAGTATTGGGGTTCTACCACACCCTCAACAACTCCTATTGTCAGGGTAGGAGCTAAACAGATTTTCCCTCAAACCCCCCCATCATGTTATATGCAGGGATCCCTTTTGTCCTTCACTCACTTCTTTCTCGTTATGAGACATTGCCCCATTCCCCTTCTGGGAAGGGACATACTCTCACTATTAAAAGTCACCATTCACATATCACCCCACACCTCTCCTACCTCTCATTTCCTCATGATGTTCCTAGGGGCAGATACACCTCCTTAATGCACTCTCCCATGACTCTCTAAACCAGTTAAGCCTGAGGTTTGGGACACAACTACACCCCTTATGGCTAAATGCAGTCCTATTCATATTGTCTTATGGGACCCTTCAAGATATATTAGTCAATCACATTATCCACTCACAACCACAGCCCTCCTCGAATTAGAACCCATCATCCAGGATTTATTACGAAAGGGGTATCTTAGGCCTACACACTCTCCTTTCAACACCCCCATTCTGGCAATTAAGAAACCTAAAGTGTCCTACAGGCTGGTTCAAGACCTTCTCCTTGTCAACTCCTCTGTGGTCCCCATCCACCTGCTAGTGCCCAACCCTTACACCCTCCTTTCTCAGATCCCTGCCACTACTACCCACTTCTCGGTCCTAGGTTTAAAAGATGCATTCTTTTCTATTCCCTTGTTCTCAGAATCTCAGAATATCTTTGCTTTTACATGGACTGACTCTCAAATCCACCATTCTCATCAGCTTTCCTGGACTGTCCTCCCACAGGGATTCAGGGATAGCCCCCATCTCTTTGGCCAAGTTCTTGCCCAGGACCTCACATCCTTTCACCCGACCTGTCCTGACACTATTCTCCTTCCATATGTCAATGACCTTCTTCTATGTAGTCCCTCTGGGAACACTCTCAATCCCACACCGCTCAGCTTCTTAATTTCCTAGCAGACAAGGGATATAGGGAGTCTCCCCACAAGGCCCAGGTTTCCCATTCTTCTGTCACCTCTCTTGGTTTTTGCCTTAGACCCGGGAAAAAGGAAATAACACTGAATAGGAGGCAACTCCTCTCTGATCTTCCAGTGCCCCATATGAAAGCCAAAATACTATCATTCCTAGGATTAGCAGGTTATTTTAGGGCCTGGATCCCAAATTATTCTCTTCTATCCAAACCCCTGTATGACCAAGCAAATGGACCCCCTAGTGAATCTCTTGTCTCCTCCCCCATCTACCACTTCCGCAGGTTTCAGCAACTCCTCTTAAAGGCACCTGCCCTTCACCTTCCTGATCTTTCAAGACCATTTCATCTATATGTCCATGAAAAAGGGGGGCAAGCACTTAGGGTCTTAGGTCGAAACTATGGGCCTACATTTGCACCTGTGGCATATTTTCCAAGAAACTAGACTCTACCATCCTTGGGTGAGCCCCTTGCTTAAGAGCTCTGGTTGCTGGACAAATTTTACACAAAGAAGCCTCTAAGCTGACTTTTGGGGCACCTTGAACTATCCACTCCCCACATCACTTGAAAGATCTTTCAGCTTATAAGGGCCTTCAAACCCTTCCTCCATCCAGAGTTCTGTCGCTCCTCCCTTCCTTTCTGGAAAACCCTAATATTACTTTCCTCCCCTGCTCTGCACTGAACCTTGCCTCACTGCTCCCAATGACTCCCACGTCTAACACACCAATTCATAATTGCTTGGAAACCTTAGAAGATTTCCTCCCCTGTCATTCTTCCATTTCTGAGGAACCACTCACCAAGCCTGACCTTATCTGGTTTACTGACAGCAGTTCCTTTAGGCAGAACGGCACTCATTACTCTGGATATGCTGTAGTTTCAGCCACTGAGATTATAGACGCCAAAGCTTTGCCTTCAGGAACTACCAACCAGCAGATTGAACTTATAGCAGCCACTCGTGCCTGCCTTCTAGCACAAGGCAAATCCCTCACCCTCTATACTGATTCAAAATATGTCTTCCAGATCTTATTATCCCATGCTTCAATATGAAGGGAGCGACGCCTACTTACCACCAAAGGTAATGCGATCACTAATTCGGCTCTTATAACCAATCTGATGGAGGCCTCCCACTTACCCACCCAGTTGGGAGTTGTCCATTGTAGGTCCCATCAGAAGGACGGCTCTCTTATCACTGAGGGCAATGCCAAAGCTGACCAGGCGCCACGAATGCCTGCTACCACTTCCAATTATGGCCCCTATGGGGTACATATTATGGCCACTTTAGACAGCTCATCTGAAGCCCCTACTTCTTCCAGTAAGAACAAGGATCTTTTCAAGTTCCTTCATACTCTACACCATTCCAATTCTCAGTCTTTGACCCTTTTTTTACAGAGCTTCTTCTCCCTCAACCCTTCTGACATAGCCATGATAGAGAATATAGCCTCTAATTGTCAGATCTGTCAGCAGACCAAACCTCATACTCCTTTAAGGCCCAAACCTTTCCCTTTCCACCAAGCCCGGGGACACATTCCCGTTGCTGACTGTCAAGTAGACTTCACCAACATGCCCACAGTATGGCACACTAAATACCTCCTTGTCTTTGTGGACACTTTCTCTGTTTGGGTTGAGGCATTTCCCACTTCCAATAAAAAGGCTTCCACTGTAGCTTCAATCTAACTGACAGACATCATCCCTAGGTTTTGTATGCCCACTTCCCTACAATATGACAATGGCCCTGAGATTATTTCTAGGATCACACAAAAGGTCTCTCAAGCCCTCTCCTTCAAGTGGCATTTCCACTGTCCATATTACCCCCAGGCTTCAGGGAAAGTGGAAAGGGTAAATCATACTCTGAAAAAAGTCCTTACCAAATTGACAATGGAATTAAACTTAGACTGGGTCAAAATCCTTCCCTTTGCTTTGCTTCGAATCAGAGCTCTCCCTAAGAAACCATCTTTACTGTCTCCCTTTGAGATAATGTATGGAAGACCTCTTATACCCTCTGGGTTGGTCACTTCACAAGGACCTCTCACCCGAGATTTGTCTTTGCCTCTCTTGTTTCATCTCCGCTCTGAACACTGGAAATGTCAGAACTGGCTTCTTCCGGACCCAGTCTCCTCTCCAAACACTCCTCCCTTAACACCTGGGAGTCTAGTCTATTATAATACCCCAGAGGAGAAAGGGACTCTTGCACCAAAATGGGAAAGCCCCTATCCTTTCATTCTCTGTATCCCCACCGCCGCCAAACTCTCCTTACCAGACAACCGTCTCACTCCCTGGATTCCCATTTCTAGGTTGAAGCCATATCACCAGGAGGCCCCACCTGCTGACCACAGGACCATGCCAGAGGAACTCCAAGAATCACCTCCTGAAGCTCCCCTTTAATCCTGCTTTCCACACCCATCTCACCCATTTAAGTTGTGGCTCACACGGTGTTCCCTGCAGCCCAATTCCTCTTAAAGAAGGCACAATGAGCTCTCCCAACACCCTAGTCTTCTCTAACTGCTTGTTTTTTGTGCTCTGCTTTTTTTCTGTGCTCTGTTGGGACTTGTCTTTACCCTCCTAACCTACCATGTATTTATTCACTCTTTGGGAACGATACTCAGAACATGGCATGCAGAAGGTCCGCGCAGTGGATGCAACTACTTGCTTCATCCACAACTGCACCTCTATTTCCCTAAAATTGTCACCTTCAAGGACCTTTGTCCCTGGTAGCTGGAACTGGCCTTTCATTTGCTTCCTTTTTAATCAAACCAAAGACTATTGTCATTGGTGGCCTGAGATATATAATGGGTGTCCCTATTGGTCATGCAGGTTCCATGATGAACGTGGTAGCTGTTCTTACCACTCACTTGGCTACTCTGAAGGGTTGACTTCTAGTTACCTAAAGTGGCATAAAGGGTCTTCATCCGATAACAATGGATCGTATACTTCAGATATACCTGACCCCAAGGCCAAACGTTGGGGCTATGTTGAGTTTGCTGTCTATGCTCGGACAACCTCAGCAAGACCCACAGGGTGGATGACTGTTGGCCGCACCCTGATTACGCCACCTAAGGCAACCAATCATGTAGTCGAACACATTAAGGAGTCAGAATCAAAACTGGATAAAGGCCATTGCAACAGATGTTTTTTCGTCCTCTGCCTGAGGATCAAAAGAAGTATATTTCCTATATGCTTCCATAATTCTCTCCAGAATCATAGAGGGAGACTCATTAGGACGTTGGATTATCTCTCTTACCATGGCCAAATTAGTCGGCCCTCTGGCGGCCACTCGGAACCCCGCTATTAGAGCCCTGTGATAAGTGGAAAGATGCTACCAACCTTCAAAGGTGTTGGGATCCCAGTTTGGTCGGTTCATGGGCCCATAAGGATGAAGAGGGAGCATCACAGTTGCTTCTGAGTTTTCTATTTTCCGTAGCTGGCGGGTTTCTTTAGGTGGCCCAGCTTCCACCAGAAAAGGAGGGGCTGCTGCTGATGCGGAGAAGTCCCTTGGAGGGATTGGGTCTGGCCCAATTGCCTCTAGTGGCGGAGAGGCTGAGTCAGTGGCGGGAGAATCATCTGGAATGTGTTGGGGGTTGGGGAGCGAGGGCAGAGGATAAGGAGGGGGAGGATTGTCCAGTCTTGTGACTCAGGAAGAATGGGGGGAAGATGGGGAGGGAACGGAAGGTTTGAATGATAGGATCCTGGGGAAGGGGTTTATGGCTGTTGATCTGGGTGGCCACGTGGTCCCGGCTGAAAGACAATATCTCTGACTTTTCGGATTAGATTGAAGTAGAAGGATCCTTCTGGGGGCCACCCGACTTTGAGGATGGGCAATTCTGAAGCACAGAGAGTCTGCCAGGTCTGACATTTAACTGAAAAATAATGATTCTGGGCCCTTGAGCGGACATCAGTCCAAAGATCAAGGGTCAGGGACAGAAGCGTGAAAGTGCTTTGTCCCATAATGGGAGTTACTCAAAAAGAGACAGTGAAGACACAAACGCAACACAAACAAAGACAAACAGTAAACGTTTAACATGGGTCCAAGACAAATATTAGAACTCAGTAACTGGCAAAACCTGATGGGTTAGACAATAAAGAGAGACAGTAAACTCAACATGAGTTCGGGACAATGAACAAAACTGTGTAGCCAGCAAAACCTGGTGGGCTGGCAAACCGAATCCTGAAGCAAAATATAACCGAGTTGAGGAAACTAATATTCCTTGATTTCCCTCGTCCTCTGGAGTGTCCCCCAGGGACGTGGCCAGTAGCTCTGTGACACGTCTGCCACCCACTGTCAGAGAGAGCTAATGCTCTTCACCGACAGCCACTTTGCCAAGCCCTAACCTGAAACCCGAAACCAGAAAGAGGCGCCTTTCTTACCCCGAGAGGAGTCCCTTGGGGTCTTTCGTCCGCTGCGCCGGATATCTCACCTGGGGCCTCCAGATGAAAAGGTGGGGCGAACATCGGAGGAAAAGACCACCAACAGGCTTTCTCATGCAACACCAAAGGGTTTATTGGGGGTATAGCGTGCTGGAGCTCAGGGCTCCCTTCAGAGGAACAAAGAACAAAGAGCCCCGAGAACCACTTGAGCGGAGTTTATATACATTCTTTAGAGAGGGCAGGGACTTTACATACATCATAGCCTCCTTTAGCAAATCATCATATACCGCGGGAAAATCAAATAACAACTCTAAAACATGATTAGCACATTCATTGGCGGGAACAGGTTGGGCAGGGGGTGATTGGTCAGCCGTAAGAAGGGGTATACATTTAAATTGATTGGTGGATGCACTGTGATGTATACGTGGTGAGCTGCATGGTTTCTGGGAAGGGGCTGTTAAGTAACTAGGTCCTCAGGGAAGATTTCAACACACATCTAATGTGCAAATCCGGGAATTGTCTTAACTGCCACAGAAATTTCAGGTGCTGAGTGCAGCTTGGAAACTTTACAAAACCTGGTTCTTTACATTTCAATTTCAATTTCTTTTATTCTTTCAGAACCTTACAGAGGAAGGCGAGAGAGTTCATCGACAATTACTGCTCTTTTGGCCATTTTGGTTTTGGATGCACACATGGGATCTTTCTTTAGATCCATCTGGTGCTGATAATCTAAGCCACAGCCTCAAACAGGGCCAAGAGGCTGATTAAAACATATTCATTTCCAAAGCAATTACTACTCTGAAGTCAGTTACAGAACTCAGTCTTCTAGGAGAATCACGCCAGTGTTAAAGCCCAGGTGAACACAGTCATCTCTTCCAAAAGCCACACAAGTTACCACAATTAAAATCAAAACAATCCCACATGGCCCTCATCTACTTCCATATAGTCACTCATCATAATCTCTGGCTGGAGGTTTCCTTAAATGGCACAGCCCAATAGAGTGTCCATAATAAGCTCCCTTCTCCTCATTTACCTAAATTCAGGGTGGCCTGGACACCCTTCCTGTGAACCAGGATTGATCACATAGTTCTGCCATTAATACTAATCTAATTCTCCAATTTGAGGCCTACTGAGTATCAGGTATAGTATGTGATTTGGAGTCATTATTAAACCCAAGCACCTTTGCAGGGATTGGAAGAACTCATTTGACACAAAAAATCCCAATACTCCCTTGATGGAGGTCAAGAACCAAACACAGGAAGGCAAGAGACTTCACCCACAATGACTGATTTTTTGCCATTTTGGTTTTGGATGCACACATTGGATCTTTCTTTAGATCCACCCGATGCTGATAATCTAAGCCACAGCCTCACACAGGGCCAAGAGGCTGATTCAGACACATCCCTTTCCAAAGTAATTAAGCAAAGAGCCACTGGTGATGCCCATTCCTTTCCATTTTAAAACTGTTTTCTTCAGGCTTCACAAAGGGTGGCCTGAGGCAAAGACCTTCCTGACATTCAGGGCAACAGAACAATAGGTAAGCAAAAGGCCCAAAGCAGGGTTTCTCTACTGAGACTTTCCTGGTCACACTGATATCTGAGTTTTCTGAGATGCTTGCCATTCCCTTCAGCTATGGATTACATGGCCACGTCACAGAGTTTGGAGGTGGTACATATTTTGGACACAAAACCATGAGCCTATTGTGGAGAGTGGCCAGAATTCAGGAAGAAAACAGGAACTTAGGAAGACAGTACATGTTGTCCATCGATAAGGCAACCTGAAGTCCATTCCTAAAATGGGTAGGATGAATGCTGGGAAGCTTTCTACTAGACAGGACACGTCCATTGATGCATTCTCTTTTCTAATGTCTACAACCACGGACACAGTGGGATACACAGACATAGAAACACTCGCCTTGTCAAAAGACTTTCTAGAAACATTCAACTCCAAACCAAGCAAGCCGCCTTTCCTACCTATTCTCAGAACATAAGACAAAACCACAAACTCACACCCACACTGAAAAAGGCACCTCCTTCCCCAAAGTAAGTCTGTGACTATCCAGAGTGTCCTCTGACTGGTGGGGCATACTATGTTCCCCAGAAATGGCCTGTCCTGTCTCAGATCTGGTCTCCATGGCCAACTCTGTGAAATATCAGGGGCCCGCGGTTAGCCACTTCTTGCTTTCTCTGGAAAGGCCAGTCTTCAAAATTTCCTGGCATTTGGCCATCCTCATATCAGTAGGTACCAAAAAAGACTTACTCTGTCCTTGGTAAATCCAAACAAGTGATCCCACTGTACTGGGACTGGGACTGGTTCTGGATGCCTGGCTTCCTGGATCCCAAGTTCAGAGAGTTCCATCACCAAGGAAGTGAGGTGAGGTCACTTCCTTCAGAAACTGAATGACGTCACTGCCTTAGCAACCACATTTTCCGAACAGTTGCTTCCATACTTCCTCTGACACTTTCACAAGTTAGATTGGTATCTCAACCATAGGAACCCAGGAACAGCTCTCCACAAAGGCCTTTGTTGGTCCATCTTTTCTACATTAAGGAGAGAGGGTGAATGAGACACAACCCTTCATCCTTACCAGGTTGTTTTCCATGGAAGATGACTTTTGCTCTCTCACGTTCTTCATAGTTGCCTACATGTTCTCCAGGGATCATTTCTGCATGGACCTTTGAGGTTTTCAGCAGGTGGAAGATCCACTACATTCCTGTATTGTAAGACCAACTCTGTCCCTGCTGTTCTGTAATGTTAGATTGAGGGAACAGTGTATGGTTAGGGTTAATAACATGTGTGATTTGGGTTAGGAATAATTCTGCTGGATGAATAATGGTATTGGGAACCTGCGATATGTATGAGAATATATAGGTGAAATATATGTATGAAAACAGAAATCTAGGTAAGATTTGAAGCCCAAAAGAGCATTTTGCCCTTGATTGGAATACTTAGATTTGAATTAGGTTCTGCACAGATTGGTCAGATTAATCAATATACAATGGCATAGGACCTTGTACCTTGGATGATTGAATGTCGAAGAGAACATCAAGTCAAAAAGGGATAGTCGGAAGTGAAAGGTTAATAAAATAGGTATTTGTCACTTCCTGGGAAGAATGTTGTGTTTATTCCGAGCATAATGGAGTTGTAAAAAAAAATATGATTAAATTAAAAAGACACCTTGAAGAGTGTCAATGAGAGAGTGAGAGGACCAAAAAAAGTGGTTTGAGTCTTGGTTCACATAGTCCCCCTGTTTGACTACTTTTTTATCAACCCTGGCCTGTCCGATAATAATCTCCATATTATTGCTAACTATAAAACCCTGTTTGCTCAACCGTGTAATTTCTTTTCTCTAAGCTCAAATTGGACAAGTTAAACTCATGGTAATACCCCACTAGCAGACATAGAATGTGACACCCCACAATGATCACTTTTATGATTAAAAGTTGCTAGAAGAAGAAGTGGGGAATGAAAGATTAATAAAATAGGTACTTGTCACTTTTTTTCTGTATGCTTAACAAAACACTGTTGAAATCTTGAGAACTGTTTGCTAATCTTGTTCCCAGAATGTCCTGTCCCCAAATGCCAAACTGCAGAATGTACTCCCTCACCCGGTTGAATGCAAACCGCCCACTCTCCCTCACCCATCAATTAACTTCACTCCCTGCCCTCCCCAAAGAAAGTATATAAGCTCTGCTTAAGCTCTTCTCAGGGCTCTCTGCTCTATTCAAGTGAGCTCCGATCCCCTGCATGCTGACCCCCTATAAACCCTTTGCTGTTGCATGAGGTAGTCTTTTGGTGGTCTCTTCCTCCGAAGCTCGCACAGTGTTTACTTTGATGATTGGGTGTAGAAAAGAACATTCAGTCAAAAAGGGATAGTCGGTAGGATTAGGAAGATAGTTGTTAGGTTTAGGAAGAAGAATGAGTATAGGTTTTGGAAAAAAAATATTCTTTATCAATAGGGTTTTGTTTAGAGTGTGAATGTAAATGTTAGCCCACGTGAAGAGTCAGTCACAATAGTGAACCGGAGAAAATATGTAGGAAAACAGATATCAATAGAGATATTACGAAATAAGGCAAAATATAAAGTGGGTGATAGGATTAGACATTTTCAACAGGGTTGAATTTGAATATATGATCTTAGGAAGAAACCAATATGTAGTCACTAATTGGATTGATATTTGAGAGCATTAGGCAACCTGGACATGGCTGTGTTTAGTAATCCATGTTCATTTTCAATTTAGGCTTTGGTACAATAATAAGTGTGAACCTTGCATATTGTCTGCAGAATATTACTGTGATAAAATGTATATGTAGATCAGGTGACATGAGTAATTTTTCCATCATTTCTGGAAGCAATATTTTGAAGATTAATAAGTTAGTATTGGGGGTACAAAGAGGTGTACCTTGTGTCTATGAATATAGAGCTAATGCATGAATAGACCATACTGTTAATAAATAATATAACTGGTCCACTTTAAATAATGCATTGGATTCATATCTTAAAATATATAAGAAATCTTATATTGATATACATACATTCATTCCAACTAGTTATACATCTAATAGTAAAAGTAAGGTTATGGTTTATCATGAAAGGTGTGTGAGTTTTTCTTCAAAAGTGATTATGGAAATCAAAAATAATATGTTTCGAAAGAAGTCTCATGAAAAGACCAGTCAAGAACCATGAAAAAATACATGTGTTCTGAAGCAGGAAGTGATTGAAAGTTAAACAAATGCCTCTAAATTAGCGAACTTGTGGATGAAATATATATCCTATTATGTGCATAAACTGAAGAAATAGTAATGTACCAGTTTTGAATAAAAATGAACGTCAAAATACACATCATGTCCCATAGGAATCAATTTGATTGATGTTAACCTGGGTCAGTTACTGTATTAATTTTAGGATTTGTAGGCACCATTCACTGAAGATAGTTTTCAGTACTAGGAAACAAATACATATTTCAGGTGGATGAATATTTCTGACTATAATCTTGTGAAAAGTTGATTATATATTCACATATATGAATATGAATGAATTTAGGAAATGTATAAAAAGACACATGTATTTCATATTTTGAAAAATCTGGAAAGTTTATATATATATATATATATATATATATATATATATATATATATATATATATATATACACACACACACACACACACACACACACACATACACACACACATGCACACAGACATTAAAAAGTAGCAATATATATGCCAATTGAAATTCACCATGAAATATATATCATCCACAGATTCAAAAATATTCATTTTACTGAACATGGATTTATGTATAATATTGTTAAACTAGGAAGCTCACACAGAGTTCGAATTTTAACTTCCAACAGCATTTAGGAGAAGTGATCTCTTCTCACAATGTGTATCTGCCAAGTCAACCACCTCACAAGAATGTACGTGTTGTACCTTGTAGGATTCTATATGTGCATATAAAAATACATGTGCAAATAGGCTACAGAGAAAGGGAGACAGGAATTCACATATTTGTTAACTTTAAAAACACATGGAGAACAATTTCTACAAAAGTTGACTAGATTTATAACTCCTACACTACATAATGCAAAAGGCAAATTCAACTATACACCATGCCTCCTCTGAACTGCTTGTATTTCTATTCTGTTTGGATTATTATTCTCCATCATATTAGGATAAGTAGTCAGAGTCTAGTAGGCTAAGGGTTAGTGTCAGGGATTCAGTATTTCCAATGGAAAATTGGAAAAGGTATCCAATGTGTATGTAATTATGTGCTTTGAAAAATCTTCCCACTCTTATCCAGAACAATGCCTTGACATTACCTTTGCCCCAAGTAAGACACAATTACAGGAGAAGAGTTCGAAAATCTGTGCATATATATATATATATGGAATGCAATATGCTCAGTTGTTCACAAACTTGGAGGTGGTAGAGGAGTTTACAAAAGTAATGGACAGGGTAAACCCTCCACAAAAATGGAGCTTTGCTGGCCTAAAGACTTCTTGAGAAACTGCCTCTGAGGTTGGGCACTTGAAATATATGTTGTTGTCAGGAGCTTAATCTTCATTTGTGGTGAGACAATTAAAGCTGGATCTGCATCTATGTGACCTGAAGGATCTTGTTTCTTATTTTTAAAATGAACATTAGACAGCAGTGCTGAATTCTCTCTTTGTAGGTAAACTGTGGCCACTGGGGGCTATGTGTCTCCCTGTGAGGACTGTGAAACCATTTGATCATCCTCCAATTTTCGTGGTGTTTCTTGCTGCTGTACTGGGAGTTTGGTATTTGCTTCGTGAAATACAAAGATTTCAACTGGGACAAAGTGCTAGAGGGAGTTCTGTCACGTGTGGTGTGTCAGGGTCTGCAAGAGAATGCACCAACCAGGCCTTTATCCCACATAGCTTGGCCCCTTGACCATAGCAACCTGATTCTGAACATTGCCCTGAAAACTCTCCATATAACAGGATGCATTTACATATAAGGGTCTGCTGGCTACACTATGTCAGTCACAAGCTATTTGGAAGCCAATGGAAGGTCCACATGACTCCACCACAGATGTTTTATCACACACCTGCACACCACTACTCTAGGCCCACTACTCAGGAGGCTCCAACTTACTGGCATCACTGTTCTTCAACATTTTCATGAAACCCAGTCAATCAAGGCACTGTATTGTATACTCATTATCAGCAACAGGACATCCAAAGTTTCTCCAGTGCCACCTGGTCATGGGAATTTCAAAAATTTGATGGTATTCATCTAGCCATTTTTCAAGGATGAAGTTGGAGGCACTGTGGGTTTCAATTCATTCAGGAACCACTAAATGGTGAGGAAGTTCATTTCAATGAAATCTCTGGACAACACTCACAGGAAAGGCTTCCCAAAGAGTGGCCAAAAGGTCACATGAAGCCAGGCCCATTGAACTGTACAATGTGAGGTCCATGTGTGTTTTGACTCTCAACTATGGCTTCCATGTTTTTCATAATAAAATCATGTGATATCCTGGCTGAGATTCACAGTGCTCTGTGGAAAACCAACCTGGGACTAGATTTCAGATTCCAAGGGTGAATCTCATGCGTGGCCTCCTAAAATCCCAACTCAATTCATGGCAATACTACTCTGAGGTCAGTTCCAGAACTCAGTCTATAAGGGGAATCACCCAAGAGTGAAGCCCTGGTGGACCCAGTCATCTCTTCCAACTGCCACAAAAATGACCACAATTATAACCAAAACACTCCCACATGGCCCTCATTTTCTTCCATATAGATATTCATCATAACTTCTGGCTAGAGGTTTTCATAAGTGGCGCAGCTCAAGACAGTGTCCAATATAAGCTTCCTTGCCCCTCATTTGCCTAAAGTAAGTGTGGCCTGCACACTCTTCCTGTCAACCAGGAGTGATCAAATAGGCCTGCCATTAATACTGCTCTGCTTCTACTATTTGAGGCCTACTGACTGTCAGGTATAGATTCTTATGTGTTTTGTAGTCATGAGACAACACTAGCACATCTGCAGGGCTTTGAAAAACTCATTTTACTCAAGGGTCAATAATCACACTTGATGGAGGTCAGGAACCTAACAGAGGAAGGTGAGAGACTTCATCCACAATTACTGATCTTTTTGAATTTTGGTTATGGATGCACACAAGGGATATTTCTTTAGATCCATCAGGTGCTGACAATCTAAGCCCCAGCTTCACCGAGCGCCAAGAGGCTGATTCAGACACATCCATTTCCAAAGTAATTAAGCGAAGAGCCATAGGTGATGCCCACTCATTTCCATTTGAATACTGTTTTCTTCAGGCTTCACAAAGGGGTGGCCTGAGCCAAAGACTTTCCTTACATTCAGGGCAACAGAAAAATAGGTAAGCAAATGGCCCAAAGCAGGGTTTCTCCACTGAGACTTTCCTGGTATCTGAGTTTCCTGATATCTGAGTTTTCTGACATGCTCCACTTCCCTTCAGCTATCCAGTACATGGCCATGTGACAGAGCTTGGAGGTGCTACATAGCTTGGACACAAAACTTTGAGCCTATTCTGGAGAGTGTCCGGAATTCAGGAAGAAAACAGGAACTTAGAAAGATAGTAGGTTTTGCCCATTGATAAGGCTAGTCGCAGTCCATTCATAAATTGGCAGTATGAATGCTGGGAAGCTTTCTACTAGACAGAACACATCCATGATGCATTCTTTTTCTAATACTAAGACCACGGAGAGAGTGGGATACACAGTAATAGAAACACTCACCTTGTCAGTGGACATACTAGATACAGTCCTCTCCAAACCAAACAAATCGCCTTTCCTACATATTCTCAGAACATGAGACAAAACCACAAACTCACACCCACACTCAAAAAGACACCACCTTTCCCAAAGTAGGTCTGTGACTATCCGGAGTGTCCTATGATGGGTGGGACATACTATATTTCCACGAAATGCACTGTGCTGTCTCAGTTCTGGTCTCCTTGGCCAACTCTGTGAAGATGTCAAAAGTCACTGGTGAGCCACTACCTTCTTTCTCAGGAAAGGCCCCTCTTCTTAGCTTTCCTAGCATTTGGCCATCCTCACATAACTAGGTACCAAGAAAGACTGACTCTGTCCTTGGTTTACCCAAACAAGTGAGACCACTGGAACTGGGACTGGAACTGGCTGTGGTTGCCTGGCTTCCTGAATCCCAAGTTTAGAGAGTTCCATCACCAAGGAAGTTATGTGAGGTAACTTCCTTCAGGAAGTGAATGAAGTCACTGCCTTGGCAACCACTTTGTCCTAACAGTTGCTTCCAAGGGTCCCATGAGATGGAGGGTGCACCTACTTGCTGTGACGTTTTCACAAGTTAGAATGGTATATCAACCATAGGCACCTGGGCACAGCTCTCCACACAGGCTTGGTTTGGTCCATCTTCTCTACATTAAGATGAAAGAGGCTGATTCAGACACATCCCTTCACCCTGACCAGGTTGTTTGCGATGGAAGTTGACTTTTCCTCCCTCAGGTCCTTCATTGCTGCCTACATCTTCTCCATGGATCATTTCTGTATTGACCTTTGAGGTTCTCAGCAGGTGGAAGATCCCCTACACTCCTGATTGTAAGACCAACTCTGTCCCTGCTTTTCTGTAAAGTTAGATTGAGGGAACAGTGTATGGTTAGGGTAATAACAGGTTCGATTTGGGTTAGGAATCATTCTGCATGATGAATAATGGCATTGGGAACCTGTGATATTTACAAGAATATACAGGTGAAATATAAGTATGAATACAGAAGTCTAGGTAAGATTTGAAGCCCAGAAGAGCATTGGGTCCTTGATTGGGATACTTAGCTTTGAAATACCTTCTGCACAGATGTCTCAGATAAATCGATAAACAATGGCATAGGACCTTGTAAATTGGATGATTGAATGTAGAAGAAAACATCCACTTAAAAAGGGTAGTCGGTAGGATTGGAAAGATAGTCAGTAGGTTTAGGAAGAAGAGTGAGTATAGGATTTGGTCCAAAAGTTCTTTAGCAATAGGGTTTCTCGTAGAGAATGAATGTAAATGTCAGAACATGTGATGAGTCAGTCACAATGATTAACTGGGGAAAATATATAGGGAAGCAGATATCAATAGAGACATGAAGAAATCAGGCAAAGTATAAATTGATTGATAGGATTAGACATTTTCAACATGGTAGATGTTGAATATACAATCTTAGAAAAAAACAAATATTTAGCACCAATAGGATTAACATTTGAGAGCATTAGGCAATCTGGACTTGGATGTTTTTAGTAATCCATGCTCACTTTCCATTTAGGTTTTGGTACAATCATAAGTGTGAACTTTGCATTTTGTGTCCAGAATATTACTGTGATAAAGTGTATATGTAGATCAGGTGACATGAGTATTTCTTCCACCAATTCTGTGGTCAATATTTTGAAGATGTATAAATTAGTATTGGGTGTACAAATAGGTCTACCCTGTGTCTACAAATATAGATAAAATGAATGAATTGACCATACTGTGAATAAATAATATAACTGGTTCCAACTTTAAATTATGGATTGAATTGATATCTGAAAATATACAGGAAATCTTATATTGATATACATACATTCATTACAACCATTTATAGATCTAATGGTAATATTAAGGTTATGGTTTGTCATGAAGAGTGTGTGAGGTTTGCTTCAAAAGCGATTATTGGAATCTAAAATGAAAAGTAGTCTCATGAAAAGACCAGTCAAAAAACATGGAGGAATACATGTGTACTGAAGCAGGAAGTGATAGAAAGTGAAACAAATGCCTATAAATTTGAAAACTTGTGAATGAAATATATATCCTATGATGTGCATAAACTGAAGAAATAGTCATGTAACATTGTTGAATAAAAATGAATGTCATAATACACATCATGTACCATAGTAATCTACTTGCATTGATGTTAAAGTGGGTCAGATACTGTAGAAAAATTAGGACTTCTATGCACCATTCACTGAATTTAGATTTCAGTACTAGGAAACAATATGTATTTGAGGTGGATGAATATTTCTGAGAATAATTTTGTGAACATTTGATTATAAATCCACATACATGAATATGAATGCATTTAGGGATTGTATAATAAGACACATATATTTTATATTCTGAAAAATCTGGAGAGTGTGTATATATATATATATATACACACACACACACACACACACACACACACACACGCACAGACATTAAAAGGTAGCGATATATATGCCAATCGAAATTTATTATGAAATATATATCTTTCACAGATCCAAAAATATTCATTTTACTGAACATGGATTTATGTATTATCTTGTTCAACTAGGAAGCTCACCCGTAGTTTTAATTTTCAGTTCCAACAACGTTCAGGAGGAGTGATCTCTTTTGACAATTTGTATCTGCCAAGTCAGCCACCTCACAAAAGTGTACATGTGATACCAGGTAGGATTCTATATGTGCATACAAAAATACATGTGCTGAATAGGATACAGATAAAGGGCGACAGGAATCCACGGATTTGTTATCTTTAAAACACATGGAGAACTACTTCAATTTAATATTGACTTGATTTATAACACCTACCCTTTATCATACAAAAGGTAAGTCCAGCTATACACCATGCCTCCTCTGAACTGCTTGTATTTCTATTCTGTTTTGGTTATTTTGCTCCATCAATTTAGGATTGACACAGTCTGGCTGGGCACAATTCAGGAGCCACTTGTCAAAAGTTAACTTTATTTTTAGAACCACACACGCCAAAAAATAGCTCCTCGGGAAAAACACTCAGAGCACAACTGCCACCACCGGCTTCCCACAAGCTCTCAACCTCCCCTCTCCTCCTGCTTTTGAGGTCGATTGGCTGGGTTGTTTGAGCAGAGCCAAAAAAGTCCCCCAAAAAGCAGCTCCATAATTTGAAAGGGTGGGAAACAGCCCAATGGGCATCACCGCAGAGGAGCCAATCAGCTAGATGTTGCTGGGGCCGCTGTGAGCCAACCATCAGCTGGCAGTCTGAAAGTTTGCTTTGGCCCCTTGGGCTGTGGCTCTCAACATCTAACCCTCTCTGTTTAAACAACAAGCATGTGGCTTAGGGACCATGCCTGCCTTAGGTTGTCCAATAGTACATATGGTTCTTACCCATTATCGAATGACCTGACCTCAAGGTGTCAGCCTCCTGTCTTAGATTGGTACCATTGTAATTGGATCTTACCCGTCACTGACTACAGGTCCAGTATACATCCACACCTGTGGAGAGGTCTTTGTACCAGCGGGCAGGTGAGGCTCTTTGCCTCATCTCTGTTGGCCCCCTAATTTTAGCTGAACAACCATGACAAGCAGAAGGGAGGAAGATACACCAAGGCAATTGATGGCTCTTTTTGAAAAAATTGTACCACCGATGACATCATCAGAGAAATACCCCAACACTACCACACGTCACTGCACCAACACATAGTTCACAATGCAGGCAGGTGAGTTCACAATGCATACAAGTGATACATAGTCCAGGCAAGTTCTGCAAGCAGTTCAGTGATGGCTATTGCAGAAGCTGTAGATTGGTTTTATCTTTGACTTCACATGCACTGGGATGAAGATAGAAATTCTGGCAACAATGCCTAAAGAAAAAATTATGTAACATTCCAAAAGGCACTAAAAGAAAACAATTTTCTTAACAATTTACATTGTCTAGAAGAGAATTATTAAATATAATGAAAAGAAAAGGTGGATCCAACATGGCGGCGGGCAGAGAGGCTGCGGTTTTAATGCACTCCCAGTGATGGGGTCATAAAGTCGCAAGGATAACTCTTGGATTCTACCAACGGAGATTCTCCTAGCAAAATTCCACTGAAGGGAGACTGCCCGGGAGCTACAAGAATTTTTTTGAAGCGTCTGTGTGACCCGGACGAGTGGGACCCTGCCACTAGACGCGGAGTTCGAGATTCACCAGCCACAGTCTGCGCACCGCGGGCACAGTTGCAGATCCGTCCACCGGCCCGCAGCCAAAGTGACTGGGTCCTGCTAGACGCTGAGACACAGCTTGGCAGGAAGAAGTCTTTAGCCAAGCCTCCACGCGCCAGGAGCTGAGGTGAACCGGGCAGGACCAGTCCCACCCCTCCCCTCGGTCAATCCGGCAAGAAGCCTGGGGCCCACCATAGCAGAGAGGTGACATCATCGGAGTTCGGCCGGCGAAATTCCTTCACAGCAAAATCCACTTTAGCAGGTGTGTGACTCCCCATACTGATACAAGCAGCCAGGAAACTTCATTGACTTCTCAGGGGTCGTGTCCGTAGGGAAGCAGAGGGGAGCCCAGAACCCAAGGCCCCCATATCACCAGTGGTGACCCCTAAGGTCTTATCCGCCAGTTTACCACAGCACTGAGGCTTAAAAGGGGCACTCGGTGGGGCTGCAAGTGTAACTAGATCTCTGGAGAATCACTTCTGGGGAACAGGACCTGGCTGGCAGGCTGACAGGAGGAAGGGGGTTAAGAGCTGGAGAAGGTAAATGGCTCTGGACTGACAAGTCTGAGAGACCCCCAGAAGACGCCCTACAGGGATAGCTATCGGCAGGTAGAGAGCAGACACTCCGCTTGGAAGGCACAGCTCCGCCTACTGGAAGAGAAGAAGGTGGATCTCTAAGACTTTAATTTTTTTGTTGTTGTTGTTGCTGTTGTTGATATTTTTTTCTCTCCTTCTTCTCTCCCTGTTCCTTTCCCCCCTTTTCCTTCTCTCTTTCTATCCCATTTCAAGTTTTATTGTTCTTTTCATTCCCCTCTAATCTATCTCTCCCTCTATCCTTTTTTTCTTTTTAAGAGCACCTTCGTTCTCCTACCCCCCAACTCTCATTCCAAGCATTACATCTTCCATTGTGTGTAATTGTCTAAATGCAAATAGGTGAATGTCTCGAGGCTGTCTATAAGACTCCTAAATACCTAGCTACTACCAACACCCTGATCCAATTGCCTGGTAGTATCCACCTTCAGTGGAGCAATCTTCTAAAGTAGCCGAGACATACTAACCATTGTACCACCAGAGCACCCAACCTAAACATATAGTCCTAAGAACAAACAGCAAATCATTATATGCATACAGAACCTAGAAGCCTTATATGAATTGAATGAATCAGCTTTAAAGTACAACAAAGCCCAAAATTTTTAGGCATAATCTTCCACCACAAAAGAGAGACAACAGAGATATACAAAGCCAAAACAAATGTATAGGAGAAAGCAGTTACAAAGCAGTCAAACAGAGCTGGAAAGCAACGTGAACAATGTGAAAAAACAAGAGAAAAAGGGGTTACAAACAATGCAGGACAATCTAAATATACAGGAGGACCTAGAAGAATCAGAAATATGGACAGGGAAAGAAATCAAGGCATTCCTAATTCAGATGGAACGGAATATTAGAGAAGACATGAGACAGCAAATCCAAGCATTGAAAGTATATTTTGAAGAGGAACTAACCACACAAATTAAATCCGCAAAGAATGAGCTTTATCAGGAGATAGAGGTGTTAAAAAATAATCAAGTTGTAATCATAGAAATGCAAGAAACCGTAAATCAGATTAAAAGTGCTAATGAGAATATTACAAACAGACTAGATCAAGTAGAAGTCAGAACATCAGATAATGAAGACAAAGTATATCAACTTGAAAAGAATATAGTCAACACAGAAAAGATGTGAAATCAAACATATAACACAAAACACAAGTGCACACATAATATAATACATACAACACATGACATAATATTAAAGGCCTTATGACTTTTTACAGGTGAAATCTCCATTGCAATGTCTAAAAACTCTATTGTCCAAAAATAGAACTGATCAGCAAAACATTAACCTAGTTCTGTATGAGCTAAAAAAAAAACAAAATAAAACTTCATGATATGAGAAAGGGGAATAATAAAATAGATTTGAAAAAAACATTCTGGTTCTGTCACAGATGTAAGAACAGCCAAACTGGAGTTCTGCATATCAGCTCTTATTGATTTGAGCCAAATCATCTTATTTTTGGTCTGTAGAAATCTCTTTAGTTAATCTCTCTGGAATCCAAATTGGCTACTGTTCTCCCTGTGGAAACGCAAAAACAGACCCCGGACTCCAGACAATTACTTGGTCAGGACCTTTCCATTGTCCTGTTAGAATATCCTTCCAAAGTACCTTGGGCTTATGTACATTTTTTGGACATATATGCCTTTCTGCAGCACTAAGCCCTGATGAACCCAAATTTAAAAAGTTTAGAGTAAAAGGGTTATTTTAAGTTTACCTTTGGGGAATATATACCCCTTCCCAATTTGTTCTTTTTGCTTTAATATGTACGTTTTAATAGTTTCATGTGCTCTTTCAACTATGCCTTCTCCCTGTGGATTGTATGGGATTCCTGTTATATGAGTAATGCCAAATGATGAGCAAAATTGTTTAAAAGAAGTAGAAGTATAAGCAGGGGCATTATCTGTTTTTAACTCTTTTGGAACGCCCACAGTGGCAAAATTTTGTAAGCAATGAGCTATAACATCTTTAGCTTTTTTCTCCAGCAAGAAGGGAGCCCATCAAAAATCCAGAAGAAGTATCAACTGTAACATGCAAATATTTTAATTTTCCAAATTCTGGCAAGTTTGTGACGTTCATCTGCCAAATATGGTTAGGTATCAATCCTCTAGGATTGACTCCAAGATTAACTTGTGGTAAAAAGGTCACACAATTTTGACATTGTTTTATTATTTGTCGAGCTTGTTCCTTAGTTACTTTGAAACGCTTTTTTAAAGTATTAGCATTGACATGGAACTTTTTATGAAAATTTGTAGCTTCTTCTAGTGTAGAGAAAATATGTATGAATGTCATGTGTTGTTTTATCTGCTAAATATTTGCCCAAACTAAGGGCTCCAGGCAATCCTGTATGTGTCCTGAAATATCCTATAAAAAACAGATCTTTCCTGTCCCAGATTAGACTTTGTAAAGTCGAAAGCAAAGAGAAAATAGTAGAGGAAGGGGAAATCCTTCTACCATCTTCAAGTGATACTATAGCACTAACTATATACTGATTATCGGAAAATAAATTAATTACAGATGCTTTAAGCATCAGAAAAGCTTGTAATACTGCTTTAAGCTCTACATTTTGATCTAATTGTTTGGGTACTAAAAATGTAAAAGTTTGATCAGGTGTAAATATTACTGCTGTACCATTATTTGACCCATCAGTGAATATATTTGTAGCATTTATAATAGGTGTTTTTCTTGTCATTTTTGGAAAAATTACATGATGTGATGACCAAAAAGACAATAAAGGATTAGATGGTAAGTGGTTATCAAATGAAACATTAGATTTGCACATGATTATTGCCCAAGTATTTAACTAATTATCTAAATCATCAATTTGATTCATAGTATATGGAGTAATAATTTTATCTTCTTGGGTTGTATTATAGTTATAGTAGAAATATTCAAGTAAAAGAGAAGGTCTCTCGAGCTAGTCAGACAGAGATAAAAATTCAATTAAAAGAGAAGGTCTCTCTAGCTAGTTAGACAGAGGAAAAAATCAAGTGATTGATCCTGATAATGTGTCTGAATCAGCCTCTTGGACCTGTGTGAGGTTGTGGCTTAGATTCTCATCACCTGATGGATCATTCCGTGTGTGAATCCATACCCAAAATGGCCAAAAGAGCAGTCCCTGTGGATGAAGTCTCTTGCCTTCCTTTGTAAGTCTACTGAACTCCATCAAGTGAGAATACGCATCCTTTGTGTCAAATGAGTTCTTCAAAGCCCTGGAGAGTCTAGCACATAGGTTCTTGGGTTTTCTCATGACTCCAATTCACATAAAAATATCTATACCTGACAGTCAGTAGGCCTCAAATTGGAGAAGCAGAGGTGTATTAAGGGCAGGCGTATTTGATCACACCTGGTTCACAGGAAGGGTGTCCAGGCCACCATGACTTTAGGCAATGAAGGGCAAGAAAGCTTATTTTGGACACTGTCTTGGACTTCGCCACTCATGGAAACCTCCAGACAGAGCGTAGTATGAGAGTGTATATATGGAAGAAAATGAGGACCATGTGGGAGTGTTTGGTTTTAATTGTGGTCATTTGTGTGGTAGTTGGAAGATATGACTGGGTATACCTGGGCTGAACTCTGGTGTGATTCCCCTTAGAGACTGAGTTCTAGAGCTGACTTAGAGAAGTGTTATCATGAAATATGTTGGGATTTTAGTTGGTCACGCATGAGAGTCGCCCTTGGAAACCGAGATCTAGGCCCAGGTTTGCTTTCCACAGAGCACTTGGAATCTAATCCAGGATATCACATGGTTTTATTCTGAAAGACATGGCAGCCATAGTTGAGAGTCAAAACACACATGTACCTCACATTGTAGACAGCAATAGGTCTGGCTTCCTGTGAAATTTTGGCCACTCTTTGGAAGCCTTGCCTGTGAGATTTCTCCAGAGCTTTCATTGAAATGAGCTTCCTCACCATTTAATTGTTCCTGAATGAAGTTAAACACACAGTGCCTCCAACATCATTCTTGTAAAATGGCTAGATAAATACCATGAAATTTTTGAAATTCCCATGACCATGAAAATGGTGTAGAACAGAGATGCCAGTAAGTTGGAGCCTGATGTGAAATGGGCCTAGAAAAGTCGTGTGCAGTTGTGTGATAAAATATCTGTGGTGGGGCAATGTGGATCTGCCATTGGCTTCCAAATGGCTTGTGACTGACATGGTGCACCCAGCAGACCCTTCTATGTAAAGGCATCTTGTTATGTGGGGAGTTTTCAGGGCAATGTTCAGAATCAGATTGCTATGGTTAAGGATGCAATCTATGTGGTATTGAAGCCTGGTTGGTTCATTATCCTGCAGAACCTGACACACCACACGTGACAGAACTCCCTTTAGCACTGTGTCCCAGTTTAACTCCTTGTATTTTGTGAAGAAAATACCAAACTCACATTGCAGCAGCAAGAAACACATCGACAAGTGGAGGATGGCCATATGGCTTTACAGTCCACACGGAAAGAGTTTGCCCGCAGTGGCCACAGTTTACCTACAAAGAGAGAATTCAGCACTGCTGCCTCATGTTCATTAGAAAATAAGAAACCATGTCCTCCAGGTCACTTAGATACATACCTAGCTTTGATGGTCTCTCTACAAAAAAAGCTAAAACTCCTGACAACAACAAATATTTCAAGTGCCCAAACTCAGAGGCAGTTTCACCAGAAGTCTTTAGTCCAGAAGAGCTCCATTTTTGTGGAGTATTTACCTGTCCCTTACTTTTGGAAACTCCTCTACCACCTTCAAGGTTGTGAACTCTTGAGCATATTACATTCCAGATATGTATTCACAGATTTTCTAACTCGTCCACTCTAATTGTATTTTACTTGGAGTGAAGGTAAAGTCAAGGCATTGTTCTGGATTCGAGTGAGAAGATTTTTGTGAAGCACATATTTACATACACATTGGATTCATTTTCCTATTTTCAATTCAAAATGCTGAATGCCTGACACTAACGCATACCCTACTAGTCTCTGACTACTAATTCTAATATGATGGAGAAAAATAACCCAAACCGAATAGAAATACAAGCAGTTTAGGCGAGACATAGTGTATTGCTGGACTTGCCTTTTGCATTATACAGGGTAGGACTTATAAATCTAGTCAATATTTTGTTGAAATAGTTCTCCATGTGTTTTTAAAGTTAACAAATAGATGAATTCCTCTCTGCCTTTCTCTGTAGCCAATTCAGCACATGTTATTTCATATGCGCATATTGAATCATACCTGTTATCACATGTACATTCTTGTGAGGTGGCTGACTTTGCAGATACAAATTGGGAGAAGAGATCACTCCACCTAAACACAGTTGGAACTGAAAATTCAACCTATGGGTGAGCTTCGTAGATGAACAACATGATAAATAAAATCATGTTCAGTATAATGAATATTTTTGGATCAGTGGATGATATACATTTCATGATGAATTTCGATTTCCATATATATTGCTACTTTTTAATGTCTGTGTGTGTGTGTGTGTGTGTGTGTGTGTGTACACTCTCCAAGTTTTTCAAAATATGAAATATATGGGTCTCAATGTACACTCCCTGAATTTATTCGTATTCATGTATGTGGATTTATAATCAAATATTCAAAAGATTATTCTCAGAAATATTCATCCACCTGAAATACATATTTGTTTCCTAGAAATAAAAACTAACTTCTGTGAATGGTGCATACGAATCCTAATATTTCTACAGTAACTGACCCAGTTTAACACCAATGCAAGTAGATAATTATGGAACGTGATGTGTATTTTGATGTTCATTTTTAGTCAACACTTGTACATTACTATTTCTTCAGTTTATGCACATCATAAGATATATATTTCATACACAAGTTAGCAAATTTATTGGCATTTGTTTCACTTTCAATAACTTCATTCTTCAGAACACATGTATTTCTCCATGTTTTTTAACAAGACTTCTTTCTAAACACATTATTTTCGATTTCCATAATCACTTTTGAAGCATAACTCACACACTCTTCATGATGAAATATCACCTTAATATTACCATTAGAAGTATAACTGGTTGGAATGAATGATTTTATATCAACATTAGATTTTCTGTATATTTTCAGATATCAACTCAATCCATTATTTAAAGCGGACCAATTATATTATTTATTCACAGTATGGTCTATTCTTGCATTATCTCTATATTCTTAGACAGATACTACACCACTTTCTACCCCCAATACTCATTTATACGTCTTCAAAATATTGTTCCCAGAAATGGTGGAAGAAATACTCATGTCACCTGATCTACATATACATTTTATCACAGTAATATTCTGGAAAATAAAGCAAAGGTCACACTTATGATTGTACCAAAGCCTAAATTTAAAGTGAGCATGGATTTCTAAAAACATCCATGTCCAGGTTGCCTAATTCTCTCAAATGTCAATCCAATTGTTGACTACATATTTGTTTCTTTCTAAGATTATATATTCAAACTCAACCCTGTTGAAAATGTCTAATCGTATCACTCACTTTACTTTGCCTGATATCCTAATGTCTCTATTGATATCGGCTTTCCTTCATAAATTCCCAGTTCATCATTTTGACTGTTCATTTGACATTTACATTCACTCTCTACCTGAAACCCAATTGCTAAATAACTTTTGGTCCAAATCCTATACTCACTCTTCTTTCTGAATCTACCAACTATCTCCCAAATCCTACTGACTATCCTTTTTTGAATGGATGTTCTCTTCGACATTCAATCAATGTCCGATGCCATTGTGTATTGATTTATCTGAGACATCTGTGCAGGACATAATTCAAAGCTAAGTCTCCCAATCAAGGGCCCAATCCCTTTCTGGGCTTCAAATATTACTTAGATTTCTGTTTTCATACATATATTTCACCTCTATATTTTTATAAATATCACAGATTTCCAATACCATTATTCATCCAGCAAAATGATTCCTAACCCAAATCGAACATGTAATTAACCCAAACCATATACTATTCCCTCATTCTAACTTTATAAAATAGCAGGGAAAGTGTTGGTCTTACAATATAGGAATGTAGGGGATATACCACCTGCTGAAAACCTCAAAGGTCCATGCAGAAATAATCCCTGGAGAAGATGTAGGCAGCTATTAAGGACCTGAGAGAGCAAAAGTCATCTTCCATGGAAAACAACCCTGTCTGGAGAGGGGTTGTGTCTGACTGAGTGTCTCTGTTCCTAATGTACAGAAGATGGACCAATCCAGGCCCGTGTGCAGAGCTGTTCACGGGTGCCTATGGGTGATATAGTATTCTAACTGATGAGAGGGTCACGGGAAATAGGGGCAGCATCTATCTCATGGGACCCTTGGAAGCAACTGTTAGGAAAAAGTGGTTGCAAAGGCAGTGACCTCATTCAGTTCCTGAAGGAAGTGACCTCATCTCTATTCCTTGGTGATGGAACTCTCTGAACTTGCGATCCAGGATTCCAGGCACCCAGAGCCAGTCCTAGTCCCAGTCCCAGTGGGCTCATTTGTTTGGATTTTGTAAGGACAGAGTCAGTCTTTCTTGGTATCTATTGATGTGAAGATGGCCAAATGCCAGGAAAGCTTTGAAGACTTTCCTTTCCAGAGAAAGAAAGTAGTGGCTCACCACGAGCTCCTGACAATTTCACAGAGTTGGCCAAAGAGACCAGATCTGAGACAGGACAGGCCATTTTGGAGGTACATAGTAAGGCTCACCAGTGAGAGTACACTCCGAATAGTCACAGACCTACTTGGGGGAAGGCGTTGCCTTTGTGGTTTTTGTTGTGTGTTTGTGGTTTTATCTCATGTTCTGAGAAAAGGTAAGAAAGGCGGTTTGTTTGGTTTGGAGTGAACTGTTTCTAGTAAGTCGTTTGACAAGGCAAGTGTTTCTATGTCTGTGTATCCCAATGTGTCTGTTGTTGTAGACATTAGAAAAGAGAATGCATCAATGGATGTGTCCTGTCTAGTAGAAAGCTTCCCAGCATCAATCCTGCCCAATTAATGAATGGATTGTGGCTTGCATTATCGAAGGGCAACACCTACAAACTTCCTAAGTTCCCATTTTCTTCCTGAATTCTGGCTACACTCAAGAATAGGCTCATGGTTTTGTGTCCAAGATATTTACCACCTCCAAGCTCTGTGATATGGCCATGTACTGGATAGCTGAAGGGAATGGCGAGCATCTCAGAAAACTCAGATATCAGTGTGACCAGTAAAGTCTCAGTGGAGGAACCCTGCTATGGGCCTTTTGCTTACCTATTGTTCTTTTGCCCTGAATGTCAGGAAGGGCTTTGCCTCACGCCACCCCTTTCTGAAGCCTGAAGAAACCAGTTTTCAAATGGAAATGAGTGGGCATCACCTGTGGCTCTTTGCTTAACTGCTTTGGAAAGGGATGTGTCTGAATCAGTCTCTTGGCCCTGTGTGAGGCTGTGGCTTAGATTACCAACACCTGATGGATGTAAAGAAAGATCCCATGTGTGCATACAAAATCAAAATGGCAAAAATTCGCAGTCATTGTAGATGAAGTCTCTCGCCTTTCTCTGTAAAGTTCCTGACCTCCATCAAGGGGAATAGGGATCCTTTGGGTCAAATGAATTCTTCAAAACCATGCAGAGGCAAATCCATAAGTGCTTCGGTTTTTTCTTGACTCCATTTCACATAAAGAATCTAAATGCCAAAGTCAGAAGGCCTCAAATTGGAGAAGTGGAAAAGTATTAATGGCAGACTTATTTGATCACTCCTGGTTCACAAGAAGGGTGTCCAGGCCACCGTGACTTTAGTCACACACACACACACACACACACACACACACACACACACACACACACATATATATATATATATATATATATATATATATATATATATATACACTCTCCAGATTTTTCAAAATATGAAATATGTGTCTTATTTTACACTCACGAAATTCATTCATATTCATATACGTAAATTTATAATCAACTTTCCAATTTTTCTTAGAAATATTCATTAACCATAAAAACATATATCTTTCCTATACTGAAAAGTAACTTGAGTGAATGGTGCACACAAATCCTAATATTTCTACAGTACCTGACCCAGTTTAACATCAATGCAAGTAGATTCCAATCGGACATGATGTGTATTTTGACGTTCATTTTTATTCAACACTGGTAGATTACTATTTCTTCAATTTATGCACATCATAGGATATATATTTCATCCACAAGTTAGAAAATTAATAGGCATTTGTTTCACTATCAATCATTTCCTGCTTCAGAGCACATGCATTCCTCCATGTTTCTCGACTGGTCTTTTCATGAGAAAAGGGATGGACAAGGCAAGGTAAGGCAACTAAGATAGCACCGAAGACACGGAAACAGTCCTATTTGGTTGCAACCGGATTTAGAGGGCATTGCTTCTGTTGTAATCATTTAATCCCCTGCACCCCAAGTTTAAATTGTTTCAGAATTTTGTACCCAACATGGATGGGAGGGGCTCAGAAGTTCACAATCTGCAGAAGTTTATAAAAAGCAGTTTTTGTTTCTGTTTTTTTTTTTTTCTCTATTCAGGGCAAGTTAAAATTTTAAGGATACCGGGAATGGGGCAGAGCTATTTTCTTCTCTTTTTTTTTCTCTCAGCCAGATGTTACCATGGAGCCCAGTTGGTAACTTCTTTATCTTAGAAATGTAGCCATCTCTGTGAAGCCCCAGCTCAAGGCCAGAGGCCTTGTTTACATATTGCCAGCATTATGACTGACTCTTTCCAAACACATTATTTTCGATTTTCATAATCACTTTTGTAGCAAAACTAACATATCTTCATGATAAACCGTAACCCTAATATTAATATTAGATGTATCATTGGTTGGAATGAATGATTGTATATCAATATAAGATTTCTTATATATTTTCAGATATCTATTCAATCCGTTATTTAATGTGGAACCAGTTATATTATTTATTCACTTATGGTCTATTCATGCATTATCTCTATATTCAATGACACAGTGTACACCTCTTTGTACCCCCAATACCCATTTATATGTCTTCAAAATCTTGCTCCCAGAAATGGTGGAAGAAACACTCATGTCACCACATCTACATATACATTTTATCACAGTAGTATTCTGGAGACAAATGTAAAGGTCACACTTTTGATTGTACCAAAGCCTAAATGGAAAGTGAGCATGGATTACAAAAAACATCCATGTCAAAGTTGCCTAATGCTCTCAAATGTCAATCCTATTGGTGACTACATATTTGTTTCTTCTTAAGATTATATATTCTAACTCAATTCTGTTGAAAATGTCTAATCGTATCACGCACTTTATACTTTGCCTGATTTCGTAATGTCTTTATTGATATCTGCTTTCCTACATATTTTTCCCACTTCATTATTGTGACTGTTCACATGTGCTGACATTTACATTCACTCTCTAACCGAACCCCTATTGCTAAAGATATTGTTTTCCAAATCCTATACTCACTCTTCTTCCTAAACCTACCGACTATCTTCTTAATCTTACCGACTATCCGTTTATGACTGGATTTTCTCTTCTACATTCAAACATCCAAGTAATGTTCCTGCAAGCGTCGGTGGAAGAGATCACCAAGATAGTGTCTCATGCAACAGCAAGGGGTTAATTGGGGGTTCAGCAAGCTGGGGCTCAGAGCTCACATGAATAGAGCAGAGAGCCCTGAGAACAGCTTAAGCAGAGCTTATATACTTTCCTTGGAGAGGGCAGGGATGGAAATTTATTGATGGGTCAGAGCGAGTGGGTGGTTAGTGTGAAACTGGGTGAGGGAATACATTCTGCAATTTGGCAGTTGGGGACAGCACAATCTGGGAACAAGATTACAAACAGTTCTCAATATTTCAACAGTGTTTTGTTAAGCATACAGAAAAACAGGAAGTTACAAGTACCTTTTTTATTAACCTTTCATTCCCCACTTCTTCTTCTTGCTACTTTTAATCATAAAAGTGATTATTGGGACGTGTCACATTCTATGTCTGCTAGTGGGGTATTACCATAAGTTTAACTTGTCCAATTTGAGCTTGGAGAAAAGAACTTACATGGTTGAGCAAACAGGGTTTTATAGTTAGCAATAATATGAGGATTATTATTGGACAGGCCAGGGTTGATAAAAGCGTAGATAAGCAGGGGGACTGTGTGAACCAAGACTCAAACCACCCTTTTTGGGCCTCTCTCTCTCGTTGACGCTTTTCAAGGCATCCTTTTATTTTACTCAAAGGTTTTTTTTACAACCTCAGTATGGTCGGCAACAAAACAACATTCTTACATCAATGCAGCACAAAGGCCCCCTTCTCTCATGAAGAGGAGGTCCAACTCTCAACTGGAGTGTAAAACAACTTCAGAGAGACATGTTAAAGATTCCTGCAAAGCTGTGATGGAGGTTTCTATTATCTTTAAGTTTTGGTCTCTTGCTGCTTCTATTTGGGTCATTTGTTGTGTACCATGGAGCAGGGCAGTGGTTCCTGTGACTACCACTGCCGCAACTCCAATTCCTAATATGATGGCTAAAGTGAGGGATATATGTTCCCAGTGGAACCGGGTTGTATGCCCCCGTGTTTGAACTTCAAATGAACCTGGGTCATTATAGAGCAATCTGGGACACATCTTCACCATTACACAATTAATCACATCTGTTGACCATTTCATGAAAACATGAACAATGTTTAAGTATATAGAATTATACTGTTGTAGGGACGGACAAGGCACGGCACTTAAGATAGCACCAAAGACAGGGAAACAGTCCTATTTGGTTGCAACCGGATTCAGAGGGCATTGCTTCTGTTGTAATCAATTAACATCCTGAACCCCAAGTTTAGGTAGTTTCAGAATTTTGTACCCGACATGAAAGAGAAGGGACTCAGAAGTTCACAGTCTGCAGAAATTCACAAAAAGGAGCTTTTTTTTCTGTTTTTTCCTTTATTGTGGGCAAGTTAACTTTTCAAGGACACCTGGGAGGCAGAGAGCTTTTTTTTCCTTTTCTTTTATCCCCCTGCCAACTGTTACCATGGAGCCCAGTTTGTAAATTTTTATCTTAGAAATGTAGCCATCTCTGTGAAGTCCCAGCTCAAGGCCAGAGGCCTTGTTAACATATTCTGTGAAAAACTATTAAGGGGGTGTCTAGCTTAGGAGTGCTGATTTTTCCAGCCAGTAGCCAAGTAGAACAGGGCAACAGAAAAAGAGGAAGTTAATCTACACTGAACTCATTTATAGAGACTCTTTTGCTGAAAGTCCTAAAGTCAGACATGGTGAAGACTTCTGGAGAAGTTCAGTGAAGATTTTTCTGTGGGCCTGGTACAGAAGGGGAAGACGGGGAAGGCGGGGGGTGAGAGCAGCTCCGTGGATCTGAGAATAAGGAAGGAGAGATGTAAAGGAATAATGAGAAAGGGGTTTGGGATTTTCCTAGCAACATAAATTGAGCAGTAGAATCGGTAGAGCAGAAAGGAAGATGGGAGTGAGTATCCCAAAAAGCCTGTGAGGGACTTTAAATTCTTAGTAACCTGTTTTCAGTGATGACAAAGCAACTTTAAAGGCCATTTTCATTACATCTTCGATAGGGGTCTGAGGGCTCTCCTAAGCTGGTTTGAGCTTTGGGTTAAGTGGTAAGAGGACCTGGTGGGACCCGGTGTGGGCACTGACAGGAAAAGAGAGAAGTGAGTGGATGGATGGGTACCTCAGTACCTGCTACCTCAGCAAGGGGGCAATGCTCTGAGAACCGGCAGAGGTTTCGGTTTTTGATCTAGTAATTGGAGAAGAGAAATCAGGTTTGCTGAGGTGGGACTGACAGCAGAGAGTATGGAGCAGAAGGCTGAGTTTGAGGAACTATTGGAGAAGCATAGTTCAGGATGTGAGCGAAAGAGGAAAAAGGCCTTCACATAGGGGAATTTCCTTTCACCCTTTTGAGCACTTGCAGAAGTTAAAAAGGTCACACAGAATTTGAGGATCTAGAGACTCCTCTGGGGGCCATCAGTTTGGGTTTTCTAAGTGGTAATATGGCCAATGCTGTGTACTGAATTTGATGAGGATTTTGGGTTCCACCAGGCAGCCCCTGTATGCTCAAATCCCCATGACTTACAGAAGAAGTCGGCTTTTCCCCCACACAGCCGTGGCGGTTTGTGGCTTTGATAGTCTGCCGGGCAAACATACTAATATAGGCTAGCCAACCTGCATCTGGCTTGCCTGTCCCTACAACCATAATGTTTGTTTCCATTATCTATGGTACGGAAAGGATTTAATGGAATTTTAGTGAGATCCTCTTCATCAGGGATATCCTAATAGGAAAGACCTATAGCCAGCTGACAAATGTCTGGGTGGAGAGATGGCCACCAGGTCCCTAAGGGGGCTGTATGCAAGATAGACCATACTTCTTGTCTAGTAGTATTTGTGATCAGCCATTGCTGCTGAAGGGACTGATGAGCGTTAGGACTACGGGTGGCCAAGGAGAGAGTCTATAGCCTTACCCACGTGGCGAATATGCAATTTGAAAGGGTTAACAGTCTTTTCCAGTTTTCAGCCAGAGTCTGGACATGGCACAGGCTTGAGATGAGAGGCATGGATCCAGGAAGTGATTCCCTCTACTTTTACTGCTGTAGGTGTTATAATTAGCACCTGGAATGGTCCTTTCCAGCGGGGTTCCAGGGATGACACCTGATGTCATCTTATGTAGAGGAAGTCTCTTTCTTGATATCAATGTGGATTCCCCTTGTCCCCAGGTTGGAAGGCAGTGGCCAGCTGTTTCCACAGGTATAGCTGAGTTCTTACAAGAGATTTAAGTATGTCAAGCAAGGGTGTGTGGAAGGGATCCTTAGGTCTTAGAGTCGGGGTTAGGTCTCTTAGTGTAGGAAGGGCCCCATAGAGAATTTCATAGGGGGTGAGGTTACACAAAGAAAGAAAGGGAGTATTTCTTGCATGAAACAGTGCATAAGGCAGGAGCATAGTCTAATCTTTTATGCCGGTCTCTAAGCTTAATTTTGTTAAGGTCTCTTTAATGGTTCTATTTATTTTTTTTACGTGTCCTGAGCTCTGGGGTCTATAAGCACAATGTAACTTCCAATTAATCCCCAGGGTCCTGGCTAACCCCTGATTTACCTGGCCCATGAAGGCTGTTCAATTATCAGACCATATTAAATTAGGCAGGACGTGTCTTTGATAAATATTTTTCAGGATCTTCTTGACCACAATTTGTGCCGGTTTTCTTTTCTTTTTTTTTTTTTTTTTTGGTGGGAAAGGCTTCAATCCATCCTGAAAATGTATCTACAAAGACTAGGAGATATTTAAGTCCATACCTTGCTGGCTTAATTTCAGTAACGTCCACTTCCCAGAATTGTCCTGGTCTGGTTCCTCATAGGTGCTTTCCTGCAGGAAGCTTGGAAGGGTAAGCATTAACCAATTGACAGAACTGACAGGCTTTTGTTACCCATTCAATTATTTCCTTTCACTGTGAGTGAATTAGTCTAAAACTCCGTTCTTGATCCTACAGTAATGCCGGCAGTTTTTTTGAACCAAGTTGATTGAGTTGATGTACATTTTTAATGTAGTGTAGGGCTTTCTGAAATTGCAGGCTGGGCTCAGTGAAGTTGAGGAGTTCAGTGTCAGTGTTCTTAGATGTTATCAAAAGCTTGCTGGTGCTCAAGGGTCCATTGGAATTGGGCATTCTCATTTAACAGCGGGTATAAAGGAGCAGCTAAGAACACAAACCCAGGTCCATAACCTGCTAAAGCCAGCAGTCCCAAGAAACTCTCTATGTTGTCTCCTGTTAAATGGGGGTGGTATCTGCACAATGGTTTGTTTTCTGGGCTCAGTGAGCCATCATTTACCGCGCCTAAG
Organism: Callospermophilus lateralis; assembly: GCF_048772815.1. Lineage (NCBI taxonomy): Eukaryota > Metazoa > Chordata > Mammalia > Rodentia > Sciuridae > Callospermophilus > Callospermophilus lateralis. The sequence goes on along the minus strand of NW_027514443.1, from coordinate 219,144 downwards.
GAAATACCCCAGGAAGATTACTTCTTGCTTGCAAATTTGGGCCTTTTTGTCCAAAACTCTCTACCCAAGTTGAGCAAGCTCAGATAATAGTGCTTGGGTCTCAGACTCACAGTTTTCTTTGGTGTTGGCTGCCAGTAGCTGGACATCCACATATTGAAGCAGAATGACTTCGGGGTGCGTAGTTCTGAAGTTGTAGAGATGTCTGTGAAGGGCTTCATCAAAGAGAGTGGGGGAGTTTTTGAACCCCTGTGGAAGTCTAGTCCAAGTTAGTTGACAAGACGTTCCAGTTTCTGGGTCTACCTACTCGAAAGCAAACAGCAACTGACTATCTTTATGCAGAGTCAAGCAAAAGAAAGCATCTTTTAAGTACAGAACAGTATAGCATTTTCACTCGGCCACAGCAAAGAGGTTATTGGGGGTCCAGCATGCTGGGGCTCAGAGCTCACTTGAATAGAGCAGAGAGCCCTGAGAACAGCTTTAACAGAGCTTATATACTTTTCTTGGAGAGGGCAGAAAGGGAAATTTATTGATGGGTCAGGGCGAGTGTGCGGTTTGCGTGCACCCGGGTGAAGGAGTATATTCTGCAGTTTGGCAGTTGGGGACAGCACATCCTGGGAACAAAATTAGCAAACAGTTCTCAAGATTTCAACAGTGGTTTGTTAAGCATACAGAAAAACAGGAAGTGACAAGTGCCTATTAACCTTTCACCAAAGCAAAATGGAAAGTGAGCATTGATTACTAAAAGCAACCATGTCCAGGTTGCCTAATGCTCTCAAAGTCAATCCTATTGGAGGCAACATATTTCTTTCTTCCTAAGATTATATATTCAACCTTAACCATGTTGAAAATGTCTAACCCTATTACATTATACTTTGCCTGATTTCCTAATGTCTCTATTGATATCTGCTTTCCTACATATTTTCCCCAGTTCATCATTGTGACTGACTCTTCATATGTGCTCATATTTACGTTCACTCTCTACCCAAAACCCTATTGCTAATGAAACTTTCGTTCAAATCCTATATTCACTCTTTTTTCTAAACCTACTGACTACCTTCCTAATCCTGCCGACTATTCCTTTTTGACTGGATGTTCTCTAGCACATTTAATCATCCAAGGTACAAGGTCCGTTGCCATTGCACATCGATTTATCTGAGATATCTGTTCAGAACATAATTCAAAGCAAAGTATCTCACTAAAGGGCCCATTGCCCTTCAGGGCTTCAAATCGTACCTAGATTTCAGGTTTCATACTTATATTTCACCTATATATTCTTGTGAATATCGCAGGTTCCCAATACCATTATTCATCCCGCAGAATGTTTCCTAACCCAAATAGAATATGTTATTAACCCTAATCATACACTGTTCCCTCAATCTAACTTCACAAAAGAGCAGGGACAGAGTTGGTCTTACAATACAGGAATGTAGGGGATCTTTCACCTGCTGAGAACCTCAAAGTTTGATGAGAAATGATCCCTAGAGAAGATGTAGCAGCTATGAAGGACCTGAGAGAGCAAAAGTCATCTTCCATGGCAAACCACCTGTTCAGGATGAAGTGATGTGTCTGAATCAGCCTCTCTCCTACTGATATAAAGAAGATGGACCAAACCAACCCTGTGTGGAGAGCTTCTCCTTGGTGTCTACGGTTGATATACCATTCTAACTTCTGAAAGTGTCACAGGAAGTAGGGGCAGCCTCCATCTCAAGGGACCCTTGGAAACAAGTGTTAGGACAAAGTGGTTGCCAAGGCAGTGACCTCATTCCCTTCCTGTTGGAATTGACCTACCTCACTTCTTTGGTGATGTAACTCTCTGAACTTGGGATCCAGGAAGCCAGGCACACAGAGCCAGTCCCAGTCCCATTCCCAGTGGACTTACTTGTTTGGATTTACCAAGGAGAGAGTCTGTCTCTCTTGGTACCTAATGGTTTGAGGATGACAAAATGCAAGTAGAGCTCTGAAGATGGGCCTTCAATGAGAAAGCAGGTAGTGGTCAGCACAGGCTCCATACAACTTCACAGAGATGGACAAGAAGACCAGACCTGAGACAGGACAGCCATTTTGGGGGAACATAGTATGGTCCACCAGTCAGAGGACACTCTGGATAGTCACAGACTTACTTGGGGGAAGTAGGTGACTTTTTGAGTGTGGGTGTGAGTTTGGGGTTTTGTCTCATGTTCTGAGAATAGGTAGGAAAGGTGGTTTGTTTGGTTTAGAGTGGACTGTTTCTAGAAAGTCCTTTGACAAGGCGAGTGTGTCTGTGTCTGTGTATCCCACTGTGTCCTTGGTTGTACATATTAGAAAACAGAATAGATCAATGGATGTATCCTGTCTAGTAGAAAGCTTCCCAGAATTCATCCTGCCCATTTTAGGAAAGGACTGTTGGTTGCTTTTCGATGGGCAACACCTACTATATTCCTAAGTTCCTGTTTTCTTCCTGAATTCTGGCCACTCTCCAGAATAGGCTCAGGTTTTTTTGTCCAAGATATGTACCACATCCAAGCTCTGTGACATGGCCATGTACTGGATAGCTGAAGGGAATTGCAAGCATCTCACAAAACTCAGATATCATTGTGACTAGTAAAGTCTCAGTGTAGAAACCCTGCATTGGGATTTGCTGACTTATTGTTCTGTTACCCTGAAGTCAGGAAGGTCTTTGCCTCATGCCACCCCTTTGTGAATTTTGAAGAAAAAAGTTTTCAAATGGAAGTTAATGGGCATCACCTGTGGCTCTTTGCTTAACTGCTTTGGAAAAGTATGTGTCTGAATCAGCCTTGTGGCTCTGTGTGAGGCTGTGGCTTAGATTATCAGCTCCTGATGGATCTAAAGAAAGATGCAATGTGTGCATCCAAAACCAAAATGGCAAAAAGATCAGTCATTGTGGATGAAGTCTCTCGCCTTCCTCTGTAAGTTTCCTGACTTCCACCAAGTGAGAATAGGGATCATTTGGGTCAAATAAGTTCTTTCAAGCGCTGCAAAGTTGCTTTGGTTTCCTAATTACTCCAAATCACATAAGGAATCTAAACCTGACAGTCAGTAGGCCTCAAATTGGAGAAGCAGAGCAGTATTAAAGGAAGAACTATGTGATCAATCCTAGTTCACAGGAAGGGTGTTCAGGCCACCCTGAGGTTAGGCAAATGAGGGGCAAGGGAGCTTATTTTGGACACTCTCTTGGGCTGCGTCATTCATGAAAACCTCTAGCCAAAGGGTATAATGAGTGTATATATGTAAGAAGTTGAGTGCCATGTGAGAATGATTTGGTTTTTATTGTGGTCATTTGTGTGGCAGTTGGAAGAGATGACTGGGTCCACCTGGTTTTGAACACTGGTGTGACTCTCCTCAGAGACTGAGTTCTGAAACTGACCTCAGAGAAGTAATTGCTTTGGAAAGAGATGTGTCTTAATCAGGCTCTTGGCCCTGTGTGAGGCTGTGGCTTAGATTATCAGCAACAGACGGATCAAAAAAATGATCCCATGTGTGCATCCAAAACCAATATAGCCAAAAGAGCAGTCATTGTGAATGAAGTCTCTCACCTTCCACTGTAAGGTTCTGAAAGAATAAAAGAAATTGAAATCGAAATGTAATGAACCAGGTTTTGTAAAGTTTCCAAGCTGCACTCAGAACCTGAAATTCCTGTGGCAGTTAAGACAATTCCTGGAACTGCCCATTAGATGTGTGTTGAAATCTTCCCTGACCACCTAGTTACTTAACAACCCCTTCCCAGAAGCCGTGCATCTCACCACGTATACATCTCAGGGCTTCAACCAATCAGTTTAAATGTATACCCCTTCTGAGGGCTGACCAATCACCCCCTGCCCCAACTTTTCCCGCCAATGAATGTGCTAATCATGTTTTAGAGTTGTTATTTCATTTTCCCGTGGTACATGATGATTTCCTAAAGGAGGCTCTGATGTATGTAAAGTCCCTGAGCTCTCTAAAGAATGTATATAAACTCTGCTCAAGTTGTTCTCGGGGCTCTTTGTTCTTTGCTCCTCTGAAGGCAGCTCTGAGGCCTAGCATTCTGGACCCCCAATAAACCCTTTGCTGATGCATGAGAAATCCTCTTTGTTGTCTTTTCCTTTGATGTTCGCAGCACCTTTTCATCTGGAGGCCCCAGGTGAGATATCCAGGAGCGGTGAATGGAAGACCTCAAGGGAGTCCTCTCGGGGTAAGTAAGGTGCCTCTTTCTGGTTTCGGGTTTCAGGCTAGGGCGTGGCAAAGTGGCTGTTGGTGAAGAGCATTAGCTCTCTCCTATGGTGTGACAGACGTGTCACAGAGCCAAGATCACGTCCCTGAGGCACACTCCGGAGGATTAGGGAATTCAAGGAATAGTAGTTTCCTCAACTCGGTTATGTTTTGCTTCAGGATTTGATTTGCCAGCCCATCAGGTTTTGCCGGTAACTCAGTTTTGGTCATTGTTCTGAACTCATGTTGAGTTTACTGTCTGTTTTTATTGTCTAACCCATCAATATTTTCCAGTTACTCAGTTCAAATCTTTGTCTTGGACTCATGTTAAACGTTTACTGTTTGTCTTTGTGTTGTGTTTGTGTCTTCACTGTCCCTGTTTGAGTAACTCCCATTATGGGACAAAGCACTTCCTCTTCTCTGTCCCTGACCCTTGATCATTGGACTGATGTCCGCTCAAGGGCCCAGAATCTTTCTTTTTCAGTAAAACACCGTACCTGGCAGACTCTCTGTGCTTCATAATGGCCCATCCTCGAATTCAGATGGCCCCAGAAGAATCCTTCCACTTTCCTCTAATCCGAAAATTCAGAGATATTGTCAACAGCCATATACTCCTTCCCCCACATTCCTATCATTCAAACTTTCCGCTCCTCTCCCTCTTCCTTCCATTCTCCCTGAGTCACAAGACTGGACACTCCACCCCCTCCTTATTGTCTACTCTCCCTCCCCAACCCCCAACACAGTTCCTGATGATCCTCCCACCGCTGACTCAGCCTCTCCACTGCTAGAGGCAATTGGGCCAGACCCAAGCCCTCCAGGGGACTTCCCCACAGCAGCAGCAACCCCTCCTCCCCTGGAGGAAGATGGGCAACCTAAAAGAACCCACCGGCGATGGATAATAGAAAACTCAGAAGCCCCTGTGATGCTCTCTCTCCATCCCTATGGGCCCATGAACCGACCCAACTGGGACCCCAACACCTTTGAAGGTAGGAAGCATCTGTCCACTTATCGCCGGGCTCTAATAGCGGGTCTCAGAGTGGCCGCCAGAGAGCCGACCAATTTAGCCAAGGTAAGAGAGATTATCCAAGGTCCTAATGAGTCTCCCTCTATGTTTCTGGAGAGAATTATGGAAGCATATAGAAAATATACTCCTTTTGATCCTCAGGCAGATGACCAAAAGGCATTTGTTACAATGGCCTTTATTGAGCAGGCTGCCCAAGATATTAAGAGAAAGTTACAATGTCTAGATGGGTTACAAAATACGACCTTAAGAGATTTAGACAGAGAAGCTGAGAAAGTATATTATAAGATATATATTATAAGTATATATTATAAGTATATAAGTATATTATAAGAGAGAAACTGAGGAGGACACGGAACAGAGGAGAGAGAAGGAAAGGGAACAAAAAAAGGATGAAAGGAGCAAAAGGCAGACAAAAGCATTGACTAAGATTTTCTTCACAGCAGCAAATACGCCAGAAATTAAAAAGCAGGGAGTCAGAAAGGGATACTTGGGCCCACGCCAAAGGCTGTCCCTGGCCTCAGATCAATGTGCCTACTGTAGAGAAAAAGGACACTGAGTCAAAGAGTGCCCCAAAAAGAAGAAGCCACGGCAGCCCGCCATGCTGACTCTAGAAGAGGACTAGGAATGTCAGGACTCGGATCCCCTCCCCGAGCTCAGGGTAACATTTGAAGTGGAGGGGACTCCAGTGAACTTTGAAGTGGATACAGGAGCAGTATACTCAGCCTTTAAGGCTTCACTGGGCCCCATATCAAATAAATGGTCCCTAGTTCAAGGGGCTAATGACACTACTTATCGGGCTTGGACAACTAAGAGGATTATGGAAGTAGGAAAATGAAAAGTCCACCACTCTTTCCTAGTAATCCAAGAATGCCCAGCCCCATTGATGCACAGGGATCTGTTTACCAAACTCGGGGCTAGAGTAACCTTTAACCCTGATGGTCCCCAAGTGGATGTTCTAAAACCTTCAGTAAAAACTCCCATAGTCACAGAATTGACTATGTCCGTAGAAGATGAACATCAACACTTCGTGCCCCCTAGGACTGATCAAAGAGGCAAACTACAACAGAAATGGATAAGAGATTATCCTAATGCCTGGGCAGAAACTGCTGGGTTAGGTCTAGCCATAAAACAACCTCCAGTAGTAGTAGAATTAAAAGCCTCTGCCTCTCCAATCAGTGTTAAACAATATCCTCTAAGCAAAGAAGCTAAGGATGGGATAAGTCACCATATTCAGAAATAATTGGCCCTTGGGGTCCTAAGGCCCTGTCAATCAGCCTGGAATACCATCCTGCTACCAGTAAGAAAGCCAGTAACTAGGGACTACAGTCCTGTTCAAGACCTAAGAGAGATCAACAACAGAGTGCAGGACATTCACCCCACAGTACCCAATCCATATAATTTGCTTAGCACTCTGAATCTGGACCAGGAATGCTACACTGTGCTGGACTTAAAAGATGCTTACTTCTGCTTGCCCCTACATAAGGACAGTCAGTTGCTGTTTGCTTTCGAGTGGATAGACCCAGAAACTGGAACATCTGGCCAAGTAACCTGGACTAGACTCCCACAGGGGTTCAAAACCCCCCCCACTCTCTTTGATGAAGCCTTCCACAGGGACATAAACGACTTCAGAACTGCACACCCCGAAGTCACACTACTCCAATATGTGGATGATCTGCTACTGGCAGTGGACACCAAGGAAAACTATGAGTCTGGGACCCAAGCACTATTATCCGAGCTTGCTTGGCTTGGATATAGGGCTTCTGCCAAAAGGCCCAAATTTGTCAGCAAGAAGTAATCTTCCTGGGTTATTCTCTTAGGGGTGGCAAATGATGGCTAACTGAGAACAGAAAACAAACCATTGTGCAGATAACACCCCCATCTAATAAGAGACAACTCAGAGAGTTTCTTGGGACTGCTGGCTTTTGCAGGTGATGGATTCCTGGGTTCGCCTCTCTGGCTGCCCCTTTATACCCGCTGATAAAGTGGAATGCCCAATTCCAATGGACCCCTGAGCATCAACAAGCTTTTGATAATGTCAAAAAAAGGTGCTGCTATCTGCTCCGGCCTTAGCACTCCCAGATATAGATAAACCCTTCACTCTCTACATCGAGAAAAAGAAAGGAATAGCATGGGGAGTGTTCACTTAGACTTTGGGACTTTGGAAAAGGCCGGTAGCATTCTTATCAAAAAAACTGGACCCAGTGGCTACTGGGTGGCCCCGTTGCTTAAGAGCTATAGCAGCGGCAGCGCTTCTAATAAAAGATGCTCATTAATGAACGTTGGGACAGAAGCTATCCATTATAGCCCCCCATGCCCTGGAGAGCATCATCTGTCAACCTCCAGATAGGTGGCTATCAAACTCCAGAATAAACTACTACCAGAGCCTCTGGATTAGCAAAGACAGAATAACTCTTGGACCTTCTGCTCCACTCAACCTGGCTGCCAGAAGAATCATCAGGACCTGTCGCTCATGAGTGTCAACACATACTGGCAGAGGAAACCAGTATAGGACGAGACTTGAAGGATCCAGCCACTGCCTCACCCTGAAGTCGTATGGTTTACGAAAGAGAGCAGCTTCCTCCAAGATGGTATGTCGTGGGCTGGAGCAGCAGTAGTTAGCAAAACTAATGTCATCTGATCCTCTGGTCTCCCAGAAGAGACATCAGTCCAAATGGCAGAACTGATTGCCCTTACGAAAGCATTGGAACTAGCAACAGGCAAAAGGGCCACCATATACACTGATAGCCACTATGCATTTGGCAATGCTAATGTGCACAGGGCTATTTACCAGCAAAGGGGGCTATTAACCACCACTGGGAAAAAAATAAAGAACAAAGTTGAGATTCTCCACCTTCTCTCAGCAGTGAAGGGCACTAAGGAACTAGCTATAGTGCACTGTCCAGGGCACCAGAAGGGAAACGACCTCGTTGCAGTTAAAAACAGAAGGGCAGATGAGGAAGCTTAATTGGCAGCCCTAAACGGAGTGACTCTGTTAACTTTTTCCACACCAGGGGGATCAACATTCAGGAGACTTGGCCACACTGGAACATTCAGGCAACTTATCATCTGAGGAGACAGATACAGAACTCTGGGACCCTACAGAGCCAAGTTTACAATTTCAAAAAGCCCACCTTTATGTCAAAGACGTACACTAGCTCACTCACTTAAGCTCAAAGAAGTTATAGGCACACTTAAAGGACCAAAAAGGATTTATTATTGACTGACTTACAGAGGAAAGAAATAGCTTAGCAGGTGATTAGAGCTTGTCAAGTCTGCCAATTAGTTAATGCTTACCCATCCAAGCTTCCTGCAGGGAAGCGCTTACGAGGAACCAGACCAGGACAATTTTGGGAAGTGGACTTTTCCTGAAATTAAGCCAGGAAGGTATGGACTTAAATATCCCGTAGTCTTTGTAGATACTCTTTCAGGATTGGTTGAAGACTTCCCCATGAAGAAAGAAACGGCTCAGACGGTGCTCAAAAAGATTCTAGAAGACATTTTTCCAAGGTTCGGCCTGCCTAAGGTAATAGGGTCCAATAATGGACCGGCATTTGTTGCCCAGGTAAGTCAGGGATTCACCAGGACCCTGAAGATTAATTGGAAGTTACATTGTGCTTATAGATGCCAGAGCTCAGGACAGGTAGAAAAAATGATTAGAACCATCAAAGAGAATTTAAAGAAATTAAGCTTGGAGACCTGCATAAAAAAATTGGACTATGCTCCTACCTTAAGCACTGTTTCGTGCAAAAAGTACACCCTCTTCCTCTTTGTGTAAACTCACCACTTATGAAATTCTCTATGGTGCCCCTCCTTTAGTAAGAAACCTAACCCCAACTCTGAGACTTAATGATTCCTTTCACACCGCCTTGCTTGACAGACTTAAAGCCCTTGAACAAACACAGCACCCAGCGATACCTGTGGAAACAGTTGGCCAGTGCTTATCAGCCTGGAGACGAGGGAACCCCACATCGATATCAAGTGGGAGTCTTCGTCTACGTGAGACGGCATCAGGTATCATCCCTGGAACGCCGCTGGAAAGGACCATACCAGGTGCTGCTTATAACACTTACAGTGGTGAAAGTGGATGGAATCACTTCCTGGATCCATGCCACCCATCTCAAGCCTGTTCCCTGTCCAGCCTCCGGCTGGAAACTGGAACAGACTGGTAACCCTCTCAAGTTGCGTGTCCGTCGTGTGGGTAAGGCTATGGATTCTTCCCCTGACCACCAGCAGTCCTAATCCCCATCAGCCTGTTCAGCAACAATGGCAGCTATAAATCCTACTGGGCAAGTAGTGTGGTCTATTTCACATACAGCCCTCTTATGGACTTGGTGGCCATCTCTCTACCTGGACATTTGTCAGCTTGCCATAGGCCTCTCTGACTGGGATCTCCCTGACATAGAGGACTTCACACAGATCCCACTCAAACCCAAACCAGGGCAACATAGACCACCTTACCCCATGAATTATGGATATCATCTTCCCCAGCTCAGGTGTAAACTAGCCAGTCTTGATTTTTATGTGTGCCCAGCTGATTTCTGAAGTCGCAAACAGGCCCAAACCTGTGGAGGACCCAGTGACTTTTATTTAAGATCTTGGGGTTGTGAACAAACGGGAGCTACATGGTTGAACCCAAACTCCGCAGACAGTATCATTCAGGTAGGAAAAAATGACACCTGGATTGATCCCAAGAAATGTGCCGCTAGCCAAGTTGTGTCAAAAACTCGCTGTGGAAAGAATAGTCTATGTTACCCCCTCAATATAACTTTCACTTCCAAAGGAAGGGGCTACCTCAGAACAACATGGTCTATGGGAAATACATGGGAAATGCGATTCTATATTTATGGCTCTCGTTATGACTTTGGTCACTGGTTCACCATCCTGCTTAAAAAGGAAGAAAATCCCACAGCAATAGGGCCCAATCCCCTCAAGCCAGGAATTAAGCCTCCAAAACCTCCCATGCCTAGATCTACCAGAACCCCTCAACCATCTCATACTTCCCAGTTTCCATCTTTGCCTACTTCCCCAGTCCAGAGTACAGCTGACTCCTGCCCCTGGGAACTAATTAAAGGAACCTTAATTGTACTGAACTCCACACAGTCAGAACTCCTTGCATTTCAACCCATGTATTTGACAGCTTTGTAAATTATTGTTTAATGGTGCATATACTCCCCAGGGTGGTTTATTATGATGCAGAATCATTTTAAGGTCTACTAGGGGGACAAACAACCTGATTTTGCTTGCATCCAGTGTCCCTTACTCTAGCCATCCTATTGAGGATAGGAGCTGCTGCAGGAGTGGGTACAGGAACAGCTGCTATGATCCATGGGTCACAACAAATGGTCTGATTAGAAACAGCAATAGATCAAGACTGGAAGACATTAGAGACCTCCATCACAGTGCTGTAGGAATCCTTAAACTCTCTCTCTGAAGTTGTTTTACAGGACAGGCGAGGATTAGACCTCCTCTTCATGAGGGAGTGGGGCCTCTGTGCTGCACTGAGAGAAGAATGTTGTTTTTATGCTGACCATACTGGAGTTGTAAAAGAATCCATGAGTAAATTGAGAAAATGCCTTGAAGAGTGCCAGAGAGAAAGGGAGATTCAACAAGGGTGATTTGAGTCATGGTTTACCCAGTCCCCCTTGTTAACTACACTCCTATCAGGCTTAGCTTGACCCCTGATCATCCTTATGGTGTTGCTAACTTTGGGACCTTGTTTGCTTAACCGCATAGTTTCCTTTCTCCAGGCTCAAATTGGGCAGGAAAAACTCATGGTAATCAGACAGAAATACGCTCCACTGGCAGAAATAGAGTGTGAGACCCCGCAATAATTATGATTCATTACTTTTAAGATTAAATGTAGTAAGAAAAAGGAGTGGGAAGTGAAAGAATAAAAGAAATTAAAATTGAAACATAAAGAACCAGGTTTTGTAAAGTTTCCAAGCTGCACTCAGAACCTGAAATTCCTGTGGCAGTTAAGACAATTCCCGGAACTGCCAATTAGATGTGTGTTTAAATCTTCCCTGACCACCTAGTTGCTAAACAACCCCTTCCCAGAAACCGTGCAGCTCATCACGTATACATCTCAGGGCTTCAACCAATCAGTTTAAACGTATACCCTTTCTCAGGGCTAACCAATCACCCCCTGTCCGACCTCTTCCTGCCAATGAATGTGCTAATCATGTTTTTGGGTTGTTATTTGATTTTCCCGTGGTATGTTGATTTGCTAAAGGAGGCTATGATGTATGCAAAGTCCCTGCCCTCTCTAAAGAATGTAAATAAACTCTGCTCAAGTTGTTTTTGGGGCTCTTTGTTCTTTGCTCCTCTGAAGTTAGCTCTGAGCCGCAACATGCTGGACGCCCAATAAACCTTTTGATGTGGCATGAGACAGTCTCTTGGTGGTCTTTTCCTCCGACTTTTGACCGACCTTTTTACCTATGAAGGACCTGAGAGAGCAAAAGTCAAATCCATGTCAACTTCCATGTCAAACATCCTGGTCAGAATGAAGGAATGTGTCTGAATCAGCCTCTCTCTTCTTAATGTAGATTAAATGGACCAAACCAGGCCTGTGTACAGAGCTGTTCCCGGATGCCTATGGTTGATATACCATTCTAACTTGTGAAAGTGTCACAGGAAGTAGGGGCAGCCTCCATCTCATGGGACCTTTGGAAGCAACTGTTAGAACAAAGTGGTTTTCCATCACAGTGACCTCATTCAGTTCCTGAAGGAAGTGACCTACCACACTTCCTTGGTGATGGAACTTTCTGAACTTGGGATCCAGGAAGCCATGCACCCAGAGCAAGTCTTAGTTTCAGTCACAGTGGTCTCAATTGTTTGAATTTACCAAAACAGAGTCAGTGTTTCTTGGTACCTACTTATGTGATGATGGCCAAATTTCAGGAGAGCTCTGAAGAGTGGCTTTTTCTGAGAAAGCAGGTAGTGGCTCAACCATGGCTCCTGACAACTTCTAAAAGTTTGCAAAGAAGACCAGATCTCAGATTGGACAGGCCATTTCGTGGGAACATATTATGGCTCACCAGTCAGAGGACACTCAGGATAGTCACAGCCATACTTGTGGGAAGGAGGTGCCGTTGTGGGTGTCTGTGTGAGTTTGTGGTTTTGTCTCATGTTCTGAGAATAGGTAGGAATGGCGGTTTGTAGGTTTGGACTGGAAAGTTTCTAGAAAGTCGTTTGACAACACGAGTGTTTCTATGTCTGTGTATCCCACTGTATCCGTGGTTGTAGACATTTGAAATGCGAATGCATCAATGGTTGTGTCCTGTCTAGTATAAAGCTTCCCAGCATTCTTCCCACCCAATTTAAGAATGGAGTGCGGCTTGCCTAATGGATGGTGAACAGCTACTATCTTCCTAAGTTCCTCTTTTCTTCCTGAATACTGGCCACTCTCCAGAGTATCCTCATGGTTTTGTTTCCAAGATATGTACCACGTCCAAGCTCTGTTACATGACCATGTACTGGATAGCTGAAGGGAATGCGAGCATCTCAGAAAACTCAGATATCAGTGTGACCAGTAATGTCTCAGTGGAGAAACCCTGCTTTGGGCCATTTTCTTACTTATGTTTCTATTACCCTGAATGTCAGGAAGGTCTTTGCCTCAGGCCACCCTTTTGTGAAGCCTGAAGAAAACAGTTTTCAAATGGAAATGAATGGGCATCACCTGTGGCTCTTTGCTTAATTGCTTTCAAAAAGGATGTGTCTGAAACAGCCACTTGGCCCGGTGGGGTGGCAGTGGCTTAGATTCTCAGCACCTGATGGATCTAAAGAAAGTTTCCAAGTGTGCATCCAAAACCAAAATGGCCAAAAGAGCAGTCATTGTGGATGAAGTCTCTCACTTTCCTCTGTAAGCTTCCTGAGCTAAATCAAGTGAGAATAGGGATCATTTGGGTCAAATCATTTCTTCAAATCCCTGCAGAGGCTAGCCGATAGGGGCTTGGGTTTTCTATGATACCAATTCACATAAAGAATCTATACCAGACAGTCATTAGGCCTCAAATTGGATACACAGATCAAATAGGGCAGGCCTATTTGATCACTCTTGGTTCACAGCAAGGGTGTCCAGGCCACCCTGACTTTAGGCAAATGAGGGGCAAGGGTGCTTATTTTGAACAGTGTATTGGGCTGTGCCCTTCATGGAAACCTCCAGCCAGAGTTTATGATGAGTGTCTATGTGGAAGAAGATGAGGAGCATGTGGGAGTGTTTTAGTTTTAATTGTGGTCATTTGTGTGGTGGTTGTAAGAGATGCCTTGGTCCACCTGGGCTTGAACTCTGGTGTGATTCCTCTTAGAGAATGCATTATGGAACTGACTTCAGAGAAGTATCGCCATGAATTGTGTTGGTATTTAAGGAGGCCACACATGAGAGTCGCCCTTGGACACCGAGATCTAAGCCCAGAGTGGCTTTCCACAGAGCACTGGGAATCTCAGCCAGGATATGACATGATTTTTTTTCTGAAAGACTTGGAAGCCATAGTTGAGAGTCAAAACACACATGGACCTTACATTGTAGACCTCAATGGGGCTGGCTTCATGTGACCTTTTGGCCAGTCTTTGGGAACCCTTGCCTGTGAGAGTTCTCTAGATTATTCATTGAAATGTGCTTCCTCTAAATTTAATGGTTCCTTAATGAATTGAAACCCACAGTTTCTCCAACTTCATCTTTGAAAATGGCTAGATAAATACCATGAAATTTTTTAACTTCCCATGGCCACATGCCACTGGAGAACCTTTGGATGTACAGTTGCTGATCCTGAGTGTACCAGACAGTGCCTTGATTGACTGGGTTTTATGAAAATGGTGTAGAACAGAGATGCCAGTATGTTGGGGCCTGCTGAGTAGTGGGCCAAAAGCTGTTGTGTGCAGCTGTGTGATAAAATATCTGTGGTCGGGACATGTGATTCTGCCATTGACTTCCAAATGACTTGTGGCTGACATGTTACAGACAGGAATCACTTATATGTCTGAAACCTCTCCATAAAAGGCATTTTGTTATTTGGAGACGTTTCAGGGCAATGTTCAGAATCAGGTTGCTATGGTCAAAGGGTCAAGTTATGTGGGATAGAAGCCTGGTTGGTGCATTCTCCTGCAGACCCTGACCCACCACACGTGACAGGACTCCCTACATCACTGTGTACCAGTTGAAGTCATTGTATTTCATGAGGCAAATACCAAACTCCCAGTGCAGTAGAAAGAAACACCATGAAAAGTGGAGGATGACCAAATGGCTTCACAGTCCACATGCGGAGACACTTAGCTTTCAGTGGCCACAGTTTACCTACAGAGAGAAGTCAGCACTGCTTCCTCATGTTCTTTGGAAAAATTGAAACAATATCCTCCAGATCTCATAGATGTAGACCCAGCTTTGATGGTCTCATTTGAATGGAAGCTAAAGCTTCTGACAACAACATATATGTCGAGTGCCCATCGTCAAAGGCAGTTTCTCAAGAAGTCTTTAGTCCGGCAGAGCTCCAGGTTTGTGTAGTGTTTACCTTTTAGACCAGGTTGCAAGAAAAGACCACTGACTCCAATTAAAATCAGATTAAAGCAAGCTTATTATTTCCACCACCCTGGCTGCCTCTCCCTCCCAAAACGTTGGGAACAGGAGAGCAGCCCAGCTTTATAGCCCAGAAAGTTACACAAAAGTGGGGTTAAAAATAACAGAATTCTGACAAGCATCACACTAATGGTATTTTACATTTTTGTTTGCTGGCCCCAACATCAGAATTTATGAGGACCATTAGAGCCTCAGAGAGTGTCGTCTGGCCAAGGAAGGCCAATATTTATGAGGTGTCAACAAAGTTTCAGAGAGGGCTGTTATCTGGTCAGAGAGCCAGGCATGGGTGAATTCAAGGCACGGGCAGGCTTTCCAAGCAGGTTCAGATCTTGCTGCAATTTATAGTTAAGCCAAAATTATCTTTTCACGGCTTTGTGGCAAGATGGCTCCCAATTTTAATAAAAGATCAGGTTGGGTCAATCATTCCCCCCTTTTCTAATGTGTTTTTTTCATATATTTGATTGGGTAGGAAGAGCACTGTGGGAATTTTAATCCCTCAGGTAATAGTCTCCCGATTTTTTGAACTCACCCAAAAACAGGTCTCCCTGATTTTACCTGACTTAATTAATTACTTATATTGATATTCTATTTATTTTTGTCTCTATTGTTGTAAGAAGAGAGGCGTCACTCATTTAGACTTCTTCTGAGCTGAGAGAGGATGACGTGAGGGGGCACCGCCTGAGGGACATTAGTCGCCTTTTAGAAGTCAGTTAGGTTTGAAGTCTGGATGGGGAAGAACAGGTAGTAAAGTCATCTGGGGATGGGTTCTTCTATGAGAGAAACAAAAAAACATGAGTACTTAATAAATGTTGCAACAGCTGGAACATGTCACTGTATAGAAGTTCCCTCACCAGTCTTTAATATCCCCAGTTATCAGGACTGTCAACTTAATATTTAACTTTTAGTGTTACATTTGTCCCTCCCCATAAGATTCAGTTTAATAATTTAATGTCATCTGATCTTGCAAAATACTTTTACTAGTATGACCTCTGTGTCTAATAGAGAAACCTTTAATTCTCTTACTCATTGCTGGATAATCATACTAACAAATACCAAGCCTATGTGTTTAGGTTAAGAATATCTGTAGGCCTTTAACTAAAAACTTCTGCCACTGGCAGATAATCTTGATAGCCTCTTTTTATAGTTATCAGGCATTCCTGTCTGAGAATCCTTCTTTGTAGCCTCCAGTCTTACTTATTTTGGGAGGCTAACATAAAGTGTATACCTTAAAATATTATTATTACTATTATTATATAAAATGCCCAGAAATGGCTGTAATTTGTTTTTAACTGTCTTTTCTAAGTGTTTAAGATGAAGCAGTCAAACTGACTTTTGTTTCTATCTATTCTGAACAGTCAGCTGAGATTTTATGGGAGTCATTCCTGGGGAAACTTGAGAGCAGCTTCTCAGTTCTGCTAGTGCCATTTGCGCTAGGTGGGTCCAGGTCTTGCTTGACCATGTGGCTTCCCTCGGAAGCATCAGGGATGTTTCCCTTCTCTGATGACTCTCCTCTTCGTAGCAAATGCACTGATTGGCTTTCTGTTCTCCAGTGGTCTCATTAATCTCCCTGATCAGGAGGTTATGCGGTTCAGAGTTGCAAAGCTCTTTAGAGAAGTCCGCTGTTCCCTGGATACAGACTGACTCAGAGGGCAAGAGCCAAATATTGGTTTTCTTGTCCCTTTTCATATAACTTTAATTTTAAATCCTAATCTTAAACATCCATCAAATAAATTTTAACAGACTTATATAAAGAATACTGGGCTTTAATGTCTATAATTTAAAATTATTTATCTTTTTATTATTTGGGATCAGTATTATTCTTTCTGTCTTGTAGGTGATGGCTAATTATCTTAAATTAACCAATGTTGTGTTCTTAAAGCAACACTGCTGTAAAACACTAACAGGGAATCTTTATATCACCCATAAGGAAATTACAAAATAAAATTAACAACAGTAAACAAACTTAGTTCGTGTAATAGCTACCCTAAAATTTTTGGCTGAGTTATACATTATATCCTCTGTTTGAGATGCTAGTAATGTTGACAGGAAAAAAAAAACTTTTGAAAATAACTTTAAATGAAATAACATCTGACCTACTGCTTTCGCAGTCATTCTCACATAATAAGATGGGACACAGAGCCTTTTCTCAGGTAAGGCAGGGCTCTTTATTAATCTTAAGTGTTTTAATTCTAAAGCTAATCTTTGTTTTTTAAATATCATTTTACAAAGTTTACATAAATTATTTGAGGTCACATGAACATTAGCTAACACCGTATGATATAGCTTTTAAAACATGAATTAAAAAAAGGCTGAAAGTTTTTAACCTTTACATAGATTAGGCTCTCATTAACTTAAAATACATTTAAATTGTTCCCCAATATAAAAAGTAACATAAAAGTTTACATATCTTATTGACAACAGGTAAATAAATCCCATATATATATTTTACCATACAACTTCAGAACACCACCTTGATATAATGCTCTTTTAAAGTTTCTACCTTACAGACTTGTATACCTGGAAGATATGAGCACATTAATAGCATCACAATTGCATTGATGTTTCTACATTAACCAAGTTTAGCTTTTAAAGAAATGGCAGTACAGTGCTCTAAAATAACAGTTCTTATTTAATCAGTTGTTTAATTTTTATGGTTGCTTGCTCTAGAAAAATAAAACTTAATAACCACAATGTTATGGATAAACTTATGTTTTGAGAAATTTTTGTCTCTTTAACACATGACTGATTTTTACAATCTTATACAGACTTTTGGACAAACTTATACAGACCTTAGTAAATCAATCAGATATCTAACAAAAGTACTCATGAATGAGTAATCCCATATCAAATTTACTTTACTTATTTATCAAAATATTAGACAAATGTATTGAACAGTGTACCATTTTTTGTTGAAGAAAAAGTTCCATAACCAAGGCATATTAGACCTTTTGTCGGCATTAATATTTTATTAGATTTTTGAACACCTAGAAAAACTTGTAAGGTTAAATTTAAGACATTTATTTTTATCTGTTTATCCAATTTAAATTGTACCAATTAAACATGTGAATTTAAGATCTTTGGATCCACGTTTTAAAATTTGTTTATATGAGTGCTTTTTTTATGAGTGCTCCTTATATGTGTTAATTTGTATAACATATATATGATATACGGATATATGTATATATAGACATACAACACTAACAAAAGTGTGCACACATAATAATAGTAAAGGCCTTGTAGCTTTTTGCAGTTGAAATCTCCATTGCAATGTTTCAAAAACTCCACTGCTGGTCAAAGATAGAGCTGATCAGAAAAACATTAACCTAGGTCTGTAGGATCAAAATCATGAGCTCAAAAAAAGAATACAGAATCTAAGGAAAAAAATAAGAGTCCTAGAAAAAATGACTGGCCAGTAATTAGTAAATACCATACAATTTACCTTTTTTCCTGCCTTAGGCCTCAGATCAGTCTCCTACTGAGCTTGCAGGCTTCTTTCATTTGCATTTCAACAAAAGTCCTTGCTGAGATCTGAAAGGAGCAGGGTAAAACTGCTATTCTGAGCAGACACCTCAGGCCTAAGGCATTTTAACCATAATTTTGAGGTTCGGATGTTGAAAATTATGATACAATTTTAAGATGAAATTCACAAAATTTTATATCTTTACATCTTGTTTTGTCAACAGATACCATAATATGATTTACTATCCTTGTCCAAATTAATGCACTGGTACACACTGTGATATTTTCTCAGTCTACCCAATTCAAAATTGGTGAAAAATAAAACTGAATGTTTGGGAAGTTACTTGCCAACTTGGAAGTAGAGTGCTTTAGTTTTCCATCCTAAGCATTTAAGTTATCTGGCATGAATTATCTGAAATCATAAACTAAACAATTACCTAAACCCGACTTTTAACTGCAAGAATGAGCAATGCTACAAAAACCCATCCAGATACCAGATTGTTACAATAAAACATCATCATTTAAACACACATTGAACTAATATCATTCCCAAGAAACAATTTATAATATCAACACATTATTGCACATGTCTTAAAGGGCCAGAAACAAAGACACAAGACAGACAGAAAGGAGCTCCAGACTATGGCTGACAGACAGAAGCCTTAAAAACAGAGCAGATAAGAGAAAAATCTCCTACACCAGTGGCAGGATAGATGTCCTCACAAGGGGATCAGATGTTTTCACAGACGGCAACCTGAAATGTAATATCAAGGGTTTCCATGGTGACTTTACTGCATTTAGTGTCTCCTTTTTCTTTTTCTTTTTTTTAAGAAGACAGAGGTGGCATAATCCTTACAGTGCAGGGAACAAAGGAAGGAATTCCCAGAAGCAACAGGGCTTTGGTAGATCCTGGGAGTCCCTCAGTCCCTCCTTTTACTTATAGGATTAGCTCCTCTGGTTTGGTTCCACCCCAATCTCGCTCCATCTCCTAACATTTCAGTAGTCAGCTCTCAAAAAGTTCCAGGGTCGGGGGGTTATCAAAATTTGTAACTTAAATTTCGGTTTCTGACCTTGAAGCGAATTAATACCTATTTAATAATGAGGACAGGGTTTGAGAAAAATAAAAAGGGAGGTTTACTGCTTTGCTAACAAAGCAGAAACACAGGGGACTCTGCCCAAAGCTTGTGACTCTCTTGAACTGGAGCAACAAGGGGTTTTAAAGGAGTTTCCATTGTTAACCTGGGAGATACTCTGTTCTTTGGTGGCCAGCAGGCATTGCCCTCTGCAGTGGGTGAGTTCCAGGCTGCCAGCTAGGGGCTTCTCTCATCCTGCTTAACAAAGGGGGGTAAACTTCAACACAGTTTTTTAGAACACAGTCCAAAGGGTGTAAGGCTTACTTGCTTTATTACCCATTTTTACGTCCAATATCTTTAAGTTTTTACCACAGAAATCACACAACAAAATGCACAAAAACAAACAAACAAAAAAACATATAGAACACAGAACAAAACACAAAGAAACAGAAACCTGGTGAAGATACAGAAAAACAGAGGAGCAATGAAATGTCTTGCTGAAGCTCCGGGGTAGGAGCTCCTGCGTGCCCGGCTGCACCTTTCTACCCTTTCAGAGAAATTCCATACAGAACAGAACAGAGGACAGAACAATTCTTGTTACTGTCCTGGACAGGAGTACATGTGAGCCTCCCCAGGCCACCACTCTGTCATCAGAAGACATCTCCCTTAACCGGATATCAGATGTTATAAAGGCACCACCTACCTATGGAGGCCTCCTCCACCAGGTGCTTGCTAATAGTTTTAGTGCGATGGTTCACTGCAGTGCTCCCTGGACCGAATGCTCACTCCAAGGCTTTGGAACTTGGCTCTCCAGCCCTGAGCCCTGGAGGAAAGGCCAGCGTCAGAATTTCCAGCAGTCTGGTCTTATGATCTGGTCACGTCATCTTGCTGGGGAAGTCCAAAATGTTAGACCAGGATGCAAGAAAATACCACTGACTCCAATTAAAATCAAATTAAGGCAAGCTTATTAGTTCAACCGGCTAGGCTGACTCTCCTTCTCAAAACGGCGGGAAAAAGACAGCATCCCCACCTTTCCTACACCCCAGCTTTATAGCCCAAAAAGTTACACAAAAAGGGAGTATCAGAACACAGAACTTTGACAAGCATCACACTAATTGTAGTTTACATTTTTTATTTGCTGGCCCCAGCATCAGAAATTATGAGGACCATTAGAGCCTCAGAGAGGGTCGTTGTCTGGCCAGGGAAGGCCAATATTTATGAGGTTTCAGTAAGGTTTCAGAGAGGGCTGTGATCTGGTCAGTAAGACAGGCATGGGTGAGTTCAAGGCATGGGCAGGCATTCCAAGCAGGTTCAGAATTTGCAGTAATTTATAGTAAAGCAAAAATTATCTTTCCATGGCTTTGTGGCAAGATGGCTCCCAATATTAATGAAAGATCAGGTTGAGTGATCACCCCTGTCCCTTCCTTTTGGAAACTCCTCTACCACCTCCAAGGTTGTGAACTCCTGAGCATTTTCCATTCCAGATAAGTATTCACAGAATGTCTAACTCTTCTCCTCTAATTGTGTCTTACTTGGGGCAAAGGTAATGTCAAAGCATTGTTCTGGATGAGAGTGGGAAGATTATTGTATATCACATATTTGCATACACATTGGATTCATTTTCCAATTTTCCATTTGAAATACTGAATTCCTGGCACTAACCCATACCCTACTAGACTCTGACTAATAATCCTAATATGATGGTGAAACATAACCCAAGCAGAATAGAAATACAAGCCGTTCAGAGGAGGCATGGTGTGTAGTTGGAATTGCCTTTTGCATTATATAGTATAGGAGCTATAAATCTAGTCAATTTTTTGTTGAAATAATTCTACATGTGTTTTTAAAGTTAACAAATATGGGAATCCTGTCTCCCTTTCTCTGTAGCACATGTATTTTTATATGCACATAGAGAATCCTACCTGGTATCACACGTACATACTTGTGAGGTGGCTGAATTGGCAGATACAAATTGTGAGAAGAGATCACTACTCCTAAACGCTGTTCAAACTGAAAATTCAACCTATGGGTGAGCTTCCTAGTTCAATAACATTATACATAAATCCATGTTCAGTAAAATGAATATCTTTGCATCTGTGGATTATATATATTTCATGATGAATTTCGATTGGCATATATATTGCTACTTTTTTTCTTTTTTTGGTTGTTCAAAACGTTACAAAGCTCTTGACATATCATATTTCATACATTAGATTCAAGTGGGTTATGAACTCCCATTTTTACCCCAAATAAAGATTGCAGAATCACATTGGTTACATATCCACATTTTTACATAATGCCCTATTAGTTAATGTTGTATTCTGCTACCTTTCCTATACTCTATGATCCCCCCTCTTTTTCCCTCCCATCTTCTCTCTCTACCCCATCTACTGTAATTAATTTCTCTCCTTGTTTATTTTCCCATTCCCTTCACAACCTGTTATATGTAATTTTGTATTACAATGAGGGTCTCCCTTCATTACCATGCAATTTCCCTTTTCTCTCCCTTTCCCTCCCACCTCATGTCTCTGTTAATGTAAATCTTTTCTTCCTGCTCTTCCTCCCTGCTCTGTTCTTAGTTGCTCTCATTATATCCAAGAAGACATTTGGTATTTGTTTTTTAGGGATTGGCTAGTTTCACTAAGCATAATCTGCTCTATTACCATCCATTTCCCTGAAAATTCCATGATTTTGTCATATTTTAGTGCTGCGTAATACTCCTTGGTGTATAAATGCCACATTTGTTATCCATTCATCTATTGAAGGGCATCTAGGTTGGGTCCACAGTGCAGCAATTGTGAATTGTACTGCTAAGAACATCGATGTGGCAGTATCCCAGAGTTACACTATTTTAAGGTCTTCAGGAAATAGTCCAAGAAGGGCAATAGCTGGGTCAAATTGTGGTTCCATTCCAAGCTTTCCCAGGAATCTCCATACTGCTTTCCAAATTGGCCGCACCAGTTTGTGGGAACAGCTCTCCTCATAGGCCTCATTTGGTCCATCTTCTCTACATTAAGAAGAGAGAGGCTTACTCAGACACAACCCTTCATCCTGACCAGGTTGTTTGCCAGGTTGTTTTGGTCTTTCAGGTCTTTCATAGCTGCCTACATCTTCTCCAGGGATCAAATATGCATGGACCTTTGAGGTTCTCAGTAGGTGGCAGATCCCCTACATTGCTGTATTGCAAGACGAACCCTGTCCCTTCTCTTTTGTAAAGTTAGATTGAGGGAACAGTGTATGGTTAGGGTTAATAACATGTTCAATTTGGGTTCGGAATCATTCTGATTGATGAATAATGGTATTGGGAACCTGCGATATTTATAAAACTATAGAGGTGAAATATAAGTATAAAAACAGAAATCTAGGTAAGATTTGTAGCCCAGAAGGGAATGAGGCCCTTTATTGGGATACTTAGCTTTTAATTATGTTCTGCACGTTTGTCTCAGATAAATTGATAATCAATGGCATAGGACCTTGTACCTTGGAAGATTGATTGTAGAAGAGAATATCCACTCAAATTTGGATAGTCGGTAGGATTAGGAAGAGAGTCGGTAGGTTTAGGAAGAAGAGTGAGTATAAAATTTGGATCAAATGTTCTTTAGCAATACGGTTTCATTTACACAGTGAATGTAAATGTCAGCACATGCGAAGAGTCAGTCACAATGATGAACTGCGGAAAATATAGGAAAGAAGATATCAATAGAGACATTACAAAATCAGGCAATTGTAAAGTGAATGATAGGTTTACACATTTTCAACAGGATCGAGATTGAATACATAATTTTAGGAAGAAACAAATATGTAGTCACCAATAGAAATGACATTTGAAAGCATTATGCAAACTGGAAATGGATGTTTTTAGTAATCCATATTCAACTTCCATTTAGGATTTGGTGCAATCATAAGTGTGACCTTTGCATTTTGTGCCCAGAAAATTATTGTGATAAAATATATATGTAGATCATGTGACATGAGTATTTTTTCCACCATTTCTGTGAGCAATATTTTAAGACATATAAATTAGTATTGGGGATACAAAGTGGTGTACCCTGTGTCTATGAATATAGAGATAATGCATGAATAGAACATACTATAAATAAATAATATAACTGGTTCCACTTTAAATAATGGATTGAATTGTTATCTGAAAATATATAAGAAATCATATATTGACATACAATCAATAATTCCAACCAGTTATATATCTAATTGTCATCTTTGGGTTATTGTTTATCATGAAGTGTGTGTGAGTTTTGCTTAAAAAGTGATTATGGAAATCGAAAATAATGTGTTTGGAAAGAAGTCTCATGAAATTACCAGTCAAGAAATATGGAGGAATCCATGTGTTCTGAAGCAGGAAGTGATTGAAAGTGAAACAAATGCCTATAAATTTGCTAAATTGTCGATGAAATATATATCCTGTGATGTGCATAAACTGAGGAAATAGTATGTACCAGTGTTGAATAAAAATGAACGTCAAAGTACACATCATGTACCATTGGAATCTACTTGCATTGATGTTAAACTGGGTCAGTTACTGTAAAAATATTAGGATTCGCGTGCATCACTCACCGAAGTTAGTTTTCTTTTTTTTTTAATTTTTATTTATGCTTGTTCAAAACATTACATAGTTCTTGATACATCATATTTGTCACTTTGATTCAAGTGGGTTATGAACTCCCATTTTTACTCCGTATACAGATTGCAGAATCACATCAGTTACACATGCATTGATTCACATATTGCCATACTAGTGTCTGTTGTATTCTGCTGCCTTACCTATCCTCTACTATCCCCCCTCCCCTCCCCTCTCCTCCCCTCTTCTCTCTCTACCCCCTCTACAGTAATAAATTTCTCCCCCTTGTATTATTTTTCCCTTTCTTCTTGTATGTAATTTTGTATAACCCTGAGGGTCTCCTTCCATTTCCATGCAATATCCCTTCTCTCTCCCTTTCCCTCCCACCTCTCATCCCTGTTTTAATGTTAATCTTCTTCTCATCCTCTTCATACCTATTCTGTTCTTAGTTAATCTCCTTATATCAAAGAAGACATTTGGCATTTGTTTTGAAGGGATTGGGTAGCTTCACTTAGCATAATCTGCTCTAGTGCCATCCATTTCCCTGCAAATTCTATGATTTTGTCATTTTTTAATGCAGAGTAATACTACATTCTGTATAAATGCCACATTTTTTTATCCATTCATCTATTGAAGGGCATATAGGTTGGTTCCACAGTCTTGCTATTGTGAATTGTGCTGCTATGTACATCGATGTAGCAGTGTCCCTGCAGCATGCTCTTTTTAGGTCTTTAGGGAATTGACCGAGAAGGGGAATAACTGGGTCAAATGGTGGTTTCATTCCCAGCTTTCCAAGAAATCTCCATACTGCTTTCCAAATTGGATGCACCAATTTGCAGTCTCACCAGCAATGTACAAGTGTACCTGTTTCCCCACATTCTAACCAACACTTGTTGTTTGACTTCATAATGGCTGCCAATCTTACTGGAGTGAGATGGTATCTTAGGGTGGTTTTGATTCACCTTTCTCTGACTACTGGAGATGGTGAGCATTTTTTCATGTACT
Source organism: Callospermophilus lateralis (assembly GCF_048772815.1). Lineage (NCBI taxonomy): Eukaryota > Metazoa > Chordata > Mammalia > Rodentia > Sciuridae > Callospermophilus > Callospermophilus lateralis. Next base: position 194,251 of record NW_027514443.1, on the reverse strand, counting down.
TGTTGATTATATGTCCTCCTCTGAGATGTCTGTTGAGGTCCTCGGCCCATTTGTTGATTGGGTTATTTGATATCTTATTGTTTAATTTTTTGAGTTCTTTGTATACTCTGGATATTAGGGCTCTATCTGAAGTGTGAGGAGTAAAGATTTGTTCCCAGAATTTAGGCTCCCTATTTACCTCTCTTATTGTTTCTTTGGCTGAGAAAAAACTTTTTGCTTTGAGTAAGTCCCATGTGTTGATTCTAGTTATTAACTCTTGTGCTATGGATGTCCTATTGAGGAATTTGAAGCCCGACCCCACAGTATGTAGATCGTAGCCAACTTTTTCTTCTATCAGACGCCATGTCTCTGATTTGATATCAAGGCCCTTGATCCATTTTGAGTGAACTTTTGTGCATGCAAGAGAAAGGGATTCAGTTTCATTTTGTTACATATGGATTTCCAGTTTTTCCAGCACCATTTGTTGAAGATGCTATCCTTCCTCCATTGCATGCTTTTAGCTCCTTTATCAAATAGAAGTTTGTTGTAGCATTGTGGATTAATCTCTGTGTCCTCCATTCTGTACCATTGGTCCACCCACCTGTTTTGGTACCAGTACCATGCTGTCATTGTTACTATTGCTTTGAAATTTAGTTTGAAATCTGGTATCGCTATACCGCCTGATTCACACATCCTGGTTAGAATTGCTTTTGCAATTCTATTATTATTCCATATGAATTTCATGATTGCTTTCTCTATTTCTACAAGAAATGCCGTTAGGATTTTGATTGGCATTACATTAAACCTATAGAGAACTTTTGGGAATATCACCATTTTGATGATGTTAGTTCTCCCTTTCCATGAACAGTGTATATTTTTCCATCTTCTAAGATCTTATTCTACTTCTCTTTTTAGGGTTCTGTAGTTTGCATTGTATAAATCTTTCACCTCTTTTGTTAGGTTGATTCCCAAGGATTTTAGTTTTATTTTTTGAGGATATTGTGAATGGAGTGTTTTTTTTTTTCTCATTTCCGTTTCAGAAGTTTTGTCACTGATATACAGAAATGCCTTTGACTTATGAATGTTGATTTTATATCCTGCCACATTGCTGAAATCATTTCTTACTTCTAGTAGTTTTTTTGTAGACCCTTTTGGGTCTTCTATATATTGAATCATATCAGCTGCAAGTAGTGATAATATAAGTTATTCTTTTCCTATTTTCATGCCTTTTATTTCTTTCATCTGTCTAATTGCTCTGGCCAGTGTTTCGAGAACTATATTGAATAGAAGTGGTGGTAGAGGACATCTCTGTCTTGTTCCATATTTTAGAGGGAATGCTTCAATTTTTCTCCATTCAGAATAATGCTAGCCTGAGGCTTAACATAGATAGCTTTTACAATGTCGAGGTAAATTCCTGTTATCTCTAGTTTTTCAAATGTTTTGAACATAAAGGGATGCTAAGGGTCTATCCTTCTTATTTATTTTTTGCAGAACCAAGCTTTAGTTTTGTAATTTTTTCAATAGTTTCTTTTGTTTCAATTTTGTTGTTTTCCGCTCTGATTTTAGTTATTTCTTGCCTTCTGCTACATTTGCGGTTGTTTTGCTCTTCCTTTTCTAGGGCTTTGAGATGAAGTGTGAGCTCATTTATTTGTTGTTCTTTCCTATTTTTGAAGAATGACGTCAAGGTGGTGAATTTCCCTCTTAAAACACCTTTCATTGTGTCCCATAGACTCCGATATGTTGTGTCTGTATTTTCATTTATCTTGAAGAATTTTTTGATTTTCTCATTTATGTCTTCTGTAACACATTAATCATTCAGTAACATGTTGTTCATTTTCAGTGTGATGTAGGATTTTTCCTTCCTTCTTTTTCATTGGTTTCCAGATTCATTCCATTATAATCCAATAAAATTCATGGTATTAAGTCCACCCTTTATATTTACTGAAGGTTGCTCTATGGCATAATATATGGTCTATTTTTTAGAAGGATCCATGTGCTGCTAAAAAATATTATATCCACTTGATGATGGTTGATATATTCTATATATGTCAGTTAAGTCTAGGTTATTGATTGTGATATTGAGTTCTATAGTTTCTTTATTCAACTTTTATTTGGAGGATCTGTCCAATGGTGAGAGAGGTGTGTTGAAGTCACCCATAATTATTGTGTTGTGGGCTATTTGATTCTTGAACTTGAGGAGAATTTGTTTTATGAACGTCACAGCACCATTTAATGGTGCGTAAATATTGATAATTTTTATGTCTTGTTGGTGAATGGTTCCTTTTAACAGTATATAATTTCCTTCATTATCCCTTTTGATTAAATTAGTCTTGAAGTCGATTTAATTCGATTTGAGGATGGCCACCACTGCTTGCTTATGAGGACCGTGTGCATGGTATATTTTTTCCCAACCTTTCACCTTCAGCCTGTGTATGTCTTTTCCATTCAGATATGTCTCCTGGAGGCAACATATTGTTGGATTTGTTTTTTGAATCCAAGTTACAAGCCTATGTTGCTTTATTGGAGAGTTTAAGCCATTAATGTTTAGAGTTACTATTGATATATGGTTTCTACTGCCAGCCATGTTTGAATATTTATCGCTTTTTTAAATTTACTTTGTTTCTCCATGATTAGCTTTTCCCCCGCCCTCTGTCATTACTGAGGCACTTCCCACTGATGGTTTTGGTTGTTGTTTTTCATTTCTTTCTCGTGTAGTGTTTTGCTCAAGACACTTTGCATTGGTGGTTTTCTGGCTGCAAATTCTTTTAGCTTTTGTTTATCATGAAAGATTTTTATTTCGTTGTCGTACCTGAAGCTGAATTTTGCTGGATACAGAATTCTTGTTTGGCATCGATTGTCTTTCAATGTTTGAAATACGTTGTTCCAGGATCCTCTCACTTTCAGTGTCTGTGATGAAAAATAGGTTGCTAACCTTATTGGTTTACCCCTGAATGTAATCTTCCTCCTTTCTCTTGAAGCTTTTAATGTTTTCTCTTTGTTCTGTATATTGGATAGCTTCATAACAATATGTCTTGGCGTTGGTCTACTGTGATTTTGTGTGCTCTGTGTCCTGTAAGCATCTTCAATTTGTATATCCATTTCCTTTTTTATTTCTGGAAAATTTTCTGTAATTATTTCATTCAACAGGTTACTCATTCCCATGGTTTGAATCTCTGTACCTTCCTCTATCCAGATGACTCATAAGTTTGTTTTTTTTATGTTATACCATATCTCTTGGATGTTTTTCTCGTGATTTTTTACCAGCCTTTCTGTGTTGGCTAGACTCTTTTCAAGATGATATATTTTGTCTTCATTATGTGACATTCTGTCTTCTACTTGCTCCACTCGGTTAGTGATACTCTCAATTGAGTTTTTAATTTGGTTTATCGTTTCCTTCATTTCTAGAATTATTCTTTGAATATTTATAATCTCTATCTCCTGATAAAGAAGATTAACTTCTTCTTTTATCTGTTTATGTAATTCATTTTCAATGTGTTCTTTCATTGTATTTATTTGCTCTCTCGTATCCTCTTTAAGGTTCCATTTCATCTGTCTAAGGTATTCCTTGAGTTCTTTATATGACCATTTTTCTGATAATTCTAGGTCCTCCTGAATATTTAGGTTATCCTTCATTGTTTGTACTCCTTTTCTTTCTTGCTTTTTGATGCTGCTCATGTTACTTCTTGTTCTGTTTGAGTGCTGAGTTACTTCTTATTCTTATAAATTTATTTGAAGCTTGGGAGGAAAGATATTAGAAGGGATGGGAAGAAGTCACTAAAGAGAATGAGAATAGGCAGGTAGAATTCAAGGATGGGGGAATAAGAAAATTGAAAAGAAATGAAAAGACAAAAGAAAAAAATAGAAAATAAAGAAAGAAATAATTTTTTTAAAAATAATAATGATAATTAAAAAATGAAAATTAAAATTTAAAATAATAATAATAATAGTAAAATTAAAAAAATAAAAACATTAAAATAAGTTAAAGAACAACACAAAAAATTTAAATGAAAGAAAAAAAATAATAAAATAATAATAATAATAATACATGCAGTCATAGAGTTCAATTAACTTCTCTTCCAGTAGGTGGAGCTGTGCTCACTGGGCCAAGCTTCTCCTCTCAATAGGTGGGAACCAATCACCGTGCAGCAGCTCTTCCACCCAGACTGGGCGGGTCTCTAATCCTGAGTGCCTAGGACCTTCTCTAGTGTTTCCTCAAGCCAGGCTCCGCTCAACTGTGACGCTCACCACAATACTTGTTACACGTCAGGTCTCTGCTCCTGGTAGCCCTGTTTTCATCAACGCTTGGCACTCTCTCCCTGTTTGCCTCCCTCAGACCCTAAGTTTGTAGAGCTTGGGGCTGGGAACCCCCAGCGAATTTTCTTGCTCTCTGGTATCCATGCCCACATTAGCTGGTGTAAGAGACCTCAGTTGTCAGCACTGGTAGGAGCGGTAGCCAGGAATTCCACGCCACAAGTCCCACAGCACACATGATTCCCTCGGTCTGGCCATCTTTCTCACGGGAGACCTGGGAGGGCCACTTAAGGGAGAGCTGGGAGGGGCCCTTAATGTTTCCCCGCTGTGTGGAGAGAGATGCATAGGGAATTACACACCTGTCGTACTGGTTTCAATGAAGTTATCTCCTCTGCCCATGACATCAGTTCTCTTCCACGGTGGTATCCCATGCAAATGGTGACCATTCGTTCCTTTTGCCAGGTGACCAATGCAATGGATGGGTCCTGACTGTGTCTCCAAAGCCCCATTTCAATCCAGTGGCCTTTTACCTCTGTAAATTCAGAAGGGCCGACCAGTTATTTCAGAGGGAACGTTAGTTCTGAGTCACAAGAAGCAGGCAAATCTGAGCTTCTATGCAGCCGATCCGGTCTCTGTGTGTTTTCTCAGGGGCCCAGACTGTTCGCACCAGATCCACGTCAGGTCAGCATTGCCTAATGATTCTGAACAAACAGCATTTAGACAGTTTATGACTCCCTATGCCTGCGCAGCTAATGAGGTCAGATACTTGATTTCTCCATGTCCGCCACCATGTTGGATCTCCTATATTGCTAGTTTTTAATGTCTGTGCGTGTGCGTGTGTGTATATATATATATATATATATATCAATATAAGATTTCTTATATATTTTTAGATATCAATTCAATTCATTATTTAAAGTGGAACCAGTTATATTATTTATTCACAGGATGGTCTATTCATGCATTATCTCTATATTCATAGACACAGGGTACACCTCTGTGTACCCCTAACACTAATGTATATGTCTTCAAAATATTGCTCCCAGAAATGGTGGAAGAAATACTCATGTCACCTGATCCACATATATATTTTATCACAGTAAAATTATGAACAAAAAATGTAAAGGTCACACTTATGATTGTACCGAAGCCTAAAAGAAAAGTGAAAATGTTTAACTAAAAACATCCATGTGAAGGTTGCCTAATGCTCTCAAATGTCAATCCTATTGGTGACAACATATTTGTTTCTTCCAATGATTATATATTCAAATTAAACCCTGTTGAAAATGTCGAATCCTATAACTCACTTTATACTTTGCCTGATTTCATAATGTCTCTATTGATACCTGCTTTCCTACTTATTTTCCCCAGTTCATCATTGTGACTGACTCTTCATATGTGCTGACATTTTCATTCATTCTCTAACCGAAACCCTATTGCTAAAGAACTTTTGGTCCAAATACTATACTCACTCTTCTTCCTAAACCTACCGACTATCTTCCTAATCCTACCGACTATCCATTTTTGACTGGATGTTCTCTTCTACATTAAATCTACCAAGGTACAAGGTCCTGTGCTTCAAATCATACCTAGATTTCTGTTTCCATACTTATATTTCACCTCTATGTTCTTGTAATTATCGCAAGTTCCCAATACCATTATTCATCGGACAGAATGATTCCTAACCCAAATTGAACCTGTTATTAACCCTAAACATACACTGTTCCCTCAATCTCATTTTACAGAAGAGCAGCGACAGAGTTGTTCTTAAAATACAGGGAATTAGGGGACCTTCCACCTGCTGAAAACCTCAAATGTCCATGCAGAAATGATACCTGGAGAAGTTGTAGGGAGGTATGAAAGACCTGAGAGAGCAAAAGTCCTATTCCATGGCAAACAACCTGGTCAGGATAAAGGGATGTGTCTGAATCAGCCTCTCTCTACTTATGTTAGAGAAGATGGACTAAACCAGACCTGTGTGGAGAGCTGTTCCCAGGTGCCTATGGTTGATATACCATTCTAACTTGTGCAAGTGTTCCAGGAAGTAGGAGCAGCCTCCATCTCATGGGACCCTTGGAAGCAAGTGTTAGGACAAACTGGTTGCCAAGGCAGTGACCTCATTCATTCAATTCCAAAGAAAGTGACATACCTCATTTCCTTGGTGATGGAACTCTATGATCTTTGTATCCTAGTGGCCAGGCACCCAGACGCTATCCCATTCCCAGTCACAGTGGTCTCACTTGTTTGGATTTACCAAGGACAGAGTCAGTATTTCTTGGTACCTACTAATGTGAGGATGGCCAAATGCCAGGAGAGCACTGAAGAGGTACCTTTTCTGAGAAAGCCAGTAGTGGCTCACCACTTTTTCCTGACAACTTCACAGAGTTAGCCAAGGAAACCAGACCTGAGAGAGGACAGACTATTTCGAAGGAATATAGTATGGCCGAGCAGTTAGAGGACACTCCAGATAGTCACAGATCTACTTGGGGGAAGGAGGTACCATTGTGGGAGTGGGTGTGGGTTTGTGGTTTTGTCTCATGTTCTAACAAAAGGTAGGAATGGCGGTTTGTTTGGATTGAAGTGGACTGTTTCGAGTAAGTCATTTGACAAGGTGAGTGTTTCTATGTTTGTGTATCGGACTATGTCCATTGTTGTAGACATTAGAAAAGAGAATGCATTAATGGATGTGTCCTGTCTAGTATAAATCTTACCATAATTCATCCTGCTCAATTTATGAATGGACTGCACCTTGTCTTATCGATGGGCAACACCTGCTATCATCCTAAGTTCCTGTTTTCTTCCTGAATTCTGGCCAGTCTCCAGAATAGGCTCAGGGATTTGTGTCCAAGATATGTACCACCTCCAAGCTCTGTGACATGGCCATATACTGGATAGCTGAAGAGAATGGAGATCATCTCAGAAAACTCAGATATCAGTGTGACCAGGAAAGTCTCAGTGGAGAAACCCTGCTTTGGGCCTTTTGCTTACCTTATGTTCTGTTGCCCTGAATGTCAGGAAGGTCTTTGCCTCAGGCCACCCCTTTGTGAATCCTGAAGAAAACAGTTTTAAATTTGAAATGAATAGGCATCACCTGTGGCTCTTTGCTTAATTGCTTTGGAAAGGGATGTGTCTGAATTAGCCTCTTGGCCTTGTATGTGGCTGTGATTTTTATTCTCACCATATGATGGATCCAAAGAATGATCGCATGTGCGCATCCAAAACCAAAATGGCCAAAAGATCAGTCATTGTGGATGAAGTCTCTCGCCTTCTTCTGTTAGGTTCCTGACATCCATCAAGTGAGAATACTGATCCTTTGGGTCAAATGAGTTCTTGAAATCTCTGCCGAGGTGCTTGGCTTTTCTCATGACTCTATTTCACATAAATATTCCATACCTGAAAGTCAGTAGGCCTCAAATTGGAGAAACAGAGCAGCATGAACGGCAGGCTTATTTGACCACTCCTGGTTCATATTAAGAGTGTCCAGGCCACCCTGACTTTAGGCAAATGAGGGGCAAGTGAGCTTATTTTGGACACTACCAATGGCTGCACCCCTCATGGAAACCTCCAGCCAGAGGTCATGATGAGTGACTATATGGAAGAAGATGAGGGCCATGTGGGAGTGTTTTGGTTTTAATTGTGGTCATTTGTGTGGCGGTTGAAAGAAATGTCTGGGTCCACCTGGGCTTGAACTCTGGTGTGATTCCCCATAGAGACTGAGTTCTGGAACTCACCTCAGAGAAGTATTGCCATGAATTGTTTTGGGATTTTAGGAGGCCACGCATGAGAGTTGCCCTTGGAAACTGAGATCTGGCTTTCCACAGAGCACTGGGAATCTCAGCCAGGATATCACATGATATAATTGTGAAAAACTTGCAGCCATAGTTGAGAGTCAAAACACACATGGACCTCACATTTTACACCTCAATGTGCCTGGCTTCATGTGACCTTTTCCCCACTCTTTGGGAAGCCTTGCCTGTGAGAGTTCTCCAGAGTTTTCATTTAAATTAGCTTCCTCAACATTTAGTGGTTCCTGAATGAATTGAAACCCAGAGTTTCTCCAACTTCATCCTTAAAAAATGGCTTGATAAATACCATGAATTTTTGGAAGTTCCCACAACCAGGTGGCACTGGAGAACATTTGGATGTCCTGTTGCTGATCATGAGTATACCAGACAATGCCTTGATTGACTGGGTTTCATGAAAATGGTGTAGAACAGAGATGCCAGTAAGTTGGAGCCTGCTGAGTAGTGGGCCTAGAGCAGTGGTGGGCAAGTTTGTGATGAAACATCAGTGGTAGGGCCATGAGGATCTACCATTGGATCCCAAATGGCTTGTGACTGACATGGTGCAGCCAGCATTCCCTTATATGTAAAGGCATCTTGTTATATGGTGAGGTTTCAGGGCAATGTTCTGAATCAGGTTGATATGGACGAGGGGGCAATGGGCCAAGCTAGGAGGGATAGAAGCCTGGTTGGTGCATTCTCCTGCAGACCCTGACCCAACACACGTGACAGAACTCCCTCCAGCAATATGTCCCAGTTGAGCTCCTGGTATTTCGTGAAGCAAATACCAAACTCCCAGTGCAGCAGGAAAAACACCACAAAAAGTGTAGGAGGACCAAATGGCTTTGCAGTCAACACGGAGAGACACTTAGTCCTCAGTGGTCACAGTTTACCTACAAAGAGAGGATTCAGCATTGCTGCCTCATGTTCATTGGAAAATAAGAAACCAAGTCCTTCAGGTCACAAAGATGCAGAACCAGCTTTGATGGTCTCACTACTAAAGAAGCCAAATCTCCTGACAACAACATATATTTCAAGTGCCCAAACTCAGAGGCAGTTTCTCAAAAAGTTTTTAGGCTCTCAGAGCTCCCTGTTTGTGTTGTGTTTACCCTGTCCCTTACTTTTGGAAACTCCTCTACCACCTCCATGGTTATGAACTCTTGAGCATTTTCCATTCCAGATATGTATTCACTGATTTTCTAACTCTTCTCCTCTAATTATGTTTTACCTGGGGTGAAGGTAATGTCAAGGCATTTTTCTGGATGAGAGTGAGAGGATATCAGACCTTAACAGATATTTGTGAAGCACATATTTGCTTACACATTGAATTCATTTTCCAATTTTCCTTTTGAAATACTGAATCCCTGACACTAACCCATACCTACTAGAATCAGACAACTCATCCTAATATAATGGAGAAAAATAACCCAAACAGAATAGAAATTCAAGCAGTTCAGAGGAGGCATCTTGTATAGTTGGACTTGCCTTTTGCATTATATAAGGTAGGAGTTATAAATCTAGTCAATTTTTATTTGAAATAGTTCTCCATGTGTTTTTAAAGATAACAAATGTGTGAAATCCTGTTTCCCTTTCTCTGTAGCCAATTCACACATGTATATTTATATGCACATATAGAATCCTACCAGGAATCCCACGTACATTTTTGTGAGGTTTCTCACTTGGCAGATTCAAATTGTGAGAAGAGATCACTCCTCTTAAACGCTGTTAGAAATGAAGATTCAAACTATAGGGGAGCTTTCTAGTAGAACAACATTATACATATACTCATGTTCAGTAAAATAATTATTTTTGCATCTGTGGATGATATATATTTACTGATGAATTTTGATTTTCATATATATTGCTGCTTTTTAATGTCTGTGTGTAGTTTGTGTGTGTGTGTGTGTGTGTGTGTGTGTGTGTGTATATATATATATATATATATATATACACACACACTATTCAGATTTTTCAATATATAAAATATATGTGTCTTATATACACTTTCTAAATTCATTCATGTTCATGTATATGGATTTATAATCAACTTTTCACAAGATTATTTTCCGAAATATTCATCCACCTGAAATACATATTTGTTTCCTAGTACTGAAAACAAACTTCAGTGAATGGTGCCTACAAATTCTAATAATTTTACAGTAACTGACCCAGTTTACCACCAATGCAAGTAGATTCCTATGGGACATGATATGTAATTTGAGGTTCATTTCTATTCAACACTGGTACATTATTATTTCTTCAGATTTTGCACATCATACGATATATATTTCATCCACAAGTTCACAAATTTACAGGCATTTGTTTCAACTTTAATCAATTACTGTTTCAGAACACAAGTATTATCAGGGTTTCTGAACTCGTCTTTTCATGACGCTTCTTTCCAAACAAGTTATTTTCGATTTCCATAATCACTGGTGAAGTAAAACTCACACCCTTCATGATAAACCAAAACACTAATATTACCATTATATGTATACCATTTTGGAAAGAATGATTGTATACCAATATAAGATTTCCTGTAATTTTTCAGATATCAGTTCAATCCATTATTTATAGTTGGAACAAGTTATATTATTTATTCACAGTATGTTCTATTCATGTTTTATCTTTATATTCATAGACACAGTGTACACCTCTTTGGACCCCCAATACTAATTTTACGTCTTCAATATATTGCTACCAGAAATGGTGGAAGAAATACTTATGTCACCTGATCTACATATACATTTTATCACAGTAATATTCTGAAAAAAAAATGTAAAGGTCACACTTATGACTGTACCAAAGCCTAAAAGGAAAGTGAACATGGATTAATAGAAACATCCATGTCCATGCTGCCTAATGCTCTCAAATGTCAATCCTATTGGTGACAACATATTTGTTTCTTCCTAAGATTATATATTCAAACTCAACCCTGTTGAAAATGTCTAATCCTATCACTCACTTTATATTTTGCCTGATGCAATAATGTCTCTATTGATATCTGCATTTCTACATATTTTCCCAGTTTATCATAGTGACTGACTCTTCATATGTGCTGACATTTACATTCACTCTCTAACCGAAACCATATTGCTAAAGAACTTTTGGTCTAAATCCTATAATCACTCTTCTTCCTAAACCTACCGAGACAATCTTTCTAAACCTACTGACTATCCCTTTTTGACTGGATGTTCTCTTCTACGTTCAATCATCCAAGGTACAAGGTCCTATGCCATTGTATATTGAATTATCTGAGACATCTTTAGAGAACATAATTCAAGCTAAGTATCCCAATCAAGGGCCCAATGCCCTTCTGGGTTTCAAATTATACCTAGATTTTTATTTTCATACTTATATTTCACCTCTACATTCTTGTAAATCTCACAGGTTGCCAATACCATTATTCATCGCACAGAATGATTCCTAACCCAAATTGAACCTGTTATTAACCCTAAACATACACTGTTCCCTCAATCTCATTTTACAGAAGAACAGGGACGGAGTTGTTCTTACAATACAGGAAAGTAGGGGACCTTCCACCTGCTGAAAACCTCAAAGGTCCATACAGAAATGATACCCGGAAAAGTTATAGGCAGCTATGAAGGACCTGAGAGAGCAAAAGTCATCTTCCATGGCAAACAACCTGGTCAGGATGAAGGGATGTGTCTTAATCAGCCTCTCTCTTCTTATTGTAGAGAAGATGGACCAAATCAGGCCTGTGTGGAAAGCTGTTCACGGGTGCCTATGGTTGATATACCATTCTAACTTGTGAAAGTGTCACAGGAAGTAGGGGCAGCCTCCATCTCATGGGACCCTTGGAAGCAACTGTTAGGAAAAAGGGGTGCCAAGGCAGTGGCCTCATTCAGTTCCAAAGAAAGTGACATATCTAATTTCCTTGGTGATGGAACTCTCTGAACTTGCTATCCAAGAACCAAGACACCGAGAGGCAATCCCAGTCCAAGTCCCTGTGGGCTCACTTGATTGGATTTTCCAAGGACAGAGTCAGTCTTTCTCGGTACCTAATGATGTGAGTATAGCCAAATACCAGGAGAGCACTGAAGAGGTACTTTTCCTGAGAAAGCAGGTAGTGGCTCGCCACTTTTTCCTGACAACTTTACAGAGTTGGTCAAGGAAAGAAGATCTGATAGAGGACACGCCATTTCGGGGCAACATAATATGGCCCACCAGTCAGAGTTAACTCCGGAGAGTCACAGACCTACTTGAGGGAAGGAGGTGCCTTTGTGAGTGTGGGTTTGTTGTTTTGTCTCATATTCTGAGAATAGGTAGAGAAGGCGGTTTGTTTGATTTGGAGTGAACTGTTTCTAGTAAGTCGTTTGACAAAATGAGTGTTTCTATGTCTGTGTATCCCACTGTGTCCGTGGTTGTAGACATGAGAAAAGAGAATGCAACAATGGATGTGTCCTGTCTAGTAGAAAGCTTCCCATTATGCATCCTGCCTAATTTATGAATGGAGTGTGGCTTGCCTTATGGATGAGCAATACCTATTACCTTCCTAAGTCCCTGTTTTCTTCTGAATTCTGGCCACTCTCCAGAATAGGCTCATGGTTTTGTGTCCAAGATATGCAACAACTCCAAGGTCTGTGACATGGCCATGTACAGGATAGCTGAAGGGAATGGCCAGCATCTCAGAAAACTCAGATATCAGTGTGACCAGGAAAGTCTCAGTGGATATACCCTGCTTTTGGCCTTTTGCTTACCTATTGTTCTGTTGCCCTGAATATCAGGAAGGTCTTTGCCTCAGGCCACCCCTTTGTGAAGCCTGAAGGAAACAGTTTTCAAATGGAAATGAATGGGCATCACTTGTGGCTCTTTCTTAGTTGCTTTGGAAAGGGATGTGTCTTAATTAGACTCTTGGCCTTGTATGTGGCTGTGACTTTGATTCTCAGCAGCTGATGGATCTAAAAATGATCCCATGTGTGCATCCAAAACCATAATTGCCAAAAGATCAGTCATTGTGGATGAAGTCTCTCGTCTTCCTCTGTTAGGATCCTGACCTCCATCAAGTGAGAATAGGTATTCCTTGGGTCAAATGAGTTCTTCAAATCACTGCAGAGGTGCTTAGGTTTTCGTATGACTCCAAATCACATAAAGAATCTATACTTGAAAGTCAGTAGGCCTCAAATTGGAGAAACAGAGCAGTATTAACGGGAGGCTTATTTGATCACTCCTGGTTCACAGAAAGGGTGTCCAGGCCAACATGACTTTAGGCAAATGAGGGGCAAGGGAGTTTATTTGGACACTGTCTTTGGGTGAGCCCTTCATGGAAACCTCCAGACAGAGGTTACGATGAGTGACTATATGGAAGAAGATGAGGACCATGTTTGAGTGTTTTGTTTTTAATTGTGGTCATTTGTGTGGTGGTTGTAAGAAATATCTTGGTCCACCTGGGCTTGAACTCTGTTGGGATTTCCCTTAGAGACTGCGTTCTGGAACTGAACTCAGAGAAGTATTGCCATGAATAGAAATACAAGCAGTTTAGAGGAGGCATGGTGTATATTTGGACTTGCCTTTTGCATGATACAGAGTAGGAGTTAAATCTAGTCAATTTTTTGTTGAAATAGTTCTCCATGTGTTTTTAAAGTTAAAAAATTGTGAATTCCTGTCTCCCTTTCTCTGTAGCCTATTCAGCACATATATTTTTATATGGATATATAGAATCATACCTGGTACCACACATACATTCTTGTGAGGTGGATGAGTTGGCAGATACAAATTGTGAGAAGAGATCACTCCTACTTAACCGTGTTGGAACTGAATATTCAACCAATGGGTGAGCTTGCTAGTTGAACAACATTATACATAAATCCATGTTCAGTAAAATGAATATTTTTGGATCTTTTTATGATATATATTTTATGAAAATTTTGATTGACATATATTTTGCTATTTTTTTTTCTGTGTGTGTGTGTGTGTTTTGTGTCATTCGCCTGTTCTGTAAAACAACTTCAGAGAGAGAGGTTAAAAATTCATGCAAAGCTCTGATGGAGGTATCTAATATCTTAGTTTTGGTCTATTGCTTCTTCTAATTGGGTCATTTGTTGTGTCCCATGGACGAGGGCAGTGGTTCCTGTGCCCACCCCTGAAGCAACTCCTATTCTGAATAGGATGGCTAAAGTGAGGGATATATGTTCCCAGTGGAAACGGGTTGTATGCCCCTCTATTTCATTTCATCATGACAGAGCACTCTGGGAAACATCTGCACCATTACACAATTAATCACATCTGTTGACAATTTCTTTAAAACATAAACAATGTTTAATTATATACAATTATGCTGTTGTAGGGACGGACAAGGCAAGGCACCTAAGATAGCAACGAAGACAGGGAAACCGTCCTATTTGGTTGCAACCAGATTCAGAGGGCATTGCTTCTGTTGTAATCAATTATTCTCCTGAAACTCAAGTTTAGGTAGTTTCAGAATTTTGTACCCAACATGTAAGGGAAGGGGCTCAGAAGTTCACAGTCTTCAGAAGTTCAAAAAAGCCGTTGTTGTTTCTGTTTTTACCTCAGTTCTGGGCAAGTTAACTTTTCAAGGACACCTGGGAGGGAAAGAGCTTTTTCCTACCTTTCTTATTTTTCGCCCCTGACAGCTGTTACCATGGAGCCCTGATGGTAACTTCTTTATCTTAGAAATATAGCCATCTCTGTAAAGCCCCAGCTCATGGCCAGAGGCCTTGTTCATATATTTTGTGGAAAACAAGTAATGGGGTGTCTAGCATAGAAGTGCTTATTTTTTTTAGCCAGTGGCCAAGTAGAACAAGGCAACACTAAAAGAGGAAGTTTATCTACATTGAACTCTTTTATAGGGACTCTTTTGCTGAAAGTCCTAAAGGCAGCCATGGTGAAGACTTCTGTAGAAAGTCAGTTAAGAATTTTCTGTAGGCCTGGTACAGAAGGGGAAGACAGGTAAGGTGGGGCTGACAGCAGCTCCGAGGATCTGAGAATAAGGAAGGAGAGATGTAAAAGAATAATGGGAAAGGGGTTTGGGATTTTCCTAGCAACAAAAACTTGAGCTGTAGAACAGGTAGAGCAGAGGGGAAGACAAGAGTGAGTATCCCAAAATGCATGTGAGGGACTTTAAATTTTTAGTAAACTGTTTTCAGTGATGACAAAGCAACTTTAAAGGCCATTTTCATTAAATCTTTGATAGGAGTCTGAGGGCTCTCCTCAGCTAGTTTCAGCTTTGTGTTAGCTGGTAAGAGGACCTGGTGGGACCCGGGGCGGGCACGGACAGGAGAAGAGAGGAGTGAGTCGGAGGATGGGAACCTGAGTACCTGCTACTTCAGCAAGATGGCGATGGTCTGAGAACCAGCAGAGATTTGGGTTTTTGATCTAATAATTGGAGGGGAGAAATCAGGTTGCTGAGGTGAGAGTTACAGCAGAGACTCTGGAGCACAAGGCTGAAGGTGAGGATTGATTGGATAAGCATAGTTCAGGATATGAGTGAAGGATGGAAAAGGCCTGCCCATAGGGGAATCTCCTTTCACCCTTTTGAGCACTTGCAGAAGTTAAAAAGGTCACACAGGGCTGGGGATGTGGCTCAATTGTAGCACGCTCGCTTGGCATGCGTGCGGCCCGGGTTCGATCCTCAGCACCACATACAAACAAAGATGTCGTGTCCAGCAAAAAACTAAAAAATAAATATTAAAAATTCTCTCTGTCTCTCTCTCTCTCACCTCTCTCTTTAAAAAAAATGGTCACGCAGAATTTGAGGATCAAGAGACCCCTCTGGGGGCAATCGGTTTTGGTTATCTAATTGGTAATATGGCCAATGCTGTGTACTGAATTTGATGAGGAGTTTGTGTTCCATCAGGCAGCCCCTGTATGCTCACATCCCCATGACGTACAGCAAAAGTCTGCCAGGCATTCTGGGATTACTAAAAAGGAGTGATGGATTTTTCCTTTCCCCAGGTCCATGATCCTCTTAGTTATACAAGTCCGATATTTACTGCCATTAGCCCCTTGAACTAGAGACCTTTTATTTGATAGAGGGCCCAATGGGGCCTTAAGGGCTGAGTTTATTGCGCATGTATCCACTTCAAAGTTTACTGGTGTCTCCTCCACTTCAAAAGATGCGCTGAGCTCAGGGAGGGGATCTGAGCCCCGACTTTCGTAGTCATGCTGAAGAGTCAGAATGGCTGGCTGGCGTGGCTGCCTCTTTCTAGGGCACTCATGAACCCAGTGTCCTCTTTCTTTACAGTAGGCACATTGATCTGAGGTCAGGGGTGGCCTCTGGCGTGGGACCAGGTATCCCTTCCTGTCTCCCTGTTTCTTAATTTCTGGCCTTTTTGTTATTGTGACCGGGACCTTAGTCAACTCCTTAGTCTGTCTTTTGTTTCTTTTATCCTCCTTTTGCTCCCTTCTCTTCCTCAGTTTCTCTCTTATAGTATACTTTCTCGGCTTCTCTGACTAAATCTCTCAAAGTCATATCTTGTAATCCATCTAAGCATTGTAACTTTCTTTAAATATCCAAGGCAGCATGCCCAACAAAGGGCATTGTGACAGATGATTTTTGATCCTCTGCATGAGGATCGAAAGGAGTATATCTCCTATATGCCTCCGTAATTCTCTCTAGAAACATAGAGGAAGATTCATCAGGCCCGGAGGCGTGGTACCCACGTCACCCCAAATGGAGTAGGGAAAGAGCGGTGCCACTGCCTGCGCCCGGATCAGGCCCAGCCACCAGCTGGTGTGGTAGTCACGTCACCCAAATTGTAGTAGGGGCCAAGCAGGCCGCCCCCCACGCCCGCCACAAAAGCAGACCTGTGACTGACCTTCGGAACAGGCCCAGCGGCCTGCCACCATGGTAGACATGACACCCCAATTGGAGTAGTGGCAGAGCAGAGCTTTCTCCCGCGCCCAGTACAAGCACAACGGCCCACCGGCGTGGTAGTCACGTCAACCCAATTGGAGTAGGGGCAGAGCAGAGTCTTTGCCCGCACCCGGAACAGGCCCAGCGATCTGCCAGCATGGTAGTCACGACACCCCAATTGCAGTAGGGCCAAAGCAGAGCCACCACCCGCTCCCGCAAGGTAGGCAGACCTGCAACTGACCGGAACAGGACTAGCAGCCTGCAAGCACAGCAGACACATCAACCCATTTGGTTCTTTGAAAAAATAAAAAAAATCTACAGACCCTTAGCCATGCTAACGAAGACAAAAAGAGAGAGAACTCAAATTACTAGCA
The DNA here is from genome assembly GCF_048772815.1 of Callospermophilus lateralis. Lineage (NCBI taxonomy): Eukaryota > Metazoa > Chordata > Mammalia > Rodentia > Sciuridae > Callospermophilus > Callospermophilus lateralis. Next base: position 177,029 of record NW_027514443.1, on the reverse strand, counting down.
TACAGGATGAAAAAGACAATATCATAACAGATATTTCAGATATACAGAAGATAATCCGAAATTATTTTGAATCTTTGTACTCTAATAAAATAGAAGACAGTGAAGGCATCGATAAATTTCTTAAGTCATATGATCTGCCCAGATTGAGTCAGGAGGATATAGACAACCTAAACAGACCAATATCAATTGAGGAAATAGAAAAAACCATCAAAACACTACCAAGTAAGAAAAGCCCAGGACCTGATGGGTATACAGCAGAGTTTTACAAAACCTTTAAAGGGGAACTAATACCAATACTTTTCAAGCTATTTCAGGAAATTGAAAAAGAGGGAGAACTTCCAAATTCATTCTATGAGGTCAACATCACTCTGATTCCTACACCAGACAAAGACACTTCAAAGAATGGAAACTACAGACCAATATCTCTAATGAGCCTAGAGGCAAAAATCCTCAATTAAATTCTGGCAAATCAGATACAAAAGCATATCAAAAAAATTGTGCACCATGATCAAGTAGGATTCATCCGTGGGATGCAAGGCTGGTTCAATATACAGAAATCAATAAATGTTATTCATCACATCAATAGACTTAAAAATAAGAACCATATGATCATCTCGATAGATGCAGAAAAAGCATTCGACAAAGTACAGCATCCCTTTATGTTCAAAATTCTAGAAAAACTAGGGATAACAGGAACATACCTCAATATTGTAAAAGCAATCTATGCTAAGTCTCAGGCTAGCATACTTCTGAATGGAGAAAAATTGAAGGCATTCCCCCTAAAATCTGGAACAAGACAGGTATGCCCTCTTTCACCACTTCTGTTCAACATAGTTCTCGAAACACTGGCCAGAGCAATTAGAGAGATGAAAGAAATTAAAGGCATATAAATAGGAAAAGAAGAACTTAAATTATCACTATTGCAGATGACATGATTCTATTCCTAGCAGACCCAAAAGGGTCTACAAAGAAACTAATAGAGCAAATAAATGAATTCAGCAAAGTGGCAGGATATAAAATCAACACTCATAAATCAAAGACATTCCTGAATATCAGTGACAAATCCTCTGAAACGGAAATGAGGACAACAACTCCATTCACAATATACTAAAAAAAAAAATAATTGGGAATCAACCTAACAAAAGAGGTGCAAGTTTTATACAAGGAAAACTAAAGAAACCTAAAGAGAAAAATAGAGGAAGATATTAGAAGATGTAAAAATGTACCCTGTTCATAGATAGACAGAACTAACATCATCAAAATGGCGATATTACTAAAAGTTCTCTATAGGTTTAATGCAATGCCAATCAAAACCCAACGGCATTTCTTGTAGAAATAGAGAAAGCAATCATGAAATTCATATGGAAAAATAAAAGACCCAGAATAGCAAAAACAACACTAAGCAGGAAGTGTGAATCAGTCGGTATAGCGATACCAGACTTCAAACTATACTGCAGAACAATAGTAACAAAAATAGCATGGTACTGGTACCAAAACAGGTGGGTGGACCAATGGTACAGAATAAAGGACACAGAAACCAATCCAAAAAATACAACTATCTTACATTTGATAAAGGGGCTAAAAGCATGCAATGGATGAATGATAGCATCTTCAACAAATGGTGCTGGGAAACCTGGAAATCCATATGTAACAAAAAGAAACTGAATCCCTTTCTCTCGCCATGCACAAAAGTTAACTCAAAATGGATCAAGGAGCTTGATATCAAATCAGAGACATGGTGTCTGATAGAAGACAAAGTTGGCTACAATCTACATACTGTGGGGTCGCCTCCAAATTCCTCAATAGGACACCCATAGCACAAGCGTTAATAACTAGAATCAACACATGGGACTTACTCAAACTAAAAAGGTTTTTTCTCAGCAAAACAAACAGTAAGAGAGGAAAATAGGGAGCCCACATCCTGGGAACAAATCTTTCCTCCTAACACTTCAGAGAGAGCACTAATATCCAGAGTATACAAAGAACTCAAAAAATTAGTCAATAAGATAACAAATAAGCCAAACAACAAATGGGCCAAGAACCTGAACAGACACTTCTCAGAGGAGGACATACAATCAATCAACAAGTACATGAAAAAATGGTCACCATCTCCAGCAGTCAGAGAAATGTGAATCAAAACCACCCTAAGATACCATCTCACTCCAGTAAGATTGGCAGCCATTATGAAGTCAAACAATAACAAGTGCTGGCGAGGATCTGGGGAAACAGGTACACTTGTATATTTCTGGTGGGACTGCAAATTGGTGCAGGCAAATGGGAAAGCAGTATGGAGATTTCTTGGAAAGCTGGGAACGGAACCACCATTTGACCCAGTTATTCCCCTTCTCGGTCTAAAACCTAAAGACCTAAAAAGAGCATGCTACAGGGACACTGCTACATCGATGTTCATAGCAGCACAATTCACAATAGCAAGACTGTGGAACCAACCTAGATGCCCTTCAATAGAAGAATGAATGAAAAAAATGTGGCATTTATACACAATGGAGTATTACTCGGCATTAAAAAATGACAGAATCATAGAATTTGCAGGGAAATGGATGGCATTAGAACAGATTATGCTAAGTGAAGCTAGCCAATCCCTAAAAACAAATGCCAAATGTCTTCTTTGATATAAGGAGAGTAACTAAGAACAGAGTAGGGACGAGGAGCATGAGAAGAAGATTAACATTAAACAGGGATGAGAGGTGGAAGGGAAAGGGAGAGAGAAGGGAAACTGCATGAAAATGGAAGGAGAACCTCAGGGTTATACAAAATTACATACAAGAGGAAGTGAGGGGAAAGGGAAAAATAATACAAGGGGGAGAAATTTATTACTGTATAGGGGGTAGAGAGAGAAGAGGGGAGGAGACTGGAGGGGAGGGGGGATAGTAGAGGATAGGAAAGGCAGCAGAATACAACAGACACTAGTATGGCAATATATGAATCAATGGATGTGTAACTGATGTGATTCTGCAATCTGTATACGGGGCAAAAATGGGAGTTCATAACCCACATAAATCAAAGTGTGAAATATTATTTATCAAGAACTATGTAATGTTTTGAACAACCATATATAAAAATTTAAAAAAAGAGATAACTAAATTCGGTGAATAATGCACGAGAATCCTAATATTTCTACAGTTTAAAATCAATGCCAGTAGATTCCTATGGGACATGATGTGTATTTTGACGTTCATTTTTATTCAACAATGGTACATTACTATTTCATGAGTTTATGCACATCATAGGATATATATTTCATCCACAAATTAGCAAATTTATAGGCATTTGATTGAATTTCAATCGCTTCCTGCTTTACAATATATGCATTCCTCCAGGTTTCCTGACTGGTTTTTTCATGAGACTTCTTTCCAAACATATTATTTTCGATTTCCATAATCACTTTTGAAGCAAAACTCACACACTGTTCATGATAAACCAAAACACTAATATTACCATTAGATGTATAATTGGTGGGAATGAATGATTGTATATCCATATAAGATTTCCTGTAATTTTCCAGATATCAGTTCAATCCATTATATAATGTTGGAACAAGTTATATTATTTATTCACAGTATTGTCTATTCATGCTTTATCTCTATATTCATAGACACAGGGTGCACCTCTTTGTACCCCCAATACTAATTTTACGTCTTCAATATATTGTTTCCAGAAATGGTGGACGAAATACTCATGTCACCTGATCTACATATACATTTTTTCACAGTAATATTCTGGACAAATAATGTAATGGTCACGGTTATGATTGCACGAAGGACTAAATGAAAAGTGAACATGGATTACTAAAAACATCTATGTCCAGGTTGCCTAATGCTCTTAACTGTCAATCCTATTGGTGACTACATATTTTTTTCTTCCAAAGATTATGTATTCAAACTCAACCCTGTTGAAAATGTCTAATCCTATCACTCACTTTATACTTTGCCTGATTTCATAATGTCTCTATTGATATCTGCTTTTCTACATTTTTTCCCAGCTCATCATAGTGACTGACTCTTCATATGTGCTGACATTTACATTCACTCTCTAACCGAAACCCTATTGTTAAAGAACTTTTGTCCAAATCAAATACTCACTCTTCTTCCTAAACCTACCGACTAGCTTCATAATCTTACTGACTATCCCTTTTTGACTGGATGTTCTCTTCTACATTCAATCATCCAAGGTACAAAGTCCTATGCCATTGTGTATTGAATTAACTGAGACATCTTTGCAGAACATAATTCAAAGCTAATTATCCCAATCAAGGGCTCAATGCCCTTCTGGGCTTCAAATCATACCTAGATTTCTGTTCTCATACTTATATTTAACCTCCATATTCTTGTAAATATCGAAGGTCCCCAACACTATTATTCATCACACAGAATGATTCCTAACACAAATCGAACCTGTTATAACCCGAAACATACACTGTTCCCTCAATCTCATTTTACAGAAGAGCAGGGACAGAGTTGTTCTTACAATACAGGAAAGAAGGGGACAGTCCACCTGCTGAGAACCTCAAAGGTCCATGCAGAAATGATACCTGGACAAGTTGTAGGCAGGTATAAAGGACCTGAGTGAGCAAAACTCATCTTCCATGGCAAAACACCTGGTCAGGATGAAGGGATGTGTCTTAATCAGCCTCTCTCTTCTTATTGTAGAGAAGACTGACAAAACCAGACCTGTGTGTAGAGCTGTTCCTGGGTGCCTATCGTTGATATTTCATTCTAACTTGTGAAAGTGTCACAGGAAGTAGGGGCCGGCTCCATCTCATGGGACCCTTGGAAGCAACTGTTAGGGAAAAGTGGTTGCCAAGGCAGTGACCTCATTCAGTTCCAAAGAAAGTGACATACCTCATTATTTGGTGATGGAACTCTCTGAACTTGGTATCCAAGAAGCCAGGCACCCAGAGGCAGTCCCAGTTCCAGTCCCAGTGGACTCACTTGTTTGGATTTTCCAAGGACAAAATCAATCTTTCTTGGTACCTACTGATGTGAGGATGGCCAAATGCCAGAAGAGCTCTGAAGAGGGACCTTTCCTGAGAAAGCAGGTAGTGGCTCACCACTTTTTCCTGACAACTTCACAGAGTTGACCATGGAAACCAGATCTGAAAGAGGACAGGCCATTTTGGGAGAACATAGTATGGCTCACCAGTCATAGGACACTCCTTCTAATCACAGACATACTTGGGGGAAGGAGCAGCCTTTGTGGGAGTGGGTATGGGTTTGTGGTTCTGTCTCATGTTCTGAGAATAGGTAGGAAAGGCGTTTTTTTGTTGTTTTTTTTTTGTTTGTGGTTTTCAGTGGACTGTTCTAGTAAGTCGTTTGACAAGGCAAGTATTTCCATGTCTGTGTATTCCACTGTGTCCGTTGTTGTAAACATTAGAAAAGAAAATGCATTAATGAATGTGTCCTTTAAAGTATAAATATTCCCAAAATTCACCCTGCCCAATATATGAATGAACTGCAGCTTGTCTTATCGAAGGGAAACACCTGATATCTTCCCAAGTTAATGTTTTCTTCCTGTATTCTGGCCAGTCTCCAGAATAGGCTCATGGTTTTGTGTCCACGATATGTACCACCTCCAAGCTCTGTGACATGGTCATGTACTGGATAGCTGAAAAGAATGGCGAGCATCTCAGAAAACTCAGATATCAGTGTGACCAAGAAACTCTCAGTGGAGAGACCCTGCTTTGGACCTTTTGCTTAAGTACTGTTTTGTTACACTGAATATCTGGAAGGTCTTTGCTTCAGGGCACCCCGTTGTGAAGCCTGAAGAATATAGTTTTGAAATGGAAATGAATGGGCATCACCTGTGGCTCTTTGCTTAATTGCTTTGGAAATGGATGTGGCTGAATTAGCCTCTTGGCCTTCTTTGTGGCTGTGATTTAGATTCTCAGCACATGATGGATATAAAGAATGATCCCATGTGTGCGTCCAAAACTATAATGGCAAAAAATCAGTCATTGTGGATGAAGTCTCTCGTCTTCCTCTGTTAGGTTCCTGACCTCCATCAAGTGTGAATAGGGATTCTTTGGGTCAAATGAGTTCTTCAAAGCCCTGATGAGGTGCTTGGGTTTTCGCATGACTCCAAATCACATATAGAATCTATACCTGTAAGTCAGTAGGCCTCAAATTGTAGAAACAGAGCAGTATTAACGGCAGGCTTATTTGATCACTTCTGGTTCACAGGAGGGCTGTCAAGGCCACCCTGACTTTAGGCAAATGAGGGGCAAGCGAGCTTTTTTTGGACACAGTCTTGGGCTGTGCCCCTGATGGAAAACTCCAGCCAGAGGTTACGATGAGTGACTATATGGAAGAAGATGAGGGCCATGTGGGAATGTTTTGGTTTTAATTTTGGCCATTTGTTTGGCGGTTGGAAGAAATGACTGGGTCCACTTGGGCTTGAACTTTGGTGTGATTCCCCTTAGAGACTGAGTTGTGAAACTGAACTCAGAGAAGTATTGCCATGAATTTTGTTTGGATTTTAGGAGGCCACGCATGTGAGTCGCCCTTGTAAACTGAGATCTAGGGCCAGGGTGGCTTTCCACAGAGCACTGGGAATCTCTGCCAGGATATCACCTGATTTTATTCTCAAAGACATGGCAGCCATATTTGAGAGTCGAAAAATACATAGGCCTCACATTGTAGACTTTAATGGGCCTGGCATCATGTGACAATTTTGGCACTCTTTCAGAAGCCTTGCCTGTGAGAGTTCTCCAGAGCTTTTATTGAATTGAGCTTCCTCAACATTTAATGGTTACTGAATGAATTGAAAGCCACAGTGCCTCCAACTTCATACTTGAAAAGTGGCTAGATAAATACCATGAAAATTTTGAAATTCCCATGACCAGGTGGCACTGGAGAACCTTTGGATGTCCTATTGCTGATCAAGAGTATACCAGACAGTGCCTTGATTGACTGGGTTTCATGAAAATGGTGTAGTACAGAGATGCCAGTAAGTTAGAGCCTGCTGAGTAGTGGGCCTAGAGCAGTTTTGGGCAGGTGTGTAATAAATCACCAGTGGTAGGGTCATGAGGATCTACCATTGTATTCCAAATGGCATGTTACTTACATGGTGCAGCCAGCAGACCCTTATATGTAAAGGCATCTTGTTATATGGAGAGGTTTCAGGGCAATGTTCAGAATTAGGTTGATATGGACAAGGGGGCAATGGGGCAAGCTATGAGGGATAGAAGCCTGGTTGGTGCATTCTCCTGCATACCCTGGCACACCACACGTGACAGAACTCCCTCCAGCATTGTGTCCCAGTTTAGCTCCTTGTATGTCATGAAGCAAATACCAAACTCCGAGTGCAGTAGCAAAAACACAACAAAAAGTGGACCAGGACCAAATGGCTTCACAGTCCACATGGGGAGAAACTTAGTCCCCAGTGGTCACAGTTTACCTACAAAGAGATAATGCAGCACTGCTGCTCATCTTTATTGGAATATAAGAAGCCATGTCCTCCAGGTCACATAAATGCAGACCCAGCTTTGATGGTCTCACGCAAAGAAGTCAAATCTCCTGACAACAACATATTTTTCAAGTGCCCAACCTCACAGAAAGTTTCTCAAAAATTTTTTAGGCCAGAAGAGCTCCATGTTTGTGGAGTGTTAACCCAGTCCCTTACTTTTGGAAACTCCTCTACCACCTCCAAGATTGTGAACTCCTGAGCATTTCCATTCCAGATATGTATTCACTGATTTTCTAACTCTTCTCCTCCAATTGTGTCTTAATTGGGGCAAAGGTATTGACAAGGCATTGCTCTGGATGAGAGTGGAAGGATATTTATGCAGCACATATTTGCATACACATTGGATTCATTTTTCAATTTTCCTATTGAAATAGTGAATCCCTGACACTAACCCGAACCTATTAGGCTCAGACTACTCAACCTAATAAAAAGGAGAAAAATAACCCAAACAAATATAAATACAAGCAGTTCAGAGGAGGCATGTTGTATATTTGGACTTGCCTTTTGCATTATATAAGGTAGGAGTTATAAATCTAGTCAATTTTTAATTGAAATAGTTCTCCATGTGTTTTTAAAGTTAACAGATATGTGAATTCTTGTTTCCAATTCTCTGTAGCCATTTCACCCATGTATATTTATATACATATATAGAATCCTACCAGGTATCACATGTACATTTTTGGGAGGTGGCTGACTTGGCAGATACAAATTGTGAGAAGAGTTCACTCCTCTTAAACGCTGTTGGAACTGAAAATTCAACCTACAAGCTTCCTAGTAGAACAACATTATACATAAGCTCATGTTCAGTAAAATAAATATTTTTGCATCTGGGGATGATATATATTTAATGATGAATTTTGTTTGGCATATATATTGCTACTTTTTAATGTCTATTTGTGTTTTTTTTTGTATATATACATACACTCTGTAGATTTTTCAAAATATGAAATATGTGTCTTATATACACTCTCTTAATTCATTCGTGTTCATGTACTTGGATTTATAATCAACTTTTCACAAGATTATTCTCAGACATATTCATTTAACTGAAATACATGTTTGTTTCCTAGTACTGAAAACTAACTTCAGTGAATGGTGCATACAAATCCTAATAATTCTACAGTAACTAACCCAGTCTAACATCAATGCAAGTAGATTCCTATGGCACATGATATGTAATTTGACGTTCATTTGTATTCAACACTGGTACATTACTATTTCTTCAGGGTTTGCACATCATAGGATATACATTTCATCCACAAGTTCACAAATTTATAGGCATTTGTTTCAACTTTAATCACTTCTTGCTTCAGAACACATGTATTTTCAGGGTTTCTTGACTGGTCTTTTCATGAGAATTCTTTCCAAACACATTATTTTCAATTTCCATAATCACTATTGAAGCAAAACTCACACACTCTTCATGATAAACCAAAACACTAATATTACCATTTGATGTATAATTGGTTGGAATGAATGATTGTATATCAATATAAGATTTCCTGTAATTTTTCAGATATCAGTTCAATACATAATTTAAATTTGGAACAACTAATATTATTTATTCACATTATGGTCTATTCATGCTTTATCTCTATATTCATAGACACAGGGTACACCTCTTTGTACCCCCAAAACTAATTTTATGTCTTCAATATATTGCTCCCAGAAAAGGTGGTAGAAATACTCATGTCACCTGATCTACATAAACATTTTATCACAGTAATATTCGGAACTAAAAATGTGAAGGTCACACTTAAGACTGTACCAAACCAAAAGGGAAATTGTACATGGATTACTAAAACATCCATGTCCAGGTTGCCTAATGCTCTCAAATGTCAATCCTATTGGTGATGACATATTTGTTTCTTCATAAGATTATATATTGAAACTCAACCTTGTAGAAAATGTCTAATCCTATCACTCATTTTATACTTTGCATGATTTCATAATGTCTCTATTGATATCTGCTTTTCTACATATTTTCCCAAGCTCATCATAGTGACTCACTCTTCATATGTGCTGACATTAACATTCACCCTCTAACCAAAACCCTATTAGGAAAGAACTTTTGATCCAAATCCTATACTCACTCTTCTTCCTAAACCTACCGACTATCTTCTTAATCCTACCTACTATCCCTTTTTGACTGGATGTTCTCTTCTACATTCAATCATCCAAGGTACAAGGTCCTATGCCATTTATTATTGAATTATCTGAGACATCTTTGCAGAACATAATTAAAAGCTAAGTATCCCAGTCAAGGGCCGAATGATTTCTGGCCTTCAAATCTTACTTAGATTTCTGTTTTTGTACATTTATTTCAACTCTATATTCTTATAAATATCGTAGGTACCCAATACCATTATTCATCGCACAGAATGATTCCTAACTGAAATCGAACCTGTTATTAACCCGAAACATACACTGTTCCCTCAATCTCATTTTACAGAAGAGCAGGGAAAGAGTTGTTCTTACAATACAGGAAATTAGGGTACCTTCCACCTGCGAGAACCTCAAAGGTCCATTCAGAAATGATACCTGGAGAAGATTTAGGCAGGTATAAAGGACCTGAGAGAGCAAAAGTCATCTTCCATGGCAAACAACCTGGTCAGGATGAAGGGATGTGTCTGAATCAGCCTCTCTCTTCTTATTGTAGAGAAGATGGACAAAACCAGGTCTGGGTGAAGAGCTGTTCCCAGGTTCCTCTGGTTGATATACCATTCTAACTAGTGAAAGTGTCACAAGAAGTAGAGGCCGGCTCCATCTCATGGGACCCTTGGAAGCAACTCTTAGGACAAAGTGTTTGCCAAGGCAGTGACCTCATTCAGTTCCAAAGAAAGTGACATACCTCATTTCCTTGGTGATGGAACTCTCTGAACTTGGTATCCAAGAAGTCAGGCACCCAGAAGCAGTCCCAGTCCCAGTATCAGTGGGCTCACTTGGTTGGATTTAACAAGGACAGAGTCAGTCTTTTTTGGTACCTACTGATGGGAGGAAGGACAAATGGAGGAGAGCTCTGAAGAGGGACCTTTCCTGAGAAAGCAGGTAGTGGCTCACCACTTTTTCCTGACACCTTCACAGAGTTGGCCAAGGAAACCAGATCTGATAGAGGACAGGCCATTTTGGGAGAAGATAGTATGGCCCACAAGTCAGAGAACACTTTGGATAGTCACAGACCTACTTGAGGGAAGGAGGTGCCTTTGTGGGAGTGGGTGTGTGTTTGTGGTTCTGTCTCATGTTCTGAGAATAGGTAGGAAAGTCGGTTTTTTCGTTTGCAGTGGACTATTTCTAGTAAGTCGTTTGACCAGACTAGTGTTCCTATGTCTGTGTATTTCACTGTGTCCGTTGTTGTAGACATTTGAAAAGACAATGCATTAATATATGTCTAGTCTAGTATAAATCTTCCCATAATTCATCCTGGCCAATTAATGAATGGAATGCAACCTGTCTTATCCATGGGCAACACCTGCTATCTACCTAAGTTCCTGTTTTCTTCCTGAATTCTGGCCATTCTCCAGAATTGGCTCATGGTTTTGTTTCCAAGATATGTACCACCTCCAAGCCCTGTGACATGGCCATGTACTGGATAGCTTAAGAGAATGGCGAGATTCTCAGAAAACTCAGATATCAGTGTGACCAGGAAAGTCTCTGTGGAGAGACCCTACTTTGGATCTTTTGCTTAACTATTGTTCTGTTGCCCTGAATGTCAAATATCAGTGTGACCAGGAAAGTCTCAGAGGAGAGACCCTACTTTGGATCTTTTGCTTAACTATTTTTCTGTTGCCCTGAATGTCTGGAAGGCCTTTGCCTCAGGCCACCCCTCTGTGAAGCCTGAGGAAAACAGTTTTGAAATGGAAATGAATGGGCATCATCTGTGGCTCTTTGCTTAATTGCTTTGGTAAGGGATGTGGCTGAATTCGCCTTTTGGTCTTATGTGTGGCTGTGACTTAGATTCTCAGCTCCTGATGGATCTAAAGAATGATCGCTTGTGTCCATCCAAAACCATAATTGCAAAAAGATCAGTCATTGTGGATGAAGTCACTTGCCTTCCTCTGTTAGGTTCATGACCTCCATCAAGTGAGAATAGGGATTCTTTGGATGAAATGAGTTATTCCAAGCCCTGCAGTGGTGCTTGGGTTTTCACATGACTCCAAATGAAATAAAGAATCTATATCTGAAAAACAGTAGGGCTCAAATTGGAGAAACAGAGCAGAATTAAAGGCATGCTTATTTTGTCACTCCTGGTTCACAGGAAGGGTGTCCAGGCCACCCTGACTTTAGGCAAATGAGGGGCAAGCGAGCTTATTTTGGAAACTGTCTTTGGCTGCGCCCCTCATAGAAACCTTCAGCCAGAGGTGAGGATGAGTCTCTACATGGAAGAGGATTAGTGTCATGTGGAGGTGTTTTGGTTATAATTTTGGTCATTTGTGTGTCGGTTGGAAAAAATGACTGTGTCCACCTGGGCTTGAACTCTGGTGTGATTCCCCTTAGAGACTGAGTTGTGGAACTAAAGTCAGAGAAGTATTGCCATGAATTTTGTTGGAATTTTAGTAGGCCATGCATGAGAGTCGCCATTGGAAACTGAGATCTAGGCCCAGGGTGGCTTTCCACAGAGCACTGGGAATCTCTGCGAGGATATAACATGATTTTATTATTAAAGACTTGGCAGGATGAGTTGAGAGTCAAAACACACACGGGCCTCACCTTGTAGACCTCAATGGGCCTGGCTTTATGTGGCCTCTTTGGGCACTCTTTCAGAAGCCTTGCCTGTGAGAGTTCTTTAGAGCTTTCATTGAAATGAGCTTCCTCACCATTTAATGATTCCTGAATGAATTGAAACCCACAGTGACTCCAACTTCATCTTTGAAAAATGGTTAGATAAATACCATGAAATTTTTGAAATTCCCATGACCAGGTGGCACTGGAAAACTTTTGGATGTCTTGTTGCTGATCATGAGTATACCAGACAGTACCTTGATTTACTGGGTTTCATGAAAATGGTTTAGAACAGAGATGCCAGTAAGTTGGATCCTGCTGAGTAGTGGCCCAGAGCAGTGGTGTGCAGGTGTTTGATAAAACATCAGTGGTAGGGCCATGAGGATCTACCATTGGATTCCAAATGGCGTGTGACTGACATGGTGTAGCCAGCAGACCCTTATATGTAAAGGAATCTTGTTATATGGAGAGGTTTCAGTTCAATGTTCTGAATCATGTTGCTATTGTCAAGGGGGCAAGCTACGTGGGATAAAATACTGTTTGGTGCATTCTCCTCCAGACCCTTCCCCCCACACCTGACAGAACTCCTCCAGTACTGTGTCCCATTTGAACTCGTATTTTGTGAAGCAAATACCAAATTCCCAGAGCAGCAGCAAAAACACCACGAAAATTAGAGGATGGCCAAATGGCTTCACAGTACACACGAAGAGACAATTAGCCCTCAGAGGCCACAGTTTACCTACAAAGAGAGAATTCAGCACTGTTGCCTCATTTCATTGGAAAGTAAGTAACCATGTCATCCAGATCACATAGATGCAGACCCAGCTTTGATGGTCTCACTACAAAGTAAGCTAAAGCTCCTGACAACAGCATATATTTCAAGTGCTAAACCTTAGAGGCAGATCCTCAAAAATCTTTAGGCCAGCAGAGCTCGAGGTTTGTGGAGTGTTTACTCTGTCCATTACTTTTAGAAACTCCTCTACCAACTCCAATGATGTGAAATCGGGAGCATTTTCCAATCCAGATAGGTATTCACAAATTTTTTAACTCTTCTCCTATAATTGTGTTTTTCTTGAGGCGAAGGTAATGTCAAGGCATTGTTCTGGATGAGAGTGGAAAGATTTTTCTGTAGCATATGTTTGCATACACATTGGATTCAATTTCCTGTTTTCCATTCAAAATACTGAATCCCTGACACTAACCCATACCCTACCAGACTCTGACTACTAATCCTAATATGATGGAGAAAAATAACCCAAACAGAATAGAAATACAAGTAGTTCAGGGGAGGCACGGTGTATAGTTGGACTTCCCTTCTGCATGATACAGAGTAGGAGTTATAAATCTAGTCAATTGTTTGTTGAAATAGTTCTCCATGTATTTTTAAAGTTAACAAACATGTGAATTCCTGTCTCCCTTTCTCTGTAGCCTATTCAGCATGTGTATTTTAATATGGACATATACAATCCTACCTGGTACCACAAGTTAGTTCTTGTGATTTGGCTTACTTGGCAGATACAAATTGTGAGACGAGATCACTCCTACTAAACCCTGTTGGTACTGAATATTGAAACAATGGGTGAGCTTCCTAGTTGAACAACATTATACATAAATCCATGTTAGGTAAAATGAATATTTTTGGATCTGTGGATGATATATATTTTATGATGAATTTTGATTGACATATATTGCTACTTTTTTTGTCTGTGTGTACTCTCCAGATTTTTCTAAATATGAAATATATGTGTCTTATGTACACTCCCTAAATTCATTCATGTTCATGTATGTGGATTTATAATCAACTATTCACAAGATTATTCTCAGAAATATTCATCCACCTGAAATTTGCCTAATGCTCTCAAATGTCAATCCTATTGGTGACTACATATTTGTTTCTTCCTAAATTATGTATTCAAACTCAACCCTGTTCAAAATGTCTAATCCTATCACTCACTTTATACTTTGCCTTATTTTGTAATGTCTCTATTTATATCTGCTTTACTTCATGTTTTCCCAAGTTCATCATTGTGACTGACTCTTCACCTGTGCTGACTTTAACAATCACTCTGTAACCGAAACCCTGTAGCTAACGAAATTTTGTTCCAAATCCCATACTCACACTTCTTCCTAAACGTACTATCTTCCTATTTCTATCAACAATCCCTTTTTGACTGGATGTTCTCTTCTACTTTCAATCATTATAGTAAATGTCGGGCGAGCTTCGCAGGAGGAAACCACCAACAGACTATCTCATGCAACAGCAAAGGGTTTATTGAGTGTCCAGCATGCTGGTGCTCAGAGCTCACTTGAATAGAGCAGATAGCCCTGAGAATCGCTTAAGTAGAGCTTATATACTTTACCTGGAGAGGGCAGGGAGGGAAGTTTATTGATGGATCAGGGCGAGTGGGCGATTTGCGTGCAACTGCGTGAGGGAGCACATTCTGCAGTTGGGCAGTTGGGGACAGCACATACTGGGAACAAGATTTGCAAGCATTTCTCAAGATTTCAACAGTGTTTTGTTAAGCATACAGAAAAACAGGAAGTGACAAGTACCTATTTTATTAACCTTTTATTCCCCACTTCTTCTTCTGGCTACTTTTAATCATAAAAATGATCATTGGGGGGTGTCACATTCTATGTATACTAGTGGGGTATTACCATAAGTTTAACTCGTCCAATTTGAGCCTGGAGAAAAGAAATTACACGGTTGATAAAACAGGGTTTAATAGTTAGCAATAATATGAGGATTATTATTGGACCGGCCAGGGTTGATAAAAACGTAGTTAACCAGGAAGACTGTGTGAACCAAGACTCAAACCACCTTTTTTGGGCCTCTCTGTCTCTTTGATGCTTTTCAAGGAATCTTTTTAATTTACTCTTAGATTTTATTACAACTCCAGTATGCTCGGCATACAAACAACTTTCTTCTCTCAATGCAGCACAGAGGCCCCTTCTCTCATGACAAGGAGGTCCAACCCTCGAGTGGTCTGAAAAACAATTTCAGAGAGAGAGGTAAAAGACTCATGCAAAGCTCTGATGGAGGTTTCTAATATCTTAGTTTTGGTCTATTGCTGTCATTTGTTGGGTCATTTGTTGAGTCCCATGGACAAAGGCAGTGGTTCCCGTGGCCACCAGTGCAGCAATTTCTATTCCTAATATGATGGCTAAGTTGAGGGATATATATTTTCAGTGGAACCGGGTTGAATGCCTCCCTATTTGATCTTCAAATGAACCTGCATTGTGATAGAGCACTCTGGGAAACATCTGCACGATTACACAATTAATCACATCTGTTGACCATTTCATGAAAACATTAACAATGTTTAAGTATATAGAATCATACTGTAGTAGGGACGGACAAGGCAACTCACCTAAGATAGCACTGAAGACAGGGAAACAGTCCTATTTGGTGGCAACCAGATTCAGAGGGCATTGATTCTGTTGTAATCAAGTAATCCTCTGAAACCCAAGTTAAGGTAGTTTCAGAATTTTGTACCCAACATGTAATGGAAGGGGCTCAGAAGTTCACAGTCTGCAGAAGTTGAAAAAAAGCAGTTTTGTTTCTGTTTTTTTTTTGGTTCTGGGCAAGTTAACTTTTCAAGGACACCTAGGAGGGAAAGAGCTTTTTCTTCCCTTTCTTATTTTCCCATTGCCAGCTGTTACCACGGAGCCCAGTTGCTAACTTCGTTAACTTAGAAATGTAGCCATCTCTGTGAAGCCCCATGTCAAGGCCTGAGGCCTTGTTCACATATTTTTGTGAAAAACTAGTAAGGGGGTGTCTTGATTAGGAGTGCTAATTTTTTTAGCCCGTGGCCAAGTAGAACAGGGCAACATGAAAATAGGAAGTTTAACTACATTGAACTTTTTTATAGGGACTCTTTTGCTGAAAGTCCTAAAGTCAGCCATGGTGAAGACTTCTGGAGAAGGTCAGTTAAAGACTTTTCTGTGGGCCTGGTACAGAGGGGAAAGACGGAGAAGGTGGGGCTGAGAGCAGCTCAGAGTATCTGAGAATGAGAAAAGAGAGATGTAAAAAAATAATTGGAAAGTGGTTTGGAATTTTCCTAGCAACAAATATTTGAGCAGTAGAACAGGTAGAGCAAAGAAGAAGATGGTTGTGAGTATCCCAAAACACATGTTAGGGACTTTAAATTCTTAGTAAACTGTTTTCAGTGATGACAAAGCAACTTTAAAGGCCATTTTCATTACATCTTGGATATGGGTCTGAGGGCTCTCCTCAGCTGGTTTGAGCTTTGGGTTAGTTGGTAAGAGGACCTGGTGGGACCCGGTGCGGGCACTGACAGGAGAAGAGAGGAGTGAGTGGGTGGAGGGGTACCTCAGTACCTGCTACGTCAGCAAGGGGGCAATGGTCTGAGAACCAGCAGAGATTTGGGTTTTTGATCTAATAATTGTAGTGGAGAAATCAGGTTGCTGAGGTGGGAGTGACAGCAGAGACTCTGGAGCAGAAGGCTGAAGGTGAGGATCTATTGGATAAGCATAGGTCAGGATGTGAGCGAAGAAGGGAAAAGGCCTCTACATAGTGGAATCTCCTTTTACCCTTTTGAGCACTAGCAGATGTTAAAAAGGTCACACAGGATTTGAGGATCTAGAGTCCCCTCTGGTTGCCATCAGTTTTTGTTTTCTAATTCGTAATATGGCCAATGCTGTGTACTGAATTTAATGCGGAGTTTGGGTTCCATCAGGCAGCCCCTGTATGCTCACATCCCCATGACTTACATAAGAAGTCGGCTTTTCCCCCACACAGCCATGGCTGTTTATGGCTTTGACAGTCGGCCGGGTAAACACAGTAATCTAGGCTAGCCAACCTGCATCTGGCTCTTGTGTCCCTACATCCATAATGTTTGTTTCCATTATGTATTGTAAGAAAGGGATTTAATGGAATTTTAGTGGGATCCTCTTCATCAGGGATATCCCATTAGGAAAGACCTATAGCCAGCTGACAAATGTCTGGGTGGAGAGATGGTCACCAGGTCCCTAAGTGGGCTGTATGTGAGATAGATTATACTTCTTTTCCAGTAGAATTTGTGATCAGCCAACGCTGCTGAACGGGCTGATGAGGGTTAGGACTACTTGTGGCCGAGGGGAGAGTCTATAGGCTTATCCACATGGTGAATATGCAATTTGAAAGTGTTACCAGTCTTTTCCAGTTTCCAGCCAGAGTGTGGACAGGGCGCAGGCTTGAGATGAGAGGCATGGATCCAGGAAGTGATTCCGTCTACCTTTACCACTGTAGATGTTATAAGTACCACCTGGTATGGTCCTTTCCAGTGGGGTTCCAGGGATGACACCTGATATCATCTTACGTAGATGAATCTCTTACTTGATATCGATGTGGAGTCCCCTCGTCCCCAGTTTGGTAGGCAGTGGCCAGCTTTTTCCACAGGTATCACTGAGATCTTTCAAGAGCTTTAAGTCTGTCAAGCAAGGGGGTGTGAAAGGGATCGTTAGGTCTTAGAGTTGGGCTTTGGTCCATTACTGGAGGAGAGGCACCCTAGATATTCACAGGGGGTGTGGTTACTCAAAGAAACAGAGGGCGTATTTCTTGCACGAAACATTGTATAAGGCATGAGCATAGTCCAATCATTTATGCTGGTCTCTAAGCTTAATTTTGTTGAGGTCTCTTTAATGGTTCTATTCATTCTTTCTACCTGTCCTGAACTCTAGGGTCTGTAAGCACAATAAAACTTCCAATGAATCCCCAGGTTCCTGGCTAACCCCTGACTTACTTGGGCCACGAACGCCGGTGCATTATCAGACCATATTACCTTTGGCAGGCCGTATCTTTGAAAAATGTCTTTCAGGATCTGCTTGACCACCATTTGCACTGTTTCTTTTTTTTTTCTTTTAGTGGGGAAGGCTTCAATCCATCCTAAAAATGTATCTACAAAGACTAGAAGATATTTATGTCCATACCTTGCTGGCTTAATTTCAGTAAAGTCAACTGCCCAGAATTGTCCTGGTCTGGTTCCTCGTAGGTGCTTTCCTGCAGGAAGCTTGGAAGGGTAAGCATTTACCAATTGATGGACTCGACAGGCTTTTTTTACCCATTTAGTTATTTCTTTTTGCTGTGAGTCAGTTAGTGGAAAACTCTGTTCTTGATACTTCAGAAATACCTGCAGTTTCTTTGAACCAAGGTGAGTGAGTTGATGTGCATTTTCTACTGACATATTTAGAGCTGTGACTATAGGAGTTTTTAGTGAAGGATTTAGAAATTCCACTTGGGGGCCTTCAGGGTTAAAAGTTATTTTGGCCCGGTACTTGGTGAGCAGATCTCTGACCATCAATGGGGCTAGGAATTCTGGGATTACTAGGAAGGAGTGATGGATTTTTCCTTTTCCCAGGTCCATGATCCTCTTAGTTGTCCAAGCCCGATATTTACTGTCATTAGCCCCTTGAACTAGAGACCTTTTATTTGATAGAGGGCCCAATGTGACACTAGGGATGAGTATATTGCCCCTTTATCCACTTCAAAGATTACTGGGGTCCCCTCCACTTCAAAAGTTACCCTGAACTCGGGGAGGAGATCTGAGCCCCGACTTTCATAGTCATCCTCCAGAGTCAGAATGGCTGACTGGCGTGGCTGTCCCTCTCTAGTGCACTCTTTGGCCCAGTGTCCTTTTTTTTGTACAGTAGGTACATTGATCTGAGGCCAGGGGTGGCCTCTGGCATGGGACCAGGTATCCCTTCCTGTCTCCCTGTTTCTTAATTTCTGGCCCTTTTGTTGTTGTGACCAGGACCTTAGTCAACGCCTTATTCTGTCTTTTGTTTCTTTTATCCTCACTTTGCTTCATTCTCTTCCTCAGTTTCTCTCTTAAGGTATATTTTCTTGGCTTCTCTGACTAAATCTCTCAAAGTCATATCTTGTAATCCATCTAAGCATTGTAACTTTCTTTTAATATCCAGGGCAGCTTGCCCAATAAAGGCCATCATGACAGATGCCTTTTGATCCTCTGCCTGAGGATCGAAAGGAGTATATCTCCTACTTGCCTCCATAATTCTCTCTAGAAACATAGAGGGAGATTCATCAGGCCTTTGAATAATCTCTATTACCTTGGCCAAATTAGTTGGTCGCCTAGTGGCCACTCGGATGCCCACTATTAGAACCTGGCGATAAGTGGACAAATGCTTTCTAACTTCAATGGTGTTGGTGTCCCAGTTGGGTTGTTTCAAAGGAAAACCAGCTTTGATTAAGTTGGGAAGATGTATCATTCTCCAATCTGGTCGGAGGACATTTTTTTATAGCTTCCAGGAAGATTCTCTTTTGTTCCTCTGTCGTGAAGAGAGTCCCTAGGAAATGTTGACAGTCATCCCAAGTAGGCAAATGTGAAAATATCAATGACTCAACCAGACCTGTGAGCCCTGTGGGGTCCTCGGAAAAAGGGGGATTGTTATATTACCAGTTATATAGGTTGGAAGAGGAGAAAGGCCAATATTTGTAGGCTTGCATTTTCCCCCCATGGCCTTCGTCAATCAATGGTCTGTAAAGACATAGTGGGAGCATCACAGGAGTTCCAGGGTTTTCAATCATTCACCACCATCAAGTTTCCTTAGCTGGGCTAGCTTCCTCCTGCGGAGGAGGGGCTGTGTGTGCTGCGGGGGAGTTATCTGGAGGGCGCTGGGCCAGCTTAGATTCCTCCAGTGGTAGAGAGGCTGAGTCAGCTGCATGGGAATCACTTAGAGGGTGTTGGTGGTTGGGGGACGAAGGCAGGGTATAATAAGGGGGAAGAGAGTCCAGAAGAGTCAAATCTTTTGACTCAGGGATTACAAAGGGTGGAGGAGGAGGAGGAGCAGAGGGTTTGAGAGATCATGTGGGAAGGAGTAGGAGCAGGGGAAGGGACAAAGAAAGGCTTCACCCATTGAGGAGGAGATTTGCAGAGGTCCAGCAAAGATATATGGCTGTTGATCCGGATGGCTATGTGTGCCCGGGTGAAAGACAATATCTCTGACTTCTTAAATTAGTGGGAAGTAGAAAGATCCTTTCTAGGGGCCATCCAAATTCAAAGGTGGGCCATTCTGAGGCACAGAGATTCTGAAAGGTCCAGCGTTTAACTAAAAAAGAAAGATTCTGAGCCCTTAAGCGGACTTTGGTCCAGTGATCAAGGGTCAGGGACAGGGGCATTGAAGTGCTGTGTCCCATAATGAAAGATACACAAAGAGTGAATGCAAGACACACGACACAGACAAGACAAGACAATAAAGACATTCAATGGACATCCAAAACTGAGACCAGGACTGAGTAGCCAGCAAAACCCAATGGGCTGGCAATTCCGAATCAGATACAAAATATTACTGAGTCGAGGAGACTATTGTTCCTCGATTTCCCGAGTCTTTGGGAAGTTCCCGAGGGACGTGGCCTGTGGCTCTGTGACACGTCTGTCAGCCACCATCGGAGAGAACTCACCCTCTTCATCGACAGCCATTTTGCCCAGCACTAACCTTAACACTGAAACAAGAAAGAGGCGCCTTACTTAACCCAAGAGGAACCCGTTAGGGTCTTTTGTCCGCCGCTGCCAAAACTCGGTGGAATCTCCATATGTAAAGGTCGGGTGAGCATGGAAGGAAGAGACCACTAACAGACTGTCTTATCCAACAGCAAAGGGTTTATTCTGGGTCCAGCATGCTGGGGCTCGGAGCTCACTTGAATAGAGCAGAGAGCCCTGAGAACAGTTTAAGCAGAACATATATATTTTCCTTGGAGAGGGCAGGGAGGGAAGTATACTGATGGGTCAGGGCGAGTGGTCGGTTTGCATGCAACCGGGTGAGGGAGTACATTCTACACTTTGGCAGTTGGGGACAGCACATTCTGGGAACAAGATTAGCAAACAGTTCTCAAGATTTCAACAGTGTTTTGTTAAGCATACAGAAAAACAGTAAGTGACAAGTACCTATTTTATTAACCTTTCACTACCGACTATCCTTTTTGACTGGATGTTCTCTTCTACATTCTATGATCCAAAGTTCAAGCTCCTATGCCATTGTATATCAATTTTTTCAAAGCTAAGTATCCCAATCAAGGGTCCAGTGCCCTTCTGGGCTTCAAATGTTACTTAGATTTCTGTTTTTATACATATATTTCACCTATATATTTTTATACATATTGCAGGTTCCCAATACCATTATTTATTCAGCATAATGATTCCTAACCCAAATCAAACATGTTATTAACCCTAACCATACATGGTTCCCTCAATCTAACGTTACAGAAGAGCAGGGACAGAGTTGGTGTTACAATACAGGAATATAGGGAATCTTCCACCTGCTGATAACCTCAAAGTTCCATGCAGATATAATCTCTGGAGAAGATGTAGGCAACTCTGAAGGACCTGAGAGTGCAAAAGTCATCTTCCATGGAAAACAACCTGGTCAGGGTGAAGGGTTCTGTCTGAATCAGCCTCTCCATTCTTAATGTAGAGAAGATGGACCAAATGATACCTGTGTGGAGAGCTGCTCCTGGGTGCCTATGGGTGATATACCATTCTAACTTGTGAAAGGGTCACAGGAAGCAGGGGCAGCCTCCATCTCATGGGAAGCTTGGAAGCAACTCTTAGGACAGATTGGTTGCCAAGGCAGTGAACTCATTCAGTTCCTGACGGAAGTGACCTCACCTCACTTCCTTGGTGATGGAACTCTGTGAACTTGTGATCCAGGAAGCCAGTCAAACATTGACAGCCCCAGTCCCAGTCTCAGTGGTTTTACTTTTTGAATTTCCCAAGGACAGAGTCAGTCTTTCTTGGTACCTATTGATGTTAGGATGGCCAAATGGCAGGAAAACTCTGAAGAGGGGCCTTTCCTGAGAAAACAGGTAGTGGCTCACTGCTGGCTCCTGACAACTTCAGAGACTTGGCAAAGGACACAAAATCTGAGACAGGACAGGCCATTTTGGGGGAACCTAGAATGGCCCACAGTCAGAGGACACTCCAAATAGTCACAACCTACTTGGAGGAAGGAGGTGCCTTTGTGGGTGTGGGTGTGGGTTTGTGGTTTTGGCTCATGTTCTGAGAAGAGGTAGGAAATGAGGTTTGTTTGGTTTGGGGGGAATTGTTTCTAGTAAGTCATTTGACAATGCGAGTGTTTCTGTGTCGCTGTATCCCACTGTGTCTGTGATTGTAGATATTAGAAAAGAGAAAGCATCAATGGATGTGTCCTGTCTTTTAGAAAGCTTACCAGCATTCATGCTGCCCAATTTATAAATAGAATGCGGCTTGCCATAATGATGGGCAACACCTACGATCTTCCTAAGTTCCTGTTTTCTTCCTGAAATCTGGTCACTCTCCATAATAGGCTTATGGTTTTGTATCCAAGATATGTACCACCTCCATGCTCTGTGACATGGCCATGTACTGAATAACTGAAGTGAATGGCGAGCATCTCAGAAAACTCACATACCAGTGTGACCTGTAAAGTCTCATTGGAGAAACCCTGCTTTGGGCCTTTTGCTTACCTATTGTTCTGTTTCCCTGAATGTCAGGAAGGTCTTTGCCTAAGGAAAACGCTTTGTGAAGTCTGAAGAAAACCTTTTTCAAATAAAAAAGAATGGGCATCAGCTGTGGCTCTTTGCTTAATTGCTTTGCAAAGAGATGTGTCTGAATCAGCGTCTTGGCCCTGTGTTAGGCTGTAGCTTAGATTCTCAGCAACTGATGGATCTAAAGAAAGATCCCATGTGTGCATCCAAAACCAAAATAGCAAAAGAGCAGTCATTGTGGATGAAGTCTTTCGCCTTCCTCTGTAAGGTTTCTGACATCAATCAAGTGAGAATAGGGATCCTTTAGGTCAAATGAGTTCTTCAATTCCCTGCAGAGGCTAGCACATAGGTGGTTGGGTTTTCTCATGACTCCAATTCACATAAAGAATCTAAACCCCACAGTCAGTAGGTCTCAAATTTGAGAAGTGGATCAGTATTAACGGCAGGCCTATTTGATTACTCCTGGTTCACAGGAAGGGTTTCCAGGTCACTCAGAATTTAGGTAAATGAGGGGCAAGAAAGCGTATTTTGGACACTGTCTTGGGCTGCATTCCTCATGGAAATCTACAGTCAGAGGTTATGATGAGTGTCTATATGGAAGAAGGTGAGGGCCATGTGGGAGTGTTTTGGTATTAATTGTGGTTATTTTTGTGGCAGTTGAAAGGGATGACTGAGTCCACCTGAGTTTGAACTCTGGTGTGATTCCCTTAGAGACTGAGTACAGGAACTGAACTTAGAGAAGTATTGCCATGAATTGAGTTGGGATTTTAGAAGGCCAAGCATGAGAGTCACCCTTGGAAACTGAGATCTAGGCCCAGGGTGGCTTTCCAGAGACCACTGGGAATCTCAGGCTTGATATCACATGATTTTATTCTTAACGACTTGGCAGTCTTAGTTGAGAGTCAAAACACACATGGACGTTACATTGTAGACCTCAATGGGCCTGGATTTATGTGACCCTTTGGCCAATCTTTGGGAAACCTTGCCTGTGAGAGTTCTCCAGAACTTCATTTGAAATGAACTTCCACAACATTTAATGGTCCCTGAATGAATTGAAACCCACATGCTGCCAACTTCATCCTTGAAAAATTGCTAGATAAATACCATGAAATTTTTGAAATTCCCATGACCAGATGGCACTGGAGAAACTTTGGTTGTCCTGTTGCTGAACATGATTATGCAGGACAGTGACTTGATTGACTGAGTTTCATGAAAATGGTGTATAACAGAGATTCCAGGAAGTTGGAACCTGCTGAGTAGTGGGCCTAGTGCAGTGATGGGCAGGTGTGTGATAAAAAAACATCTGTGGTGGGGCCATGTGGATCTGCCATTGGCTTCCAATTGGCTTGTGACTGACATGATGCATCCAGCAGACGCTTCTATGTAAAGGCATCTTGTTATATGGAGAGGTTTCAGGCCAATGTTCAGAATCCGGTTGCTATGGTCAAGGAGGCAAGCTATGTGGAATAGAAGCCTGGTTGCTACATTCTTCTGCAGACCCTGACTCACCACAGGTGACAGAACTCCCTCCAGCACTTTGTCCCAGGTGAATTCCTTGTAATTCGTGAAGCAAATACGAAACTCCCAGTGCAGCAGCAAGCAACACCAGGAAAACTGGAGGATGACCAAATGGCTTCAGAGTCCACAAGAGTAGACAATTAGCCCCCAGTGGCCACAGTTTACCTACAAACAGAAAATTAAATACAGCTTCCTCATGTTTATTGGAAAATAAGAAATCATGTATTCCAGGTCACATAGAAGCATACCCAGATTTGATGGTCTCACTACAAAGGAAGCTGAATCTCCTGACTACAACATATATTTCAAGTGCCCAACCCCAGAGGCAGTTCCTCAAGAAGTCTTTAGTCCAGCAGAGCTCCATGTTTGTGGAGTGTTTACCCTGTCCCTTACTTTTGGAATCTCCTCTACCACCTCCAAGTTTGTGAACTCGTGAGCATATTTGATTCCAGATATGTATTCACAGATTTTCTAACTCTTCTCCTCTAATTGTGTCTAACTTGGGGCCAAGGTAATCTCAAGGCATTGTTATGGATGAGAGTGGGAAGATACTTTTGTAGCATATATTTGCATAAACATTGGAATCATTTTCCAAATTTCACTCAACATACTGAATCCCTGACACAAACCCATGCCAACTAGACTCTGACTACTAATTCTAATATGATGGAGAAAATTAACCCAAACAGAATAGAAATACAAGCAGTTCAGAGGAGGAATGGTGTATCATTGGAATTGCCTTTTGCATTATATAGGGTAGGAGTTATAAATCTAGTCAATTTTTTGTTGAAATGGTTCTCCATGTGTTTTTAAAGTTAACAAATATGTGAATTCCTGTCTACCTTTCTCTGTATCCTATTCAGCACATGTATTTTTATATGCACATATAGAATCCTACCTGGTACCACACGTACATTCTTGTGAGGTGGCTGACTTGGCAGACACAAATTGTGAGAAGAGATCACTCCTCCTAAACGCTGTTGAAACAGAAAATTCAAACTATTGATGAGCTTCCTAGTACAATAAAATTATACATGAATCCATGTTCAGTAAAACAAATTTATTTGGATCTGTGGATGACATATATTTCGTGGTGAATTTCAATTGGCATATATTGCTACTTTTTAATGTCTGTTTGTGTGCATGCGTGTGTGTGTGTGTGTGTGTGTATGTTTATATATATATACACACACACGCTACAGATTTTTCAAAATATGAAATATATGTGTCTTATTATACACTCCGTAAATTCATTCATATTCATGTATGTGGATTAATAATCAACTTTTCACAAGATTATTCTGAGAAATATTCATCCACCTGAACTACATATTTGATTCCTATTACTGAAAACTAACAGTAAATGGTGCATACAAATCCTAATATTTCTGCAGTAACTGACACAGTTTTATATCAATGCAAGTAGATTCCTATGGGACGTGATGTGTATTTTGTCATTCATTTTTATTCAATACTGGTACATTTCTTTTTCTTCAGTTAATGCACATGATAGGATATATATTTAATCCACTAGTTCAGAAATTTATAGGCATTTTCTTTTACTTTTCATCACTTCCTAATTCAGAAAACATGTTTTCCACAGGGTTTCATGACTGGTCTTTTCATGAGACTTCTTTCACAAAATGCAAAGGTCACACTTATGTTTGTACCGAAGTCTTAATGGAAAGTGAGTATGGATTACTAAAAACATCTATGTCCAGGTTGCCTAATGCTATCAAATGTCAATTTTATTGGTGACTACATATTTGTTTCTTCCTAAGATTATATATTCAACCTCAACACTGTTGAAAATGCCTGATCCTATCACGTACTTTATACTTTGCCTGATTTCCTAATGTCTCTATTGATATATGGTTTCCTACATACTTTCCAGAGTTCATCAATGTGACTGGCTCTTCACATGTGTTGATATTTACATTCATTCTCTACCCGAAACCCTACTGTTATAGAACGTTTGGTTCAAATCCTATACTCACTCTGCTTTCTAAACCTATGAATATCTTCCTAATCCTACTGACTATCCTTCTCACTGGATGTTCTTTTTGACATTCAATCATCCAAGGTACAAGGTCCTATGCCATTGTATATCAATTTATCTGAGACATCTGTGCAGAATATAATTCAAAGCTGAGTATTTCAATCAAGGGCCCAATGCACTTCTGGGCGTCAAATCTTACCTAGATTTCTGTGTTCATACTTATATTTCACCTATATATTCTTGTAAATATCGCAGGTTCCCAAAACCATTATTCATTGCACAGAATGATTCCTAAGCCAAATCAAACTTGTTATTAACCCTAAGCATACACTGTTCCATCAATCTATCTTTACAGTAGAGCAGGGACAGAGTTGGTCTTACAATACAGGTATGTAGGGGATCTTCCACCTGCTGAAATCCTCAAAGGTCCATGCAGAAATGATCCCTGGAGAAGACTTAGGCAGCTATGAAGGACCTGAGAGCACAAAATCATCTTCCATGGCAAAAAAACCGGTCAGGATGAAGTATTGTGTCTGAATCAGTCGCTCTGTTCTTAATGTAGAGAAGATGGACAAAACCAGGCCTGTGTGGAGAGCTGTTCCATGGTGCCTGTGGTTGATATACCATTCTAACTTATGACTGAGTCAGAGAAAGTAGGGGCAGCCTCCATCTCATGGGACCCTTGTAAACAACTGTTAGGACAAAGTGGTTGCCAAGGTATTGACCTCATTCAGTTCCTGAAGGAAGTGACCTACCTCACTTCCTTGGTGATGGAACTCTCTGAACTTGGGATCCAGGAAGCCAGCCACCCAGAGCCAGTGCCAGTCCCATTCCCAGTGGGCACACTTGTTTGAATTTTCCAAGGACAGAGTCAGTCTTTCTTGGTACCTCCTGATGTGAGGATGACCAAATGCTAGAAGAACTCTGAAGAGGGGCCTTTCCTGAGGAAGCAGGTAGTGGCTCATTGCTGGCTCCTGACAACTTAACAGAGTTGGCAAAAGGGAACTGATCTGATAAAGGACAGGCCATTTTGGGGGAACATAGTATGGTCCACCAGTCAGAGGACACTCCGGATAGTCACAGACCTTGTTGTGGGAATGAGGTGCCTTAGTGGGTGTGGGTGTGAGTTCGTGGTTTTGTCTCATGTTCTGAGAATAGGTAGCAAAGGTTGTTTGTTTGGTTTGGAGTCGACTGTTTCTAGTAAGTCGTTTGAGAAGGCGAGTTTTTCTATGTCTGTGTATCCACTGTGTCCGTGGTTGTAGTTATTAGAAAAGCGAATACATCAATGGAGGTGTCCTGACTAGTAGGAAGCTTCCAGGCATTTATTCTGCCCTTTTTATGAATGGACTGCGGCTTGCCTTATGGATAGACAACACCTACTATCTTCCTAAGTTCCTGTTCACCTCCTGATTTCTGGCCTCTCTCCAGAATAGGCTCATGGTTTTGTGTCCAAGATATGTACCACCTCCAAACTCTGTGACATAGCCATGTACTGGATAGCTGAAGGGAATGGGAACATCTCAGAAACCTCAGAGATCAGTGTAACCAGAAAAGTCTCAGTGGAGAAACCCTGCTTTGGGCAATTTGCTTACCTATGGTTCCCTTGCCCTGAATGTTAGGAATGTCTTTGCCTCAGGCCACCCCTTTGTGGAGCCTGAAGAAAACAGTTTTCAAATTGAAATGAATGGGCATCACCTGTGGCTCTTTGCTTAATTACTTTGGAAAGGGATGTGTCTGAATCAGCCTCTTGGCCCTGTGTGAGGTTGTGGCTTTGATTCTCAGAACCTGATAGATCTAAAGAAAAATCCCATGTGTGCATCCAAAACCAAAATTGCCAAAAGAGCAGTCATTGCTGATGAATTCTTTCACCTCCCTCTGTAAGTTTCCTGACCTCTATCAAGTGAGAATAGGGAAGATACACCAAGTCAATTGATGGCTCCTTTTGGAAAAATTCTATCACTGATGACAGCATCAGCATAAGTACCCCAACACTGCCACAATTCGCTGCACCAGCAGATAGTTCACAATGCATACAAGTGAGTTCACAATGCATACAAGTGATACATAATCCAGGCAAGTTCTACAAGCAGTTCAGTGATGGCTATTGCAGAATCTGTAGATTGATTTTATCTTTGTCTTCACCGGCACTGGGATGAAGATAGGAATTCTGGCAATAATGGCTAAAGAAAAAATTCTGTAACATTCCTGAAGGCACTAAAAGAAAACAATTTTCTTAACAATTTACGTTATCTTGAAGAGAATAATTAAATATAATGAAAAGGAAAAGTGAAAGTAAACAAACACGTCTGTTAACCTCCTATTTTTTCACATATTAAAACAATCCTGAACAGTTGTTTACCCAATTTAAATTAAACAATTTAATTCACGTGAATAAAAAAAATGGATATATTATTTCATTAGCACTCATCATATGTGATATATGGACATAGGCACATTCAAATATATAACACAAAACACAAGTGTGCACACATAATAAATACATACAACACATAATATAATAGTAAAGGCCTTATAACATTTTACATGTGAAATCATCATTGCAATGTTTAAAAACTCTACAGTCAAAAAATAGAACTGATAAGCAAAACATTAACCTAGGTCTGTATGAGCTCAAAAAAACAAAAGAGAACTTCATGATTTGAGAAAGGGCAATAATAAAATAGATATTGAAAAAAGCATCCCTGTTCTGTCGCAGATGTAAGGATAGCCAAACTGGAGTTTTGGATATCAGCTGTTATGGATTTGAGCCAAATCATCTTATTTTGGTCTATCGAAATCGCTTCAGTTAATCTCTCTGGAATCCAAATCGGCTGCTATTCTCCCTGTGGAAACACATAAAAAGACCCCCGACTCCAGGCAATCACTGGGTCGGGATCTTAGTTAATCTCTCTGGAATCCAAATCGGCTGCTGTTCTTCCTGTGGAAACCCACAAACAGACCTCCAACTCCAGAAAATTAATGGGTCAGGACCTTTCCATTGTCCTGTTAGAATATCCTTCCAAAGTACCTCGGGCTTATACACATTTTTTAGACACTTATGCCTTTCTGCAGCACTAAGTCCTGAAAATCCAAATTTAAAAAGTTTAGAGTAAAAAGGGTTATTTTAAGTTTATCTTTGGGGAATTTATATCCCTTCCCAATTCTGTCTTCTTACTTTAATGAGTACATTTTAATAGTGTGATGTGCTCTTTCAACTATGGCTTGTCCCTGTGGATTGTATGGGTTTCCTGATATATGAGTAATGCCAAATGATGAGCAAAATGGTTTAAAAGAGGTAGAAGTATAACCGGGGGCATTATCAGTTTTTAACTGCTTTGGAATGACCACAGTGGCAAAATTTTGTAAGCAATGAGCTATAACATCTTTAGTTTTTTTCCCCCATGAAGGGAGCCCATCAAAAATCCAGAAGAAGTATCAACTGTAACATGCAAATATTTTAATTTTCCAAATTCTGGCAAGTGTGTGACATCCATCTGCCATATATGGTAAGGTATCAATCCTCTACGATTCACTCTAAGATTAAAATGTGGTAAAATGGTCACACAATTTTGACATTGTTTTATTATTTGTCTAGCTTGTTCCTTAGTTATTTTAAAAATGCTTTTGTAAAGTATTAGCATTGATAATGAACTTTTTATGAAAATTTATAGCTTCTTCTAGTGTACAGAAAATATGTATGTATGTCATGTGTAGTTTTACCTGCTAAATCATTGCCCAAACTAAGGGCTCCAGGCAATCCTGTATGTGCCCAGATATGTCCTATTAAGAATGGATATTTTCTGTCCCAGATTAGACTTTGTATACTGGAAAGGAAAGAGAAAACAGTAGCGGAAGGGGAAATCCTACCAGCATCTTCAAGAGATACTATAGCATTAACTATATACTGACTATTGCAAAATAAATTAAACACAGAATCTTTAAACATCACAAAAGCTTATTATACTGCATTAAGCTCTACCTTTTGAGCTGATTTTTGGGGTGCTAAAAATGTAAAAATTTGATCAGGTGTAACTATTGCTGCTGTACCATTATTTGACCCATCAGTGAATATATTTGGAGCATTCATGATAGGAGTTTTCTTGTAATTTTTGGAAAAATTACAGGATGCAATGACCCAAAAGACAATAAAAGATTAGATGGTAAGTGGTTATCAAATAAAACATTAGATTTACACATGATTATTGCCCAAGTATTTAACTCATTAGCTAATTCATCAATTTGATTCATAGTGTATGGAGTAATAATTTTATTGGGAGAAATTCCAAACACTCCCTTTGCTGCTTTTATTCCTATGAGTATTAATTGTCCCTCAGCCTCAGGATACCTAGTAATAATAGTGTTAGAAGAATAAGATAAATGTATCCATAATAATGGACCTTCTTGCCAAAATACTCCTGTAGGAATATTTTTTGTTGGTAGCACAATAAATAATAAAGGCATTATTTTATCAAATCTATCCAAATGCATATTTCCCATATATGTTTCAATGATTTTTAATGCCTTTATTGCTTCAGGCATTAACATTCTGGGTGAATTTGGATCAGATGGACCTTTTAGGATATCAAATATAGGTCCCAACTCTCCTGTTGGTATACCTAGATAAGGCCTTATCCAATTAATGTCTCCTAATAACTTCTGAAAGTCATTAATTGATTTGAGTTGATCTACTCGTATTTGAATTTTTGGTGGACTGCCCATGGTTGAGGATAATAGAACTCCTAAATAATTAATTGGAAAATTTAATTGTACTTTATCAATTGATATCCCTAGATTATAATTTTTTAATAAGTTTGTAAGTGTGGCATAACATTCTAGCAATGGGTTTTTAACTTGTGTGCTAATAAAACATCGTCCATATTGTGAAATATTTGTAGTTCAGGATTTTGATTTCTAAGTGGCTGGATTACTTTGTTAACATAAATATGACAAATAGTTGGGCTGTTAGCCATCCCTTGAGGGAGTACTTTACACTCATACCTCTGATCAGGACCTTCATGATTCAGTGCAGGGATAGTAAATGCAAAACTTGGACTATCCTCAAGAAGAATTGGAAATGAAAAAAAAAAACAATCTTTAATATGTATAACTAAAACATACCAAGTTTTTGGCAAAGCAGACAATTGAGGAATCCTTGATTGAGCAGGTCCCAAAATAACCATCTCATTATTAATGGCTCTTAAATCTTGCAATAATCTCCATTTACCAGATTTCTTTTTGATGACAGAAATGAAAGTATAATGGGGAGATACAGAAGGTTGTATATGCTCTTCCGCTAATTGTTGTTTGACCAGGAACTGGGCTGCTTGTATCTTTTCTTTAGTCAGGGTCCACTGAAGAAGCTATACTGGTCTTTCTGATTTCCAAGTAATTTTTATTGTCTCAGTGGCCCTTTCTGAAAATCCAACCCATGTCTGTCTGTTGCTTGGTCTATTTGTATTGGCGCTGCTATACCTTGTTCTTGTTTTTCTAATCTTTTTCCTTTCCTAAAACCTTCTCTAGCCATAATAGTGGGTACATTTTGATTGATGTTATTTGTTAATGTCAAACCTAATTGATCTAGGACATCTCATCCCCATAAATTTACGGGAAGATTATCCAATACATATGGCTGTATAGTTCCTTCACATTCTTCAGGATCCTTCCAATCCAATACCATTGCACTTCTATGGGGATTCGTTGCCACTCCTAGGTCTCAAAGTGTTTGAGTGTATTGTTGTAATGGCCAATGTTTTGGCCATTCTTGATGAGAGACAATGCTAACATCTGCACCTGTATCAAGTAGCCCATTAAATTCATGTCCTTGAATATTTAGTTTTAGCCTGGGGCGAGAATCTAAATTTAAAGAAAGCATAACCAAATCTACACCTGTGGAGCCTAATCCCTTGGAACCTCTTTCTACAGCACGACTGGAAAATTTATCATGCAGACTGAGTATTATTAGTAACTGTGCTATTCTATCTCCTGGTGAAATTACTGATATGTCCTTTGGAGAACTGGCTATAAATTTTATTTCACCTTCATAATCGGGATCAATTACCCAAGGACTTATCATAAGTCCTTTTAGATTAGAAGAGCTGCGTCCCAATAATAAGCCTACTGTTCCTTTGAGAAGAGGTCCTTTCACCATGTGTGAATGATTTGAACCCCCATCTCTACAGTTAGTACTGATCTGACGGAGGTGCAGATTTCTAACCCTGCGCTCCCTCTGATTTGTCTGATGAGGCGTCTGATGCACAATGTGTCCTGGGCACTACACAGATGGGGTTGCTGGGTTCCTCCAGTGCTCCGTATATTTGTGGTTTTGGGCCCCAGAGCATTGGGCTCCCCTGTCCATTTTTTGGCAATGGAGCCCGGTGCCTTTCTCCATGATATCGTGGATAAACAGCTAGTCCTTGTTCGTTTTTGATAATGAAGTACCCTCTATGGTGGTTTGAGAACGGCATTCATTAGCCCAATGTCTCCCTCTACGGCATCGTGGGCAAATACCCAGTATTCTACTCCTTTGGTACCTATTTTTGTTAAACCCTCTTCCTATGGAGCAATTCCTTTTAAAATGTCCTGTTTGTTCACAATTGTAGCATGTTCCTGGCCTTGCATCTAAAGCCTGTTTAATGCAGCTGCCACAAATTGCCCTTGTTCATTGATGTCTCTGGCATCTAAAGCCTGTTTTACTGCAGCTGCCATGACTTCCTCTTATTCATTAATGTCTTTACATAATTTAATATATGTGTTTAAATCTTCATGTTTCCATGGTCTAGTGATATCTCTGCACCTACGATTCGCTTGGTCATAAGCCAGTTTTTTATTAATGGCATTGCTTGTTCTGTATTCCCCAAAACTCTGGTAGCTGTTTGAATAAGCCTATCTACAAATTCAGTGTAAGATTCATTAGCTCCTTGTATTACCTTAGATAATTGACCTTGTAAACCTCCATGTCCTTGTAAAGTCTTCCATGCCCTAACCGCCTCTGCACCAATTTGTGCGTATACGCCAGGATCATATGCAATTTGTTGCTGCTGGTCCTCATGAGGTCCCTTTCCTAACAACATATCTAGATTTCTCTGAGGATAACCAGCTTCTGCATTTCACCTAGCCGTCTCCTTGCAAAATTCCTCATTGGCAACCTTCCATGAAAGGTATTGACCTCCATTTAGCACAGCTTTACACATATTAGCCGAATCTACTGGCATCATATTCAAGTTGTTAATGGATTCGACCAAGCTTACAATGAAGGGTACTTGAGGACCATAGGTTGTTACAGCCCCTTTTAGCTGCTTCACTATTTTGAAATTTAAAGCATGGTGAATTCGCTGCCCTCCTACCTCAAATACAGGGCATGTTAATACTTGAGATCCTGTCTCAGGAACCGAACTATCAACTGCGGGGTTTGGGGGCCTCCCAGCATATGGAGGTGGCCTTGTTATTTGGACATTTACATACTCTGGTGATAGAAAGGTGTTAGTAACAGTCTCCTGTAGAGGAGGCGCTGTTGGTTGGACACTTACGCCCTCTAGTTATTGAAAGTTGTTAGTAGCAGTCTCCTTTTGTAACTTTGCCCCTGATGGCTTTTTCTGACCTAAGCTTTGTTCCTCTATCTTTGTCTGATCTGAAGTCTTTGGACTAAGCAAACCAGATATAAACGTCCTCAATGGCAATGTGCCAACTGTCAGAGTCCCTGGGCTGTTCTTTTCCCCCCTTTTAAATCTTCACCATGATGGTTCCATTATGGTATATTTAACAACTCCTTAAAAATCCATGGGCTACATTTTTGTATTGTATCAACGTATGCCCTGACTGTTCTTGACTTTACTGAGGTGCCTCCTTCCTCTAACAATTTACTTAACACTCTTTCAGTTTGTTTTTTTACTAATTTCTGATCCTGTATTTCTACTATAATACAACCCAACAAGACGATGCCAAACAAAACCGAGACAGAATAAAATAAAAAGGGAACAACAAAAAGTCATTATAGCCTTTATATCCTACTGACATGTGCATCCGTCCTTTCTCCCTATCTGTTCCTCAGAAGTAAATAATTTTTTTCTCAGATGTGAGCGGTTTTTCATCCATCTCACTCATCTCCATGGACAGGCAACAAAAGTGAAGCAAAACAAAAGAGGAATCTTAAAATGGCTACCGATCCTCTCGCCCTTCCCTCAGGGGCTAGCAGTTTACCTTATCACTTACCCTCAGTGGCTCCCCGTGCGAGCCACCAAATGCTGCAGTCTGGCTGGGCACGATTCAAGAGCGACTTTTCAAAAGAAACAAAGTTTATTTTTAGAACCACACACGCCAAGCAAAACAGCTCCTTAGGAAAAAACCCTCAGAGCCCAACTGCCACCACTGGCTTCCTTGCAAAGTTTCTGTCACACCCACAAGCCTCTCCACCTCCCACAATCCTCCTGCTCTTGAGGCCATATGGCTGGGTCAGGTGGGTGGAGCCAAAAAAGTCCCACAATGAGCAGCTCTGTGGTCTGAAAGGGCAGGGAAACTGCCCAATGTGCATCATCGCAGAGGAGCCAATCAGCTTGATGTTGCTGGGGCTGCTGTGAGCCAATCATCAGCTGGCAGTCGGAAAGAGCGGGGAAAAAGCTCAATGAGCATCTCCATTGTGCATCACCACAGAGGAGCCAATCAGCTAGATGTTGCTGGGGCCGCTGTGAGCCAATAATCATCTAGCAGGGGAATGTTGCTGGTAACTGGAAGTTTGATGGGGCCCCTTAAGCTGTGGCTCTCAACAAATTGGTGTCTCCTTTCTCTGTAGACTATTCAGCACATGTATTTTTATATGCACATATAGAATCCTACCTGTTATCAAACGTACATTTTTGTGAGGTTGCTGACTAGGCATATACAAGTTATGAGAAGAGATCACTCCTCTTAAACACTGTTGGAATTGAGAATTCAACCTATGGGTGAGCTTGTTATTAGAACAACATTATATATAGATCCATTTTCAGTGAAATCAATATTTTTGCACCTGTGGATGTTACATATTTCATGATGAATTTCAATTGGCAAATATATTGCTAGTTTAAATGTCTGTCTCTGTGTGTGTGTGTGTGTGTGTGTGTATTTATTTATTTATTTATATATATATATATATATATATATATATATATATATATACTCTCCAAATTTTTCAAAATATGAAATATATGAATCTTATTATACACTCCTTAAAATCATTCATATTTATGTATGTGGATTTATGATCAACTTTTCACAAGATTATTCTCAGAAATATTCATCCACCTTAAATACAGATTTGTTTCCTAGTACTGAAGACTAACTTCAGTGAATGGTGCACACAAATCCTAATATTTCTACAGTAAAACCAAGTTCAACATCAATGCAAGCATTTTCCTATGGGACATGATGTGTATTTTGCGGTTCATTTTTCAGTTAATTTTTTAAACTATTTCTTCAGTTTATGCACATCATATGATATATCTTTCATCCACAAGTTCACAAATTTATAGGCATTTGTTTCAATTTCAATCACCTCCTGCTTCAGAACACATATATTCCTCCAGTGTTCTTGACTGGTCTTGTCATGAGACTTCTTTCCAAACACATTATTTTTGATTTTCATAATCATATTTGAAGCAAAACTCACACACTCTTCATGATAAACCATAACCCTAATATTACCGTTAGATGTATACCTGGTTGTAGTGAATGTATGAATATCAGTTTAAGATTTCCAGTATATTTTCAGATATCAAATCAATCCACTATTTAAAGTTGGAACCAGTTATATTATTTATTCACAGTATCGTCTATTCATACATTATTTCTGTATCCATTGACACAGGGTACTCCAATTTGTTCCCCCAATATTTATACGTCTTCAAAATATTGCTCCCAGTAATGGTGGAAGAAATGCTCATGTCACCTGATCTACATATAAATTTTAACACAGTAATATTCTGGACACAGAAAGCAAAAGTCACTCTTATGATCGTAGCAAAGCCTAAAAGGAAAGTGAGCATGGATTACTAAAAATATCCATGTCCCGGTTGCTTAATGCTCTAAAATGTAAATCCTATTGATAAATCCTATGTATTTGTTTCTTTCTAAGATTATATATTCAAACTCAACCCTGTTGAAAATGTCTAATCCTATCCCTCACTTTATACATTGCCTGATTTGTTAATGTCTCTATTGATATCTGCTTTCCTACATATTTTCCCCATTTCATCATTGTGTCTGACTCTTCACATGTGCTGATATTTACATTCACTCTCTTATTGAAAACCAATTGCTAAAGAACGTTTGGTCCAAATCCTATACTCATTGTTGTTTCTAAACCTAGAGACTATCGTCCTAAACCTACGGACTTTCCTTTTGTGACTGGATGTTCTCTTCAACTTTCAATCATCCAAGGTACAAGGTCCTATGTCATTGTATATCGATTTATCTGAGACATCTGTGCAGAACATAATTCAAAGCTAAGTAACCCACTCAAGGGCCCAATGCCCATCTGAGCTTCAAATCTTGCCTAGATTTCTGTTTTCATACTTTTATTTTACCTATATATTCTTGTAATTATTGCAGATTCCCAGTACGAATATTCATCCTGCAGAATGATTCCTAACCCAAATCGAACGTGTTATTAACCCTAACCATACACTGTTCCCTCAATCTAACTTTACAGAAGAGCAGGGACAGTGTGACCAGGAAAGTCTCAGTGCAGAAACCCTGCTTTGGGCCTTTTGCTTACCTATTTTTCTGTTGCCCTGAGTGTCAGGAAGTTCTTTACCTCAGGCTAACCCTTTGTAAAGCCTGAAGAAAACAGTTTTCAAATGGAAATGAATGGGCATCACCTATGGCTCTTTGCTAAATTTCTTTGGAAAGGGATGTGTCTGAATCAGCCTCTTGGCCCTGTGTGAGGCTGTGACTTAGATTCTCAGCACCTGATGGATCTAAAGAAAGATCCCATGTGTGCATCCAAAACCAAAATGGCAAAAAGTTCAGTCATTTTGGATGAAGTGTCTTCCCTTCCTCTGTTAGATTCCTGACCTCCATCAATTGAGAATAGGGATCCTTTGGGTCATATGAGTTCTTCAATCCCTGAAGAGGTGCTTGGGTTTCTCATGATTCCAATTCACATAAAGAATCTGTACCTATCAATCAGAAGTAGTCAGTCAATATTGCTCCCAGAAATGGTGGAAGAAATACTCATGTCACCTGATCTACATATACATTTATTCACAGAAATATTCTGGACACTAAATTCAAAGTTCACATTTATGATTGTACCAAAGCCAAAATGGAAAATTAACATGGATTACTAAAATCATCCATGTCCAAGATTACTTATGCTCTCAAATGTCAATCCTATTGATGACTACATATTTGTTTCTTCCTAAGATTGCATATTCAAACTCAACCCTGATTTCATAATGTCTCTATTGATATCTGCTTACCTACATATTTTTCCCACTTCATCATTGTGACAGACTCTTCACATGTGCTGACATTTAAATTCATTTTCTATCCGAAACCCTATTGCTAAAGAAATTTTGTTCCAAATCATACACTCACCCTTCTTCCTATACCTATCTACTATCTTACTATTCCTACTGACTATCCCTTTTTGACTGGATGTTCGCTTCTACATTCAATCATCCAAGGTACAATGTCCTATGCCATTGTATATCAATTTATCTGAGA
Source organism: Callospermophilus lateralis (assembly GCF_048772815.1). Lineage (NCBI taxonomy): Eukaryota > Metazoa > Chordata > Mammalia > Rodentia > Sciuridae > Callospermophilus > Callospermophilus lateralis. The sequence continues at coordinate 139,131 of NW_027514443.1, read as the reverse complement.
CATCTGTGCAGAATGTAATTCAATGCTCAGTATCACAATCAAGGGCCCAATGCACTTCTGGGCTTCCAATCTTACTTGGATTTCTATTTTCATACACACAGTTCACCTCTATATTCTTATAAATTTCGCAGGTTGCCAATACCATTATTCATCCAGAAAATGATTCCTAATCCAAATTGAACCTGTTATTAACCCTAAACATACAGTGTTCCCTCAATCTTACTTTACAGAAGAGCAGGGACAGAGGTGGTCTTATAATACTGAAATGTAGGGATCCTCTACCTGCTGAGAACTTCAAAGGTCCATGCTGAAAGTATCCCTGGAGAATATGTAGGCAGCTATGAAGGACCTGAGAGACCACAAGTCATCTTCCATGGCAAACAACCTGGTCAGGATGTAGGGTTGTGTCTTAATCAGCTTCTCTCTTCTTAATGTAGAGAAGATGGACCAAATCAGGCCTGTATGGAGAGCTGTTCCCGGGTGCCAATGGTTGATATACCATTTTAACTTGTGAAATTGTCACATTAAGTAGGGGAAGCCTCCATCTCATGGGACCCTTGGAAGCAACTGTTAGGACAAAGTGGTTGCCAAGGCAGTGACCTCATTCAGATCCTGAAGGAAGTGACCTCACCTCACTTCCTCGGTGATGGAAATTGGCATCCAGGAAGCCAGGCACACAGAGCCAGTCCCAGTCCCACTCCCAGTGGTGTCACTAGTTTTGAATTACCAAGGACAGAGTCAGCCTATCTTGGTACCTACAGATGTGAGAATGGCCATATGCCAGGAAAGCTCTGAAGAGGGGGCTTGTATGAGAAAACAGATAGTGGCTCACCACTGGCTTCTGACAAGTCTCAGTGAAGAAACACTGCTTTGGTACTTTTAATTACCTATTGTTCTGTTGCTCTGAATGTAAGGAAGTTTTTTGCCTCAGGCCACCCCTTTGGGAAGCCTGAAGAAAAGAGTTTTCAAATGGAAATGAATGGGCATCATCTGTGGCTCCTTGCTTAATTGCTTTGGAAAGGGATGTGTCTGAATCAGCCTCTTGGCCCTGTGTGAGGCTATGGCTTAGATTCTTAGCACCTGATGGATCTAAAGAAGCATCCCACGTTTGCATCCAAAACCAAAAGAGCCAAAAGAGCAGTCATTGTGGATGAAGTCTCTCACCTTCCTCTGTAAGGTTCCTGACGTCCATCTATGAGAATAGGGATCCTTTGGGTCAAATGAGTTCTTCAAAGCCCTGCAGAGACTAGATCATACGTTCATAGGTTTCTCATGACTCCAATTAACATAAAGAATCTAAACCCCACATTCATTAGGCCTCAAAATGGAGAATCAGAGCAGTATTAAGGGCAGGCCTCTTTGATCACTCCTGGTTCACTAGAAGGGTTTCCCAGCCACATTGACTTTAGGCAAATGTGGGCAAGGGACCTTATTTTGGATACTGTCCTTGGCTGTGCCCCTCATGAAAAACTACAGCCTGAGGTTATGATGAGTGTCGATATGAAAGAAGATGAGGGCCATGTGGAAGTGTTTTGGTTTTAATTGTGGTCATTTTTGTGGCTGTTGGAAAAGATGATGGGTCCACCTGGTCTTGAACACTGGTGTGATTCCCCTTAGAGACTGAGTTTTGGAATGGACCTCAAAGAAGTATTGCCATGTATTTTGTTGGGATTTTAGGATGCCACACATGAGAGTTGCCCTTGGAAACTGAGATCTAGGCCCAGGGTGGCTTTCCACAGAGCACTGGGAATCTCAGGAAGAATATCACATAATTTTATTCTTAAAGAATTGGCAGCCATAGTTGCAAGTCAAAACACACATGGACCACACATTGTAGACCTCAAACGCCTGGATTTATGTGACCTTTTTGCCTGTCTTTGGGAAGCCTTGCCTGTTAGAATTCTCCAGAATTTTCAATGAAATGAGCTTCCTCTCCATTTAATGGTTCCTGAATGAATTGAAACCCACAGTGTCTCCAACTTCATCCTTGAAAAATGTCTGATAATTACCGTGAAATTTTTGAAATTCCCATGACCACTTCGCACTGTAGAATCTTTGGATGTTCTATTGATGATCACGAGTATACCAGACAGTGCCTGTTTGATTGGGTTTCATGAAAATGGTGTAGAACAGAGATGGCAGTAATTTGGACCCTGCTGAGTAGTCGGCCTAGAGAAGTGGTGTGAAGGTGTGTGTTAAAACATTTGTGGTTGGGTGATGTGGATCTGCCATTGGCTTTCAAATGGTTTGTGACTGACATGGTGCAGCCCCCAGACCCTTGTATGTAAAGGTATGTTGTTATATGGAGATGTTTCAGTGCAATGTTTAGAATCAGATTGCTATGGTGAAGGGGGCAAGCTATGTGGGATAGAAGCCTGGTTGGTGCATTCTCCCGCAGACCCTTACCCATCACATGTGACAGAACTCCCTCCAGTACTGTGTCCCAGTTGAACTCTTCGTATTTCATGAAGCAAATACCAAACTCCCAGTGCAGCTGCAAGAAACACAACAAAAAGTGGAGGATGAGCAAATGGCTTCCAAACTGGAAGACACTTAGCACTCAGTGACAACAGTTTACCTACAAAGAGAGAATTCAGCACTGCTGCCTCATGTCCTTTGGAAAATAAGAAACCATGTCCTCCCGGTCACATACATGCAGACCCAGCTTGATGGTCTCACTACAAAGGGAGCTAAAGCTCCTGACAACAACATATATTTCAAGTGCCCAACCTCAGAGGCAGTTTCTCAAAAAGTCTTTAGTCTAGCAGAGCTCCATGTTTGTGGAGTTTTACCCTCTCCCTTACATTTGGAAACTCCTCTACCACCTCCAAGGTTGTGAACTCCTGAGCATTTTCCATTCTTGATGTGTATTCACAGATTTTCTAACTCTTCTCCTCTAATTGTGTCTTACTTGGGGTGAAGGTAATGTCAAGGCATTGTTCTGGATGAGAGTGGGAAGATTTTTGGGTAGCACATATTTGCATACACATTGGATTCTTTCTCCAATTTTCCATTTGAAATACTGAATCCCTGACTGTAAGGGGTAGAAGGAATTCTCCTTCAAAGAATAGCCTGACACTTACAAGAAACAGCCCCCAGGGAGACATCCTGTCTGGGAGACATCCTGTAGTCATCTGTGTTCCTGAGACATCCTGTGGCCATCTGTCTTCCTGAAATATCCTGAGGTTATCTCACCTTGTGAAGACATCCAGGAACTGCTGATAAGAGAGCTTTCAAATCTCCAGCATATAAATTCCTCTGTGTGAACAATAAAAGTTTGCAGCTTGATCAGAACTTTTGTCTTGCTGTCATCTCTCGTGTCTCTTGTCCCTTCATTCCTCCCCATCTAGGTTTGCTACCCACGTTGATGTGTCCTGCAGGCCAGGACAACTGGAGCCCAACGACTGGGGCTCGAGCCTTTGACTGAGGGGGAACCCTGTCCTCCTGGAAGATTTGGACAAGTGGAGCTCGCGATTGCCTCAGCAGACACCACTGAGAGACAGATCCAGGAGGAGAGTGGGGATGACGCACAGTGAGTGACCCACCATGGGACAAGCAGTTTCGTCACATGATTTGTTTTTGTCAGGCCACAAGGAATCCTTAAATACATGGGGGGCACGTGTTAAGAAAAATGACTTAATATTTTTCTTTTCATACATCGAAGAATTTTTTCCATGGTTTCCCCTTGAAGGTACCATTGATGGTAAAAGATGGCTTAGAGTAGGAGACATTTTAAAAGATTATTATGAATCCTTTGGCCCAGAAAAAGTGCATGTTCCTACCTTTTCTTTCTGGAAATATATTAGTGAAATTCTTAAAAGTTCACCCTTTGACAATGGTAACTTAATACTTGTCAGGATTGGGGAAGAGACTATGCAAAAGACCTCTCGTCCCTTCTCGGCATGCCCATCAGTTAGTATAGACATAGACCCTTCTTAGTCTCCCCAGGACCCTGGGACCTTCCTGATCTTCCTCAAAATCCCACCCTAATGAATAAGGCTCCAATGGTTTCCAACCGCCTTTATGCAGTTTTAAATCCCAGAGAAACATTGACCCCTGGGGAGGAGGCTACCTTGGAGAAGGAAGCAGCTCGCTACCATTCAGAAGACTCTCCACCTCTCAGGACCCTGCCACAGACTATAGGACTTACACATTCCCCTCCCTCCTATATCCCTCCTGCCTTTTGTGCTCTGGCCCTTCAGGGGCCAAATGTCCCCCCAGATATTTTTTCCCCACTTCCCTTGCCTAACCTGGCTCCCTTGAGAGAGTCTCTCCAACATGGACGGGAACAGATCCAATTTTTAAAAGAATAAAGATCCCTTGACTCTGAGCTCTCTTCATTAGCCTTAGGAATGGAGTCAACACAAGCTGGCCCACAGTGGTCTAATACAAAGTCGAAGCCGCTCCATCGGCCTGTGCTCGCCTTCCAGTCACCACCAGTCAGATAGATAAGCCTGCCCAGGCTGAGGTCAAAGACTTAGAAGAGGAAAAAGAGGAGGAAGCGGGGGAAATGGATCAAGGAGATCAGGACTTAGAGGATGAGCAGTTCACCCCTAGGCAGGAAGGAACCCAGAATGTCTACAAAAAATTTAGCCTCCATTTTCTTGAAAAACTTAAAAAAGGCTTGTGCTCACTATGGCCCCACTGTGCCCTATACGTTGGCTTTATTAGAAAGCTGCAGCACACAATTTCTTACTCCCAATGATTGGAAATTTTTAGACCTAGCTGCCCTCAGTGCCGGAGACTTCCTGCTATGGAATGCAGATTTCAAAGAGCCCTGTCAGAAACTACTCAAAAAAAATTAACAAAGGCCTCCTCTAAATCCTGGACTTATGTTAAGCTAGTGGGCAATGCAACTTTTGACACTAAAACTAAACGGGCACGTTTCCCTGCTGGACTTTTTGCGCAGATTTAGATGGCTGGCTTAGTTGCTTGGAGACTCCTCCCTGAAAGGGCCTCGGCTATCACTTCCCTGGCAAGAACTCGACAAGGGCCCGACGAGCCTTATAGCGACTTTGTTCCCCGGCTTTACCTAGCTGTGGAATGCTTGCTTGGACCAAGCGAAAGCGAAAGCACCTTTGTAAAACATCTTGCCTTTGAAAATGTCAACCCGGCATGTCAGGATGTTCTTCGACATCATAAGGATAAAGGGAAACTTTCTGACTTTATTAGAATCTGTGCAGGCGTGGGTGCAGCCCATGCCATGGGTCTCAAATTAGTGCCGCATTTACCAAGGCCTTTTACAATACTGGCTCAAGTACTTGCTTTACTTGTAAACAACCAGGCCATTTTGCATGCAGGTGTCCGACAGGCAAACAAAGAGTAAGAATAGTGTCTCCTCAAACTGGAGCTAAACCGACCCCAGCTACACTTTGTCCTTGATATGGTAAAGGTCATCACTGGGCCAGTGAGTGTAGATCAATGACAAATGCCCTCAGACAGCCTATTTCTTCCTACTTCTCAGGAAACTCCCTGGGGCAATGAGGTTTGTTCCCTCCCAAACTCCCAACCTACCTCAAAATCCTTCTCCACAATTGGCTCCCTCGAACTACCCACTCCAGGCAGTGCAGGATTGGACCTCTGTGCCACCACTGATACAATATTAGACTCAATGCAAGGGCCCCAGATAATACCAACTGGAATTATGGGTGCCCCTCCATCTCATACGTGTGCCCTTATTCTTGGAAGTGCCTCTACTACCTTACAAGGTGTTCAGGTCTTCCCTGGCATTAATGATAATGATTTCACTGGAGAAATAAAAATACTGGCCACAGTTATTAATAGAGTTGCGGCCATCCCAGGAGGAAAAAGTCTTGCACAAATTAATACTTCTTCCCTTAGATTAAGGGGCATTTCCACCTCCCAAACCTACTGTGGGGGACTGCCTCCTTGGGCTCCTCTGAGGTATATTGGGTTCATCCCATTTCTCATATTAGACACACCCTTACCTTACTTATTGAAGGAAAGGAATACCAAGCAATTGTAGTTACTGAGGCTGATGCGACAATTATTTCTCAAAAATACTGGCAATCAGGTTGGCCCCTCACCCCATCCTTGACTGACCTTAAAGGGATAGGAAAGTCAAAAAATCCTCTGGTCAGCTCTACTGCTCTTAGCTGGACTGATAAAGAGGGTAATAAGGGAACTGTCACTTCTTTCATTGTTCCTGACCTCCCTGTTTACCTATGGGTTGGAGATATTTTGAGTCAAATAGAAGTTATTCTTGCCAGTCCCAATTCCATGGTGACTCATCAAATGCTCCGTATGAATTTTGTTCCTGGTACAGGCCTTGGGAGGCTGAGACAAGGACTGGTGGAGCCTATACAACCCATAAAAAAAAATACATATGGACTTGGATATTTGGATTTTTAGTGTCGGTTCCTGACCCTCCTGTTCCCATGGAGATAAAATTATTTGGGAGACTCAGACTCTTGTGTGGGTGGATCAGTGGCCCCTTACCCAAGAAAACTTGGAGGCTGCCTCCATGTTAGTGAAGGAACAGCTGGCAGCCCGCCATGTAGAGCCCTCAACCTCACCATCGTACACTCCTATTTTTGTTATCAAGAAAAAATCAGGCAAGTGGCGCCTTTTACAAGATTTGTGTGCCATTAATAAAGTTATACTCCCGATGGGAGCACTACAGCCAGACATTCCCACACCAGTGGCTATTTCCAAAAACTATTGTAAAATGGTTATGGACTTAAAAGATTGCTTTTTTACCATTCCTTTGCATCCTGTGGATAGACCCTATTTTGCCTTTAGTCTTTCTTGCATTAATATTCAGGGCCCTATGCAGAGACTTCAATGGAAGGTTCTTCCCCAAGGTATGGCCAACATCCCTACCCTTTGCCAAAAATACGTTGCTCAAGAAGTAGACCCTGTGAGAGAGCGAGGGCCACAAATTTATATTTTACATTATATGGATGATTTGTTAATTGCTGCACCTAATACCCATGATCTTAATAATTGTTACTTGGACTTTTACAAAATCCTCACTACCTTGGGACTACAGATAGCTCCTAATAAGGTTCAAACACAGGACTCTTATAAAAGTTTGGGCCTTAAAATTCTACAGAAATCAGATCCAAATTTCTAAAATACAACTACGTGTGGACCATCTTCACACCCTTAAAGATTTTCAGAAATTACTGAGGCATATTCAATGGCTAATAACATATTTAAAATTATGCACTTGTGTACTTTTGACCCTTAATGATATTTTGAGAGGTAATTCCCACCCCTCCTCCCCTCAAAATCTTACTCCCAAGGCATGACAGGCATTAAACCAAGTCACAGAAGCCATTGCCCAACAATTTGTTACGCAAATTTCTTATAACCTTCCTCTGGTTCTGGTTATTTTACACACTCCTCATACACCCACAGGAATATTTTGGCAGCGAGATCCACATTTTAAAAATAAAGACTGCCCCTTGTTTTGGGTCCATTTACCCACCACATTCTCGAAGGTTATTACTGTTTATCTTGCTCAGGTAGCTTCTATTATTTTTAAAGGTCATTTGATTTCTCTACAACATTTTGGCAAAGACCCTGATAATATTTTTATTCCATATACTAAGGACCAAACCAAGTTTTTACTAGAGACAAGGTTATGAATGAGGTATTTCCCTATCAGGCTTTTGGGAACAATTGATCACCACCTCCCCAATGACCCCCCTTTACATTTTGTCCAGTTACATCCATTTACTTTTCCTGAAATTACTCAAAATGCTCCCATTCCTCAAGCCCTTACTGTCTTTACAGACGGTTCCTGTAATGGCCGAGCGGTCTTTATTGTCAATATCCAGCCTACCACCTTTGATACTGTCTATCAGTCACCACAGTTTGTGGAATTGTTTGACATAACACAAGTTTTTATAACATTTTTTATAATCCTGTTAATATTTATAAAGACAGTGGCTACATTGCTCATTCTGTGCACCTGCTGGTGATTTCACCCCCCATTAAGGCTTCTGACAATGCGGCCTTTCTGTTTCACCAGCTTCAGCAGCTAATTCAGGTCAGACAACACCCATTTTTCTTAGGACACATAAGGGCACACTCTGATCTTTCCAGCCCTCTAATTCAAGGTAATGCCCAAGCTGATGCAGCAACTCGTTCCATCTTTCCAATTTTTGTTGGCTCCATTCAAAAGGCCACGGAGTTACACAATCTACACCATTTAAATTTCCAGAGCCTTTGATTACTTTGTAAAATTACCAGGCAACAGGCATGAGAAATAGTAAAAGCATGCCCTAGTTGCGCTGTCTCCCTCCCCATTCAACACTTGGGAGTTAACCCCCGAGGATTACTGCCCGATCAGTTTTGGCAAATGGATGTTACTCATTTTCTTGAATTTGTAATAGCCAAATATACATACACATTTCTGTAGATACCTTCAGTGGCTTTATTTTTGCATCACCACATTCTGGAGAGGCAACCAAGATGTCCTTTCTCATCTTGTTTCAGCCTTTTCTGTTATGGGTAAACCAATACATATTAAAACAGATATTTATCCTACATATACCATTGCCAAGTTTAAACAGTTTTGTGCTACCTTGCAAATTTGTCATACTCCTGGAATTTCATACAACCCTCAGGGCCAAGGCATTGTGGAACTTGCCCACCTTACCTTAAAAACTTGGCTAACCCTCCTTAAGGCTTCCTCCCTTGTATTTACCACACCCAGGCATGGCCTTAACAATGCATTATTTGCCCTTATTTTTCTTACCCTAGAAAATGAAGGCCATTCGGCAGCAGACAGACACTGCCATCCCTCGTCCAATTCTGTTCGCCCACCTGTTATGTGACACAATCCCCTTACAAATAAATAAAAAGGCCCAGATCCTGTCCTCATCTGGGGAGGAGGCTCAGCTTATGTTTTGGACCAAGATCAAACAGCCCCAAGATGGTTACCAGAACTCCTGGTTAAACAGGTTAATGACTTACCTCAAAACAGGGACAGAGGGACTCCTCATGAGGACAAAATTTCTTCTTTTTCAGATGCAGCCAACAATCTGCCAGCCTTGGAATAACAGTTCCTGTGGGCACAGGTACACTGGCTTAGGCATGTCTATTCACTCTTACCATCGCCTGTCTCAACAAATTATAAACTCTATCAGTAACAACTGATAAAAACTCTATCATGAACCATTAAAGATTTGCAGGACCAAATAGACTCCCTGGCAGAAGTGTTCCTTCAAAAAAGACGAGGCTTAAATTTGCTGACAGCTAACCAGGGAGGTATTTGCTTGGCCTTAGGGGAATGATGCTGCATTTATGCCAATAATTCTGGCATAGTATGCACTAAAATTAAGCAGCTTCAAGAAGATCTAGAAAAGAGACGAAGGGAAATATTTGAAAATCCCCTCTGGACTGGGCTTAATGAATTTCTGCCCTATCTTCTTCCCCTATTAGGCCCTTTGTTGGGTTTACTTTTAATGGTGTCCCTAGGACCCTGCATTATAAACAGGCTGTTACAATTTATTAAAGAACAGATTAATATTTTGGCCTCTAAGCCCCTACAGGTCCACTATCATCGCCTGGATATGGAAGACCGTGCTGCCAACATTTAAAAGGATGTTCTACCCTCCTCACAAGCTTATTTCTTAAGGTTACATACCCACAGATCTCGCTTTCTTATATAAAACTCTAAGTAACAGCTCTGACCAACCATCTTCTGCCCTTGCCATAAGGGTTCGTCCTCCATGGGCCCCTCTGTTTGGGGGAGGACGCACCCATGGAGTGAGGATGTTAGGCCATAATAACAGAGGGTGCAGGAAGGATTGCAGGAGGATGGATCCATGGTTCCCAAAACCCAAGTCTTCTGAGTGACACGCTCTGGTGCATGGCAGTTGGCATGCTTCCCCCTCAAAGCCGTCTCCTTAAAAAACATGCCTAGGCCACCACGAAATCTCCTAGTAAACATGCTCCATCAGATCAGGAGATATTCTAAGGCCTGTTAGAGAAACAGAGCCTCTATAACCCCCTAAAACATTGGCCTGTAAGGTATGGTCAAATATTTTATATAAGAAAGGGGGAAGATGTCAGGGGCTAGAAGGAAGTTCTCCTTCAAAGAATAGCCTGACACTTACAAGAAATAGACCCCTGCGAGATTTCCTGCCTGGGAGACATCCCGCAGCCATCTATCACCCTGAGACATCCTGCGGCTATCCGTCTTCCTAAAATATCCTGAGGTTTTCTCACCCTGTGAAGACATCCAGCAACTGCCGATAAGTGAGCTTTCTCATCCGCAGCATATAAATACACTGTGAGAACTATAAAAGTTTTCAGCATGATCAGAACTGTTGTCTTGCTGTCTTCTCTCATCACTCTTGTCCCTTCATTCCTCCCCAACAAGGTTCAACACCCACGTTGAAGTGTCCAGCCGGCCCGGACACCTGACACTAAACCATAACCTACTAGACTCTGACTACTAATCCTAATATGATGGAGAAAAATAATCCAAACAGAATGGAAATACAAGCAGTACAGAGGAGGTATGGTGTATATTTGGACTTGCCTTTTGAATGATATAGGGTAGGTGTTATAAATCTAGCTAATTTTTAACTGAAATAGTTCTCCACATGTTTTTAAAGTTAACAAATATGTGAATACCTGTCTCCCTTTCTCTGTAGCCAATTAAGCACATGTATTTTTATATGCACATATAGAATCTTACCTGGTATCACACGTATATTCTTCTGAGGTGTCTGACTTGGCAAATACAAATTGTGAGAAGAGATCACTCCTCCTAAACTCTGTTGGAACTGAAAATTCAACCTATGGGTGAGCCTCCTAGTAGAACAACATTATACATAAATCGATGTTCGGTAAAATAAATATTTTTGCATCTGTGGCTGATGTACATTTCATGAAGAATTTCGATTAGCATATATATTGCTACATTTTATTGTCAGTGTGTTTTTTAATATATATATATATATATATATATATATATATATATATATATATACTCTCCAAATTTTTCCAAATATAAAATATATGTGTCTTATATACGCTACCTAAATTCATTCATGTTCATAAATATATGTGTCTTATATACATTACCTAAATTCATTCATGTTCATGTATGTGGATTTATAATCAACATTTCACAAGATTATTCTCAGAAATATTCATCCACCTGAAATACATATTTGTTTCCTATTACTGAAAACTAACTTCAGTGAATGGTGCATACAATCCTAATATTTCTACATTAACTGACCCTGTTTAACATCAATGCAAGTAGATTCCTATGGGACATGATGTGTATTTTGAACTTCATTTTATTCAACACTGGTACAATAGAATTTCTACAGTTTACGAACATCATAGGACATATATTTCATCCATAAGTTCACAAATTTATAGGCATTTGATTCACTTTCAATCATTTACTGATTCAGAACACATGTATTCCTCCAGGTTTCTTGACTGGTCTTTTCATGAGACTTCATTTCAAACAAATTATTTTTGATTTCCATAATCATTTTGAAGCAAAACTCACACACTCTTCATGATAAAACATAACCCTAATATTACCATTAGATGTATTACTGGTTGGAATGAATAATTGTATATCAATATAAGATTTTCTGTATATATTCAGATATCAATTCAATCCTTTATTTAAAGTTGGAACCAATTATATTATTTATTCACAGTATGGTCTATTCATGCATTATCTCTACATTCATAGACACAGGGTACATCTATTTGTAACCCCAATACTAATTTATTCGTCTTCAAAATGTTGCTCCCAGAAATGGTGGAAGAAATACTCATGTCACCTGATCTACGTATGCATTTATCACAGTAATATTCTGGACACAAAAAGCAGAGGTCACACTTATGATTGTACCAAAGCCTAAATGGAAAGTGAGCATGGATTACTAAAAACATTCATGTCCAGGTTGCCTAATGCTCTCAAATGTCAATCCTATTTATGACAACATATTTTTTTCTTCCTAAGACTATATATTCAACCTCAGCCCTGTTGCAAATGTCTAATCCTATCACTCACTTTATACTTTCCCTGATTTCCTAATGTCTCTATTGATGTCTGCTTTCCTAAATATTTTCACCAGTTCACAATTTTGACTAACACTTCACATGTGCTGACATTTACATTCACTGTCTATGTGATACCCTATTGCTAAAGAACTTTTGTTACAATTCCTGTACTCACTCTTCTTCTGAAACCTACAGAATATCTTCCTAATCCTACCGACTATCCCAGTTTGAGTGGATACTCACTTCTACATTCAATCATCCAAGGTACAAGGTCCTATGCCATTGATTATTGATTTATCTGAAACATCTATGCAGAACATGTATCAAAGCTAAGTATCCCAATCAAGAGCGCAATGCCCTTGTGGGATTCCAATCTTACCTAGATTTCTGTTTTCATACTTATATTTCACCTATATATTCTTATAAATATCACAGGTTCCCAATACCATTATTCATCAAGCAGAATGATTCCTAACCCAAATCAAACCTGTTATTAAGCGAAACGATACACTGTTCCCTCAATCTAACTTTACAGAAGAGCAGGGACAGTGTTGGTCCTAAAATAGAGGAATGTAGGGAATCTTCCACCTGTTGAAAAACTCAAAGTTTCATGCAGAAGTGATCCCTGGAGAAGATATAGGCACCACTGAAGGACCTGAGAGAGCAAAAGTCAACTTCCATGGCAAACAACGTGGTCAGGATGAAAGGTTGTTACTGAATCAGCCTCTCTGTTCTTTTTTTTATTATTGGTTGTTCAAAACCTTACAAATCTTTTGACATAACATATTCATACATTAGCATACATTAGCTTCAAGTGATTTATGAACTCCCATTTTTACCCCAGATACAGATTGAAGAATCACATCGGTTACACATCCACATTTTTACATAATTCCATACTAGTAATTGTTGTATTCTGCTACCGTTCCTATCCTCTACTATCCCCCCTCCCCTCCCCTCGGATCTTCTCTGTCCACCCCATCTACTGTAATTCATTTCTCACCTTGTTTATTTTCCCATTCCATTCACAACCTCTAATATGTAATTTAGTATAACAATGAGGGTCTCCCTCCATTTCCATGCAATTCCCCTTTTCTCTCTCTTTCCCTCCCACCTCATGTCTCTGTTTAATGTTAATCTTTTCTTCCTGCTCTTCCTCCCTGCTCTATTCTTAGTTGCTCTCATTATATCAAAGAAGACATTTGGTATTTGTTTTTTAGGGATTGGCTAGATTCACTAAGCATAATCTGCTCTAGTGCCACCCAATAGAATATGGACTCAAACAGTCCTGTTTGGAGAGCTGGTCCCGGGTGCCTATGGTTGATATACATTCTAACTTGTGAAAGTGTCACAGGACGTAGGGGCAGCCTCCATCTCATGGGACCCTTGGAAGCAACTGTTAGGACAAAGTTGTTGCTAAGGCAGTGACCTCATTCAGTTCCTGAAGGAAGTGACCTCACCTCACTTCCTTGGTGATGCAACTCTAAGAACTTGGGATGCAGGAAGACAGGCACCCAGAGCCTGTCCCAGTCCCAGTCCCAGTGGGCTCACTTGTTTGGATATACCAAGGACAGAGTCAGTCTTTCTTGGTACCTACTGATATGAGAATGGCCAAAAGCCAGAAAAGCTCTAAAGAGGGGCCTTTCCTGAGAAAGCAGATAGTGGTTCACCAGTGGCTCCTGACATCTTCACAGAGTTGGTTAAGGAGACCAGATCTGAGACAGGACAGGCCATTTCGGGGGAACATACTATGGCCCACCAGTCAGAGGACACTCTGGATAGTCACAGACCTACTTTGGGGAAGGAGGTGCCTCTGTGGGTGTCGCTGTGTGTTTGTGGATTTGCCTCATGTTCTGAGAATAGATAGAAAAGGCGGTTTGTTTGGTTTTGAGTGCACTGTTTCTAGTAAGTCATTTGACAAGGCGAGTGTTTCTATGTCTGTGTATCCCACTGTGTCCATGGTTATAGACATTAGAAAAGATAATGCATCAATTGATGTGTCCTGTCTAGTAGAAAGCTTCCCATCATTTATTCTGCCAAATTGATGAATGGATTTTGGCTTGCCTTATCGATGGGCAACACGCGCTATCTTCCAAAGTTCGTGCGTTCTTCCTGAATTCTGGGCACTCTACAGAATAGGCTCATGGTTTTGTGTCCAATATATGTACCACTTCCAAACCCTGTTACATGGCCATGTACTGGATAGCTGAAGGGAATGGCGAGCATCTCAGAAAACTCAGATATCAGTGTGACCAATAAAGTCTCAGTGGAGAAACCCTGCTTTGCTTACCTATTGTTCTGTTGCCCTGAATGTCAGGAAGGTCTTTGTTTCAGGCCACCCCTTTGTGAAGCCTGAAGAAAACAGGTTTCAAATGGAAATGAATGGGCATCACCTGTGGCTCTTTGCTTAATTGCTTTGAAAAGGGATGTGTCTGAATCAGCCTCTTGGCCCTGTTTGAGGCAATGGCTTAGATTCTCACCACCTGATGTATCTTAAGAATGATCCCATGTGTGCATTCAAAACCAAAATGGCCAAAAGAGCAGTCATTGTGGATGAAGTCTCTCCCCTTCCTCTTTTAGGTTCCTGACCTCCATCAAGTGAGAATAGGGATCCTTTGGGTCAAATGATTTCTTCAAAGCCCTGCAGAAGCTAGCCGATATGTGCTTGGGTTTTATAATGACTCCAATTCACATAAAAAAATAAACCCCACAGTCAGTAGGCCTCAAATTGGAGAAGCAGAGAAGTATTAACAGCAGGCCTATTTGATCACTCCTAGTTCACAGGAAGTGTGTCCAGGCAACCCTGATTTTAGGCCATTAAGGGGCAAGGGAGATTATTTTGGAGACTGTCTTGGGTTTCGCCCCTCATGGAAACATCAAGCCAGAGGTTATGATGAGTGTCTATATGAAAGATCATGAGGGCCATGTGGGAGTGTTTTGGTTTTAATTGTGGCCATTTGTTTGGTGTTTGGAAGAGATGACTGGGTCCACCTTTACATGAACTCTGGTGTGATTCCCCTTAGAGACTGAGTTCTGGAACTGAACTCAGAGAATTATTGCCATGAATTGTGTTGGGATTTTTGGAGGCCATGCATGAGAGTCCCCCTTGAAAACTGAGATCTATGTGCAGGGTGGCTTTCAACAGAGCACTGGGAATCACAGCCAAGATATCACGTGATTTTATTCTGAAAGACTTGTCAGCCATATTTGAGAGTCGAAACACACATGGACCTCATTGTAGACCTCAATGGGACTGGCTTCATGTGACCATTTGGCCACTTTTTGAGAAGCCTTGCCTGTGAGAATTCTCCAAAGCTTTCATTGAAATGTGCTTCCTCTACATTTAATGGTTCTGGAGTGAATTTTAACCCACAGTGCCTCCAACATCATCATTGAAAAATGGCTACAAAAATACCATAAAATTTTTGAAATTCCCATGACCAGGTGGCAATGGAGGACCTTTGGATGTCCTGTTGCTGATCATGAGTATACCAGACAGTGCTTTGATTGACTCGGTTTCATGAAAATCGTGTAGAACAGAGATGCCAATAAGTTGGAGCCTGCTGAGTAATGGGCCTAGAGCCGTGGTGGTCAGGTGTGTGATAAAACATCTGTGGTGGGGCCTGTGGATCTTCCATTGGCTTCCAAATGGCTTGTGACTGACATGGTGCAGCAAGCATTCCCTTCTATATAAAGGCATCTTGTAATACTGAGAGATTTCAGGGCAATGTTCAGAATCAAGTTGCTATGGTCAATGGGGCAATATATGTGGGCTAGAAGTATGTTTGGTGCATTCTCCTGCAGAAACTGACCTACCACATGTGACAGAACTCCCTCCAGCACTGTGACCCACTAGAACTCCTTGCATTTTTGAATCAAATAGCAAACTCCCAGTGCAGCAGCAAGAAACACCATGAAATTTGGAGGATGACCAAATGGCTTCACAGTCCACATGGGGAGACACTTAGTCCCCAGTGGTCACAGTTTACCTACAAAGAGCAAATTCAGCACTGCTGCCTCATCTTCACTGGAAAATAAGAAACCATGTCCTCCAGGTCACATAGATGTAGACCCAGCTTTGATGGTCTCACTACAAATGAAGCTAAAGCTCCAGAAAACAACATATTTTTCAGGTGCCCAACCTCAGAGGCAGTTCTTCAAGAAGTCTTTAGGCCAGCAGAGCTCCATGTTTGTGGAGTGTTTACCCTATCCCTTACTTTTGGGAACTCCTCTACCACCTCCAGTGTTGTGAACTACTGAGCATATTCCATTCCAGATATGTATTCACAGATTTTCTAACACTTCTCCTCTAATTGTGTCTTACTTGGGGCAAAAGTAATGTCAAGCCATAGTTCTTGATGAGAGTGGGAACATTTTTGTGTAGCACATATTTGCATACACATTGGATTCATTTTCCAATTTTCCATTTGAAATACTGAATCCCTGACACTAACCCCTACCCTACTAGACTCTGACTACTAATCGTAATATCATGGAAAATAATAACCCAATCAGAATAGAAATACAAGCAGTTAAGAGGAGGCATGTTTGGTATTCTTGGACTTGCCTTTTGCATTATATAGGGTAGGAGTTATAAATCTAGTCAATTTTTTTGTTGAAATAGTTCTCCATGTGTTTTTAAAGTTAACTAACATGTGAATTTATGTCTCCCTTTCTCTGTAGCCTAGTCAGCAAATGTATTTTTATATGCATATATAGAATCCTACCTAGTATCACACGTACATTTTTGTGAGGTGGCTGACTTGGCAGATACAAATTGTGAGAAGATATCACTCCTCCTAAACGCTGTTGAAACTGAAAATTCAACCTATGGCTGAGCCTCCTATTTGAACAACATTATACATAAATCCATGTTCAGTAAAATTAATATTTTTGGATCTCTGGATGATATGTATTTCACGGTAAATTTCGGTTGGCATACATAATGCTACATTGTAATGTCTCTGTGTGTATATATATATATATATATATATATATATATATATATATATACACTCTCAATATATTTCAAAATATGAAATATATGTGCCTTATTGTGCACTCCCCAAATTCATTCATATCATGAATGTGGATTTATAATCAACTTTTCAAAAGATAATTCTCAGAAATATTCATCAACCTGAAATACATATTGGTTGCCTAGTACTGAAAACTATCTTCAGTAAATGGTGCATACAAAACCTAATATTTCGACATTGCAAGTTGGCCGCGAATAGAGTGCATCACACCCAGTGTACCACGCCACATTGCAGGTGAATAACGAGTTAGAATGACAAAAGACTATCTTGTTAGGATCTTACAGAAAAATGGGTGTGCACTGAAACCTAAAAGAATGATTTCCACCAACGAGGTCCGGTAATTGAGTCTCAAACACGAGCCAAATATGCAACCGGAGATCTGGGCTTACTGATCCGTGCGGCCCGCCCCGTGGCTACAGACGTCGGGGCACCACCGAGAAGCGACTAGCATCCAGGGAGAAACGTTGCTGCAGATTCTGTGGAATCCTGCCGGCTGACCCCCCACTGAGCCCCAGGCGGAGTTCGGGATTTCAGCCAGGGAAGGAAGTGCTACAGTTCTATCCCCCACAACGGAAACTCCACCAAGGAAACCAACGGCAACCATCTTGGAGAGCTGAAGTAACCACTGCCACTCTCCGACAGATTGCAACAATAAAACAGTTGTGTGTTTTCCGCTCATCTCCCATACAGTAGGATATTTGCATAAAATCTTTCCTAAGCTTTCCAGGGGAGGGATTATCAGAGAGAGCCTGAATAAAGATGTGGGGGGAAACTAGAGGCACCTGACCTTCAACTCCCCCTCCCATCAGTGGTGAAAACAAAATCTGTCTAGCCAGCGATGGGGAAGGGGCAAACGGAAAAAAAAAAAAAAACAATAGAGTCCTGGGGTTCCCAATAGACACAATCCACACCCAAGAAACGGCAGGCCAGAGTACAGTTTGAGCTGCCGAGGGCATTACTCAGGGGAAAACTGGTGTAGCAGGAGAAACCAGGACTAGCAGGAGAAACCAGGGGACTAGAGGCCAGGCCCACATGACTGGGCGCCTGGAGAACGCTCGCCCGCCGGCAACAGCCGGCCCGCTGCAGGTGCGACTGGACGGCTGGAGACTGCCTGCCCACCAGCGACCAATCACCTGCCATATGCCCGCCCTAATGGGTGGCTAGAGATCGCACAACCGCCAGTGACAGCCCACCCGCTGACTGCGTGACTGGACAGCTTGTGACCGCCTGCACACCCGCGACCAGGAGCTGAAAACAAACAGAGACAGTACAGTCCCACACCCCCATGCGAACACCCGGGCAAAGAGCCTGGGGCCCACCATAGCAGAGAGGTGACATCACTGGAGCTCGGCCGTCGGAATTCCTTCCCAGTGGAATTCACTTTAGCATGCACAGTCTACCAACACAAAGGACCTACAATAGAGATATATAAAACCAAAACAAATATATAGAAGAGAGCAGAAACACAGCAATCAAACGGAGCTGGAAAGTAATGTGAACTTCATGAAAAAACAAGGGAAAAAGGTGTACAAATAATGCCGGACAACTTAATTCTACAGGAGGACCTAGAATCATCAGAAACAGGGATAGGGAAAAATCTCAATGCATCCCTAACTCAGATGGAAAGAAATATTAGAGAAGACATGAGGCAGCAAGTCCAAGCAATAAAAGAATATTTTGAAAATGAATTAAACAAACAAATTCAAATGGCAAAGAACGAGCTTTACCAAAAGACAGAGTTCTTAAAAAAATCAAACAGTAATCCTAGGAATGCAGAAAAATATAAACCACATTAAAAACACAAACGAGAATATTGTAAATAGACTAGATTAAGTAGAAGTCAGAAGATCAGATAATGAAGACAAAGTTTATCAACTTGAAAAGAATATAGTCAACACAGAAAAGATGCTTATATCCCATGAGCAATCTATTTAAGAGATATGGGATGTCATAAAAAAACAAATTTGAGAGTCATCAGGATAGAAGAAGGCATAGAGATTCAAACCAAAGGAATGGACAACATATTAAATGAAATAATTCTAGAAAACTTCCCAGAGATAAAAGATGGAATGGATTGCCAAATCCTTGAAGCCTACATGACCTCAAACATTCAAAACCATAATAGACCAACTCCAAGACATAGAATTATCAAGATAGCTAACATACAGAACAAGGAGAGAATATTAAAAGCTAAAAGAGAAATGAGGCAGATTACATTCTGGGGTAAACCAATTAGGTTAATGACTGAATTTTCATCACAAACTTTGAAAGCGAGTAGATCCTGGAAAAATGTATTTCAAACGCTGAAAAATAATGGATTCCAACCAAGAGTACTGTATCCATCAAAATTAAGTTTGGGATTTGACAATGAAATTAGTGTCTTTCACGATAAACAAAAGCTAAAAGAATTTGCAGAAAGAACACCAGCACTGCAAAGCATTTGAGCAAAATACTAGAAGAAGAGGAATTGAAAAATAGTGCCCCAAACTAACAGCGGGAGGTATCTCAGTAAAGGGGGAGGAAAATAACCAAAAAGTAAAAACTAGTCAAACTAAAAATAAATAAATAAATAAACATGAATGAAAGTAAAAATCATATTTCAATTGTAACCTTAAATGTTAATGGCATAAACTCACCAATCAAGAGACATAGGTTAGTAACCTGAATCAAAAAAACAAATCCTACAGTCTGCTGCCTTCAGGAGACTCATATGATAGGTAAAGACATACACAGGCTGAAAGTAAAAGGTTGGGATAAATCATACCACTCACATGGCCCTCGGAAGCAAGCAGGAGTAGCCATACTCATATCAAATAAAATCAATTTCAAACCTATGTTAATAAAAAGGGATAATGAAGGACACTATGTACTGTTAAAAGGAACCATCCACCAACAAGACATAACAATTATCAATTTGTATGCACCAAACAATTGAGCTGCAACGCTCATGAAACAAACTCTCCTCAAGTTCAAGAGTCAAATAGACTACAACACAATAACTACGGGTGACTTCAACACACTGATCTCGCCATTAGAAAGATCCTCTAGACAAAAACTGAATAAAGAAACTATGGAATTCAACAGCACAATAAATAACCTAGGCTTAACCAACATATATAGAATATATCAACCATCCTCAAGTGGATACACGTTCTTCTCAGCAGCACAAGGATCCTACTCAAAGATAGTTCATATATTATGCCTTAGGGCAACCCTTAGTAAATATAAAGGCGTGGAGATAATACCATGCACCATATCTGATCATATTGGAATGAAACTGGAAATAAATGATAAAAGAAAGAAGGAAAAATCCTACATCATATGGAAAAATGAACAATATTCTACTGAATGATCAATGGGTTACAGAAGACATAGAGGAGGATATAAAAAATTCTTATAGACAAATGACAATACAGACACAACATACTGGAATCTATGGGACACAATGAAAGCAGTTTTAAGAGGTAAATTCATTTCTTGGAGTTCTTTCCTCAAAAAAATAAAATAAAATAAAATAAATGAACTCACAGTACACCTCAAAAACCTAGAGAAAGAAAAGAAAAACAACACCAAATGTAGTAGAAGACAAGAAATAATTAAAATTAGAGCAGAAATCAACGAAATTGAAACAAAAAAAAACATTGAAAAAATTGATAAAACTAAAAGTTGGTTCTTTGAAAACATAAATAAGATCGACAGGCCCTTAGCCATGCTAACAAAGAGAAGAAGAATGAGAACTCAAATTACTAACATACGGCATGAAAAAGGCAGTATCACAACAGACACTACAGAAATACAGAAGATAATTAGAAAGTATTTTGAAACCCTATATTCAAATGAAATAGAAGATAGTGAAGATATCAATAAATTTCTTAAGTCATACGATGTGCCAAGATTGAGTCAGGAAGACACACACAATTTAAACAGACCAATAACAAAGGAAGAAATACAAGAAGCCATCAAAAGACTACGAACCAAAAAAAGCCCTGGAGCGGATGGGTATAGAGCGGAGCTCTACAAAACCTTAAAAGAAGAATTAATACCAATACTTTTCAAGCTATTTCAAGAAATAGAAAATGAAGGTGCTCTTTCAAATTCATTCTATGAGGCCAAAATCACCCTGATCCCGAAACCAGACAAAAACACTTCAAAGAAAGAAAACTACAGACCAATATCTCTAATAAACTAGGATGCAAAAATTCTCAATAAAATCCTGGTGAATGTAATACAAAAGCATATCAAAAAATTGTGCACCATGATCAAGTAGGATTCATCCCAGGGATGCAAGGCTAGTTCAATATACGGAAATCCATAAATGCTACTCACCACATTAATAGACTTAAAGACAAGAACCATATGATCATCTTGATAGATGCAGAAAAAACATTCGACAAAGTTCAGCCTCCCTTTATGTTCAAAACACTAGAAAAACTAGGATAACAATGTTGAGTTACCTCAACATTGTAAAAGCTATATATGCTAAACCTCAGGCTAGCATCATCGTAAATGGAGAAAAACTGAAGGCATTCCCTCTAAAATCTGGAACAAGACAGGGATGCCCTCTATCACCACTTCTATTCGATTTAGTTCTTGAAATACTAGCCAGAGCAATTAGACAGACAAAAGAAATTAAAGACATGAAAATAGGAAAAGAAGAACTTAAATTATCGCTATTTGCAGATTACATGATAATATATTTAACAGACTCAAAAGGGTCAACAAACAACTGCTAGAGTTAATAAATGAATTCAGCAAAGTGGCAAGATATAAAGTCAACACGCATTAATCAAAGGCATTCCTGTATATCAGCAGAAAAACTTCTGAAATGGAAATGAGGAAAACCACTCCATTCACTATATCCACAAAGAATATAAGATACTTGGGAATCATCCTAACGAAAGAGGTGAAAGATTTATATAATGAAAACTACAGAACCCTAAAGAGAGAAATAGAAAAAGATCTTAGAAGATGGAAAAATGTACTTTGTTCATGGATAGGCAGAACTAACATCATCAAAATGTTGATATTACCCAAAGTTCTCTACAGGTTTAAATAGGTGCCAATAAAAATCCCAACGGCATTTATTGTAGAAATGATAAAGCAATCATGAAATTCATATGGAAAAACAAAAGACCCTGAATACCAAAAGCAATTCTAAGCAGGAAGTGTGAATCTGGAGGTATAGCGATACAAGAGTTCAAACTGTACTACAAAGCAATAGTAATAAAAACATCGTGGTACTGGTACCAAAACAGGCAGCTGGACCAATGGTATAGAATAGAGGACACAGAAACCAATCCACAAAATTACAACTTTCTTATATTTGATAAAGGGGCTAAAAACATGCAATGGAGGAAAGATAGCATCTTCAACAAATGGTGCTGGGAAAATTGGAAATCCATATGCAACAAAATGAAACTGAATCCCTTTCTCTCACCATGCACAAAAGTTAACTCAAAATGGATCCAGGAGCTAGATATCAAATCAGAGACACTGCGTCTAATAGAAGAAAAAGTTGGCTACGATCTACATACTGTGGGGTCGGGCTCCACATTCTTTAATAGGATGCCCATAGCCAAAGAGTTAATAACAAGAATAAACAAATGGGACTCACTTAAACTAATTTTTTTTTCTCAGCAAGAGAAACAATAAGAGAGGAAAATAGAGAGCCTACATCCTGGGAACAAATTTTTACCCCTCACACTTCAGATAGAGCCCTAATATCCAGAATATACAAAGAACTCAAAAAAATTAAACAATAAGATAACAAATAACCCAATCAACAAATGGGCCAAGGACCTGAACAGACACTTCACAGAGGAGGACATTCAATCAATGAACAAGTACATGAAAAAATGCTCACTATCTCTAGCAGTCAGAGAAATGCAAATCAAAACCACCCTATGATACCATCTCACTCCAGTAAGATCGGCAGCCATTATGAAGTCAAACAAAATAAGTGTTGGTGAGAATGTGGGGAAAAGGGTACACTTGTACACTGCTGGTGGGACTGCAAATTGGTGAGGCCAATTTGGAAAGTACTATGGTGATACCTGGGAAAGCTGGGAATGGATCCACCATTTGACCCAGCTATCACCCTTCTCGGACTATTTCCTGAGGATCTTAAAAGAGCGTACTGTAGAGATACTGCCACATCAATGATCATAGCTGCACAATTCACAATAGCTAGACTGTGGAACCAACCTAGATGCCCTTCAATAAATGAATGGATAAAAAAATGTGGCTTTTATACAAAATGGAGTATTACTCTTCATTAAAAAATGACAAAATCATAGAATTTGCTTGGAAATGGATGGCATTAGAGCAGATTATGCTAGGCGAAGCTAGCCAATCCTTAAAAAAACAAATGCCAAATGTCTTCTTTGATATTAAAAGAGCAACTAAGAACAGAACATCGAGGAAGAGCATGAGGAAAAGTTTATCATTAAACAAAGACGAGTTGGGGGAGAGAAAGGGAGAGAGAAGGGAAAGCATATGGAAATAGTAGGAGACCCTCAATGTTACACAAAATTACATATAAGAGGATTTGAGGGGAAATGGGGGGGAAACAATGGAGAGAATTGAACAACAGCAGATGAGGTAGAGAGGGAAGATGGGAGGGGAGGGGAGGGGGGATAGTGGGGGATAGGAAAGGTCACAGAATACAACAGTCACTAATATGCTATTATTCAAAAATGTGAATGTGTAACCAATGTGATTCTGAAATTCATATTTGTGGAAAAAATGGGAGTTCATAACCCATTTGAGTCAAATGTATCAAAGATGATATATCATGAGCTTTGTAATGTATGGAACAACCAATAGAAATAAATAAATAAATAACGGTTTAAAATTGAGTGGGAAGAAATCAGCTAAAAATGGGTTGAGATGCATTCATTTTGCTAAGCAGAAACTTTGTTTCGTTTAGTTGTAACTATCACAAATTTATTTTACCAGGAAATTGGCTTTTGAAAATGCACATAAATTGAGATTAAAGGATAATTCACCTACCTTCATGAAAAATTCATAGCATTTTCTATATTTTTCATATTTCATTTTTTTCGTGAATATTTTGTCATGGAGCAGGTCTAGTCTTAGGCTATTCTTCCAGAATACTACCTCATCTGACAAATTCGTACAATGTGTTGGATTGTTGTTTTCACCTTTTATTTAATAGTTTCTAGCTGATAATGTGTATTTTCTTTATCTTTATTTGCACATATATACCCAACAATATCTTTGCATTTTATGTTTTACTGGGGAAGAGACTCATCAAAAGCTCTTTGTTATATGTATCAACAATCAGACATTTAGAGCACACAATTATTCTTAATTTTGCATGAAAATATCTTTGTACTATTTTCTTATACAGATTTAGAATTATTAATAATGTCCCTACTGTAATAAGTAATTACTCACAAGAAGAATTAAACAATTGACTTTATATCAATTATGAATATGAAAAGTACTAAAATAAGCATTTGGCAATTAATACACAATTGATAGAAATTGAAATCACAAGAAAGCCTTTAAAATGTCAGTGCATATGGTCCTTAAATAATAGGTTATTCAAAAAACTTTTTCTAATTCATAAGATTTAATATGCCGTATTATAGCTTAATGTGATATAAAACCTTAAATTATCAGTATTGATAAAAAGAATGATACCTGTTTATTTAAATATGTTTATTTGATTTTCACTGTAAGATGTTAATTCTGGAAGGCTTGAGAATTAAGAAAGTTTTGGTCTATATTATTTTTAACAGGCTAATGAAAGTACTTTTAAATGTATATGTATGTATATATATATATATAATATGTAATGCATATGCATGAATATAGATACATATGTATAAAAATTTATTTTAATATATCTATCAGGTGATTATAATTATTAAATTTTCTCAAGAAAAGAACAATGACTATAAAAAACAGTCTTAAATTTAAATTTCATAGCATACTACTGTTTGTAATGACATGAGAGAAAAACAGATATGAAAGGAAAACGAAAAAGCAAGAGAGAGAAGGGGGAAAATGAGGAAGAAAGTGAGTAAAGATGAGGGAGAGGCATGTTCGATGTAAAGATAAAAGTGGAGGGGCTGGGTTTGTGGTTCAGTGGTAACATGCTTTTCTAGCATGTGTGGGACACTGGGTTCTATTCTAAGCACCACATACAAATAAACAAAATGAAGGTCAATCACAACTGAAAAAATTAAAAATAAAAAAGTAGAAATATTACCAAAACTCCAAGCTTTTATGAATGTTAAATTAAAAAAATTATGTTACATAGCCTTATGTAATTTCTAGACTATCCAAAAGAGTCATTAAATGTTAGATTATTCGTGCGATAACTAAAAATCCATTGCTCTTTCCTCAACATTCTGTGGTATGCTAGTGGTAAAATAAAATCTATTATAACACCAAAAAAAAAATCTAATATTTCTATAGTAACTGACCCAGTTTAATATCAAGGCTAGTAGATTCCTATGGGACATGAGGTGTATTTTGACATTCATTTATATTCAACACTGGAACATTACTATTTCTTCAGTTTATGCACATCATAGGATATATATTTCATCCACAAGTTCGCTAATTTATACGCATTTATTTCACTTTCAGTCACTTCCTGCTTCAGAACACATGTATTTCTCTATGTTTCTTGACTGCTCTTTTCATGAGACTTCTTTCCAAACTCATTATTTTCGATTTCCATTATCACATTTGAAGCAAAACTCACACACCCGTCATGATAAACCAAACCCTAATATTACCATTAGATGTACAACTAGCTGGAATGAATGATTGTATATCAATATAAGATTTCTTACTTAGTTTCAGATATCAATTAAATCCATTATTTAAAGTGGAACCAGTTATATTATTTATTCACAGTATGGTTTTTTCATGCATTATCTCTATATTCATAGACACAGGATACACCTCTTTGTACCCCCAATACTAATTTATACGTCTTCAAAATATTGCTCCCAGAAATGGTGGAAGAAATGCACATGTCACCTGATTTACATATACATTTTATCACAGTAATATTCTGGACACAAAACGCAAAGGTGACACTTATGATTTTACCAAACCTAAATGGAAAGTGAACATGGATTACTAAAAACTTCCATGTCCAGTTTGCCTAATGCTCTCAAATGTGAATCCTATTTTTGACTACATATTTGTTTCTTCCTAAGATTATATATTCAACCTCAAGCCCGTTGAAAATGTCTAATCTTATCAGTCACTTTTTCACTTGCCTGATTTCCTAATGTCTCTATTGATATCTGCTTTCCTACATATTTTCCCCAGATTATCATTGTGACTGACTCTTCACATGTGCTCACATTTACATTCAATCTCTACCAGAAACCCTATTGCAAAAGAACTTTTGGTCCAAATCCTATACTCACTCTTAGTTCTAAACCTACAGACTATCTTTCTAATAATACCGACTATCCCTTTTTGACTAGAAGTTCTCTTTGACATTCCATCATTCAAGGTACAAAGTCCTATGCCATTGAACACCGATTTATCTGAGACATTTCTGCAGAACATAATTCAAAGCTAAGTATCCCAATCAAGGGCCCAATGCCCTTCTGGTCTTCAAATCTTACCTAGATTTCTGTTTTCATTCTTATATTTCACTTTTACATTCTTGTAAATATTACAGGTTCCCAATACCATTATTCATGCCGTAGAATGTTTCTTAACCCAAATTGAACTTTTATTAACCATAACCATACACTCTTCCCTGAATCAAACTTTACAGAAGAGCAGGGACAGAGTTGCTTTTACAATACAGGAATGTAGGGGTTCTTAAACCTGCTGAGATCCTCAAAGGTCCATGCAGAAATGATCCCTGGAGAAGACGTAGGCAGCTATGAAGGAGTTGAGATAGCAAAAGTCATCTTGCATGGCAAACCCCCTTGTCAGGATGAAGGGATGTGTCTGAATCAGTCTCTCTATCTAAATGTAGAGAAGATGGACTAAACCAGTCCTGTGTGGGGAGATGTTCCCAGGCGCCTATGTTTGTTATACCATTCTATCTTGTGAAATTGTCACCGAAAGTAGGGGCAGCCTCTATCTCATGGGACCCTTGGAAGCAAATGTTAAAACAAAGTGATTGCCAAGGTAGTGACCTCATACATTTCCTGAAGAAAGTGACCTACCTCACTTCCTTGGTGATGTAACTCTCTGAACTTGGGATCCAAGATGCCAGGCTGCCAGAGCCAGTCCCAGTCCCAATCCCAGTGGGCTCACTTGTTTGGATGTACCAAGGACAGAGTCAGTATTTCTTGGTATCTACTGATGTGAGGATTGCTAAATGCCAGGACAGATCTGAAGAGGGGCCATTCCTGAGAAAACAGGTAGTGGCTCACCGCTGGCTCCTGAGAACTTCACAGAGTTTGCAAAGGAGACAGATCTGAGACAGGACAGGACATTTCATTGGAACATAATACGGCCCAACAGACAGAGGACACTCCAGATAGTCAGAGACCTACTTGTGGGAAGGAGATGCCTTTGTGAGTGTGAGTGTCAGTTTGTGGTTTTGTCTCATGTTCTGAGAACAGGTAGGAAAGACAGTTTGTTTGGTTTGGAATGGACTGTTTCTAGTAAGTCTTTTGACAAGGTGAGTGATTCTATGCCTGTGTATCCCACTGTGTCCGTGGTTGTAGACATTAGAAAAGAGAATGCATCAATGGATATGTCCTGTCTTGTAGAAAGCTTCCCAGCATTCATACTGCCCAATTTATGAATGAACTGCAGCTTGCCTTATGGAGGGACAACACCTACTATCTTCCTAAGTTCCTGTTTTCTTCCTGAATTCTGGCAACTCTGCAGAATAGGCTCATGGTTTTGTGTCCAAGATATGTACCACCTCCAAGCTCTGTTACATGGCCATGTACTGGATAGCGGTAAGGAATGGCGAGCATCTCAGAAAACTCAGATATCAGTGTGACCAGGAAATTCTCAGTGGAGAAACCCTGCTTTGGGCCATTCTCTTACCTATGTTTCTGTTGCCCTGAATGTCAGGAAGGTCTTTGCCTCAGGCCACCCCTTTGTGAAGCCTGAAGAAAACAGTTTTCAAATGAAAATGAATGGTCATCACCTGGCTCTTTGCTTAATTGCTTTGGAAATGGATGTTTCTTAATCAGCCTCTTGGACCTGTGTGAGGTTGTGGCTTAGATTCTCAGCACCTGATGGATCTAAAGAAAGATCCCATGTGTGCATCCAAACCAAAATGGCAAAAAGATCAGTTATGGTGGATGAAGTGTCTTGCCTTCCTTTGTTATGTTCCTGACCTACATCAAGTGAGAATCGGGATCATTTGGTTCAAATAAAATCTTCAAAGCCCTAAAGAAGTGCTTGGATTTTCTCATTATTCCAAATCACATAAAGAATCTATACCTGACAGGCAGTAGGCTTCAAAATGGAGAAGCAGAGCAGTATTAACTGCAGTCCTATTTTATCACTCCTGGTTCAAATGCAGGGTGTCCAGGCCCCCATGACTTTAGGCAAATGAGGGGTAAGAGAGCTTATTTTGGACACTAACACATACCCCACTAGACTCTGACTACTAATCCTAACATGATGGAGAATAATAACCAAAACAGAATAGAAATACAAGCAGTTCAGAGGAGTCATGTTGTATAATTGGACTTGCCTTTTGCATTATATAGGGTAGGAATTATAAATCTACTCAATTTTTAATTAAAACAGTTCTCCATGTGTTTTTAAAGTTAACAAATATGTGAATTCCTCTCTCCCTTTCTCTGTGGCCTATTCAGCACATGTGTTTTTATATGCACATATAGAATCCTACCTGGTATCACATGTATATACTTGAGAGGTTGCTGACTTGGCAGATGCAAATTTTGAGAAGAGATCACTCCTCTTAATGCTGTTGGAACAGAAAATTCAAACTATTGGTGACCTTTCTAGCTGAACAAAATTATATATAAATCCATGTTCAGTAAAAAGTATATTTTGGGATGTGTGGATTATATATATTTCCTAATAAATTTTGATTGGCATATATATTGCTACTTTTTAATGTCTGTGTGAGTGTGTGTGTGTGTATATATATAGGCATATGTATATATATGTATCTATATATATATCTATATATCTATATATCTATATATCTATATCTATATCTATATCTATATCTATATATATATATATACACACTCTCCAGATTTTTGAAAATATGAAATATATGTGTCTTATTATACACTCCCAAAATTTATTCATGTTCATGTATGTGGATTTATTATCAACTTTTCACAAGATTATTCTCAGAAATATTCATCCACCTGAAATACATATTTGTTTCCTAGTACTGAAAACTAACTTCAGTGAATGATGCATACAAATCCTAATATTTCTACAGTTACTGACCAAGTTTAACATCAATGCAAGTAGATTCCTATGGGACATGATATGTATTTTGACGTTCATTTGTATTCAACACTGGTACATTACTATTTCTTCAGTTTATGCACCTCATGGGATATATATTTCATCCACAAGTTCGCTAATTTATATAAATTTGTTTCACTTTCAATCACTTCCTGCTTCAGAACACATGTATTCCTCCATGTTTCTTGACTAGTCTCTTCATGAGACTTCTTTACAAACACATTATTTTCGATTTCCATAATTACTTTTGAAGCAAAACTCACACACCCTTAATGACAAACCATAACCCTCATATTACCATTAGATGTATAACTGATAGGAATGAATGACTGTGTATCAATATAAGATTTCTTATATATTTTAAGATATCAATTTAATCCATTATTTAAAGTGGAATCAGTTATATTATTTATTCACAGTATCATCTATTCATGCATTATCTCTATATTCATAGACACAGGGTACACCTCTTTGTACCCGCAATACTAATTTATACATCTTCAAAATATTGCTCCCTGAAATGGTGGAAAAAATACTTATGTCACCTGATCTACGTATACATTTTATCACAGTACTATTTTGGATACAAAATGCAAAGATCACACATATGTTTGTACAAAAGCCTAAATTGAATGGGAGCATGGATTACTAAAAACATTGATGTCTAGGTTGCCTAATTCTCTCAAATGTCCATCCTATTGGTGACTACATATTTGTTTCTTCGAAGATTATATAGTCAACATCAACCCTGTTAAAATGTCTAATCCTATCACTCACTTTATACTTTGCCTGATTTCCTACTGTCTCTATTGATGTTTCCTTTCCTACATATTTTCCCCAGTTTACCTATGTGACTGACTCTTCACATGTGCTGACATTGACATTCATTCTATTACCGAAACCCTATTGATAAAGAACTTTTGGTCCATATCCTGTACTCACACTTCTTGCAAAACCTACCGACTATCTTCCTAATCCTATGGACTATCCCTGTTTGAGTGGATGTTCTTTTCTACAATCTATCATCCAAGGTACAAGGTCCTATGTCATTGATAATCAATTTATCTGAGACATCACTGCAGAACGTAATTCAAAGCTAAGTATCCAAATCAAAGGCCCAATGCCAATATGGACTTTAAATCTTACTACATTTCTGTTTTCATACATATTTTTCAACTCTATGTTCTTATATATATCACAGATTCCCAATACCATTATTCATCCAGCATAATGATTCCTAACCCAAAACAAACATGTAATTAACCCTAACCATAAACTGTTCCCTCAATCTACATTTACAAAAGAGCAGGGACAGAGTTGGTCTTACAATACAGGAAAGTAGGGGATTGTCCACCTGCTGAGAACCTCAAAGGTCCATGCAGAATTGATCCCTGGAGAAGATGTAGGCAGGTATGAAGGTCCTGAGAGAGCACAAGTCATCTTCCATGCCAAACAACCTGGTCAGGATGAAGGCTTTTGTCTGAATCAGCCTCTCTCTTCTTAATCTAGAGAAGATGGACCAAATGAGGCCTGTGTGGAGAGCTGTTCCCAGGTGCCTATGGTTGATATACCATTCTAACTTGTGAAAGTGTCACAGAAATACGGTCAGCCTACATGTCATGGGACACTTGGATGCATGTGTTAGGACAAATTGGTTGCCAAGGCAGTAACCTCATTCAGTTCCTGAAAGAAGTTACCTCACCTCACTTTTTTGTTGATTGCACTTTCTGAACTTGGGATCCAGGAAGCCAGGCACCTAGAGCCTGTCTCAGTCCCAGACCTAGTGGTCTCACTTGTTTGATATAACAAGGACAGAGTCAGTCTTTCTTGGTATCTACTGATGTGAGAATGGACAAATGACAGGAAAGCTCTTAAGAGGGGCCTTTCCTGAGAAAGAAGGCAGTGGCTAACTGCTGGCTCCTGACAACTTCACAGAATTGGCCATGGACACCAGATGTGAGATAGGAGAGGCGATTTCGGGGGAACATAGTATGGCCTATCAGTCAGAGGACACTCCGGATAGTCACAAACCTACTTGGAGGAAGGAGGTGCTTATCTGGCTGGGGGTGTGGGTTTGTGGTTTTTTTCTCATGCTCTGAGAATATGTCTGAAAGGCGGTTTGTTTGGTTTGGAGTAAAGTGTTTCCAGAAAGTCGTATGAAAAGGCGAGTGTTTCTATGTCTGTGTATCTCACTGTGTCAGTGGTTGTAGACATTAGCAAAGAGAATGCATCAATGGATGAGTCTTGTCTAGTAGAAAGCTTCCCAGCATTCATCCTTCCCAATTTATGAGTGGACTGCGGCTTGCCTTATGGATCGGCAACACCTGCTATCTTCCTAAGTTACTGTTTGCTTCCTGAATTCTGGCCACTCTCCAGAATAGGCTCATGGTTTTGTGTCCAAGATATGTACCACCTCCAAGCTCTGTGACACGGCCATGTATTGGTTAAATGAAGGGCATGGCGAGCATCTCAGAAAACTCAGATATCAGTGTGACCAGTAAAGACTCAGTGGAGAAACCATGCTTTGGGCCTTTTCCTTACCTAATGTTCTGTTGCCCTGAATGTCAGGAAAGTCTTTGCCTCAGGCCACCCTTTTTGAAGCCTGAAGAAAAGTTTTCAACTGCAAATGAAGGGCCATCAACTGTGGCTCTTTGCTTAATTGCTTTGGAAAGGGATATGTCTTAATCAGCCTCTTGGCCTTGTGTAATACTGTGGCTTAGATTCTCTGCACCTGATGGATCTAAAGAGAGATCCCATGTATGCATCCAAAAGCAAAATGTCCAAAAGAGCAATCATTGTGGATGAAGTCTCTCTCCTTCCTTGGTAAGGTTCCTGACCTCCATTAAGTGAGAATAGGCCTCCTTTGGGTCAAATAAGTTCTTCAAAGCCCTGCAGATTCTAGCCCATAGGTGATTGGGTTTTCTCATGACTCCAATTCACATGAAGAATCTAAATCCCACCATCAGTAGGCCTCAAATTTAAGAAGCACAGCAAAATAAACGGCAGGCCTATTTGATCACTCTTAGTTCACAGGAAGGGTGTCCAGGCCACCCTGAATTTAGGCAAATGAGGGGCAAGGAAGCTTATTTTGGACACTGTCTTGGGCTGCACCCCTCACGGAAACCTCCAGCCAGAGGTTATGATGAGTGTCTGTATGGAAGAAAATGAGGGCCATGTGGGAGTGTTTTGGTTTTAATTGTAGTCATTTTTGTGTGGTTAGTAGAGATTACATGGTCCACCTTGGCTTGAACTTTGGTGGGATTCTGCATAAAGACTGAGTTCTCGTACTGAACTCAGAGAAGTATTGCCATGAATAGTGTTGGAATTTTAGGAGGCCATGCATGAGAGTCGCCCTTGGAAACTGAGATCTAGGCCCAGGGTAGTTATTCACAGAGCACTGGAAATCTCAGCCAGGATATCACATGATTTTGTTTGAAAAACTTGGCAACCATTGTTGAGAGTCAAAACACACATGGACCTCACATTGTAGACCTCAATGTTCCTGGATTCATGTGACCTTTTGGCCACTCTTTGGGAAGTCTTTCCTGTGAGAGATCTCCAGATATTTCATTGAAATGAGCTTCCTCACCATTTAATAGTTCCAGAATGCCTCCAACTTCATCCTTGAAAAATGGCTAGGTCAATATATCATGAAATTTTTAAAATTCCCATGACAAGTTGGCACTGGAGATTCTTTGGATATCCTGTGGCCGATCATAGGAATAACAGTCAGTGCCTTGATTGACTGGTTTTCATAAAAATTGTGCAGAACAGTGATGCCAGGAAGTTGGAGCCTGCTGAGGAGTGGGCCTAGAGCATTGGTGGGCAGGTGTGTGATAAAACATCTGCGGTGTGGTCATGTGGATCTGCCTTTGGCTTCCACATGGCTTGTGACTGATGTGGTGCAGCCAGCAGTCCCTTCAATGTAAAGGCATCTTGTTATATGCAGAGGTTTTAGGGAAATATTTAGAATCAGGTTGCTATGGTCAAGGGGGCAACTATGTGGGATATAAGCCTGTTAGGTGCATTCTCCTGCAGACCCTGACCCACCACACGTGATAGAACCCCCTCACGCACAGAGTAACAGTTGAATTCTTTGTATTTCGTGAAGCAAATACCAAAATCCCAGTGCAGCAGCAAGAAACACCATGAAAAGTGGAGAATGACCAAATAGCTTCACAGGCCCATGTGGATACACTTAGCCCCTCGTGTCCACAGTTTACCTACAAAGAGAGTATTCAGCACTGCTGACTCATGTTCAGGGAAAATAAGAAACCATGTCCTCCAGATCACATAGATGAAGACGCTGATTTGATGGTCTCACTACAAACGAAGCTGAAGCTCCCGACAACAACATATATTTCAAGTGCCCACCCTCAGAGGCAGTTTCTCAAGAAGTCTTTACGCCAGCAGAGCTCCATGTTTTTGGAATGATTACACTGTCCCTTACTTTTGGAATCTCCTCTACCTCCTCCAAGGTTGTGAACTCCTGAGCATATTCCATTCCAGATATTTATTCACAGATTTTCTAACTCTTCTCTTCTAATTGTGTCTTACTCTGCGTGATTGTAAGGTCAAGGCATTGTTCTGGATGAGAGTGGGAAGATTTTTGTGTAGCACATATTTACATACACTTTGGATTCATTTTCCAATTTTCCTTTCAAAATACTGAATACCTCACACTAACACTTACCCTACTAGACTCTGACAACTAATCCTAATAAGATGGAGAAAAATAAACCAAAAAAAATAGAAATACAAGCAGTTCAGAGAAGGCATGGTGTATAGTGGAATTGCCTTTTGCATTATTTAGGGTAGGAGTTATAAATCTAGTCAATTATTTGTTAAAATATTTCTCCATGTGTTTTAAAGTTAACAAATATGTGAATTCCTGTTTCCCTGTCTCTGTAGTCTATTCAGCACATGTATTTTTACATGCAATTATAGAATCTTACCTGATACCACACGTACATTTTTGTGAAGTGGCTGACTTGGCAGATACAAATTTTAAGAGATCACTCCTCCTAAACGCTTTAGAACTGAAAATTCAACCTATGCGTGAGCTTCCTAGTTGAACAACATTATACATAAATCCATGTTAAATAAAATAAATATTTTTGGATCTCTGTATGATATAAATTTCATGGTGAATTTCATATAGCATATATTATGCTATTTTTAATGTCTGTGTGTGTTTGTGTGTGTGTATGTATATATATATATATATATATATATATATATATATATATATATATATATTCTCCAGATTTTTCAAAATATGAAATATGTGTCTTATTATACACTCCCTTAACTCATTCATATTCAAGTATGTGGATTTATAATCAAATTTTCTCAAGAGTTTTCTCAAAATATTCATTCTCCTGATATACATATTTGTTTCTTAGTACTGAAAACTAACTTTAGTGAATGGTGCATACAAATTCTAATATTTCTACAGTAACTGACCTAGTTTAACATCAACGCAAGTAGATTACTATGGGACATGATGTGTATTTGGATGTTCATTTTATTCAACACTGGTACATTACTATTTCTTCAATTTATTCACATCATGGGATATATATTTCATCCACAAGTTCGCAAGTTTATAGGCATTTGTTTCACTTTCAATCATTTTCTTCTTCAGATCACATGTATTCCTCCATGTTTCTTGACTGGTCTTTTTATGAGACTTCTTTCCAAACACATTAATTTAGATTTCTATGATCACTTTTGAAGCAACACTCACACACCTTTCATGATAATCATAACCCTAATATTACATATAGATGTATTACTGGTTGGAATGAATGATATTATATCAATACAAGATTTCTTATAATATTTCATATATTAATTCAATACATTATTTAAAGTGGGAACATTTAAATTATTTATTCAAAATGTGGTCTATTCATGCATTATGTCTATATTCATGGACACAGGGTACACCTCTTTGTACCCCCAATAGTAATTTATAGGTCTTGAAAACATTACTTCCAGAAATGCTTGAAGAAATGCTCATGTCATCTGATCCACATATACATTCTATGACAGTAATATTCTGGACAAAAAATGCAAAGGTCACACTTATGATTGTACCAAAGCCTAAAATGAAAGTGAACATGGATTACTAAAAGCATCCATGTCCAGGTTTCCTAATGCTCTCAAATGTCAATCCTAATGGTCACTGCATATTTGTTTCTTCTTAAGATTATATATTCAAACTCAACAGTGTACAAAATGTCTAATCCTATCACTCACTTTATACTTTGCATGATTTTGTAAAGTCTCTATTATTATCTGCTTTTCTACATATTTTTCAAAGTTCATCATTGTGACTGAATTTTCATATGTGCTGACATTTACATTCACTCTCTAACTGAAACCCTATTGCTAAAGAAATTTCTGTCCAAATCCTGTACTCACTCTTCTTCCTAAACCTACCGACTATCTACCTAATCGTACCGACTATCCCTTTTTGACTGGATGTTCTCTTCCTCATTCAGTCATCCAATGTACAAGGTCCTATGCCATTGTAAATGGATTTATCTGAGACATCTGTGCAGAACCTAATTCAACACTACGTATCCCAATCAAGAGCCTAATGCCCTTCTGGGCTTCAAATCCTAGATTTCTGTTTTCATACATATATTTTACCAATATAATTTAATAAATATCGCAGGTTCCCAATACCATTATTCATCGCGCAGAATGATTCCTAACCGAAATCGAACCTGTTATTACCCTAACCATCATCGCCTGGAGGTCATTCCTCAAAAAAAGGAAAAACCAACAAATAAATGAGCTCACACTTCATCTCAAAGCCCTAGAAAAGGATGAACAAAACAACAGCAAATGCAGCAGAAGGCAAGAAATAATTAAAATCAGAGCGGAAATCAACAAAATTGAAACAAAAGAAACTATTGAAAAAATCAACAAAACTAAAAGTTGGTTCTTCAAAAAAATAAACAAGATTGACCGACCCTTAGCCATGCTAACGAAGAGGAGAGAGAACTCAAATTACTAACATACAGGATGAAAAAGGCAATATCAAAACAGCTGCTACAGAAATTCAGAAGACAATTAGAAATTATTTTGAAAACCTATATTCCAATAAAATAGAAGATAGTGAAGACATCGATAAATTTCTTAAGACATATGATTCGCCCAGACTGAGTCAGGAGGATACACACAATTTGAACAGACCAATACCAATGGATGAAATTGAAGAAGCAATCAAGAGACTACCCACCAAGAAAAGCCCGGGACCGGATGGGTATACAGCGGAGTTTTACAAAACTTTTAAAGAAGAATTAATACCAATACTTTTCAAGTTATTTCAGAAAATAGAAAAAGAGGGAGCTCTTCCAAATTCATTCTATGAGGCCAACATCACGTTGATTCCGAAACCAGACAAAGACACATCAAAGAAAGAAAACTTCAGAACAATAACCCTGATGAACCTAGATGCAAAAATCCTCAATAAAATTCTGGCGAATCGGATACAAAGGCACATCAAAAAAATTGTGCTCCATGATCAAGTAGGATTCATCCCTGGGATGCAAGGATGGTTCAATATACGGAAATCAATAAATGTTATTCACCACATCAATAGACTTAAAGATAAGAACCATATGATCATCTCGATAGATGCAGAAAAAGCATTCGACAAGTACAGCATCCCTTGATGTTCGAAACATTAGAAAAACTAGGGATAACAGGAAATTACCTTGACATTGTAAAAGCTCTCTATGCTAAGCCTCAGGCTAGCATCACTCAGAATGGTGAAAAATTGAAGGCATTCCCTCTAAAATCTGGAACAAGACAGGGATGCCCTCTATCACCACTTCAATTCAATATCATTCTCGAAACACTGGCCAGAGCAATTATACAGACGAAAGAAATTAAAGGCATAAAAATTGGAAAAGAAGAACTTAAATTATCATTATTTGCGGATGACATGATTTTATACATAGAAGACCAAATAGGGTCTACAAAAAAACTACTAGAACTAATAAATGAATTCAGCAAAGTAGCAGGATATAAAATCAACACGCATAAATCAAAGGCATTCCTGTATAACAGCAACAAGACTTCTGAAATGGAAATGAGGAAAACCACTGCATTCACAATATCCTCAAAAAAAATAAAATACTTGGGAATCAACCTAACAAAAGAAGTGAAAGATTTATACAATGAAAACTACAGAACCCTAAAGAGAGAAGTAGAAGAAGATCTTAGAAGATGGAAAAATATACCCTGTTCATGGATAGGCAGAACTAACATCATCAAAATGGCGATATTATCAAAAGTTCTATATAGGTTTAATGCAATGCCAATCAAAATCCCAAAGGCATTGCTTGTAGAAATAGATAAAGCAATCATGGAATTCATATGGAAAAATAAAAGACCCAGAATAGCAAAAGCAATTCTAAGCAGAAAGTGCGAATCAGGCGGTATAGCGATACCGGATTTCAAACTATATTACAGAGCAATAGTAACAAAGACAGCATGGTACTGGTACCAAAACAGGCGGGTGGACCAATGGTACAGAATAGAGGACACAGAGACCAATCCACAAAGTTACAACTATCTTATATTTGATAAAGGGGCTAAAAGCATGCAATGGAGGAAGGATAGCATCTTCAACAAATGGTGTTGGGAAAACTGGAAATCCATATGCAACAAAATGAAACTGAACCCCCTCCTCTCACCATGCACAAAAGTTAACTCAAAATGGATCAAAGACCTTGATATCAAATCAGAAACTCTGCGTCTAATAGAAGAAAAAGTTGGCTACGATCTACATATAGTGGGGTCGGGCTCCAAATTCCTTAATAGGACACCCATAGCACAGGAGTTAATAGCAAGAATCAACAAATGGGACTTACTTAAACTAAAAAGTTTTTTCACAGCAAAAGAAACAATAAGAGAAGTAAATAGGGAGCCTACATCATGGGAACAAATATTTACTCCTCACACGTCAGATAGAGCCCTAATATCCAGAATATACAAAGAACTTAAAAAATTAGACAATAAGATAACAAATAACCCAATCAACAAATGGGCCAAGGACCTGAACAGAAACTTCTCCGAGGAGGACATACAATCAATCAACAAGTACATGAAAAAATGCTCATCATCTCTAGCAGTCAGAGAAATGCAAATCAAAACCACCCTAAGATACCATCTCACTCCAGTAAGATTGGCAGCCATTATGAAGTCAAACAACAACAAGTGCTGGCGAGGATGTGGGGAAAAGGGTTCTCTTGTACATTGCTGGTGGGGCTGCAAATTGGTGCGGCCAATTTGGAAAGCAGTATGGAGATTCCTGGGAAAGCTGGGAATGGAACCACCATTTGACCCAGCTATTGCCCTTCTCGGACTATTCCCTGAAGACCTTAAAAGAGCGTATTACAGGGATACTGCCACATCGATGTTCATAGCAGCACAATTTACAATAGCTAGATTGTGGAACCAACCCAGATGCCCTTCAATGGATGAATGGATTAAAAAATGTGGCATCCATACACCATAGAGTATTACGCAGCACTAAAAAATGACAAAATCTTGGAATTTGCAGGGAAATGGATGGCACTAGAGCAGATTATGCTTAGTGAAGCTAGCCAATCCCTAAAAAACAAATACCAAATGTCTTCTTTGATATAATGAGAGCAACTAAGAATAAAGCAGGGAGGAAGAGCAGGAAGAAATGATTAACATTAAACAGAGACATGAGGTGGGAGGGAAAGGGAGAGAAAAGGGGAATTGCATGGAAACGGAGGGAGATCCTCATTGTTATACTAAATTACATATAAGAGGTTGTAAGTGGAATGGGAAAACAAACAAGGTGAGAAATGAATTACAGTAGAAGGGGTAGAGAGAGAAGATGGGAGGGGAGGGGAGGGGGGATAGTAGAGGATAGAAAAGGTAGCAGAATACAACAGTTACTAGTATGGTATGATGTAAAAATTTGGATGTGTAACCCATGTGATTCTGCAATCTGTACTTGGATAAAAAAGGGAGTTCAAAACTCACTTGAAGCTAATGTATGCTAATGTATGAAATATGATATGTCAAGAGCTTTGTAGGGTTTTGAACAACCAATAAAAAAAAAAAAGAAATTTCCGTCCAAATCCTGTACTCACTCTTCTTCCTAAACCTACCGACTATCTACCTAATCGTACCGACTATCCCTTTTTGACTGGATGTTCTCTTCCTCATTCAATCATCCAATGTACAAGGTCCTATGCCATTGTAAATGGATTTATCTGAGACAACTGTGCAGAACCTAATTCAACACTACGTATCCCAATCAAGGGCCCAATGCCCTTCTGGGCTTCAAATCCTAGATTTCTGTTTTCATACATATATTTTACCAATATAATTTAATAAATATCGCAGGTTCCCAATAGCATTATTCATCGCGCAGAATGATTCCTAACCCAAATCGAACCTGTTATTACACTAACCATACACTGATCCCTCAATCTAACTTTACAGAAAAGCAGGGACAGAGTTGGTCTTACAATACAGGAGTGTATGGAAACTTCCACCTGCTGAGAACCTCGAAGGTCCATGCAGAAATGATCCATGGAGAAGATGTAGGCAGCTATGAAGGACCTGAGGGAGGAAAAGTCAACTTCCATGGTAAACAACCTGGTCAGGATGAAGGGATGTGTCTGAATCAGCCTCTTTCATCTTAATGTAGAGAAGATGGACCAAACCAGGCCTGTGTGGAGAGCTGTTCCTGGGTGCCTATGGTTGATATACCATTCTAACTTGTGAAAATGTGAGAGCGAGTAGGTGCATCCTCCATCTCATGGGACCCTTAGAAGCAACTATTAGGACAAAGTTGTTGCCAAGGCAGTGACCTCATTTAGTTCCTGAAGGAAGTGACCTCACCTCACTTCCTTGGTGATGGAACTCTCTGTACTTGGGATACAGGAAGTCAGGCACCCAGAGCCAGTCCCAGTTCATGTCCCAGTGGTCAAACTTGTTTGGATTTTCCAAGGACAGAGACAGTCTTTCTTGGTACCTACTGATGTGAGGATGGCCTAATGCCAGGAAGGTCTGAGGAGGGGCCTTTCCTGAGAAAGAAGGTAGTGGCTCACCGCTGGCTCCTAACAGCTTCACAGAGTTGGACACGGAGACCAGATCTGAGAGAGAACAGCCCATTATGGGGGAATATATTATGGCCCACCAGTCAAAGGACACTCCATATTTTCACAGACCTACTTGGGGGTCTGTGTGGGTGTGGGTGTGTGTTTGTGGTTTTGTCTCATGTTCTGAGAATAGGTAGGAAAGTCGTTTTGTTTGGTTTGGTGTGAATTGTTTCTAGTAAGTCTTTTGACAAGGCGAGTGTTTCTATGTCTGTGTATCCCACTGTGTCCGTGGTTGTAGACATTAGAAAAGAGAGCGCATCAATACATATGTCCCATCTAGTAGAAATCTTACCAGCGTTCATCCTGTCCTATTTATGAATGGTCTACGGCTTGCCATATGGATTGGCCACTCCTAATATCTTCCTAAGATCCTATTTTCTTTCTGAATTTTGGCCAAACTCCAGAATAGGCTCATGGTTTTGTGTCCAAGATATGTACCACCTTTAAGCTCTGTGACATGGCCATGTACTGGATAGCTGAAGGCAATGGTGAGCATCTCAGAAAACTCAGATATCGGTGTGATCAGGGAAGTCTCAGTGGAGAAACCCTGCTTTGGGCCTTTTGCTTACCTATTGTACTATTGCCCTTAATGTCAGGAAAGTCTTTGCCTCAGGCCACCCCTTTGTGAAGACTGAAGAGTTTTCAAATGGAAATGAATGGGCATCACCTTTGGCTCTTTGCTTAATTGCTTTGGAAAGGGATGTGTCTGAATCAGCTTCTTGGCCCTGTGTGAGGTTGTGGCTTAGATTCTCAGCACCTAATGGATCTAAAAAAATCCCATGTGTGCATCCAAAACCAAAATACCCATAAGAGCAGAAATTGTGGATGAAGTCTCTCACCTTCCTCTGTAAGGTTCCTGACCTCCATCTTTGAGAATAGGGATCCTTTGGGTCAAATGAGTTCTTCAAATCACTACAGAGGCTAGGCCATAGGTGCTTGGGTTTTCTCATGACCCCAATTAACATAAGGAATCTAAACCCCACAGTAATTAGGCCACAAAATGGAGAATCAGAGCAGTATTAAGGGCAGGCCTCTTTGATCACTTCTGGTTCACAGGAAGGGTCTCCCTGCCACACTGACTTTAAGCAAATGGGGGAAAGGGACCTTATTTTGGATACTGTCTTTGGCTTTGGCCCTCATGGAAACCTACAGCATGAGGTTATGATTAGTGTCTATATGGAAGAAGATGAGGGCCATGTGGGAGTGTTTTGGTTTTAATAGTGGTCATTTTTGTGGCCGTTGGAAGAGATGACTGGGTCCACCTGGGCTTGAACACTGGTGTGATTCCCCTTAAAACTGAGTTATGGAACTGACCTCAAAGAAGTATTGCCATGTATTGTGTTGGGATTTTAGGAGGCCACGCATGAGAGTCGCCCTTGGAAACTGAGATCAAGGCGCAGGGTGGCTTTCCACAGAGCACTGGGAATCTCAGGAAGGATATCACATGATTTTATTTTTAAAGAATTGGCAGCCATAGTTGCAAGTCAAAGCACAAAAGGATCACACATTGTAGACCTCAAATGCCTGGTTTAATGTGACCTTTTATCCTGTCGTTGGGAATCATTGCCTGTTAGAATTCTCCAGAGATTTCATTGAAATAAGCTTCCTCTCCATTTCATGGTTCCTGAATGAATTAAACCCCACAGTGCCTCAAACTTCATCCTTGAAAAAAGGCTAGATAAATACCATTAAATTTTTGAAATTCCCATGAACAGGTGTCAGTGGAGAACCTTTGGATGTCTTATAGATGATCATGAGTGTACCAGACAATGCCTTGATTGACTGGGTTTCATGAAAATCATGTAGAACAGAGATGCCAGTAATTTGGAGTCCGATGAGTAGTCGGCCTAGAGCAGTGGAGTGTAGGTGTTTGTTAAAACATCTGTGATGGGGTCATGTGGATCTGCCATTGGCTTCCAAATGGTTTGTGACTGACATGGTGCAGCCCCCATACCCTTGTATGTAAAGGCATCTTGTTATACGGAGAGGTTTCAGGGCAATGTTTAGAATCAGATTGCTATTGTCAAGGGGGCAAGCTATGTGGGATAGAAGCCTGGTTGGTGCACTCTCCTGCAGACCCTTAACCAACACACGTGACAGAACTCCCTCCAGCACTCTGTCCTAGTTGAGCTCTTCGTATTTCGTGAAGCAAATACCAAACTCCCAATGCAGCTGCAAGAAACACCATGAAAAGTAGAGGAAGACCAAATGGCTTCAAAGTCCACAGTGGGAGACACTTTGCCCCCAAATGGCAACAAATTACCTACAAAGAGAGAATTCAGCCCTGCTGCTCATGTTTATTGGAAAATAAGAAACCATGTGCTCCAGGTCACACAGATGCAGACCCAGATTTGATGGTCTCACTACAAAGGAAGTTAAAACTCCTGACAACAACATATATTTCAAGTGCCCAACCTCAGAGGCAGTTTCTCAAGAAGTCTTTAGGCCAACAGAGCTCCATGTTTGTGGATTTTTTACCATGTACCTTACTTTTCGAAACACCTCTACCACCTCCAAGGTTGTTAACTACTGAGAATTTTCCATTCCAGATGTGTATTCACAGATTTTCTAACTCTTCTTCTCTTATTGTGTCTTACTTGGGGTGAAGGTAATGTCAAGGCATTGTTCTGAATGAGAGTGGGAAGACTTTTGGGTAGCACATATTTGCATAAACATTGGATTCATTTTCCAACTTTCTATTCGAAATACTGAATCCCTGACTGTCAGAGGTAGAAGGAATTCTATTCTCCTTCAAAGAATAGCCTGACACTTACAAGAAACAGCCACCAGGAGACATCCTGTCTGAGAGACATCCTGTAGCCATCTGTCTCCCTGAGACATCCTGCGGCCATCTGTCTTTCTGAAACTTCCTGAGGTTATCTCACCTTGTGAAGACATCTAGGAACTGCCGATAAGAGAGATTTCCCACATCCAGCATACAAATACCCCTGTGTGAACAATAAAAGTTTGCAGCTTGTTCAGAACTCCTGTCTTGCTGTCATCTCTCGTGTCTCTTGTCCCTTCATTCCTCCCTATCTAGGTTCCCTGCCCACGTTGATGTGTCCTGCCGGCTGGGACATCTGGCGCCCACCGACTGGGGCTTGAGCTTTTGATTGAGGGGGACCCCGTCCTCCTGGAAGATTTGGTCAAGCGGAGCTTGCAATAACTGCAGAAGACACCACTGAGAGACAGATCCAGGAGGAGCGTGGGGATGACGCACGGTGATTGACCCACTATGGGACAAGCAGTTTCGTCACATGATTTGTTTTTGTCAGGCTACAAGGAGTCCTTGCAGACATGGGGGCGTGTGTTTAGAAAAAAGACTTAATTTTTTTTTTCATACATAAGAGAGCAGTGTCCATGGTTTCCTCTTGAAAGGACCATTGATGGTAAAAGATGGCTTGGAGTAGGAGACTGTTTAAAAGATTATTATGAATCCTTTGGCCCAGAAAAAGTGCCTGTTCCCACCTTTTCTTACTGGAACTTAATGAAATTCTTAAAAGTTCACCCTTTGACAATGGTACCTTAAAACTTGTCGAGGTTGGGGAAGAGGCTATGCCAATACTTCTCGTATCCCCTCGGCATGCCCATCAGTTAGTATAGACATAGACCCTTCTCAGGCTCCCCAGGACCATGGGAACCTTCCTGGTCCCCCTCAAAATACCACCCTAATGATTAAGGCTCCAATGGTTACCAACTGCCTTTATCCAGTTTTAAATTCCGGAGACTCATTGACCCCTGTAGAGGAGGCTACCTTGGAGAAGGAAGCAGCTCGCTACCATTCAGAAGACCCTGCACCTCTCAAGACCCTGCCACAGCCTATAGGACTTACACATCCAACCCCTCCTATATTCCTCCTGCCTTTTTTGCTCTGGCCCTTCAGGGTAAAAATGCCCCCCCCCCAGATATTTTTTCCCCACTTCCCTTGCCTAAACTGGCTCCTTTGTGAGCATCCTTCCAACATAGACAGGAACAGATCCAACCTTTAAAAGAATTAAGATCCCTTCACTCTGAGCTCTGTTCATTAGCCTTAGGTATGGAGTCAAAGTAACTGGCCTACAGTGGTCAAGGCGAAGCCACTCCATCAACCTGTGCT
Source organism: Callospermophilus lateralis (assembly GCF_048772815.1). Classification (NCBI taxonomy): domain Eukaryota; kingdom Metazoa; phylum Chordata; class Mammalia; order Rodentia; family Sciuridae; genus Callospermophilus; species Callospermophilus lateralis. Next base: position 94,381 of record NW_027514443.1, on the reverse strand, counting down.
CGCCTTCCCAGTCACCACCAGTCAGATAGATAAGCCTGCCCAGGCTGAGGTCAAAGACTTAGACGAGGATCAAGAGGAGGAAGCGGAGAAATGGAATAAGGAGATCAGGACTCAGAGGATGAGGATTTCAGCCCTAGGCAGGCAGGAACCCAGAGTCTACAAAAAATTAAGCCTGCATTTTCCTGAAAAACTTAAAAGGCTTGTGCTCACTATGGCCCCTTTGCACCCTACATGTTGGCTTTATTAGAAAGCCACAGCACACAATGACTTACTCCCAATGATTGGAAATTTTTAGACCAAGCTACCCTCAGTGCCAGAGACTTTCTGTTATGGAATGCAGATTTCAAAGAGCACTGTCGGGAAACTGCTCAAAAAATTTTAACTAAGGCCTCCTCTAAGTCCGGGACTTATGTTAAGCTAGTGGGCAATGAGCCTTTTGACACTAAAACTAAACAGGCACATTTCCCTGCTGGACTTTTGATGCAGATTCAGATGGCTGGCTTACATGCTTGGAGACACCTCCCTCAAAAGCCTCGGCTACCACTTCCCTGGCAAAAATTCGACAAGGGCCCGACGAGCCTTATAGCGACTTTGTTCCCAGGCTTAACCTAGCTGTGGAATGCTTGCTTGGACCAAGTGAAAACAAAAGCTCTTTTGTAAAACATCTTGCCTTTGAAAACGCCAACCCGGCATGTCAGGATGTTCTTCAACCACATAAGGATAAAGGGAAACTTTCTGACTTTATTAGACTCTATGCAGGGGTAGGTGCAGCTCATGCCATGGGTCTTGCCCTAGGTGCCACCTTTACCAAGACCTTTCACAATCCTGGCTCACGTACTTGCTTTACTTGTAAACAACCTGGCCATTTTGCACGCAAGTGTCCGACAGGCAAAGAAAGCCTAGGAATAGCATCTCCTTCAACTGGGGCTATACCGCCCCAAGCTACCCTTTGCCCTAGATGTGGTAAAGGTCATCACTGGGCCAGTGAGTGTAGATCTAAGACAAATGCCCTCAGACAGCCTATTTTTTCCTGCTTCTTGGGAAACTCCCTGCGGGGCCAGCCCCGGGCCACGACATCCCCCAGGACAAAACCAGGGGCAATAAGATTTTTTCCCTTCCAAACTCCCAACCTACCTCAAAATTCTTCTCCACAATTGCTTCCCTCCAACTAGCCACTCCAGGCAGCGCAGGATTGGACATCTGTGCCACCACTGAAACTATATTAGACTCAATGCAAGGGCCCCAGATAATACCCACTGGAATTATGGGTCCCCCTCCATCTCATATCTGTGCCCTTATTTTTGGAAGAGCCTCTACTAACTTACATGGTGTTCAGGTCTTCCATGGCATTAATTATAATGACTTCACTGGAGAAAAAAAATACTGGCCACAGCTATTAATGGAGTTTTGGCCATCCCAGCAGGAACAAGTCTTGCACAATTAATACTCCTTCCCTTGAATCCAGGAGGCACTTAACCACCCAAACCTACCGCGGGGGACTGCCTCCTTGGGCTGCTCTGATGTAAATTGGGTTCAACCCGTTTCTCAAAATAGACCCACCATTTCCTTACTTATTGAAGGAAAGGAATTCCAAGGAATTCTAGATACTGGAGCTGATGCCACAATTATTTCTCAAAAATATTGGTCATCAGCTTGGACCCTCACCCCATCCTTGACTGACCTTAAAGGGATAGGACAGTCAAAAAATCCTCTGGTCAGCTCTACGGCTCTTAGCTGGACTGATAAAGAGGGTAATAAGGGAATTGTCACTCCTTTCATTGTTCCTGACCTCCCTGTTAACCTATGGGTCCGAGATATTTTGAGTCAAATGGAAGTTATTCAGGCCAGTCCCAATTCCATGGTGACTCATCAAATGCTTCGTATTTATTTTGTCCCTGGTATAGGCCTTGGGAGACTGAGACAAGGACTGGTTGAGCCAATAAAACCCATACAAAAAAGAAATACATATGGACTTGGGTATTCAGATATTTAGTGTGAGTCTCTGACTCTCCTGTACCCCATGGAGATAAAATTATTTGGGAGACTCAGACTCTTGTGTGGTTGGATCAATGGTCCCTTACCCAAGAAAATTTGGAGGCTGCCTCCATGTTAGTGCAGGAACAGCTGGCAGCCGGCCATGTAGAGCCCTCAACCTCACCATCGAATACTCCAATTTTTGTTATCAAGTAAAAATCAGGCAAGTGGTGCCTTTTACAATATTTGTGTGCCATTAATAAACCTATGTGCCGAATAAGAGCACTACAGCCAGGCATTCCCACACCAGTGGCTATTCCCAAAAACTATTGTAAAATGATTATTGACTTAAAAGATTGTTTTTTTTTTTTACCATTCCTTTACATCCTGAGGATAGACACTATTTTGCCTTTAGTCTCCCTCACCTTAATTTTCAGGGCTCTATGCAGAGATTTCAATGGAAGGTTCTTCCCCAAGGTATGGCCAACAGCCCTAGTCTTTGCCAAAAATATGTTGCTCAAGCAGTAGACCCTGTGAGAGAGCTATGGCCACAAATTTATATTTTACATTATATGGATGATTTGTAATTGCTGCACCTAATAACCATGACCTTAATAATTGTTACTTGGACCTTTACAAAATCCTCACTACCTTGGGACTACAGATAGCTCCTAATAAGGTTAAAACACAGGACTGTTATACCTATTTGGTCCTTAAACTTCAAGATAATCAGATCCAAATTCCTAAGATACAACTATGGGTGGACCATCTTCACACCCTTAATGATTTTCAAAAATTACTGGGGAATATTCAATGGCTAAAAACATATTTAAAATTACCCACTTGTATACTTTTGTCCCTTAATGATATTTTTGAGAGGTGATTCCCACCCCTCCTCCCCTCAAAAGCTTACTCCCGAGGCATGACAGGCATTAAACCAAGTCACAGAAGCCATTGCCAAACAGTTTTTTACAGAACATTCTTATAACCTTCCTCTGTTTCTGGTTATTTTACACACTCCTCATACACCCACAGGAATATTTCGGCAGCGAAATACACATTTTAGAAATAAAGGCTGCCTTTGCTTTGGGTCCATTTACCCACCACATTCTCCAAGGTTATTACTGTTTTTCTTGCTCAGGTAGCTTCTATTATTTTTAAATGTCATTTGCTATCTCGACAACATTTTGGCAAAGACCATGATAATATTTTAATTTCATATACTAAAGACCAAACCCAATTTTTACTACAGACAGAGAATGAATGGCGTATTGCCTTATTAGGCTTTTTGGGAACAATTGATAACCACCTCCCCAATGACCCCCTTTTATATTTTGTCCAGTTACATCCATTTATTTTTGCCAAAATTACTCAACAGGCTCCCATTCCTCAAGTCCTTACTGTCTTTACAGACGGTTCCAGTAATGGCCGAGCAGTCTTTGTTGTCAATAACCAAACTAACACCTTTGATACTGTCTATCATTCAGCACAGTTTGTGGAATTGTTTGCCATAACACAAGTTTTTAAAACATTTCTTGATAATCCTGTTAATATTTATACATACAGTGCCTACATTGATCATTCTGTGCCCCTGCTTCAGATTTCACCCACCATTAATGCTTCTTCCAATGTGGCCCATCGGTTTCACCAGCTTCAGAAGCTAATTCAGGCCAGACAACACCCATTTTTCTTAGGACACATCAGGGCACACTCTGATCTTCCCAGCCCTCTAACACAAGGTAATGCCAAAGCTGATGCAGCAACTCGTTTCATCTTTTCAATTTTTGTTGGCTCCATTCAAAAGGCCACGGATTTACACAATCTTCACCATCTAAATTCCCAGAACCTTCGATAACTATGTAAAATTACCAGGCAACAGGCACGAGAAATAGTAAAAGCATGCCCTGGTTGCCCTGTCTCCCTCCCCATTCAACACATGGGAGTTAACCCCCGAAGATTACTGTCCAATCAGTTTTGGCAAATGGATGTTACTCATTTTCTGAATTTGGAAAAACCAAATATATACACGTTTCTGTAGATACCTTCAGCGGCCTTATTTTTGCATCACCACATTCTGGAGAGGCTATCAAAGATGTCCTTTCTCATCTTGTTTCAGTGTTTTCCATAATGGGTAAACCAATACATATTAAAAAAAAAGATAATTGTCCTGCATATACCAGTGCCAAGTTTAAACAGTTTTGTGCTTCCTCGCAAATTTGTCATACTACTGGAATTCCATACAAGCCTCAGGCATTGTGGAACGTGCCCACCTTACCTAAAGACTTGGCTAACCCGCTTTAATGCTTCTGCACTTGTATTTACCACTCACAGGCATCGCCTTAATCATGCATTATTTGCCCTTATTTTTCTTTCCTTAGACAATGAAGGCCATTCGGCTGCAGACTGACACTGGCAATCCTCGTCCAATTCTGTTCGCCCACCTGTTATGTGGCACAATCCCCTTACAAATAAATGGAAAGGCCCAGGTCCTGTCCTCATCTGTGGACGAGGCTCAGATTGTGTTTTGGACCAAGAGCAAGCAGCCCCAAGATGGTTACCAGAACGCCTGGTTAAACAGGTTAATGGCTTACCTCAACACGGGGATGGAGGCCCTCACCCTGAGGACAAATTTTCCTCTTTTTCAGATGCAGCCAACAATCTGTGTGAGGATCCTACTTAAGGCACTTCTGCTGAACAGGATTGTACACGGAGGCTTTGGCCCTCCACCTTCCAACATCATGGAGTACCTTTTTGGCCCTCCCTGTGAATGCAAGGGAGGATCTTGGACTCAGGCTCCCACTAGTTTTACCCAGACTGCTGACTGCGTGACTAAGGTGGCTTACCTCCGGGCCGAGGTTGACCATAAACTCAGAGGAGTTCATCAGCCTAAATTGGTATGTGTTAACAAGCCAAAGATTATTCCCCCTAGTACAAGTAATGCTCTCTAAAATTGTTCTGCAACTTGAACGCATACCCAAGCGATGCATGCCACTTGTTATGCGTCGGCCTCAATTTGTGTCAACAAGAAGGGAGAAAAATTTTTTGAAGCCTCCCTAACTAAAACTCATGCAGCAGGAGGGACCACTATTCATTATACCCCCGTTCTTTTTGACCGGGGAGGAGAAGGCAAATACACCAAGCTACAGTCAGCTGGGTGCCAAGGCCCTGTTGGTAAACCCCCCTTCTGCCCCATTAAGGCACCTACAGGGGTCGCTGATGGTGGAGGATTCCCTTATGCTGTCAAGCATCCTCAGATAATCAAACTTTTGAAACCCCAAATCCCTGAGCTCACATATCATCTCTTAATATAGCCAAAATGCCAGCTCCCCGGTTTAGATAACAATATATTAGATATTTTGGAAACTACCTTCTCCTTGCTTAATAATTCCAACCCCACCTTTGCTGGTGATTGCTGGCTCTCCATAACAACAGGGGCAATCATGCCTATGGAAGTTCCTATTAATTCTATCATAGATGATGATAACACATGCCAACCCAGATTTCCTTTTAAAGTACAGTCTATAGGCACTTTTACAATATGTCTTTTAGGCGCGATGCAAAATAATACCTATGATATTGATGTTGGAGTTCCTTCCTTTGGAAATTGCTCAACAGTACAAAACTATTCCTCACCCACCCCATCTCTTTGTCCCTCCAATGGCACAGTTTTTATGTGTGGAGGAAACTCGGCCTTCCTGAGGCTTCCATCGAATTGGACCGTTGGCTGTGTTCTTGCCTTATTACTCCCTGATATAACTATTGTCCCAGGAGACAAAACTCTATGCATTCCTAGTCTAGACACCTTAGTCAAAAGACACAGGCGGGCAATACAGGCCTTACCACTCTTTGCCAGCCTTGGAATAACAGCTGCTGTGAACACAGGTACAGCTGGCTTAGGCATGGCTATACACTCTTAGCGTCGCCTGTCTCAACAACTTATAAATGATGTAAAAACTCTATCAGGAACCATTAAAGATTTGCAGGACCTAGTAGACTCCCTGGCAGAAGTGTTCCTTCAAAACAGAGAAGGCTTAGATTTACTGACAGCTAACCAGGGAGGTATTTGCTTGGCCTTAGGGGCACGATGCTGCTTTAATGCCAATAAATCAGTCATAGTACGCACTAAAATTCAGCAGCTTCAAGAAGATCTAGAAAAGAGACGAAGGGAACTTTTTTGAAAATCCCCTCTGGACTGGGTTTAATGGATTTCTACCCTACCTTCTTCCCCTATTAGGCCCTTTGTTGGGTTCACTTTTAATGGTGTCCATAGGACCCTGCATTATAAACAGGCTTGTACAATTTATTATAGAACAGATTAATATTTTGGCCTCTAAGCCCATACAGGTCCACTATCATCACCTGGAGATGGAAGACCATGCTGCCAACATTTAAAAGGATGTTCTACCCTTCTCACAGGCTTATTTCTTAAGTTTACATCCCCACAGATCTCTCTTTCTTACATTAAACTGTAAGTAACAGCTCTGACCAACCATCTTCTGCCATTGCCATAAGGGTTCGTCCTCCATGGGCCCCTTCACTTGGGGGGTTGATGCACCCATGGAGTGAGGACGTTAGGCCATAATAACGGAGGATGCAGGATGGACTGCAGGAGGATGGATCCACGGATACCAAAACAGAAGACCTCTTAGTGACACGCTCTGGTGCATGGCGGTCGGCATGCTTTCCTTTTAAAGCCGTCTCCTCCAAAAATATGCCAAGGCCACCACGAAATCTTGTAAACATGCTCTCTCGAATCAGGAGATATTCAAAGGCCTGCTAGAGAAACAGAGCCTCTATCACCCCCTAAAACATTGGCCGGTAAGGTATGGTCAAATATTTTATATAATAAAGGGGGAGAGGTCAGGGGCTAGAAAGAAGTTCTCCTTCAAAGTATAGCCTGACACTGAAAAGAAACAGCCCCCTGGGAGATATCCTGCCTGGGAGACATCCCGCAGCCATCTATCTCCCTGAGACATCCTGCAGCCATCTGTCTTCCGGCAACATCCTGAGGTTATCTCACTTTCTGAAGACATCCAGCAACTGCTGATAAGAGAGCTTTCCCATCCACAGCATATAAATTTCCATGTGAGAACAATAAAAGTTTGCAGCATGATCAGAACTCCAGTCTTGCTGTAATCTCTCGTGTCTCTTGTCCCTTCATTCCTCCCCAACTAAGTTTCTTGCCCACGTTGATGTGTCCCGCCGGCCGGGACAACTGACACTAACCCATACCCTACTACACTCTGACAACTAATCCTAATATGATGGAGAAAAATAACCCAAACAGAATAGAAATACAAGCAGTTCAGAGGAGGCATGGTGTATATTTGGACTTGCCTTTTGCATGATATAGTGTAGGTGTTATAAATCTAGTTAACAACACCTACTATCTTCCTAAGCTCCTGTTTTCTTCCTGAATTCTGGCCACTCTCCAGAATAGGCTCATGTTTTTGTGTCCACGATATGTACGACCTCCAAGCTCTGTGACATGGCCATGTACTGGATAGCTGAAGGGAATGCGAGCATCTCAGAAAACTCAGATATCAGTGTGACCAGGAAAGTCTCAGTGGAGAAACCCTGCTTTGGGCCTTTTGCTAACCTATTTGCCTGTTGCCATGAATGTCAGGAAGGTCTTTGCCTCAGGCCAGCCCTTTGTGAATCCTGAAGAAAACTGTTTTCAAATGGTAATAAATGGGCATCACCTGTGGCTCTTTGCTTAAATGCTTTGGAAAGGGATGTGTCTGAATCTGCCTCTTTGCCCTGTGTGAGGTAGTGGCTTAGATTCTCAGCACCAGTTGGATCTAAAGAAAAATCCAATGTGTGCATCCAAAACCAAAATGCAAAAAAGATCAGTCATGGTGTATGAAGTTTCTCACCTTCCTCTTTTAGGTTCCTGACCTCCATCAAGTGAGAATAGGGATCCTTTGGGACAAATGAGTTCTTTCATGCCCTGTAGAGATGATTGGGTTTTCTCATGACTCCAAATCACATGAAGAAACTATACCTGACAGTCAGTAGGCCTCAAATTGGAGAAGCAGAGCAGTATAAATGGCAGACCTATGTGATCAATCCTGGTTCACAGAAATGGTGTCCAGGCTACCCTGAGGTTAGGCAAATGAAGGGAAAGAGACCTTATTTTGGAAACTCTCTTTGGCTGTGCCATTCATGGAAACATCCAGCCAGAGGTTATGATGAATGTATATATGGAAGAAGATGAGGGCCTTGGTGGAGTGTTTTGGTTTTAATTGTGGTCATTTGTGTGGAGTTTGGAAGAGATGACTGGGTCCACCTGGGCTTGAACTCTGGTGTGATTCCCCTCAGAGACTGAGTTCAGTGACTGACCTCAGAGAAGTAATTGCTTTGGAAAGGGATGTGTCTTAATCAGCCTCTTGGCCCTGTGTGAGGCTGTGGCTTTGATTACCAGCACCGTATGGATCTAAAAATGATCCCATGTCTGCTTCCAAAACCAAAATGGCCAAAATTGCAGTCATTGTTGATGAAGTCTCTCGCCTTCCTTTGTAAGGTTCTGAAAGAATAAAAGAAATTGAAATTGAAACGTAAAGAAACAGGTTCTGTAAAGTTTCCAGGCTGCACGCAGAACCTGAAATTCCTGTGGCAGTTAAGACAATTCCCGGAACTACCCATTAGATGTGTGTTGAAATCTTCCCTGACCACCTAGTTACTTAACAACCTCTTCCCAAAAACCGTGCAGCTAAGCACATATACGTCTCAGGGCTTCAACCAATCAGTTTAAATGTATACCCCTTCTCAGGGCTTACCAATCACCCCCTGCCTGAACTGTTCCCACCAATGAATGTGCAAATCATGTTTTAGAGTTGTTATTTGATTTTCCCACAGTATACGGTGATTTGCTAAAGGAAGCTAGGATGTATGTTAAGTCCCTGCCCTCTCTAAAGAATGTATATAAAATCTGCTCATGTTGTTCTTGGGGCTCTTTGTTTTTTGCTCCTCTGAAGTGAGCTCTGAGCCCCAGCATGCTGGACCCCCAATAAACCCTTTGCTGTTTCATGAGAAATTCTCTTGGTGGTCTTTTCCTCCGACGTTCGGCCCACCTTTTCATCTGGAGGCCCTAGCTGAGAAATCCAGCAGTGACGAACAAAAGACCCCAATGGACTCCTTTCAGAGTAATTAAGGTGCCTCTTTCTGGTTTCAGGTTTCAGGTTAGGGCTTGGCAAAATGGCTGTCGGTGAAGAACATTAGCTCTCTGCGATGGTGGCTGACAGATGTGTCACAGAGTCACAGGCCACGTCCCTGGGGGAAACTCCAGAGGACTCGGGAAATTGAGGATTAGTAGATTCCTCAACTCGGTTATTTTTTGCTTCAGGATTCGGTTTTCCAGCCCATCAGGTTTTGCTGGCTACTCAGTTTTGTTCATTGTCAGGAACTCATGTTGAGTTTACTGTCTGTCTTTATTGTCTAACCCATCAGGTTTGGCCAGTTACTCAGTTCTAATCTTTTTCTTGGACTCATGTTAAACGTTTACTGTTTGTCTTTGTCTGTGTCACGTTTGTGTATTCACTGTCCCTGTTTGAGTAACTCCCATTATGGGACATTATGGGACAAAGCACTTCCATGCCTCTGTCCCTTAACCTTGATCATTGGACTGATGTTCGCTCAAGTACCAAGAATCTTTCTTTTTCAGTAAAATGCCAGATCTGGCAGACTCTCTGTGCTTCAGAATGGCCCATCCTAGGAGTCGGATGGCCCCGAGAAGAATCCTTCCACTTCCCTCTAATCTGAAAAGTCAGAGATATTGTATTTCACCGGGGCCACTTGGCCACCCAGATTAACAGCCATATACCCCTTCCCCCACGATCTTATCATTCCAACATTCTGCTCCTCCCCCTCTTCCCTCCATTCTAAGTCACAAGACTGGACACTCCTCTCTCTCCTTATCCTCTACCCTCGCTCCCCAACCCACAACATGTTCCAGATGATCCTCCCGCCGCTGACTCAGCCTCTCCGCCGCTAGAGGCAATTGGGCCAGACCCAAGCCCTCCAGGGGACTTCCCCGCAGCAGCAGCAGCCCCTGCTCCCCTGAAGGAAGCTGGGCCACCTAAAGGAACCCGCAGGAGATAAATAATATAAAACTCGGAAGCCCCTGTGATGCTCCCTCTCTGTCCCTACTTGCCCATGAACCGACACAACTGGGACCCCAACACCTTTGAATGTAGGTAGCATCTGTCCACTTATCGCCGTTCTCTAATAGTGGGTCTCTGAGCGGCCGCCAGAGGGCCGACTAATTTGGCCAAGGTAAGAGAGATTATCCAAGGGCCTAATGAGTCTCCTTCTATGTTTCTGGAGAGAATTATGGAAGCGTATAGGAAATATATTCCTTTTGATCCTCAGGCAGAAGACCAAAAGCCATCTGTTGCAATGGCCTTTATCGAGCAGACTGCCCTAGATATTAAGAGAAAGTTACAACGTCTAGATGGATTATAAGATATGACCTTAAGAGATTTAGTCAGAGAAGCTGAGAAAGTATATTATAAGAGAGAAACTGAGGAGGAAAGGGAATAGAGGAGAGAGAAGGAAAGGGAACAAAAGAAGGAGGAAAGAAGCAAATGGCAGAGTAAAGCATTGCCTAAGGTTCTGGTCACAGCAGCAAATAGGCCAGAAGTTAAAAAGCAGGGATACATAAAGGCATACCTGGGCCCACGCCAAAGGCTGCCGTTGGCCTCAAATCAATGTGCCCACTGTAATAAAAAAGAACACTGGGCCAAAGAGTGCCCCCAAAAGAAGCAGCCACGCCAGCCCGCCGTGCTGACTCTAGAAGAGGACTAGGAAATTCGGGGCTCAGATCCCCTCCCCCAGCTCAGAGTAACATTTGAAGTTGAGGGGAACACAGTGAACTTTGAAGTGATTACAGGAGCAGTATACTCAGCCCTTAAGACTTCACTGGCCCCCCTATCAATTAAATCGTCCCTAGTTCAAGGGGCTAATGGCAGTAGATATCAGGCTTGGACAACTAAGATGAATATGGACCTCGGAAAGGAAAAAGTCCACCACTCTTTCCTAGTAATCCCAGAATGCCCGGCCCCATTGATGGGCAGGAATATGCTTACCAAACTCTGGACTAGAATAACCTTTAACCCTAATGGTCCCCAAGTGGGGGTTCTAAAGCCTGCAGTATTAACTCCCATAGTAACATCTTTGACTATGTCTGTAGAAGATGAACATCAACTCTTCGCGCCCCCTAGCACTGATCAAACAGGCAAACTACAACAGAAATGGATAAAAGATTATCCTAATGCCTGGGCAGAAACTGCTGGGTTAGGTCTAGCCATCAACAACCTCCAATAGTAGTAGAATTAAAAGCCTCTGCATCTCCAATTAGTGTTAAACAATATCCTCTAAGCAAAGAAGCTAAGGATGGGATAAGGCCCCATATTCATAAATACCTGGGTCTTGGGGTCCTAAGGCCCTGTCAATCAGCCTGGAACACCCCCCGGTACCAGTAAGAAAGCCAGGAACTGGGGACTACCGTCCTGTTCAAGACCTAAGAGAGATAAACAACAGAGTGCAGGACATTCACCCCACAGTACCCAATCCATATAATTTTCTTAGCACTCTGAATCCGGAGCAGAAATGGTACACTGTGCTGGACTTAAAAGATGCTTTCTTCTGCTCGCCTCTACATAAGGACTGTCAGTTGCTGTTAGCTTTAGAGTGGATAGACCCAGAACCTGGAACATCTGGCCAACTAAACTGGACTAGACTCCCACAGGGGTTCAAAAAATCCCCCATTCTCTTTGATGAAGCCCTCCACAGAGACATCAATGACTTCAAAACTGCACACCCCGAAGTCACCCTACTCCAATAGTGGATGATCTTCTACTGGCAGCCAACACCAAGGAGACCTATGAGTCTGGGACCCAAGCACTTATTCGAGCTTGCTCGGCTTGGATATATGGTTTCTGCCAAAAGGCCCAAACTTGTCAGCAAGAAGTAATCTTCCTGGGTTATTCTCTTAGGAGTTGCAAACGGTGGCTCCCTGAGCCCAGAAAAAAAACCGTTTTGCAGATACTGCCCCCATCTAATAAGAGAAAACTCAGAGAGTTTCTTGGGACTGCCAGCTTTTGCAGGTTATGGATTCCTGGGTTCGCATCTCTGGCTGCCCCTTTATACCCGCTGATAAAGGGGGATGCCCACTTCCAATGGACCCCTGAGCACCAACAAGCTTTTGATAATGTCAAAAAAAGGTGCTGCTATCTGCTCCGGCCTTAGCACTCCCAGATGTAGAAAACCCTTCACTCTCTATATCGAGGAAAAGAAAGGAATAGCACGGGGAGTGCTCACTCAGTCTTTGGGACCTTGGAAAAAGCCAGTAGCGTATTTATCCAAAAAACTGGACCCATTGGCTAGCGGGTGGCCCCATTGCTTAAGTGCTATAGCAGCAGCAGCCCTTCTAATAAAAGATGCTCATTAATTAACGTTGGGACAGAAGCTAACCATTATAGCCCCCCATGCCCTGGAGAGCATCATCTGTTAGCCTCCAGAGAGGTGGCAATCAAACTCCAGAATAAACCACTACCAGAGCCTCTTGCTTGACAAAGACAGAATAACGCTGGGACCCCCTGCTCCACTCAACCCACCTACACTGCTGCCAGAAGAATCATCAGGACCCGTCACTCATGAGTGTCAACACATACTGGCAAGGAAACCAGTATACAACAAGACTTGAAGGATCAGCCACTGCCTCGCCCTGAAGTCGTATGGTTTACGGATGGCAGCAGCTTCCTCCAAGATGGTAAGCGGCGGGCTGGAGCAGCAGCAGTTAGCAAAACTGATTTAATCTGATACTCTGGTCTCCCAGAAGGGACATCAGTCCAAAAAGCAGAACTGGTTGCCCTTATGAAAGCATTGGAACTAGCAACAGGGAAAAGGGCCACCATATAAACTGATAGCCACTATGCATTTGCCACTGTTCATATGCTCGGGACTATTTACCAACAATGCGGGTTATTAACCTCTGCCGGGAAAAAAATAAAAAATAAAGATGAGATCCTCCACCTTGGCTCAGCAGTGCAGGGCCATAAGGAACTAGCTATAGTGGACTGTCCCGGGCACCAGAAGAGAAACAACCCTGTGGCAGTTGGAAACAGAAGGGCAGATGAGGAAGCTTAATTGGCAGCCCTAAACGGAGTGACTCTGTTAACTTTTTCCACACCGGGGGGAACAAAAATCAGGAGACTTGGCCGCCCCGGAACATTCAGGCAACTTATCATCTGAGGAGACAGATACAGAAATCTGGGACCCTACAGAGCCAAGTTTACAATTTCAAAAAGCCCACCTTTATGTCAAAGACGTACACCAGCTCAACCACTTAGGCTCAAAGAAGTTATAGGCACTCTTAAAGGACCGAAGAAAGAACTTATTATTGACTGACTCAAAGAGGAAAAAAATAGCTGAGCAGGTGACTAGAGCTTTTCAAGTCTTCCAATTAGTTAATACTTTCCCATCCAAGATTCCTGCAGGGAAGCGCATACGAGGAACCAGACCAGGACAATTCTGGGAAGTGGACTTTTCTGAAATTAAGCCAGCAAGGTATGGACTTAAATATCTCCTAGTCTTTGTAGATACTTTTTCAGGATGGGTCGAAGCCTTCCCCATGAAGAAAGAAACAGCTCAGATGGTGGTCAAAAAGATCCTAGAAGACAGTTTTCCAAGGTTTGGCCTGCCTAAGGTAATAGGGTCTGATAACGGACCGGCATCCGTGGCCCAGGTAAGTCAGGGATTTTCCAGGACCCTGGGGATTAATTGGAAGTTATATTGTGCTTATAGACCCCAGAGCTCAGGACAGGTAGAAACGATGAATAGAACCATCAAAGAGACTTAACGAAATTAATCTTGGAGCCCGGCATAAAAAATTGGACTATGCTCCTACCTCATGTACTTTTTCGTGCAAGAAATACCCCTCCGCCCCTTTGTGTAACCTCACCCCTTATGAAATTCTCTACGGTGCCCCTCCTCCATTAAGGGACCTAACCCCAACTCTGAGATTAATGATTCCTTTCACACCCCCTTGCTAGACAGACTTAAAGCCCTTGAACAAACCCAGCACCCAGCGATACCTGTGGAAACAGTTGGCCACTGCTTATCATCCTGGAGACGAGGGAACTCCACATCGATATCAAGTGGGAGACTTCGTCTACATGAGACAGTATCGGGTGTCATCCCTGGAACCCTGCTGGAAAGGACCATACCAGGTGCTGCTTATAACACCTACAGTGGTGAAAGTGGATGGGATCACTTCCTGGATCCATGCCTCCCATCTCAATCCTGTGCCCTGTCCATACTCTGGCTGGAAACTGGAACAGACTGGTAACCCTCTCAAGTTGCATGTCTGTGGTGTGGGTAGGGCTATGGATTCTTCCCCTGACCACCAGCAGTCCTAATCCCCATCAGCCTGTTCAGCAACAATGGCAAGTTATAAATCCTACTGGGCAATTAGTGTGGTCTATTTCACATACAGCCCCCTTATGGACTTGGTGGCCATCTCTCCACCCGGACATTTGTCAGCTTGCCATAGGCCTCTCTGACTGGGATCTCCCTGACATAGTGGACCCCACACAGATCCCACTAAAGCCCAAACCAGGGCAACATAGACCAACTTACCCCATGAATTATTGATGTCATCTCCCCAGCTCAGGTGTAAACTAGCCAGTCTTGTTTATTAAGTGTGCCCAGCTGATTTCTGAAGTCGCAAACAGGCCCAAACCTGTGGAGGACCCAGTGACTTTTATTGTAGATCTTGGGGTTGTGAACACACGGGAGCTACATTGTGAAACCCAAACTCCCCAGACAGTATGATTCGGTAGGATGAAATGACATCTGGATTGATCCCAATAAATGTGCCGCTATCCAAGTGGTGTCAAAAACTTGCTGTGGAAAAAATAGTCTATGTTACCCCCTCAATATAACTTTCACTTCCAAAGGAAGGGGCTACCTCAGAACAACATGGCCTATGGGAAATACTTGGGGAATGCGATTCTATATTAATGGCCCTGGTTATGACTTTGGTCTCTGGTTCACCATCCGGCTTAAAAAGGAAGAAAATCCCACAGCAATAGGGCCCAATCCCCTCAAGTCAGGAATTAAGCCTCCTAAACCTCCCATGCATAGATCTACCAAAACCCCTCTACCATCTCATACTTCGCAGTTTCCGTCTTTGCCTACTTCCCCAGTCCAGAGTACAGCTGACTCCTCCCCCTGGGAACTAATTAAAGGAACCTTTATGGTACTGAACTCCACACAGTCAGAACTCCTTGCATTTCAGCCCAGGTATTTGACAGCTCTGTACATTATTGTGTAATGGTGCAGATAGCCCCCAGGGTGCTCTATCATGATCCAGAATCCTTTGAAGGTCTACTAGGTGGACAAACAACCCGATTTTGCCGGGAGCCAGTGTCCCTTACTCTAGCCATCCTATTGGGGCTAGGAGCTGCTGCAGGAGTGGGTACAGGAACAGCTGATATGATCCATGGGTCACAACAAATGGCCTGATTAGAAACAGCAATAAATCAAGACTTGAAGACGTTAGAGACCTCCATCACAGTTTTGCAGGAATCCTTAACCTCTCTCTCTAAAGTTGTTTTACAGAACAGGTGAGGATTAGACCTCCATTTAATAAGGGAGGGGGGCCTCTGTGCTGTACTGAGAGAAAAATGCTGTTTTTATGCTGACCATACTGGAGTTGTAAAATAATCCATGAGTAAATTGAGAAAATGCCTTGAAGAGCACCAGAGAGAAAGGGAGATTCAACAAGTGTGGTTTGAGTCATGGTTTACCTTGTCCCCCTGGTTAACTACACTCCTATCAGCCTTAGCTGGACCCGTGATCATGCTTATGGTGTTGATAACTGTGGGACCTTGTTTGCTTAACCTCATAGTTTCCTTTCTCCAGGCTCAGATTGGGCAGGTAAAACTCATGGTAATCAGACAGAAATACACTTCACTGGCAGAAATAGAATGTGAGACCCCACAAAAAATATGATTCATTACTTTTAAAATTAAAAGTAGGCAGAAAAAGGAGAAATGAAAGAATTAAAGAAATTAAAATTGAAACGTAAAGAAACAGGTTTTGTAACGTTTACAAGCTGTGCTCAGAACCTGAAATTCCTGTGTCAGTGAAGAGAATTCCCGGAACTGCCCATTAGATGTGTTGAAATCTTTCCTGACCACCTAGTTACTTAACAACCCCTTCCCCGAAACCGTGCATTTCAGCACGTATACATCTCAGGGCTTCAACCAATCAGTTTAAATGTATACCCCTTCTCAGGGCTGACCAATCACCCCCTGCCCGAACTATTCCCGCCAATGAATGTGCTAATCATGTTTTAGAGTTGTTATTTGATTTTCCCACAGTATATGATATTTGCTAAAGGAGGCTATGATGTATATAAAGTCCCTGCACTCTCTAAAGATTGTATATAATCTCTTCTCAAGTTGTTCTCGGGGCTCTTTGTTATTTCCTCCTCTGAAGTGAGCTTTGAGCCCCAGCATGCTGGACCCCCAATAAACCATTTGCTGTGGCATGAGACAATAGGTGCTTGGGTTTTCTCATGTCTCCAAATCACATAAAGAATCTATACCTGACAGTCAGTTAGCCTCAAATTGGAGAAGCAGTGCAGTATTAGCGGCAGGGCTATTTGATCACTCCTGATTCAAAGGAAGGGTGTTCAGGCCACCCAATGCCCTTCTGGACTTCAAATATTACCTAGATTTCTGTTTTCATACTTATATTTCACCAGTATATTCTTGTAAATATCGCAGGTTCCCAATACCATAATTCATCCTGCAGAATGATTCCTAAACCAAATCGAACCTGTTATTACCCTTAACCATGCAATATTTCCTCAATATAACTTAACAGAAGAACAAGGATATTGTTGGTCTTACAATACAGGAATGTAGGGGATCTTCCTCCTGCTGAGAACCTCAAAGTTCCGTGCAGAAATGATCCCTGAAGAAGATGTAGACACCTATGAAAGACCTGAGAGAGCAAAAGTCAACTTCCATGTAAAACAACCTGGTCAAAATGAAGGGATGTGTCTGAAAGCCTCTCTCTTCTTAATGTAGATTAAATCGACCAAACCAGGCCTGTGTGGAGAGCTGTTCCCGGGTGCCTATGGTTGATATACCATTCTATCTTGTGAAAGTGTCACAGGAAGTATGGGCAGCCTCCATCTCATGGGACCCTTGGAAGCAACTGTTAGGAAAAAGTGGTTGCCAACCCAGTGACCTCATTCAGTTCGTGAAGGAAGTGACCTATCACACTTCCTTGGTGATGGAACTCTCTGAACTCGGGATCCAGGAAGCCAGGCACCCAGAGCCAGTCCCAGTCCCAGTCCCAGTGGTCTCATTTGTTTGGATTTACCAAGGACAGAGTCAGTCTTTCTTAGTACCTACTGAAGTGAGAATGGCCAAATGCCAGGAGAGCTCTGAAGAGGGGCCTTTTCTGAGAAAGCACTTAGTGGCTCAAACATGGGTCCTGACAACTTCACAGAGTTGGCAAAGAAGTCCAGGTCTGAGATAGGACAGGTCATTTTGGTGGAACATAGTATGGCCCACCAGTCAGAGGACACTCAGGATACTCACAGACATACTTGGGGGAAGGAGATTCCGTTGTGGGTGTCGGTGTGAGTTTGTGGTTTTGTCTCATGTTCTGAGAATAGGTAGGAAAGGCGGTTTGTTTGTTTAGACTGGAATGTTTCTAGAAAGTCGTTTGACAACGCGAGTGTTTCTATGTCTGTGTATCCCACTGAATCCGTTTTTGTAGACATTTGAAAAGAGAATTCATCAATGGTTGTGTCCTGTCTAGTAGAAAGCTTCCCAGCATTCATCTTGCCAAATTAAAGAATAAAGAGCTGCTTGCCTTATGGATGGGCAACACCTATTATCTTCTTAAGTTCCTCTTTTCTTCCTGAATACTGGCCACTCTCCAGAATAGCCTCATGGTATTATTTCCAAGATATGTACCACCTCCAAGCTCTGTGACATGATCATGTACTGGATAGCTGAAGGGAATGAGAGCATCTCAGAAAACTCAGATATCAGTGCGACCAGTAAAGTCTCAGTGGAGAAATACTACTTTGGACTTTTGCTTACCTATTGTTCTGTTGTCCTGAATGTCAGGAACGTGTTTGCCTCAGGCCACCCCTGTGTGAAACCTGAATAAATCAGTTTTCAAATAGAAAAGGATGGGCGTCACCTGTGGCTCTTTGCTTAATTGCTTTGGAATGGATGTGGCTGAATCAGCCTCTTTGCCCTCTGTGAGGCAGTGGCTTAGATTCTCAGCACCTGATGGATGTAAAGAAAGTTTCCAAGTGTGCATCCAAAACCAAAATGGCCAAAAGAGCAGTCATTGTGGATGAAGTCTCTCGCCTTCCTCTGTAAGCTTCCTGACCTCCATCAAGTGAGAATAGGGATCCGTTGGGTCAAACCAGTTCTTCAAAGCTCTGCAGAGGCTAGCCAATAGGTGCTTGGGTTTTCTCAGGACACCAATTCACATAAAGAATCTATACCAGTCAGTTGGCCTCAAACTGGAGAAGCAGAGCAGTATTAAAGAAGGGCTATTTGATCACTCTTGGTTCACAGGAATGGTGTCTAGTCCACTCTGACTTTAGGCAAATGAGGGGCAAGGGAGCTTATTTTGGACACTGTCTTGGGCTGCGCCCATCATGGAAACCTCTAGGTAGAGGTTATTCAGAGTGTCTATGTTGAAGAAGATGAGGGCCATGTGGGAGTTTTTTGGTTTTAATTGTGGTCAATTGTTGGTGGTTAGAAGAGAATCCTGGGTCCACCTGGGCTGGAATTCTGGTGCGATTGCCCTTAAAGACTGAGTTCTGGAACTGACCTCAGAGAAGTATTGCCATTAATTGTGTTGGGATTTTAGGCGGCCATGCATGAGAGTCGCCATTGGAAACTGAGATCTAAGCCTGGGGTGGCTATTCACCAAGCACTGTCAATCTCAGCCAGGACATCACATGATTTTATTCTGAAAGACTTGGCAGCCATTGTTGACAGTCAAAACACACATGGACCTCACATTGTAGACCTCAATGGGCCTGGCTTCATGTGGCCTTTTGGCCACTCTTTGGGAAGACTTGCCTCTGAAAATTCTCCAGAGTTTTAATTGAAATGTGCTTCCTAAAAATTTAATGGTTCCTGAATGAATTGAAACCCACAGTTTCTCCAACTTCATCCTTGAAAAATGTCTAGATAAATACCATGAAATTTTTGAAATTTCCACGACCAGGTGGCACTGGAGAACCTTTGGATGTCCTGTTGCTGATCAACAGTGTACCAGACAGTGCCTTCCTTGACTGGGTTTCATGAAAATGGTGTAGAACAGAGCTGCCAGTATGGTGGAGCCTGCTGAGTAGTGGGCCCAGAGCTGTGGTGTGCAGTTGTGTGATAAAACATCTGTGGTGGGGTCATGTGGATATTACTTTGGCTTCCAAATGCTTGTGACTGACATGGTGCAGCCAGCATACCTTTGTATATTAAGCCATCTTGTTAGATGGAGAGTTTTCAGGGCAATGTTCAGAATCAAGTTGCTACGGTCAAGGGGGCAAGCAATGTGGCGTAGAAGCCTGGTTGGTGCATTCTCCTGCAGACCCTTACACACCACACGTGACAGAACTCCCTCCAGCACTGTGTCCCAGTGGAACTCCTTGTATTTTGTGAAGCAAATACCAAACTCCCAGTGCAGCAACAAGAAACACAACAAAATTGGAGAATGACCAAATGGCTTCACAGTCTACACGGAAAGATTCTTAGACCCTAGTGGCCACAGTAAACCCACAAAGAGAGAATTCAGCACTGCTACCTAGTGTTCATTGGAAAATAAGAAACCATGTCCTCCATGTAACAGATGCATACACAGCTTTGATGGTCTCACTACAAAGGAAGCTAAAGCTCCTGAAAACAACATATATTTCAAGTGTACAACCTCAAAGACAGTTTCCCAGATGTCTTGAGGCCTGCACACTTCCATGTTTGTGGAGTTTTTACAGTCTCCATTACTTTTGGAAACTCCTCTACCACCTCCAGTGTTGTGAACTCCAGAGCATTTTCCATTACAGATATGTATTCCTTGATTTTCTAACTCTTCTCCTCTAATTGTATCTTACTTGGGGCTAAGGTAATGTCAAGGCATTGTTCTGGATGAGAGTGGGAAGATTTTTTTGTAGCACATATTTGCATACACATTGGATTCATTTTCCAATTATTCATTCAAAATACTGAATCCCTCATAGTAACCCACTCCCTACTAGACTCTGACTACAAATCCTATTATGATGGATAAAAATAGACCAAACCAAATTGAAATACAAGTAGTTCAGAGGATGCAAGGTTAACATTTGGACGTTCCTTTTGCATTATATATGGTAGGAGTTTTAAATCTAGTCATTTTTTTGTTGAAACACTTCTCCATGTGTTTTTAAAGTTAACAAATATGTGAATTCATGTCTCCATTTCTCTGTAGCCTATTCAGCACATATATTTTTATATGCACATATAGAATCCTACCTGGTACCACACGTACATTCTTGTGAGGTGGCTCACTTGGCAGATACAAACTGTGAGAAGAGATCACTCCTGTTAAACACTGTTGAAACTGAAAATTCAACCTATGAGTGAGTATCCTAGCTGAACAACATTATACATAAATTCATGTTCAGTAAAATGAATATTTTTAGATCTGTGGATGATATATATTTCATGGTGAAATTCATTTGGCTTGTATATTAATACTTTTTAATTTCTGTGTGTGTATTTTAATATATATATATATATATATATATATATATATATATATATATATATATATATATATATACACTCTCCAGAGTTTTCAAAATATGAAATAAATGTATCTTATTATGTACTCCCTAAATTCATTAATATTTAAGTGCGTATTTATAATCAACTTTTCATAAGATTATTCTAAGACATATTCATCCTCCTGAAATACGTATTTGTTTCCTAGTACTGAAAACTAAGTTAAGTGAATTGTGCATACATATCCTAATATTTTTACCCTAATTGACCCAGGTTAATATAAATGCAAGTAGATTTCTATAGGACATGATGTGTATTTTGACGTTCATTTTTTTTCAACACTTGTACATTACTATTTCCTCAGTTTATGCACATCATAAGATATATATTTCATCCACAAGTTCACAAATTTAAAGGCTTTTTTTTCACTTTCAATCACTTCCTGCTTCAGAACACATGTATTCCTCCAGGTTACATGACTGGTCTTTTCATGAGACTTCTTTTCAAACACATTATTTTCGATTTCCACAATTAATTTTGAAGCAAAACTCACACATTCTTCATGATAAACCATAACCCTAATATTACCATTAGATGTATAACTGGTTTCAATGAATGGATATATATCAATATAAGGTTTCCTGTATATTTTCAGATATCAATTTGAACCATTATTTAAGTTGGAACCAGTTATATTATTTATTCACAGTATGGTCTATTCATGCATTATTTCTATATTCATAGACACAGTGTACACCTATTTGTATTCAAAATACTAATTTACACGTCTTCAAAATACTGTTCCTAGAAATGGTGAAAGAAATACTCATGTCACCTGATCTACATATACATTTTATCACAGTAATATTCTGGAAACAAAAAGCAAATGTCACACTTATGATTGTACTAAAGCCTAAATGGAAATTGAACATGGATTACTAAAATCATCCATGTCCAGTTTGCCTATTGCTCTCAAATGTGGATCCTATTGGTGACTACATATTTGTTTCTTCCTAAGATTATATATTCAACCTCAAACCTGTTGAAAATGTCTAATCCTATTACTCACCTTATACTTTGCCTGATTTCCTAATGTCTCTATTGATATATATTTTCCCCAGTTCATCATTGTGACTGCCTCTTAACATGTGCTGACATTTACATTCACTCTCTACATGAAACCCTATTGCTAAAGACCATTTTGTCCAAATCCTATACTCACTCATCTTTCTAAAACTACCGTCTATCTTTCTAATCCTACCGACTATCCCTTTTTGACTGCATGTTCTCTTCGACATTCAATCATCCAAGGTACAATATCCTATACCATTGTATATTGATTTATCTGAGACATCTGTGCAGAAATTAATTCAAAGCTAAGTATCCCAATCAAGGGCCCAATGCCCTTCTGGGCATCAAATCTTACCTAGATTTCTGTTTTCATACCTATATTTCAACTGTATATTTTGTAAATATCACATGTTCCCATAACCATTATTCATCCTGCAGAATTATTCCTAACCCAATCGAACATGTTGTTAACCCTAACCATACACTGTTCCCTCAATCTAACTTTACAGAAGATCAGGGAGAGAGTTGGTCTTCCAATACTGGATTGTAGGGTATCTTCCACCTGATGAGAACCTCAAAGGTCCATGCAGAAATGATACATGGAGAAGAAGGCAGCTATGAAGGACCTGAGAGAGCAAAAGTCATTTTCAATGTTAAACAACCGGGTCAGGATGAAGAGATGTATCTGAATCAGCCTTTCTCTTCTTAATATAGAGAAGATGGACCAAACCAGGCCTGTGAGAAGAGCTGTTCCCGGGTGCCTATTGTTGATATACCATTCTAACTTGTGAAACTGTCACAGAAAGTAGGGGCAGTCTCCATCTCCTGGGACCCTTAGAAGCAAATATCAGTACACACTTCCTTGGTGATGGAACACTCTGAACTTGGGATCCAGGAAGCCAGGCACCCAGAGTAAGTCCCAGTCCCAGTCCCAGTGGTCTCAATTGTTTGGATTTACCAAGGACAGAGTCAGTCTTTGTTGGTACCTACTGAAGTGATAATGGCCAAATGCCAGGAGACCTCTGAAGAGGAGCCTTTTCTGAGAAAGCAGGTAGTGGCTCAACCATGGCTCCTGACAACTTCACAGAGTTGGCGAAGGAGACCAGATCTGAGACAGAACAGGCCATTTTGGGGGAACATAGTATGGACCACCAGTCAGAGGACACTCAAGATATTCACCAACATACTTGGGGGAAGGAGGTGCCGTTGTGGGTGTTGGTGTGAGTTTGTGGTTTTGTCTCTTTTCTGAGAATAGGTAGGAAAGACTGTTTGTTTGGACTGGAATGTTTCTAGAAAGTCGTTTGACAACGCGAGTGTTTCTATGTCTGTGCATTCCACTGTATCTGTGGTTGTAGACATTTGAAAAGCGAATGCATCAATGGTTGTGTCCTGTCTAGTAGAAAGCTTCCCAACATTCATACTGCACAATTTAAGAAAGGAGAGAGGCTTGCCTTATGGATGGGCAACACCTACTATCTTCCTAAGTTCTTGTTTTCTTCCTGAATACTGGCCACTCTCCAGAATAGCCTCATGGTTTGGTTTCCAAGATATGTACCACCTCCAAGCTCTGTGACATGGCCATGTACTGGATAGCTGAAGAGAATAGAAGCATCTCAGAAAACTCACATATCAGTGTGACCATTAAAGTCTCAGTGGAAAAACACTGCACTGGGCCTTTTGCTTACCTATTGTTCTGTTTTCCTAAATGTCAGGAAGATCTTTGCCTCAGGAAACCCCTTTGTGAAGCCAGAAAAAAAGAGTTTTCAAATGGAAATGAATGGGCATCACCTGTGGCTCTTTGCTTAATTGCTTTGGAAAGAGATGTGGCTGAATCAGCCTCTTTGCCCTGTGTGAGGCAGTGGCTTAGATTCTCAGCACCTGATGGATGTAAAGAAAGTTTCCAAGTGTGCGTGCAAAACGAAAATGGCCAAAAGAGCAGTCATTGTGGATGAAGTCTCTCGCCTTCCTCTGTAAGCTTCCTGACGTCCATCACGTGAGAATAGGGATTCTTTGTGTCAAATCAGTTCTTCAAAGCCCTACAGAGGCTAGCACATAAAGGCTTGTGTTTTCTCATGACACCAATTCACATAAAGAATATATACCAGACAGTCAGTAGGCCTCAAATTAGAGAAGCAGAGCAGTATTAAGAGCAGGACTATTTGATCACTATTGGTTCACAGGAAGGGAGTCCAGGCCACCCTGACTTTAGGCAAATGAGGGGCAAGGGAGTTCATTTGGAAAACTGTCTTGGGCTGTGCCCCTCATGGAAACCTCCAGCCAGAGGTTATGAAGAGTGTCTATGTGGAAGAAGATGAGGGCCATTTGGGAGTGTTTTGGTTTTAATTGTGGTCATTTGTTTGGTGGTTGGAAGAGATGCCTAGGTCCACCTGGGCTTGAACTCTGGTGTGATTCCCCTTACAGATTGAGTTCAGGAACTGACCTCAGAGAAGTATTGCCATGAATTGTGTTGGGATTTTAGGAGACCACGCATGAGAGTTGCCTTTGGAAACTGAGATCAATGCCCAGGGTGGCTTTCCACAGAGCATTGTCAATCTCTGCCAGGGCATCACATTATTTTATACTGAAAGACTTGGCAGCCATCGTTGACAGTCAAAACACACATGGGCCTCACATTGTAGACCTCAATGGGCCTGGCTTCATGTGTCTTTTTGGCCACTCTTTGGGAAGCCTTGCCTCTGAGAATTCTCCAGAGTTTCCTTGAAATGTGCTTCCTCAAAAATTAATGGTTCCTGAATGAATTGAAACCCACAATTTCTCCAACTTCATCCTTGAAAAATGGCTAGATAAATACCATGAAATTTTTGAAATTTTCATGACCAGGTGGCACTGGAGAACCTTTCAATGTCCTCTTGCTGATGAAGTGTGTACCAGACAGTGCCTTGATTGACTAGGTTTCATGAAAATGATGTAGAACAGAGATACCAGTATGTTGGAGCCTGTTGAGTAGTGGGCCCAGAGCTGTGGTGTGCAGGTGTGTGATAAAACATCTGTGGTCGGGCCATGTGTATCTGCCATTGACTTCCAAATGGCTTGTGGCTGACATTGTGCAGCCAGGAATCACTTATATGTCTGATAACTCTCCATATAAGGCATCTTGTTATATGGAGATGTTTCAGGACAATGTTCAGAATCAGGTGCAATGGTCAAGGGGACAAGCTATGTGGGATAGAAGCCTGGTTGATGCATTCTCCTGCAGACCCTGACCCATCTCATGTGAAAGAACTCCCTCCAGCACTGTGTCCCAGCTGAATTCCTTGTATTTTGTGAAGCAAATAACAAAGTCCCAGTGCAGCAGCAAGAAACACCACGAAAAGTGGAGGATCACCAAATTGCTTCACAGTCCACACGGGGAGTCACTTAGCCTTCAGTGGCGACAGTTTACCTACAAAGAGTGAATTCAGCACTGCTGCCTCATGTCCTTTGAAAAACAAGAAACCATGTCCTCCAGGTCACATAGATGCAGATCCAGCTTTGATGGTCTCATTAGAAAGAAAGCTAAAGCTCCTGACAACAACATATATGTCAAGTGCCCATCGTCAGAGGCAGTTTCTAAGGAAGTCTTCAGGCTGGCAGAGCTCCATGTTTGATAGCATTTACCTATTAGACCAGGATGCAAGAAAAGACCACTGACTCCAATTAAAATCAAGTTAAAGCAAGCTTATATTTTCCACTGCCCAGGTGGCCTCTCCCTCCCAAAACAGTGGGAACAAGACAGCCACCCAAATTTCCTACAGCCCAGGTTTATAACCCAGAATTTTACACTACAGGGGGGTTAAAATATCAGAACTCTGACAAGCATCAAACTAATCGTAGTTTATATATATATATATATATATATATATATATATATATATATATATATATATATATATTGCTGGCCCCAACATCAGAATTTATGAAGACCATTAGAGCCTCAGAGAGGGTCATTGTCTGGCCAGGGAAGGCCAGTATTTATGAGGTGTCAATAAAGTTTCATAGAGGGCTGTTCCTGGTCAAATAGCCAGGCATGGGTGAGTTCAAGGCCACGGGCAGGCATTGCAAGCAGGTTCAGAATTTGGTGTAATTTATAGTTAAGCCAAAATTTTCTTTTCATGGCTTTGTGGCAAGATGGATCCCAATTTTAATAAAAGATCAGGTTGGGTCTATCATTCCCCCCTTTTCTAATGTGTCCCTTTCAAATCTTTGATAGGGTAGGGGAAGAGCACTGAGGGAATTTTAATACCTCACGTAACAGTCTCCATATTTTTTGAACTCACACAAAACCAGTCTCCCTGATTTTACCTGACTTAATTAATTACTTAAAATGAAAGTCTATTTATTTTTGGCTCCATTGTTGTAAGAAGAGTGGCGTCACTCATTTTGGCTTCTTCTGAGCTGAGAAAGGGTGACATGAGGGGGCACAGCATGAGGGACATGAGTTGCCTTTTAGAAGTCAGTTCGGTTTGAAGTCTGGTTGTGGTAAAACAGTTTGTAAAGTCATCTGGGGATAGGTTCTTCTATGAGAGAAACAAAAACCATGAGTACTGAATAAATGTTGCAGCAGCTGAAACAAGTCACTGTATAGATGTACCCTCATCTGTCTTCAATATCCCCAGTTATCAGGACTTTCAACTTAATATTTAACTTTTAGTGTCACAGTTGTCCCACCCCATAAGATACAGTTTAATAATTTAATGTCATCTGATCTTGCAAATTCCTTTTACTAGTATGACCTCTGTGTGTAATAGAGAAACCTTTAATTCTGTTAGTCAGGGCTGGATAATCATACTAGCAAACACCAAGCCTACCTGTGTAGGTTAGGAATATCTGTAGGCCTTAAACAAAAAACTTCTGCCTCTGGTAGCTCCTCTTGATAGTCTCTTTTTATTCTCATCAGGCATTCCTCTCTGAGAATCCTTCTTTGTAGCCTCCAGTCTTACTTATTTTGGGAGGCTACCATAAAGTGTATACGTGAAAATATTTTCATTACTATTATTATTTTAAATTCCCAGGAATGGCTGTATTTTGGGTTTATCTGTCTTTGCTAAGAGTTTAAGATGAAGCAGTAAAACTGACTTTTGTTTCTATCTATTGTTAACAGTCAGCTGAGATTTTATGGGAGTCATTTCTGGGGAAACTTGAGAGCAGCTTCTCAGTTCTGCTAGTGCCATTTGCGCTAGGTGATTCCAGGTCTTGCTTGACCATGTGGCTTCTCTCAGAAGCATCAGGAATATCTCCCTTCTCTGATGACTCTCTTCTTCGTAGAAAATGCACTGATTGGCTTTCTGTTCTCCAGTGGCCTCATTAATCTTCCTGATCAGGAGTTTATGTGGCTGAGAGTTGCAAAGTTCTTTAGAGAAGTCTCCTGTTCCCTGGATACAAACTGACTCAGAGGGCAAGAGCCAAAATTTGTTTTATTGTCCCTTTTCATTTAAATTAAATTTTAAATCCTAATCTTAAACATCCAGCAAATAAATTTTAACAGCCTTATATTAAGAGTACTGTGCTTTAATGTCTATAATTTAAAATTATTTATCTTTTTATTATTTGGGATCTGTATTTTTCTGTCTTGTAGGTGATGCCTTATTATCTTAAATTAACCAATGTTGTGTTCAAAAGCAACTCTTTTGTAAAACACTAACAGGGAATCTTTAGTTAACTTATAAGGAAATTACAAAATAAAATTAACAAGAGTAAAAATACTTAGTTCGTGTAATAGCTACCCTGAATTTTTGGCTGAGTTATAAATTATATCCCCTTTTTGAGATCCTAGTAATCTTGACAGAAAAAAAAAAAAAAACTTCTGAACATAACTTTAAATTAAATAACATCTGACCTACTGCTTTCGTAGTTATTCTCACATGTTGTAAGATGAGACACAGAGCCTTATCTCAGGTAAGGCAGGGCTCTATATAAATCTTAAGTCTTTTAGTTCTAAAGCTGATCTTTTTTTTTTAAATATCATCTTACACAGTTTACATAAATTGTTTGAGGTCACATGAACATTAGCTAACACCATATGATATCACATTTAAAACATGAATTAAAGAAAGGCTGAAAGTTTTTAACCTTTACATAGATTAGGCGCTCATTAACTTAAAAATATATTTAAATTTTTCCCCAATGTAAAAAGTAACATAAAACTTTACATATCTTATTGATAACAAGTAAATAAATCCCCAATATATATATATATTTTTTTACCATACAACTTCAGAACACCAGCTTGATGTAATGCTCTTTTAAAGTTATTACCTTACAGACTTGTATACCTGGAAGATATGAGCACATTAATAGCATCACAATGACATTGATGTTTTTACATTAACCAAATTTAGCTTTTAAAGAAATTCCAGTACAGTGCTCTAAAATAACAGTTCTTATTTAATCAGTTGTTTAATTTTTATGGTTGCTTGCTCTAGAAAAATAAAAATAAACACAATTTTATGGGTAAACTTTTGTTTTCAGAAATTTGTGTCGCTTTATCACCTGACTGATTTTTACAATCTTATACAGACTTCAGAACAAACTTATACAGACCTTACTAAATCAATCAGATATCTAACAAAAGTACTCATGAATGAGTAATCCCATATCAAATTTACTTCACTTATTTATCAAAATATTAGAGAAATGTATTGAACAGTGTAAACCATTTTTTTGTTAAAGGAAAAGTCCTAGAACCAAGGCATATTAGACATTTTATAGACATTAATGTTTTATTAGATTTTTGAGCAGCTAGAAAAACTTGTAAGCTTAAATTTAAAGACATTTATTGTTATTTGTTTATCCAAATTTAAAGTGAACCATTTAACTCACGTGAATTAAAGATCTTTGAATCCACTTTTTAAAATTTGTTTTTATGAGTGCTTTTTTTAATGATCGCTCCTTATATATGTTAATTTGTATATCATATATATGATATACGAACATATGGATATATGGACATACAACACATAACAAAAGTGTGCACAAATAATAATAGTAAGGCCTTGTAGCTTTTCACAGGTGAAATCTCCATTGCAATGTTTCAGAACTCCACTGTTGGTCAAAGATAGAACTGATGAGAAAAAATATTAACCTAGTTCTCTAGGATCAAAATAATGAGCTCAAAAAAAAATACAGAATCTTAGGAAAATAATGAGAGTCCTAGAAAAAATGACTGGACAGTAATTAGTAAATAGCATACGATTTACCTTTTTTTTTCCCACTTAGACATCAGATCAGTCTCCTACTGAGCTTGCAGGCTTCTTTCATTTACATTTCAACATAAGTCCTGGCTGAGTTCTGGAAGGAGCTGGACAAAACTGCTATTCTGAGCGGACACCTCAGGCCTAAGGCACTTTAACCATAATTTTCCGGTGAGGATGTTGAAAATTATGATACAATTTTAAGATACAATTCAAAATTTTATACCTTAACATCTTGTTTTGTCAACAGATACCATACTATGATTTACTATTCTTGTCCAAATTAATGCACTGACACACTGTGACATTTTCCCAGGCTACCCAATTAAAAATTGATGAAAAAAAAGACTAAATGATTGGGAAGTTACTTGCCAACTTGGAAGTAGAATTCTTTAGTTTTCCATTTTAAGTATTTAAGTTCTCTGGAATGAATTATCTGAAATCATAAACTAAAAAATTACCTAAACCCGACTTTTAACTGCAAGATTGAGCAATGCTACAAAAAACCATCCAGATACCATATTGTTACAATAAAACATCATCATTTAGACACACATTCAGCTAAGATCATTCCCAAGAAACCATTTATAATATCAACACATTATTTCACATGTCTTAAATGGCCAGAAACAAAGACAAAAGACAGACAGAAAGGAGCTCCAGACTATGGCTGACAGGACAGAAGCCTTTAAAACAGCAGATAAGAGAAAAATCTCCTACACCAGTGGCATGATAGATGTCCCCACAAGGGCATCAGATGTTTTCACAGAGGGGCAACCTGAAATGTAATATCAAAGGTCTCCATGGTGACTTTACTGCATTTAGTGTCTCCTTTTTCTTTTTCTCTTTTTTAAGAAAACAGAAGTGGCATAATACTTACAGTGCAGGGAAGGAAGGAGGGAATTTACTGAAGCAACAGGACTTCGGCAGCTGCTGGGAGTCCCTCAGTCCCGTCTTTTACTTACAGGATTAGCTCCTCTGGTTTGGTTCCACCCCAAGCATGCTGAATCTCCTAACATTTCAGTAGTCAGCTCTCAAAAATTCCGGGGTCGGGGGGGTATCAAAATTCGTAACTTAAATTTCGGTTCTGGACCTTGAAGCCAATTAATACCAATTTAATATAAGGACAGGGTTTGAGAAAAAGTAAAAGGGAGGTTTACTGCTTTGCTAACAAAGGATAAAAACAGGGGACTCTGTCCAAAGTTGTGACTCTCTTGATCTGGAGGGACAAGGGGTTTTAAAGGAGCTTCACTTGTTAACCTGGGAGATACTCAGTTATTAGGTCTCCAGCAGGCATTGCCCTCTGCAGTGGGTGTGCTCCACACAGCCAGCTAGGGGCTTCTCTCATCCTGCTTAACAAAGGGGGGTATAGTGCATCACATTTCTTTAAAACACAGTCCAAAGGGGTGACAGGCTTACATGCTTTATTACCCATTTTCACGTCCAATATCCTTAAGTTTTTACCACAGAAATCACACAACAAAACGCACAAATCAAACAAATAAAAAACATTTAGAACACAGAACAAAACACAAAAAAAACAGAAACTCGGCGAATAAACAGAAAACCAGAGGAGCAATGCAGCGTCTTGCTAAAGCTCCGGGGTAGGAGCTCCTGCCTGCCAGTCGGCACCTCTCTACACTTTCAGAGGTATTCCCTACAGAAAAGAACAGAGGAAAGAAGGATTCCTATTACTGTCCCGGACAGGAGTATATGTGAGCCTTCCCAGGCCACCTCTCTGTCATCAGAAGAGTACTCCCTTAACCGGATATCAGATGTTATAAAGGCGCCTCTTACCTATGAAGGCCTCCTCCACCAGGTGCTTGATAATAGTTTTAGTGCGATGGTTCACTGCAGTGATCCACGGACTGAAGGCTCATTCCAAGGCCTTGGAACTCGGCTCTCCAGCCTGGAGTCCTGGAGGATAGGCCAGCTTCACAATTTCCAGCAGCCTGGCTTTGTGATCTGGTCGGGTCATGTTGCTGGGGAACTCCAAAATGTTAGTCCAGGACACAAGAAAAGACCACTGACTCCAATTAAAATCAAATTAAGGCAAGCTTAATATTTCAACCAGCCAGGCTGCCTCTCCCTCTCAAAATGGCGGGAACAAGACAGCAACCCCACCTTTCCTACAGCCCAGCTTTATAGCCCAGAAAGTTACACAAAAGGGGGGTTACAGAAAACAGAACTTTGACAAGCATCACACTAATTGTAGTTTACATTTGTTTTTTCTGGCCCCAGCATCAGAAATTATGAGGACCATTAGAGCCTCAGAGAGGGTCATTGTCTGGCCAGGGAAGGCGAATATTTATGAGGTGTCATTAAAGTTTCAGAGAGGGCTGTTATCTGGTCAGAGAGCCAGGCATGGGTGAGTTCAAAACATGGTCAGGCATTCTAAGCAGGTTCAGAATTTGCAGTAATTTATAGTAAAGCAAAAATTATCTTTTCATGGCTTTGTGGCAAGATGGCTCACAATTTTAATGAAAGATCATGTTGGGTGATCAACCCTGTCCCCTACTTTTGGAAAATCCTCTACCACCTCCAAGGTTGTGAACTCCTGAGCATTTTCCATTCCAGATATGTATTCACAGAATTTCTAACTCTTCTTCTCTAATTGCGTCTTACTTGGGGCGAAGTTAATGTCAAGCCATTGTTCTGGATGAGAGTGGGAAGAATATTGTGCAGCACATAATTGCATACACATTGGATTCACTTTCCAATTTTCCAATTGAAATACTGAATTCCTGACAATAACTCATACCCTTCTAGACGCTAACTACAAATACTAATATGATGGAGAAAAATAACCCAAACGGAATTGAAATACAAGTAGTTCAGAGGAGGCATGGTGTATATTGGACTTGCCTTTTGCAAGATAAAAGGTAGGTGTTATAAATCTAGTCATTTTTTAATTGAAATAGTTTTATATGTGTATTAAAGTTAACAAATATGTGAATTCCTATCTCCCTTTCGCTGTAACCTATTCAGCACATTAATTTTTATATACACATATAGAATCCTACCTGATATCACACGTACATTTTTGTGAGGTGCCTGACATTGCAGATACAAATTGTGAGAAGAGAATACTCCACCTAAATGCTGTTGGAACTGAAAATTCAAGCTAATGGTGAGCTTCCTAGTTGAATAACATTATACATAAATCCATGTTCAGTAAAATGAATATTTTTGGATCTGTGGATGATATATATTTCATGGTGAAATTCGATTGGCATATATAATTCTACTTTTGAATGTCTTTGTTTGTGTGTGTGTTTGTGTGTGTGTGTGTATATATATATATATATATATATATATATATATATATATATATATATACAAAATAAATCTCCAGATTTTTCAAAATATGAAATATATGTGTCTTATATACACTCCCTAAATTCATTCATGTTCATGTATGTGGATTAATAATCAACTTTTCACAAGATTATTCTCAGAAATATTCATCCACCTGAAATACATATTTGTTTCCTAGTACTGAAAACTAACTTCAGTGAAAGGTGCAAACAAATCCTAGTATTTCTACATTAACTGACCTAGTTTAACATCAATGCTAGTAGATTCCTATGGGACATGATGTGTATTTTGACATTAATTATTATTCAACACTGGTACATTACTATTTCTTCAGTTTATGCACATCATAGGATATATATTTCATCCACTACTTAGCAAATTTATAGGCATTTGTTTCACTTTCAATCACTTCTTGCTCCAGAACACATGTATTTCCCTATGTTTCTTGACTGGTCTTTTCATGAGACTTTTTTCAAATATATTATTTTCAATTTCCATGATCAATTTTTAAGCAAATCTCACACATCCTTCATGATAAAACATAACCCTAAGATGACCATTAGATATATAACTGGTTGGAATGATTGATTGTGCATCATTATAACATTTCTTATATATTTTCAGATATCCATTCAATCCATTATTTAAAGTGGATCCAGTTATATTATTTATTCCCAGTATGGTCTATTCATGCGTTATTGCTATATTCATAGACAGAGGGTATACCTATTTGTACCCCAATACAAATTTATATGTCTTCAAAATATTGCTCCTGGAAATGGTGTTAGAAATACTCATGTCACGTGATATACATATACATTTTATCACAGAAATATTCTGGACACAAAAAGCAAAGGTCACACTTTCAATTGTACCAAAGCCTAAATGGAAAGTGAGCATGGATTACTAAAAACATCTATGTCCAGGTTGCCTAATGCTCTCAAATGTCAATCCTATTGGTGACTACATATTTGTTTCTTCCTAAGATTATATATTCAACCTCAAGCCTGTTGAAAATGTCTAATCCTATCACTCACTTTGTACTTTGCTTGATTTCCTAATGTCTTTATTGATATCTGCTTTCCCTCATATTTTCCCCAGTTCATCATTGTGACTGACTCTTCACATGTGCTGACATTAACACTCACTCTCTAACTGAAACCCTATTGCTAAAGAACTTTTTGTCCAAATCCTATACTCACTCTTCATTCTAAACCTAACGACTACCTTCCTCATCGTACTGAATATCGCTTTTTGACTGGATGTTCTCTTCAACATTCAATCATCCAAGGTACAAGGTCCTATGCCATTGTATATTGATTTATCTGAGACAACTGTGCAGCACATAACTCAAAGCTAAGTATACCACTTAAGGGTCCAATTCCCTTCTGGGCTTCAAATCTTTCCTAATTTTCTGCTTTCATTCTTATATTTCACCTATATACTCTTGTAAATATCGAAGGTTGCCAATACCATTATTCATCTCGCAAAATGATTCGTAACCCAAATCAAACATGTTATTAACCCTAAACATACACTGTTCCGTCAATATAACTTACAGAAGAGCAGGGACAGAGTTGGTCTTACAATATAGGAATGTAGGTGATGTTCCACCTTCTGAGAACCTCAAAGATCCATGGAGAAATGATCCTTGGAGAAGATTTATGCAGCTATGTAGGACCTGAGAGAGCAATAGAAATCTTCCATGGCAAACAACCTGGTCAGGATGAATTGATGGGTCTAAGTCAGCCTCTCTTTTCTTATTGTAAAGAAGTTGGAAGAAACCAGGCCTGTGTGGAGAGCTGTACCTGGGTGCCTAAGGTTGATATTCCATTCTAACTTCTGAATGTGTCAGAGGATGTTGGGGCAGCCTCCATCTCATGGGACCCTTGGAAGCAACTGTTAGGACAAAGTGGTTTTCAAGGCAGTGACCTCATTCAGTTCCTGAAGGAAGTGACCTCTCCTCACTTCCTTGGTGATTGAATTCTCTGAACTTGGGATCCAGGAAGCCAGGCACCCAGAGCCAGTCCCAGTCCTAGTCCCATTGGGCTAACTTGTTTGCTTTTTCCAAGGACAGAGTCAGTCTTTCTTGGTACCTACTGATGTGAGGATGGCCAATTGCCAGCAGAGCTCTGAAGAGGCACCTTCCCTGAGAAAGCAGGTAGTGGCTCACCGCTGTCTCCTGACAACTTCACATAGTTGGCCAAGGAGACCAGATCTGAGAGAGGACAGGCCATTTCGGGGGAACATAATATGGCCCACCATTCAGAAGACACTCTGGATAGTCACAGACCTACTTGGGGCAAGGAGGTGGCTTTGCCGTTGTGGGTGTGAGTTTGTGGTTTTTTTCTCATGTTCTGAGAATATGTAGGAAAGGCGTTTTTTCTGGTGTGGAGTGGACTGTTTCTAGTAAGTCCTTTGACATTGTGAGGGTTTCTATGTCTGTGTATCCCACTGTATCCGTGGTTGTAGACATTAGAAAAGAGAATGCATCAATGGATTTGTTTTCTCTAGTAGAAAGCTTCCCCACATTAATACTGCCCAATAGATTAATGGACTTCACTTTGCCTTATGGATGGGCAACACCTACTGTCTTCTTAAGTTACTGTTTTCTTCGTGAATTCTGGCCACTCTACAGAATACGCTCATGGTTTTGTGTCCCAGATATGTAACACCACAAGGCTCTGTGACATGGCCATGTACTGGATAGCTGAAGAGATTGAGAGCATCTCAGAAAACTCAGATATCAGTGTGACCAGTAAAGTCTCAGTGAAGAAACCCTTCTTGGGTCATTTGCTTACTTGTGTTTCAATTACCCTGAATGTCAGGAAGGTCTTTGCCTCATGCCAACCCTTTGTGAAGCCTGAAGAAAACTGTTTTCATATGGAAATGAATGGGCTTCACCTGTGGCTCTTTGCTTAATTGCTTTGGAATGGGATGTGTCTGAATCAGTCTCTGGTCCTTGTGTGAGGCTATGACTTAGATTCTCAGCACCCAATGGATCTAAAGAAAAATCCCATGTGCTTCCCAAACCGAAATGGCCAAAAGAGAAGTCATTGTGGATGAATTTTTTTGCCTTCTTGTTTTAGGTTCCTGACCTCCATTAAGTGAGAATAGGGATTCTTTGGATTAAATGAGTTCTTCAAATCCCTGCAGAGGCTTGCCCATATGTGCTTGGGTTTTCTCATGACTCCAAATCACATAAAGAATCTATACCTCACAGCCAGTATGCCTCAAATTGGAGAAGCGGAACACTTTAACAGCAGGAATATTTGATCACTCCAGGTTCACAGGGGGAGTGTCCAGGCCACCATGATTTTAGGCAAATGAGGGGCAAGTGTGCTTATTTTGGACACTTTCTTAGGCTGTGCCCCTCATAGAAATCTCCAGGCAGAGGTTATGATGAGTGTCTATATGGAAGAAGATGAGGGCCCTGTGGGAGTGTTTTGATTTTAATTGTGGTCATTTTTGTGGTGGTTGGAAGGAATGACTGGTTCCACCTGGGCTTGAACTCTGACGTGATTCCCCTTAGAGACTGAGTTCTGGAACTGAACTCAGAGAAGTATTGCCATGAATTGTGTTGGGATTTTAGAAGGCCATGCATGAGACTCACCCATGGAAACTGAGATCTAGGCCCAGGGTGTCTTTCCACAAAACAATGGGAACCTCAGCCAGGATATCACATGATTTTATTCTGAAAGATTGGCAGGTATAGTTGAGAGTCAAAACACACATGGACCTCACATTGTAGGCCTCAATTTGCCTGGCTTCATGTGACCTTTTGGCAACTCTTTGAGAAGCCTTGCCTGTGAGTGTTCTCCAGAGCTTTCATTGAAATGAGCTTTCTCAACACTTAATGGTTCCTGAATGATTTGAAACCCACAGTGCCTCCAACTTAATCTTTGAAAAATGGCTAGATAAATACCATGAAATTTTTGAAATTTCCATGACCAGGTGGCACTGGAGAATCTTTGGAAGTCCTGTGGTTGATCATGTGTATACCAGAGAATGCCTTGTTTTACTGGGTTTTATGAAAATGGTGTAGAACAGAGATGCCAGTAATTTGTATCCTGCTGAGTAGTGGGCCTAGAGCAGTGGTGGGCAGGTGTGTGATAAAACACCATGGTGGGGCCATGTGGATCGGCCATTGGCTTCCAAATGGATTATGACTGACATAGTGCAGAAATCAGACACTTATATGTAAAGGCATTTTTTATATGGAGAGGTTTCAGGGCAATGTTCAGAATCAGTTTACTATGGTTATTGGGGCAAGCTGTGTGGGATAGAAGCCTGGTTGGTGCATTCTCCTGCAGACCCTGACCCACCACACGTGACAGAACTCCCTTCAGCACTGTATCCTAGTAGAACTCCTTGTATTTGGTGAAGCAAATACCAAATTCCCAGTGCAGCAGCAATAAACACCACGAAAAGTGGAGGATGACCAAATGTCTTCACAGTCCACACGAGGAGACACTTAGCCTCCAGTGGCCACAGTTTACATACAAAGAGAGAATTCAGCACTACTGCCTCATGGTCATTGGAATATAAGAAACCATGTCTTCCAGGTCACATAGATGCAGACCCATTTTGATGGTCTCACTACAAAGGAAGTTAAAGCTCATGACAACAACATATATTTCAAGTGCCCAATCTCAGAGGCAGTTTTCCAAGAAGTCTTAGGCCAGCAGAGCTCCATGTTTGTGGAGTGTTTACACTGTTCTTTACTTTTGGAAACTCCTCTACCACCACCAAGGTTGTGAACTCCCGAGCATATTCCATTCCAGATATGTATTCACAGATTTTCACACTTTTCTACTCTAATTGTGTCTTACTTGGGCCAAGGTAATATCAAGGCATTGTTCTGAATGTGAGTGGGAAGATTTTTGTGTAGCACATATTTACATACACATTCGATTCATTTTTCAATTTTCTATTTGAAATACTGAAGCCCTGAAACTAACACATACCCTACTATACTCTGACTAATAATTCTAATATGATGGTGAAAAATAACCCAAACAGAATAGAAATACAAGCAGTTCAGAGGAGGCATGGTGTATTGTTACAATTGCCTTTTGCATTATATAGTGTAGAAGTTATAAATCTAGTCATTTTTTTGTTGAAATAGTTCTACATGTGTTTTTAAAATTAACAAATATGTGAATTCCTGTCTCCCTTTCTCTGTAGCCAATTCAGCACATGTATTTTTATATGCACATATAGAATTCTACCTGGTACCACACGTACATACTTGTGAGGTAACTGAATTGGCAGATGCAAATTGTGAGAAAGGATAACTCCTCCTAAATGCTGTTGGAACTGAAAATTCAACCTATTGGTGAGCTTCCTAGTTGAATAACATTATACATTAATCCATGTTCAGTAAAATGAATATTTTTCGATCTGTGGATTATATATATTTCATGATGAATTTCGATTGGCATATATATTGCTACTTTTTTTCTTTTATTGGTTGCTCAAAACATTAAAAATCTCTTGACATATAATATTTCATACATTAGATTCAAGTGGCTTATGAACTCCCATTTTTAGCCCAAATAGAGATTACAGAATCACATCGATTACACATCCACATTTTTACATAATGCCCTATTAGCTACTGTTGTATTCTGCTACCTTTCCTATACTCTACTATCTCCCCTCCCCTTCCTTCCGATCTTCTCTTTTTTCCCCATCTACTGTAATTTATTTCACTCCATGTTTATTTTCCCATTCCACTCACAACAATATGTAATTTTGTGTAACAATGAGGGTCTCCCTCCATTACCATGCAATTTCCCTTTTCTCTCACTTACCCTCCCACCTCATGTCTCTGTTTAAAGTTAATCTTTTCTTCCTGCTATTGCTCCCTGCTCTGTTCTTAGTTGCTCTCATTATATCAAAGAAGACATTTGGTATTTATTTTTTAGGGATTGGCTATCTTCACTAAGCATAATCTGCTCCAGTGCCATCCATTTTTCTGCAAATTTTATGATTTTGTCATTTGTTAGTGCTGCGTAATACTCCATAGTGTATAAATGCCACATTTTTTTTATCCATTCATCTATTGAAGGGCATCTGGATTGGATCCACAGTGTATCAATTGTGAATTGTACTGCTATGAAAATCCATGTGGTAGTATCCCTGTATTACTCTCTTTTAAGGTCTTCAGGGAATAGTCAGAGAAGGGCAATAGCTGAGTCAAATTGTGGTTCCATTCACAGCTTTCCCAGGAATCTCCATACTGCTTTCCAAATTGGCCACACCAGTTTACAGTCCCACCAGCAATGTACAAGAGTATCTTTTACCCCACATCCTTGCCAGCACTTGTTGTTGTTTGACTTCATAATGGCTACCAATTTACTGGAGTGAGATGGTATCTTAGGGTGATTTTGATTTGAATTTCTCTGACTGCTAGAAATGGTGAGCATTTTATTATGTACTTGATGAATGATTGTATGTCCTCCTCTGAGAAGTGTCTGTTCAAGTCCTTGACCCATTTGTTTATTGGGTTATTTGTTATATTATTGTCTAATTTTTTGAGTTCTTTGTATATTCTGGATATTAGGCCTCTATCTGAAGTGTGAGGAGTAAAAATTTGTTCCCATGATGTATGCTCCTTATTTACCTCTCTTATTCTTTCTCTTGCTGATAAAAAACTTTTCAGTTTAAGTAGTCCCATTTGTTGATTCTTGTTATTAACTCTTGTGCTATGGATGTCATATAAAGGAATTTGGAGCCCGACCCCATAATATGTAGATCAGAGCCAACTTTTTCTTCTATCAGACACAGAGTCTCTGATTTGATATCTAGCACCTTGATCCACTATGAGTTAACTTTTGTGCATGGCGAGAGAAAGGAATTCAGTTTCATTTTGTTGCACATGGATTTCCATTTTTCCCAACACCATTTGTTGAAGATACTATATTTCCTCCATTGCATGCTTTTAGCTCCTTTATCAAATATAAAATAGTTGTAGCTTTTTGGATTAATCTCTGTGTCCTCCATTCTGTACCATTGGTCCACCCGCCTGTTTTGGTACCAGTACCATGCTGGTTTTTTTTAATTAATTTTATTGTAGGTTGTTCAAAACATTTCATAGTTCTTGATATATCATATTTCACACTTTGATTCAAGTGGGATATGAGCTCCCATTTTTACCCCATATACAGAATGCAGAATCACATCAATTGCACAACCATTGATTTACATATTGCCATTCTGGTGACTGTTGTATTCTGTTGCCTTTCCTATCCTCTACTATCCCCCCTCCCCCCTCCCCTCCCCTCTTCTCTCTCTACCTCCTCTACTGTAATTCATTTCTCCCCCTTATATTTTTCCTCCTTTCCCCTCACTTCCTCTTGTATGTAATTTTGTATACCCCTGAGGGTCTCCTTTCATTTACATGCAATTTTCCTTCTCTCTCCCTTTCCCTCCCACCTCTCATCCCTGTTTAATGTTAATCTTCTTCTCATGCTCTTCGTCCCTACTCTGTTCTTAGTTACTCTCCTTATATCAAAGAAGATATTTGGCATTTGTTTTTAAGGGATTGGCTAGCTTCACTTAGCATAACCTGCTCTAATGCCATCCATTTCCCTCCAAATTCTATGATTTTGTCATTTCTTAATGCAGAGTAATATTCCATTGTGTATAAATGCCACATTTTTTTTATCCATTCTTTTATTGAAGGACATCTATGTTGGTTCCACAGTCTTGCTATTGTGAATTGTGCTGCTATGAACATGGATGTAGCAGTGGCCCTATAGTGTGCTCTTTTTAGGTCTTTAGGGAATAGACCGAGAAGGGGAATAGCTGGATCAAATGGTGGTTCCATCCCGAGCTTTCCAAGAAATCTCCATACTGCTTTCCAAATTGGGCGCACCAATTTGCAGTCCCACCGGTAATGTACAAGAGTACACTTTTCCGGACATCCTCGCCAGCACTTGTTGTTGTTTGACTTCCTAATGGCTGCCAATCTTACTGGAGTGAGATGGTATCTTAGGGTGGTTTTTATTTGCATTTCTCTGACTCCTAAAGATGGTGAGCATTTTTTCATATACTTGTTGATTGATTGTCTGTCCTCCTCTGAGAAATTTCTGTTCATGTCCTTGGCCCATTTGTTGATTGGGTTATTTGTTATCTCATTGTCTAATTTTTTTAGTTCTTTGTATATTCTGGATATTAGGGCTCTGTCTGAAGTGTGATGAGTAAAGATTTGTTCCCAGGATGTAGGCTACCTATTTACCTCTCTTATTGTTTCTTTTGCTGAGAAAATAACTTTTTAGTTTGAGTAAGTCCCATTTGTTGGTTCTAGTTATTAACTGTTGTGCTATGGGTGTCCTATTTAGGAATGTGGATCCCGACCCCACAGTATGTAGATCATAGCCAACTTTTTCTTCTATCAGACGCCATGTCTCTGATTTGATATCAAGTTCCTTGATCCACTTTGAGTTAACTTTTGTGCATGGTGAGAGAAAGGGATTCAGTTTCATTTTGTTGCATATGGATTTCCAGTTTTCCCAACACCATTTTTTGAAGATGCTAGCCTTCTTCCATTGCATGCTTTTAGCCCCTTTATCGAAAATACGATAGTTGTAGTTTTGTGGATTGGTTTCTGTGTCCTCTATTCTGTACCATTGGTCCACCCGCCTGTTTTGGTACCAGTACCATGCTGTTTTTGTTTCTATTGCTCTGTAGTATAGTTTGAAGTCTGGTATAGCTATACCGACTGATTCACACTTCCTGCTTAGCAATGTTTTTGCTATTCTGGGTCTTTTATTTTTCCATATGAATTTCATGATTGCTTTCTCTATTTCTACAAGAAATGCCATTGGGATTTTGATTGGCATTGCATTAAACCTATTGAGAACTTTTGTTAATATCGCCATTTTGATGATGTTAATTCTACCTATCCATGAACAGGGTATATTTTTCCATCTTTTAAGAACTTCTTCAATTCTCTCTTTTGGGTTCTGTAGTATTCATTGTATAAGTCTTACACCTCTTTTGTTAGGTTGATTCCCAAGTACTTTATTTTTTCTGAGGATATTGTGAATGGGGTGGTTGTCCTCATATGTATTTTAGAGGATTTGTCGCTGATATACAGGAATGCCTTTGATTTATGCGTGTTGATTTTATATCCTGCCACTTTGCTGAATTCGTTTATTAGCTCTAATAGTTTCTTTGTAGACCCTTTTGGGTCTGCTAGGTATAGAATCATGTCATCTGCAAATAGTGATAATTTGAGTTCTTCTTTTCCTATTTTTATGCCTTTAATTTCTTTTGTCTGTCTAATTGCACTGGTCAGTGATTCGAGAACTATGTTGAACAGAAGTGGTGAGAGAGGGCATGCCTGTCTTGTACCAGATTTTAGAGGGAATGCCTTCAGTTTT
This sequence comes from Callospermophilus lateralis, assembly GCF_048772815.1. Taxonomy (NCBI): domain Eukaryota; kingdom Metazoa; phylum Chordata; class Mammalia; order Rodentia; family Sciuridae; genus Callospermophilus; species Callospermophilus lateralis. Next base: position 52,627 of record NW_027514443.1, on the reverse strand, counting down.
TCTCCATTCAGAATGATGCTAGGCTGAGGCTTAGCATAGATATCTTTTACAATATTGAGGTATGTTCCTGTTATCCCTAGTTTTTCTAGAGTTTTGAACATAAAGGGATGGTGTACTTTGTCGAATGCTTTTTCCGCATCTATCGAGATGATCATATGGTTCTTATATTTAAGCCTATTGATGTGGTGAATAACATTTATTGATTTTCGTATACTGAACCAACCTTGCATCCCAGGGATAAATCCTACCTGATCATGGTGCACAATTTTTTTGATATGTTTTTGTATCCGGTTCGCAAGAAGTTTATTGAGCATTTTTGCATCTAGGTTCATTAGAGATATTGGTCTGTAGTTTTCTTTTTTTGGAGTGTCTTTGTCTGGTTTAGGAATCAGGGTGATGTTGGAATCATAGAATGAATTTGGAAGTTCTCCCTGTTTTTCATTTTCCTGAAATAGCTTGAAAAGCATTGGTATTAGTTCCTCTTTAAAGGTTTTGTAAAACTCTGCTGTATACCCATCCGGTCCTGGGCTTTTCTTAGTTGGTAGTCTTTTGATGGTTTCTTTATTTCCTCAGTTGATATTCGTCTGTTTAGGTTGTCAATATCCTCCTAACTCAATCTGGGCAAATCATATGACTTAAGAAATTTATCAATGCCTTCACTATCTTCTAATTTATTGGAGTATAAGGATTCAAAATAATTTCTGATAATCTTCTGTATTTCTGAAGTGTCTGTTGTGATATTGCCTTTTTCATCCCATATGCGAGTAATTTGAGTTCTCTCTCTTCTTCTCTTCATTAGCGTGGCTAATGGTCTGTCAATTTTATTTATTTTTTCAAAGAACCAACTTTTAGTTTTGTCAATTTTTTCAATTGTTTCTTTTGTTTCAATTTCATTAATTTTTGCTCTGATTTTAATTATTTCTTGTCTTCTACTTTTTTGCTGTTGTTTTGCTCTTCTTTTTCTAGGACATTGAGTTGAAGTATTAGATCATTTATTTGTTGGTTTTTTTCTTTTTTTAAGGAATGAACTCCAAGCAATAAATTTTCCTCTTAGAACTGCTTTCAATGTGTCCCATAGATTCCGATATGTTGTGTCTGTGTTTTCATTTATCTCTAAGAATTTTTTAATATCCTCCTTGATGTCTTCTATAACCCATTTATCATTCAGTAACCTATTTTTCATTCTCCAATTGATGCATGATTTTTCCTTACTTCTTTTATCGTTGATTTTCAATTTCATTTCATTATGTTCAGATAAGATGCATGGTATTATCTCTACTCCTTTATATTGTCTAAGAGTTGCCCTGTGACATAATATATGATCTATTTTTGAGAAGGATCCAAGTGCTGCTGAGAAAAAAGTGTAACTGCTTGATCTTGGGTGGTATATTCTATATATGTCAATTAAGTCTAGGTTATTAATTATGTTATTGAGTTCTATAGATTCCTTATTCAACTTTTCTTTGAAAGATCTATCCAGTGGTGAGAGAGGTGTGTTGAAATCTCCCATAATTATTGTATGGTGGTCTATTAGACTCTTGAACTTGAGAAGAGTTTGTTTGATGAACATAGCTGCACCATTGTTTGGGGCATATATATTTATGATTGTGATGTCTTGTTGGTGTATGGTTCCCTTGAGCTGTATGTAGTGTCCCTCTTCATCCCTTTTGATTAACTTTGGCTTGAAATCTATTTTATTTGATATGAGTATGGACACTCGCGCTTGTTTCCGAAGTCCATAAGAGTGATATGATTTTTCCCAACCTTTCACCTTCAGTCTATGTATGTCTTTTCCTATCAAATGCGTCTCCTGAAGGCAGCATATTGTTGGGTCTTGTTTTGTGATCCATTCTACTAGCCTGTGTCTCTTAATTCGTGAGTTTAAGCCATTAACATTTATGGTTATTATTGAGATATGGGTTGTTCTTCCAGTCATATTGGTTTATTTATGTTACTAAACATGGTTTGTTTTCCTCTTTGATTATTCCCCCTCTTTACTGTACTCCCTCCCGCTGTTGGTTTTCATTGTTATTTTTCATTTCCTCTTCCTGCAATGTTTTGCCGAGGATGTTTTGAAGAGATGGTTTTCTAGCTTCAAATTCTTTTCACTTTTGTTTATCATGGAAGGTTTTAATTTCATCTTCCATACTGAAGCTTAATTTTGCTCGATACACAATTCTTGGTTGGAACCCATTTTCTTTCAGTGTTTCAAATATGTTATTCCAGGATCTTCTAGCTTTCAGAGTCTGTGTTGAAAGATCAGCTGTTATCCTGATTGGTTTACCCCTAAATGTAATCTGCTTCCTTTCTCTTGTAGCTTTTAAAATTCTCTCCTTATTCTGTATGTTGGGCATCTTCATTATAATGTGTCTAGGTGTGGATCTCTTATGATTTTGCACATTCGGCGTCCCGTAGGCTTCTAGGATATGGGATTCTGTCTCATTCTTCAAGTCTGGGAAGTTTTCTCGTATTATTTCATTGAATAGATTGCTCATTCCTTTTGTTTGGAACTCTATACCTTCCTGTATCCCAATGACTCTTAAGTTTGGTCTCTTTATGTTATCCCATATTTCTTGAATGTTCTGCTCATGGTTTCTTAACAGCTTTGCTGAGCTGTCTATGTTCTTCTCCAGTTGAAATACTTTGTCTTCATTTTCTGATGTTCTATCTTCTAAGTGTTCTACTCTGCTGGTAGTATTCTCAATTGAGTTTTTAATTTGGTTTATTGTTTCCTGCATTTCCAGGATTTCTGTTTGTTTGTTTTTTATAACCTTGATCTCCCTGTATAATTGATCTTTTGCTTCTTGTATTTGTTTATGTAATTCATTTTCGAAGTGGTCGAAGTGGTCTTTCATTGTCTGATTATGCTGTCTAATGTCTTCCTTGAGACTCCAGATAATCTGAATCATGTATATCCTCAATTCTTTATCTGACATTCCATCTGCTGCAGATATTACCTCTTCTAAAGTTGAGTTGACCTGCATTGCTTGTGGTCCTTTCTTTCCTTGTCTTTTCATACTGATCGCATTTCTTTCTGCTTGGTGAAACTGTTGTGTTATTGATTTTGCCCCTATATATTTATATTGCACTTGTATAGTTGCAAAGTCTCCCTCGCAGGCTTTGGCGGTGGTTCTGCCCCTCCTCCAATTGGGGCAATGTGCCTACTACGCCGGCAGGCTGCTGTGCCTCTACTTTCGGTGGGCCTGTTCTTTCGGTGGTCACAGGTTCGCCTACCTTGCAGGCGTGAGCAGCGGCTCTGCACCTCCGCTGGCCGCTAGGCCTGTTCTGTCTGTCGTTTGCAGGTCTGTCTACCTAACAGGTGCTGGTGGCGGCTCTGCCCCTCCCCCAACCGGGGTGATGTGTCAGACGGGCCACTGGGCCTGTTTTGTCAGTGGTCACGGTATCGCCTACCTTGCAGGTGGGTGGGGCAGCTGTGCCCCTCTGCAGGTTTCTGGGCCTGACCTGCCGGTGGGTCGCAGGTCATTCATTTTTTAGTTCTAGTAGTTTTTGTCCACCTTTTTGTGTCTTCTATGTATAGAATAATGTCACCCGAAAATAGTGATAATTTACGTTCTTATTTTCCTATTTTTATGCCTTTTATTTCTTTAGTATGTCTAATTGCTCTGGCCAGTGTTTCGAGAACTATATGGAATAGAAGTGGTGAGAGAGGGCATCACTGTCTTGTTCCAGATTTTAGAAGAAATGCCTTCAATTTTTCTCCATTCATAATGATGCTAGCCTGAGGCTTAGCATAGATAGCTTTTACAATGTCGAGGTAACTTCCTGTTATCCCTATTTTTTCTAATGTTTTGAACAAAAAGGGATGCTGTACTTTGTCAAATGCTTTTTTTGCTTCTATCGAGATGTTCATATGGTTCTTATCTTTAAGTCTATTGATGTGGTGAATAACATTTATTGATTTCCGTATATTGAACCATCTTTGCATCCCAGCTATGAATCCTACTTGATCATGGTGCATAATTTTTTTGATGTGCCTTTGTATTAGATTCACCAGAGTTTTATTGAGGATTTTTGCATGTAGGTTCATCAGATATATTGGTCTGTAGTTTTCTTTCTTTGAGGTGTCTTTTTCTGATTTCAGAATCAGCTTGATGTTGGCCTCATAGAATGAATTTGGAAGAGCTCCCTCTTTTTCTCTATGCTGAAATAACTTGAAAAGTATTGGTATTAAATCTTCTTTAAATGTTTTGTAAAACTCCGCTGTATAGCCATCCGTTCCTGGGCTTTTCTTGGTTTGTAGTCTTTTGATTGCTTCTTCTGTTTCATCCATTGACATTGGTCTGTTTAAATTGTGTGTATCCTTCTGACTCAGTCTGGGAATATCATATGACTTAAGAAATTTATCGATGTCTTCACTATATTCTATTTTATTGGAATATAGGTTTTCTAAATAATTTCTAATTGTCTTCTGTATTTCGGAAGCATCTGTTGTAATATTGCCTTTTTCATCCCATATGTTAGTAATTTGAGTTCTCTCGCTTCTTCTCTTCAATAGCATGCCTAAGGGTCTGTCGAACATATTTATTTTTTCGAAGAACCACCTTTTAGTTTTGTTAATTTTTTCAATAGTTTCTTTTGTTTCAATTTCGTTGATTTCTGCTCTGATTTTAATTATTTCTTGCTTTCTGCTACATTTTTTGCTATTTTGCTCTTCCTTTTCTAGGGCTTTGAGTTGAAGTGTGAGCTCATTTATTTGTTCGTTTTTACTTTTTTTCAGGAATGACCTCCAGGCGATGAATTTCCCTCTTAAAACTGCTTTCATTGTGTCCCATAGATTCTGATATATTGCGTCTGTATTTTCATGTATCTCTAAGAATTTTTTGATTTCCTCCTTTATATCTTCTGTAACCCACTGATCATTCAGTAACATATTGTTCATTTTCCATGTGATGTAGGATTTTTCCTTCCTTTTTTTATCATTGGTTTCCAGTTTCATTCCATTATGATCAGAAAAAAATTCATGGTATTATCTCAACCCCTGTATATTTACTGAGGGTTGCCCTATGACATAATATATCGTCTATTTTTGAGAAGGATCCACGTGCTACTGAGAAAAAAGTATATCCACTTGATGATGATTGATATATTCGATATATGTCAGTTAAGTCTAGGTTATTGATTGTGATATTGAGTTCTATAGTTTCTTTATTCACTTTTGTTTGGAGGATCTGTCCAATGGTGAGAAAGGTGTGTTGAAGTCACCCATAATTATTGTGTTGTGGTCTATTTCATTCTGGAACTTGAGGTGAATTTGTTTTTTGAACATTGCAGCACCATTATTTGGTGCATAAATATTGATAATTTTTATGTCATGTTGGTGAATGGTTCCTTTTAACAGTATATAATGTCCTTTCTTATCCCTTTTGATTAAATTAGTCTTGAAGTCGATTTTATTCGATATGAGATGGCCACCCCTGCTTGCTTATGGGGAGCGTTGCATGGTATATTTTTTCCAAAACTTGCACCTTCAGCCTGTGTATGTCTTTTCCATTCAGATGTGTCTTCTGGAGGCAACATATTGTTGGATTCATTTTTAATCCAAGTTACCAGCCTATGTCGCGTTATTGGAGAGTTTAAGCAATTAACATTTAGAGTCACTATTGATATATGGTTTGTACTGCCGCTCATGATTGATGATTCATCTTTTTTTTTTTTAATTTAGTTTGTTTCTCCATGATTAGCTTTTCCCCCACCCTCAGTCATTACTGAGGCACTTCCTACTGATGGTTTTGGTTGTTGATTTTCATTTCTTCTTCGTGTATTGTTTTGCTCAAGATGCTTTGCAATGCTGGTTTTCTGGCTACAAATTCTTTTACCTTTTGTTTATCATGAAATATTTTTATTTCATCATCATACCTGCAGCTTAATTTTGCTGGATACAGAATTCTTGGTTGGCATTCATTGTCTTTCAGTGTTTGAAATACGTTGTTCCAGGATCTTCTCGCTTTCAGCGACTGTGATGAAAAATCCATTCTCAACCTTATTGGTTTACCCCTTAATGTAATCTGCCTCCTTTCTCTTGGAGCTTTTAATATTTTCTCTTTGTTTTGTATATTGGATATCTTCATAACAATGTGTCTTGGTGTTGGTCTACTGTGATTTTGTGTGCTCCGTGTCCTGTAAGCATGTCCAATTTGTATATCCATTTACTTTGTATTTCTGGAAATATTTCTGTAATTATTTCATTCAATAGATTACTAATTCCCTTGGTTTGAATCTGTGTACCTATCCAGATGACTCATTAATTTGTTTTTTTTTTATGTTATCCCATATCTCTTGGATGTTTTACTCATGATTTTTTACCAGCCTTACTGTGTTGGCTAGATTCATTTCAAGATGATATATTTTGTCTTCATTATCTGACATTCTGTCTTCTACTTGCTCCACAGTGTTAGTGATACTCTCAATTGACTTTTTAATTTGGTTTATCGTTTCCTTCATTTCTAGAATTATTGTTTGATTTTTTTATAATCTCTATCTCCTGATAAAGATGCATAACTTCTTCTTTTATCTGTTTATGTAATTCATTTTCAATGTGTTCTTTCACTGTTTGGATTTGCTGTCTCGTATCCTCTTTAAGTTTCAATTCCATCTGTCTAAGGTATTCCTTGAGTTCTTTATATGATCATTTTTCTGATGACTATAGGTCCTCCTGAATATTTTGGCTGTCCTTCGTTGTTTGTACTTATTTTCTTCCTTGAGTTTTTGTGCTGCTCATGTTACTTCTTGCTCTGTTTGACTGTTGAGTTACTGCTTACTCTTATAAATTTATTTGATGCTTGGAAGAAAAGATATTAGAAGGAAAGGGAAGAAGTCACTAAAGAGAATGAGAGTAGGCAGGTAGAATTCGAGGAAGGGGAAATCAGAAAATTGAAAAGAAATGATAAGACAAAAGAAAAAATAGAAAAGAAAGAAAGAAAGAAAAAAATTTAAAAATAATGATCATTTAAAAGATGTAAATTAAAGTTTAAAATAATAATAATAATAAAATAATAATATTTAAAAAATGAAAACATATTAAAAAGTTAAAGTACAACAACAAAAAATATGAATTTACATAAAGAATCTAAACCCCACACTCAGTAGGCCTCAAGTTGGAGAAGTAGAGCAGTATTAACGCCAGGCCTATTTTTTCACTTCTGTTTCACAGGAAGGCAGTCCAGGCAACCCTGATGTTAGGCAAATGAGGGGCAAGGGAGCTTATTTTGGACACGGACGTGGGCTGTGTACCTCATGGAAACCTCCAGCCGGAGGTTATGATGAGTGTCTACATGGAAAAAGATGAGGGCCATGTTGGGGTGTTTTGGTTTTAACTGTGAACATTTGTATGGCGGTAGGAAGAGATGACTGGGTACACCTGGGCTTGAACTCTTGTGTGATTCAACATAGACACTGAGTTCTGGAATTGACCTCAGAGAAGTATTGCCATGGATTGTGTTGGGCTTTTAGAAGGCCATGCATGAGAGTCGCCCTTGGAAAGTGAGATCTACGCCCAAGTTGACTTTCCACAGAGCAAAGGGAATCTCAGCCAGGATATCACATGATTTTATTCTGAAAGACATGGCAGCCATAGTTGAGAGTGAAAACACACATGGACCTCACATTGTAGACCTCAATGGGCCTGGCTTCATGTGACCTTTTGGCCACCCTTTGGGAAGCCTTGCCTCTGAGAGTTCTCCAGAGCTTTCATTGAAATTAGCTTACTCAACATTTAATGGTTAATGAATGAATTGAAACCCACAGTGCCTACAACTTCTTCCTTGAATAATGGCTAGATGAATACCATGAAATTTTTGAAATTCCCAAGACTAGGTGTCACAGGAGAACCTTTGGATGTCCTCTAGCTGATCATGAGAATACAAGACATTGCCTTTATTGACTGGGTTTCATGAAAATGGTGTATAACAGAGATGCAAGTAAGTTGGAACCTGCTGAGTAGTGTTCCTAGAGCCGTGGTGGGCAGGTGTGTGATAAAATATCTCTGGTGTGGCCATGTTTATCTGCCATTGGTGTCCAAATAACTTGTGACTGACATTTTGCAGCCAGTAGACCCTTATATGTAAAAGAATCTTGTTATATGGAGAGGTTTCAGGGCAATGTTCAGAATCAGGTTGCTATGGTCAATGGGGCAAGCTATGTGGGATAGAAGCCTGGTTGGTGCATTCTCCAACAGAACCCAACCCACCACAACTGAAAGAACTCCCTACAGCACTGTGTCCTAGTTGAACTCTTTTTATTTCATGAAGCAAATACCACACTCCTAGTGCAACAGCAAAAAACACCACAAAGAGTGGAGGATGACCAAATGGCTTCACAGTCCAGATGAGGAGACACTTGCCCTCAGTGGCCACAGTTTACCTACAAAGAGAAAATTCAGCACTGCTGCCTCATGTTCATCGGAAAATAAGAAACCATGTCATCCATGTCACATAGAAGCAGACCCAGCTTTGATGGTCTCACTACAAAGGAAGCTAATGCTCCTGACAACAAAATATATTTCAAGTGCTCACCCTCAGAGGTAGTTTCTCCAGATGTTAGGCCAGCAGAGCTTCATGTTTGTGGAGTGTTTACCCTGTCCCTTACTTTTGGAAACTCCTCTACCACCTCCAAATTTGTGAACTCCTGAGCATTTTCTATAACAGATATGTATTCACAGATTTTCTAACTCTTCTCCTCTAATTGTGTCTTACATGGGGGGAAGGTAATGCCAAGGCATTGTTCTGAATGAGAGTGGGAAGATTTTTGTGTAGCACATATTTGCATACACATTGCATACATTTTCCAATTTTCCATTCGAAATACTGAATCCCTGACACTAACAAATTCCCTTCTAGACTTTTACTTCTAATCTTAATATGATGGAGAAAAATAACCCAAACAAAATAGAAATACAAGAGGTTCACAGGAGGCATGGTGTATAGTTGGACTTGCCTTTCCTATGATAAATGGTAGGTGCTATAAATCTAGCAAATTTTAATTGAAACAGTTCTTTATGTGTTTTAAAAGTTAACAAATATGTGAATAACTGTCTCCCTTTCTCTGTAGTCTATTCAGCACATGTATTTTTTTATGCACATATTGAATTCTACCTGGTATCACACATACATTTTGTGAGGTGGCTGACTTGGCAGATACAAACTGTAAGAAAAGATCACTCCTACTAAACGCTGTTGGAACTGAAAATTCAACATATGGGTCAGCTTTCTAGTTGAACAACATAAATTGATGTTCAGGAAAATGAGTATTTTTGGATCTGTGGATGATATATATTTCATGGTGAATTTCAATTGGCATACATAATGCTACTTTTTAATGTCTCTCTGTGTGTGTGTATCTATCTATCTATCTATCTATCTCTCTCTATATATGTATTCACTCTCCAGATTTTTCAAAATATGAAATGTATTTGTCTTATTTTACACTCCCTAAATTCATTCATATTTATGTATGTGGATTTATAATCAACTTTTCACAAGTTTATTCTTAGAAATATTCATCCACCTGAAATACATATTCGTTTCCAGTACTGAAAACTAACTTCAGGGGATCATATGATGGCAGCGAAAGGAGTGCATCAACCCCATATACAGCATCACTGTGCAAGAGAATGACGAATTTCCAGCAAAATTTGGATGCTCCAAAACCTAGTGGAAGTATTTCCATCTCATGAGGATTAGCTACGGGGCTCAAACGTGAGTGATTTGTCCGCATTTAGCGTCATGCTGCTTATTCAGCAAATCGCCCTGCGGCTAGAGTCTGTGGCGCATGCTGGCAAACAATGAGATAGCAACACAAATATTCAGTGGTGCGGATTCTGTGGGCTCCTGCCAGCTGTACAATCACTGTGCTCATTGCTGAATTCTGGGTTTGAGACCGGGGAAGGACGCGGTCCAATTCGGTTTTCCACACCAGACAGACCACAGAGGAAGCCAGGGGCCACCATCATGGAGAGCTGACGTCACCATTCCTGTTTTCAACTCATAGCAGCTCATTCAGCTATAGAACAGGTAATCTCAGGCTGCCATTCGCCTGTGTCTCGGAGACAAATTACTCAGGCCTGTTCCTATCAGAACATACACCAAGCCCAGAGCGGCCGAATTCTGGCTCCTGGAACTGATCAGGCCCAGGGCTAAAGAACCCGTGGAAACTCCTTCTCGGTCTAGGTCTTGCTGAATACTGTGGAGGTAAATACCTACCGAGCCTTCATAGGCAGTTGCAACAGGATTGAGACGGGGCTTGTGAGGGCTGGTCAGGACTCACCCATTGCTTTGGTCATCCGGCAAAGGGAACGAAATGCTGCCATTCGCATGGGATACCAACATGTTAGAGATCTGATGTCATCACAAAGTGGTGGAGGAGATAACTTCATCGATACCACCGGTGACAGAAACAGTTGGTCTCCTGGTAAAAAAAGTGAGTCACAAACACCCGAGTCTCTCTCACTTTGTCTTCAAGCCAGAGGGGCAGAGCAGAGCCGCCGCCCATGCCCGGCACAGGCCCAGCGACCTGCAGGCGTGGTAGTCATGTCATCCCAATTGGAGTAGTGACAGAGCAGAGCTGCCGCCCGTGCCCGGAACAGGCCCATCAACCAGCAGGCGTGGTAGTCACGTCACCCCAATTGGAGTAGGGGCAGAGCAGAGCCACCGCTTATGCCCAGAACAGGCCCAACGACCCGCTGGTGTGGTAGACACGGCACCCCTATTGGAGTAGTGGCAAAGCAGAGCCTTCTCCTGCGCCCAGTACAAGCCCAGCGGCCCACCAGCATGGTTGTTAGGTCACCCCAATAAGAATAGGGGCAGAGCAGAGCCACTGCCCAAAACAAAACAGTTTCAACAAGCAGAGAGAAATGCGAGCAGTATGAAAAGACAAGGAAAGAAAGGACCACAAGCAATGCAGGTCAACACAACTTTAGAAGAGGTAATAGCTGCATCAGATGGAATGTCAGATAAAGAATTCAGGATACTCATGCTTTAGATGATCTGGAGTCTCAAGGAAGACATTAGACAACAAAATCAGACAATTAAAGATCACTTCGACAATGAATTACATAATCAAATCCAATAAGCAAAAGATCAACTATATAGGGAGATAGAGGTTGTAAAAACAAACAAACAGAAATCCTAGAATTGCAGGAAGGAATAATTCAACTTAAAAACTCAATTGAGAATACTACCAGGAGAGTAGAACACTTAGAACATAGAACATCAGACAATGAAGACAAAGTATTTCAACTTGAAAAGAACATAGACCACTCAGCAAGACTGTTAAGAAACCACGAGCAGAATATCCAAGAAATATGGGATAACATAAAGAGGCCAAACTTAACAGTCATTGGGATACAGGAAGGTATAGAGGTCCAAACCAAAGGAATGAGCATCCTATTCAATGAAATAATACGAGAAAACTTCCCAGACTTGATAAATAAAACAGAATCCCAAGTCCTAGATGCCTACAGAACGCCGAATGTGCAAAATCATAAGAGAGCCACAACTACACACATTATAATGAAGATGCCCAACAAACAGAAAAAGGAGAGAATTTTAAAAGCTACAAGAGAAAGGAAGCAGATTACGTTTAAGGGTAAACCAATCAGGATAACAGCTGATCTTTCAACACAGACTCTGAAAGCTAGAAGATCCTGGAATAACATATTTCAAACTCTGAAAGAAAACGGGTTCCAACCAAGAATTGTGTATCTAGCGAAATTAAGCTTCAGTATGGAAGATGAAATTAAAACCTTCCTCGATAAACAAAAGTGAAAAGAATTTGCAGCTAGAAAACCATCTCTTCAAAACATCCTCGGCAAAACATTGCAGGAAGAGGAAATGGAAAATAACAATCAAAACCAACAGTGGGAGGTAGGACATTAAAGGGGGGAAAATAATCAAAGAGGAAAACAAACCATGTTTAGTAACATAAATAAACAAATATGGCTGGAAGAACAACCCATATCTCAATAATAACCCTAAATGTTAATGGCTTAAACTCACCAATGAAGACACACTGGCTAGTAGAATTGAACAAAAAACAAGACCCAACAATATGCTGCCTACAGGAGATGCATTTGATAGGAAAATGCATACATAGACTGACGGTGAAAGTTTGGGAAAAATCATATCACTCATATGGACTTCAGAAACAAGCAGGAGAGTCCATACTCATATCAAATAAAATAGATTTTGAGCCAAAGTTAATCAAAAGGGATAAAGAGAGACACTACATACTGCTCAAGGGAACCATACACCAACAAGAGACAGCAATCATTAATATATATGCCCCAAACAATGGTGCAGCTATGTTCATCAAACAAACTCTTCTCAAGTTCAAGAGTCTAATACACCACAATACAGTAATCATGGAAGACATGAAAACACCTCTCTCACCACTGGACAGATCTTCCAAACAAGGAATAAGGATTAAGGAAACTATAGAACTCAATAACACAATTAATAACCTAGACTTATTTGAGATATGTAGAATATAACACCCAACATCAAACAGTTACCTTTTTTCTCAGCAGCACATGTATCCTTCTAAAAAATGATCATATATTATGTCACAGGGCAACTCTTAGACAATATAAAGGAGTACAGATAATACCATGCATATTACCTGATCATAATGGAATGAAACTAAAAATCAATGATAAAAGAAGGAAGGAAAAATCATGCATCACTTGGAGAATGAACAATAGGTTACTGAGTGATCAATGGGTTATAGAAGACATCAAGGAGGAAATTTAAAAATTCTTAGAGATAAATGAAAACACAGACACAACATATCGGAATCTATGGGACACATTGAAAGCAGTTCTAACAGGAAAATTCATTGCTTGGAGTTCATTCCTTAAAAAAAAGAAACAACCAACAAATAAATGATCTCATACTTCATCTCAAAATCCTAGAAAAAGAAGACGAAAGAAACAGCAAAAGAAGTAGAAGGCAAGAAATAATTAAAATCAAAGCTGAAATTAATAAAATTGAAACAAAAGAAACAATTGAAAAAACTTGACAAAAGTAGAAGTTGGTTCTTTGAAAAAATAAATAAAATTGACAGACCCTTAGCCATGCTATGAAAGAGAAGAAGAGAGAACTCAAATTACTAGCATAAGGGATTAAAAAAGAAAATATCGCAACAGATATTTCTGAAATACAGAAGATAATCAGAAATTATTTTGAATCCTTATACTCCAAACAAATAGAAGACAGTGAAGGCATCGATAAATTTCTTAAGTCATATGATCTGCCCATATTGAGTCAGGAGGATATAGACAACATAAACAGACCAATATCAATTGAGGAAATAGAAGAAACCATCAATCCACTACCAACTTAGAAAAGCCCAGGACCGTATGGGTATACAGCAGAGTTTAACAAAACCTTTAAAGAGGAACAAATACCAATATTTTTCAAGGTGTTTCAGGAAATTGAAAAAGAGGGAGATCTTCCAAATTCATTCTACGAGGCCAAGATCACCCTGATTCTTACACCAGACAAAGACACTTCAAAGAAAGAAAACTACAGACCAATATCTCTAATGAACCTACATGAAAAAATCCTCAATAAAATTCTGGCGAATTGGATACAAAAACATATCAAAAAAATTGTGAATCCTGATCAAGTAGGATTCATCCGTGTGATGCAAGGCTGGTTCAATATACGGAAATCAATAAATGTTATTCACCACATCAATAGACTTAAAAATAAGAACCATATGATCATCTCGGTAGATGCAAAAAAAAAGCATTCAATAAAGTACAGCATTCTGTTATGTTCAACACTCTAGAAAAACTAGTGATAAGAGGAACATACCTCAATATTGTAAAATCAATCTATGCTAAGCCTCAGGCTAGCATCATTCTGAATGGAGAAAAATTGAAGGTATTCTCTCTAAAATCTGGAACAAGACAGGGATGCCCTCTCTCACCACTTCTGTTCAACATTGTTCTCGAAACACTAGCCAGAGCATTTAGACAGACGAAAGAAATAAAAGGCGTAAAAATTGGAAAAGAAGAACTTAAATTATCAGATCACATGATTCTATGTCTAGCAGTCCCAAAAGGGTCTACAAAGAAACTAATAGAGCTAATAAATGAATTCAGCAAAGTGGCAGGATATAAAATCAACATGCATAAATCAAAGGCATTCCTGCATATCAGCGACAAATCCTCTGAAATAGAAATGAGGACAACCACTCCATACACAATATCCTAAAAAAATAATAATAATTAGGAATCAACCTAACAAAAGATGTGAAAGTCTTATACAATGAAAACTACAGAACCCTAAAGAGAGAAATAGAAGAAGATCTTAGAAGATGTAAAAATATATCCTGTTCATGGATAGGCAGAACTAATATCATCAAAATGGTGATATTACCAAAAGTTCTCAATAGGTTTAATGCAATGCCAATCAAAATCCAAACGGAATTTTTTTCTAGAAATAGAGAAAGCAATCTTGAAATTCATATGGAAAAATAAAAGACACAGAATAACAAAAACAACACTAAGCAGGAAGTGTGAATCAGGCGGCATAGTGATACCAGACTTCAAACTATACTACAGAAAAATAGTAACAAAAATACCATGGTACTGGTACCAAAACAGGCGGGTGGACCAATGGTTCAGAATAGAGGACACAGAAACCAAGCCAGGAAACTACAACTATCTTATATTTGATGGAGGGGCTAAAAGCATGCAATGAAGGAAAATAGCATCTGCAAAAAATGGTGCTGGGAAAACTTGGAATCCATATGTAACAAAATGAAACTGAATCCCTTTCTCTCGCCATGCACAAAAGTTAACTCAAAATGGATCAAGGAGCTTGATATCAAATCAGAGACATGGCGTCTGATAGAAGAAAAAGTTGGCTACGATTTACATACTGTGGGGTCGGGCTCCAAATTCCTGAATAGGACAACCATAGCACAAGAGTTAATAACTAGAATCAACAAATATATCAAACTAAAAAGTTTTTTATCAGCAAAAGGAACAATAAGAGAGGTAAATAGGGAGCCTAAATCCTGGGAACAAATCTTTACTCCTCACACTTCAGATAGAGCCCTAATATTCAGAGTATACAAAGAACTCAAATAAAATAGACAATAAGATAACAAATAACCCAATAAACAAATGGGCCAAGAACCAGAACAGACACTTCTCAGAGAAGTACATACAATCAAAAAACAAGTACATGAAAAAATGCTCACCATCCCCAGCAGTCAGAGAAATGCAAATCAAAACCACCCTAAGATACCATCTCATTCCAGTAAGATTGGCAGCCATTATGAAGTCAAACAACAACAAGTGCTGGTGAGGATGTGGAGAAACAGGTACACTTGTACATTATTGGAGGCACTGCTAATTGGTAGAGCCAATTTGGAAAGCATTATGGAGATTTCTTGGAAAGCTGTGAATGGAACTACCATTTCACCCAGCAATTCCTCTTCTCGGTCTATTCCCTAAAGACCCTAAAAGAGCATGCTACAGGGACACTGCTACATTGATGTTCATAGCAGCACAATTCACAATAGCAAGACTGTGGAACCAACCTAGATGCTGTTCAATAGAAGAATGGATAAAAAAATGTGGCACTTATACACAATGGAGTATTACTCTGCTTTAAAAAATGACAAAACCATAGAATTTGCAGGAAAATAGATGGCATTAGAGCAGATTATGCAAAGTGAAGCTAGCCAATCCCTAAAAAACAAATGCCAAATGCCTTCTTTGATAAAAGGAGAGTAACTACGAACAGAGTAGGGATGAAGAGCATGAGAAGAAGATTAATATTAAATATAAATGAGAGGTGGGAGAGAAAGGGAGAGAGAAGGGAAATTGCATGGAAATGGAAGTAGACCCTCAGGGTTATACAAAATTACATAAAAGAGGATGTGAGGGGAAAGGGAAAAATAGTACAAAAGGGAGAAATTTATTACAGTAGAGGGGGTAGAGAGAGGAGAGAGGAAGAGAGCGGAGGGGAGGAGGGATAGTAGAGGATAGGAAAGGCAGCAGAATACAATAGACACTAGTATGGCAATGTGTCAATCAATTGATGTGTAACTGATGTGATTCTGCAATCTGTATACGGGGTAAAAATGGGAGTTCATAACCCACTTGAATCAAAGTGTGAAATATGATATATCAAGAAATAAATAACGTTTAGAACAACCATAAAAAATTAAAAAAAAAAAAGAAAACTAACTTCGGTGAATGAGTCACGCGAATCCTAATATTTCTACAGTAACTGACCAAGTTTAACATCAATGCAAGTAGATTCCAATGGGACATGATGTGTATTTTTACGTTAATTTTTATTCAAAACTGGTACATTACAATTTCATCAGTTTATGCACATCATAGGATATATATTTCATAAACAATTTAGCAAATTTATAGGCATTTGTTTCACTTTCAATCACTTCCTGCTTCAAAACACATGTATTCCTCCATATTTCTTGACTGGTCTTTGCATGAGAATTCTTTCTGAACACATTATTTTCGATTTCCATAATCACTTTTGAAGCAAACTTCACACACTCTTCATGATAAATCAAAACACTAATATTACCATTAGATGTATAACTGGTTGGAATGAATGAATATATATCAATATAAGATTTATTGTATATTTTCAGATATCAATTCAATCCATTATTTAAAGTTGGAACCAGTTATATTATTTATTCACAGTATGGTGTATTCATGCTTAATCTCTATATTCATGGACACAGGGTACACCTCTTTGTACCCCCAATACAAATTTTACGTCTTCAGTATATTGCTCCCAGAAATGGTGGTAGAAATACTCATGTCACCTGATCTACATATAGATTTTATCACAGTAATATTCTGGACAAAAAATGTAAAGGTCACACTTATGATTGTACCAAAGACTAAATGGAAAGCGATCATGGATTACTAAAAACATCCTTGTCCAGGTTGCCTAATGCTCTCAAATGTCAATCCTATTGGTTACTACATATTTGTTTCTTCCTAAGATTATATATTCAAACTCAACCCTGGTGAAAATGTCTACTCCTATCACTCACTTAATACTTTGCCTGATTTCATAATGTCTCTATTGATATCTGCTTTTCTACATATTTTCCCAATTTCATCATAGTGACTGACTCTTCATATGTGCTGACATTTACATTCACTCTCTATCCGAAACCCTATAGCTAAAGAATTTTTAGTCCCAATCCTACACTCACTCTTCTTCCTAAACCTACCGACTATCTTCCTAATTCTACTGACTATCCCTTTGGATTGGATGTTCTCTTCTACATTCAAACATCCAAGGTACAAGGTCCTATGCCATTGTATATCAAATTGTCTAAGACATCTTTGCAGAATATAATTCAAAACTAAGTATCCCAATTAAGGGCCCAATGCCCTTCTGGGCTTCAAATCATACCTAGATTTCTGTTTTCATACTTATATTTCACCTCGATATTCTTGTAAATATCGCAGGTTCCCAATACCATTATTTATCACACAGAATGATTGCTAACCCAAATCGAACCTGTTATTAAGCCTAAACATACACTGTTTCCTCAATCTCATTTTACAGAAGAGCAGGGATAGAGTCGTTCTTACAATACAGGAAAGTAGGGGACATTCCACCTGCTGAGAACCTCAAAGGTCCATTCAGAAATGATACCTGGAGAAGATGTAGGCAGCTATGAAGGACCTGAGAGAGCAAAAGTCATCTTCCATGGCAAACAACCTGGTCAGGATGAAGGGATGTGTCTGAATCAGCCTCTCTCTTTTTATTGTAGAGAAGATGGACCAAACCAGGCCTGTGTGGAGAGCTGCTGCTGGGTGCCTATGGTTGACATACCATTCTACCTTGTGAAAGTGTCACAGGAAGTAGGGGCAGCCTCCATCTCATGGGACACTTGGAAGCAACTGTTAGGACAAAGTGGTTGCCAAGGCAGTGACCTCATTCAGTTCCAAAGAAAGTGATATACGTCATTTCCTTGGTGATGGAACTCTCTGAACTTTGTATCCAAGAATCCAGGCACCCCGAGGCAGCCCCAGTCCCAGTGGACTCACTTGTTTGGATTTACCAAGGACAGAGTCAGTCTTTCTTGGTACCTACCGATGTGAGGATAGCCAAATGCCAGGAGAGCTCTGAAGAGGGACCTTTCCAGAAGAAGCAGGTAGTGGCTCACCCTTTTTCTTGACAACTTCACAGAGTTGGCCAAGGAAACCAGATCTGAGAGAGGTCAGGCCATGTTGTGAGAATAGGTAGGAAAGTTGGTTTGTTTGGTTTGGAGTGGATTGTTTTTAGTAAGTCGTTTGACCAGGCGAGTGTTTCTATGTCTGTGTATCCCACTGTGTCCATTGTTGTAGACATTAGAAAAGAGAAAGCATTAATGGATGCGTCCAGTCTACTATAAATCTTCCCATAATTCATCCTGCCCAATTTATGAATGGACTGCAGCTTGTCTTATCGAGAGGCAACACATTCTATCTTCCTAAGTTCCTGTTTTCTTCCTGAATTCTGGCCACTCTCCAGAATAGGCTCATGGTTTTGTGTCCAAGATATGCACCACTACAAGCTCTGTGACATGGCCATGTACTGGATAGCGGAAGAGAATGGCCAGCCTTTCAGAAAACTCAGATATCAGTGTGAACAGAAATGTCTCAGTGGAAAAACCCCGCTTTGGGCCTTTTGCTTACCTATTGTTCTGTTGCACTGAATGTCAGGAAAGACTTGGTCTCAGGCCACCCGTTTGTGAAGCCTGAAGAAAGAGTTTTCAAATGGAAATGAATGGGCATCACCTGTGGCTCTTTGCTTAATTGCTTTGGAAAGGGATGTGGCTGAATTAGCCTCTTGGCCTGTGTGTGGCTGTGTCTTACATTCTCAGCACCTGATGGATCTAAAGAATGATCCCATGTGTGCATCAAAAACCATAATGGCAAAAAGATCAGTCATTGTGGATGAAGTCTCTTGCCTTCCTCTGTTAGGTTCCTGACCTCTGTCAAGTGAGAAAATGGATTCTTTGGGTCAAAAGAGTTCCTCAAAGCCCTGCAGAGGTGCTTGGGGTTTCACATGAATCCAAATCACAAAGAATCTATACCTGAAAATTAGTAGGCCTCAAATTGGAGAAACAGAGCATTATTAATGACAGGCTTATTTGATCACTCCTGGTTCACAGGAAGGGTGTCCAGGCCACCCTGACTTTAGGCAAATGAGGGGCAAGTGAGCTTATTTTGGACACTTTCTTGGGCTTCGCCCCTCATGAAAATCTTCAGCCAGACATTATGATGAATGACAATATGTAAGAAGATGAGGGCCATGTGGGAGTCTTTTCGTTTTAATTTTGGTCATTTGTGTGGCGGTTGGAAGAAATGACTGGGTCCACCTGGGCTTGAACTCTGGTGTGATTCCCCTTAGAGACTGAGTTGTGGAACTGACCTTAGAGAAGTATTGCATTGAATTTTGTTGGGATTTTAGGAGGCCACGCATAAGAGTCACCCTTGGAACTGAGATCTAGGCCCAGGGTTGCTTTCCACAGATTTTTCAATTTCTGAAAGAAGTGACCTCACCTCACTTCCTTGGTGATGGAACTCTCTGATCTTGGGATCCAGGAATTCAGGCAAAAAAGCCAGGGCCAGTTCCAGTCCGAGTAGTCTCATTTGTTTGGATTTACCAAGGACAGAGTCAGTCTTTCTTGGTACCTACTCATGTGAGGATGGCCAAATGGCAGGAAATCTCTGAAGAGGGGCCTTTCCTGAGAAAACAGGTAGTGGCTCACAGCTGGCTCCTGACAATTAAATAGAGTTGGCCATGGAGTCCAAATCTGAGACAGGAGTGGCCATTTCGGGGGAACATAGTATGGCCCATAAGTCAGAGGACACTCAAGATAGTCAAAGACCTACTTGGCAGAAGGAGGTGCCTTTGTAGGTTTGGTTGTGGTTTTGTGGTTTTGTCTCATGTTCTGAAAATAGGCAGGGAAGTCGGTTTGTTTGGTTTGGAGTGAACTGTTTCTAGTAAGTCGTTTGGCAAGGCGAGTGTTTCTATGTCTGTGTATCCCACTGTTATCTATGGTTGTAGACATTAGAAAAGATATTGGATCAATGGATATGTCCTGTTTAGTAGAAAGCTTCCCAGAATTCATCCTGCACAATTTATGAATGGACTGCAGCTTGCCTTATCAATTGGCTACACCTGCTATCTTCCTAAGTTCCACTTTTCTTCCTGAATTCTGGCCACTCTCTAGAATAGGCTCATGGTTTTTTGTGCAAGATATATACCACCTCCAAGCTCTGTGACATGGCCATGTACTGGATAGCTGAAGGGAATGGCGAGCATCACAGAAAACTCAGAAATCACTATGACCATTAAAGACTCAGTGGAGAAACCCTGCTTTGGGCCTTTTGGTTACCTATTGTTCTGTTGCCCTAAATGTCAGGAAGGTCTTTGCCTTAGGCCACCCCTTTGTGAAGCCTGAAGAAAACAGTTTTCAAATGGAAATGAATGGGCATCACCTGTGGCTCTTTGCTTAATTGCTTTGAAAAAGATGTGTCTCATTCAGACCATTGGCCCTGTGTGAGGCTGTTGCTTAGTTTCTCATCACCTGATGGATCTAAAGAAAGATTCCATGTGTACATCCAAAACCAAAGTGGCAAAAAGAGCAGTCATTGTGGATGAAGTCTCTCGTCTTCCTCTGTAAGGTTCGTGACCTCCATCAAGTGAGAATAGGGATCCTTTGTCTCAAATGAGTTCCTCAAAGCCCTGCAGATTCTATCCCATAGGTGCTTGGGTTTTATCATGACTCCAGTTCACATAAAGAATCTAAAACCCACAGTCAGTAGTCCTCAAATTGGAGAAGCGGAGCAGTATTAATGGCAGACCTATTTGATCACATCTTGTTCACAGGAAGTGTGTACAGCCACCCTCAGTTTAGTCAAATTAAGGGGCAAGGGGGCTTATTTTTGACACTGGCTTGGGCGGATCCCCTTATGGAAACCTCCAGCCAGAAGTTATGATGAGTGTCTATATGGAAGAAAATGTGGGTCATGTGGGAGTGTTTTGGTATTAATTGGGGTCATTTGGGTGGTGGTTGGAAGTGACGACTGGGTCCACCTGGGCTTGAACTCTGGTGTGATTCCCCTTAGATACTGCGTTGAGGTACTGACCTCAGAGAAGTATTGCCATGAATTGAGTTGGGATTTTAGGAGGCCACGCATGAGATTTGCCCTTGGAAACTGAGATCTAGGCCCAGGTTGGCTTTGCACAGAGCACTTGGAATCTCAGCCAGGGTATCACATAATTTTATTCTGAAAGACTTGGCAGCCATAGTTGAGAGTCAAAACACACATGGACCTCACATTGTAGACCTCAATGTGCCTAGCATCATGTGATCATTGGCCACTCTTTAGGAAGCCATGCTTATGAGAGTTCTCCAGAGCTTTCATTGAAATGAGCATCCTCACCATATAATGGTTCCTGAATGAAGTGAAACCCACAGTGCCTTCAACTTCATCCTTGAAAAATGGCTAGTTAAATACCGTGAATTTTTTTTAAATTTCCATGACCAGGTGGCACTGGAGAACCTTTGGATATCCTGTTGCTGACTATGAGTATACCAGACAGTGCCTGATGGACTGGGTTTCCAGAAAATGGTGTAGAGCAGAGATGCCAGTAATTTGGAGCCTGCTGAGGAGTGGGCATAGAGCTGCAATCGGCAGGTGTGTGATAAATCATCTGTGGTGGAGCAATGTGGATCTTCCATTGGCTTCCAAATTGCTTGTGACTGACATGGTGCAGCGAGCAGACCCTTATATGTAAAGGCGTATTTTTATTTGTAGAGGTTTTAGGGCAATGTTCAGAATCACGTTGCTATGGTCAAGAGGCAAGCTATTTGGGATAGAACCTTGGTGGGTGCATTCTCCTGCAGACCCTGACCCACCACACGTGAGAAACTCCCTCCAACACTTTGTCCCAGGTGGACTCCTTGTATTTTGTGAAGCAAATACCAAACTACCAGTGCAGCAGCAAGAAACACCACAAAATGTGGAGGATGACCAAATGGCTTCACAGTCCACACGGGGAGACACTTAGCCCCCAGTGACCACAGTTTACCTACAAAGATTGAATTCAGCACTGCTGACTCATGTTCATTGGAACATAAGAAACCATGTCCT
Source organism: Callospermophilus lateralis (assembly GCF_048772815.1). Lineage (NCBI taxonomy): Eukaryota > Metazoa > Chordata > Mammalia > Rodentia > Sciuridae > Callospermophilus > Callospermophilus lateralis. The sequence continues at coordinate 30,447 of NW_027514443.1, read as the reverse complement.
CCAGGTCACATAGATGCAGACCCAGCTTTGATGCTCTCATTACAAAGGAATCTAAAGCTCCTGACAACAACATATATTTCAAGTGCCCAACCTCAGTGGCAGTTTCTGAAGAAGTCTTTAGGCCAGCAGAGCTCCATATTTGTGGAGTGTTTACCCTGTCCCTTACTTTAGTAAACTACTCTACCACCTCCAATGTTGTGAACTTTTGAGCATATTAAATTCCAGCTATGTATTCCCAGATTTTCTAACTCTTCTCCTCTAATGATGTATTACTTGGGGCGAGGGTAATGTCAAGGCATTGTTCTGGAAGAGAGTGAAATATTTCTCCATGTGTTTTTTTTTTCAATTATTTTATTTCATATTATTTTTTTAATTGGGTGTTCAAAACATTACAAAGCTCTTGACATATTATATTTCATACATTAGATTCAAGTGGGTTATGAACTCCCATTTTTATCCCAAATACGGATTGCAGAATCATATGTGTTACACATCTGTATTTTTATAATGCCCTATTAGTAACTGTTGTATTCTGCTACATTTTCTATCCTCTAGTATCCCCACTCCCCTCCCATCTTCTCTCTCTACCCCATCCACTGTAATACATTTATATCTTTGTTAATTTTCCCATTCCCCTCACAACCTCTTATATGTAATTTTGTGTAACAATGAAGGTCTCCCTCCATTACCATGCAATTTCCTTTATCTCTCTCTTTCCGACCCCCACCTCATGTCTCTGTTTAATGTTGATCTTTTCTTCCTGCTCTTCCTCCCTGCTCTGTTATTAGTTGCTCTCATTATATCAAAGAAGACATTTTTATTTGTTTTTTAGGGTTTGGCTAGCTTCACTAAGCATAATCTGCTCTAGTGCCATCCATTTCCCTGCAAATTCAATGATTTTGTCATTTTTTAATGATGCATAATACTCAATGGTGTATAAATGCCACATTTTTTTATCCATTCATCTACTGAAGGGCATCTGGGTTGGTTCCACAGTCTAGCAATTTTGAATGGTGCTGCTATGAACATCAATGTGGCAGTATCCCTGTAATATGCTCTTTTAAGGTCTTCAGGGAATAGTCTGAGAAGGGCAATAGCTGGGTCAAACGGTGGTTCCATTCCCAGCTTTCCCAGGATTCTCCATACTGCTTTTCAAATTTGCCACAACAGTTTGCAGTCCCACCAGCAATGTACAAGAGTACCCTATTCTCCACATCCTCGCCAGCACTTGTTGTTTGACTTCATAATGGCTGCCAATCTTACTAGAGTAGGATGGTTTCTTAGGGTGATTTTAATTTGCATTTCTCTGACTGCTAGAGATGGTGAGCATTTTTTCATTTACTTACTGATTGATTGTATGTCCTCCTCTGAGTAGTGTCGGTTCAGGTCCATGGCCCATTTTTTGATTGGGTTATTTATCATCTTATTGTCTAATTTTTTGAGTTCTTGGTATACTCTGGATATTAGGGCTCTATCTGAAGTGTAAGGAGTAAAAATTTGTTCCCATAATTTAGGCTCCCTATTTACCTCTCTCATTTTTTATCCTGCTGAGAAAAAACTTCTCAGTTTAAGTAAGTCCCATTTGATGATTCTTGTTATTAACTCTTCTGCTATGGGTGTCCTGTTAAGGAATTTGGAGCCCGGCCCCACATTATGTAGATCGGAGCCAACTTTTTCTTGTATCAGATGCAGAGTCTCTTATTTGATATCTAGCTCCTTGATCCACTTTGAGTTAACTTTTGTGCATGGCAAGAGGAGGGGATTCGGTTTCATTTTGTTGCATATGGATTTCCATTTTTTACAACACCATTTGTTGAAGATGCTATATTTCCTCCATTGCATGCTTTTAGCTCCTTTATCAAATATAGCATAGTTGTATCTTTGTGAATTAGTATTTGTGTCCTCTATTCTGTACCATTGGTCAACCTGCCAGTTTTGGTACCAGTGCCATGCTCTTTTTGTTAATATTGCTCTGTAGTATAGTTTTAAGTCCGGTATCGCTATACCGCCTGATTCACACTTCCTGCTAGAATTGCTTTTGCTATTCTGGGTCTTATATTTTTCCATATGAATTCCATGATTGCTTTATCTATTTCTACAAGAAATGCCATTGGGATTTTGATTGGCATTGCATTGAACCTATAGAAAACTTTTGGTAATTTCGCCATTTTGATGATGTTAGTTCTGCCTATCCAGGAACAGGGTATATTTTTCCATCTTCTAAGATCTTCTTCTACTTCTCTTTTTAGGGTTCTGTAGTTTTCATTGTATAAGTCTTTCACCTTTTTTGTTTGGTTGATTTTCAAGTATTTAATTTTTTTGAGGGTATTGTGAATGGAGTGTTTTTCCTCATTTCTGTTTCAGGAGGTTTGTCGCTGATATACAGAAATGCCTTTGATTTATGCGTTTTGATTGTATATCCTGCCACTTTGCTGAATTCATTTATTAGTTCTAGTAGTTCTTTTGTAGACCCTTTTGGGTCTTCTATGTATAGAATCATGTCACCAGGAAATAGTGATAATTTTCGTTCTTATTTTCCTATTTTTATGCCTTTGATTTCTTTCATCTGTCTAATTGCTCTGGCCAGTGTTTTGAGAACTATATTGAATAGAAGTGGTGACAGAGGGCATCCCTGTCTTGTTCCAGATTTTAGAGGGAATGCCTTCAACTTTTCTCCATTCATAATGATGCTAGCCTGAGACTTAGCATAGATAGCTTTTACAATGTCGAGGTTAGTTCCTGTTATCCCTATTTTTCTAATGTTTTGAACATAAAGGGATGCTGTACTTTGTCAAATGCTTTTTCTGCATCTATCGAGATGATCATATGGTTCTTATCTTTAAGTCTATTGATGTGATGAATAACATTTATTGATTTTCGTATATTGAACCATCGTTGCATACCAGGGATGAATCCTACTTGATCCTGGTGAACAATTTTTTTGATGTGCCTTTGTATTCGATTAGGCAGATTTTTATTGAGGATTCTTGCATCTAGGTTAATCAGATATATTGGTCAGTAGTTCTCTTTCTTTGAGGTGTCTTTTTCTGGTTTTGGAATTAGGGTGATGTTGGCCTCATAAAATGAATTTGGCAGAGCTCCCTCTTTTTCTATTTCCTGAAATAACTTGAATAGTATTGGTATTAATTCTTCTTTAAAGGTTTTGTAAAACTCCGCTGTATAGCCATCCGTTCCTGGGCTTTTCTTGGTTGGTAGTCTTTTGATTGCTTCTTCTATTTCATCTATTGATATTGGTCGTTTTAAATTGTGTGTATCCTCCTGACTCAGTTTGGGCAAATCATATGACTTAAGAAATTTATCGATGTCTTCACTATTTTCTATTTTATTGGAATAATGGTTTTCAAAATAATTTCTAATTGTCTTCTGTATTTCTGTAGCATCTGTTGTGATGTTGCCTTTTTCATCCCATATGTTAGTAATTTGAGTTCTTTCTCTTCTTTTCGTCTTTAGCATGGCTAAGGGTCTGTTGATCTTATTTATTTTTTCGAAGAACCAACTTTTAGTTTTGTTAATTTTTTCAATAGTTTCTTTTGTTTCAATTTCCTTGATTTCCACTCTGATTTTAATAATTTCTTGCCTTCTGCTAAATTTGCTGTTGTTTTGCTCTTCCTTTTCTAGGGCTTTGAGATGAAGTGTGAGCTCACTTATTTGTTGGTTTTTCCTTTTTTTTCAGGAATGACCTCCAGGCGATGAATTTCCCTCTTAAAACTGCTTTCATTGTGTCCCATAGATTCCAATATGTTGTGTCTATAATTACATTTATCTCTAAGAATTTTTTGATTTCCTCCTTTATGTCTTCTGTAACCCATTGATCATTCAGTAACATATTGTTCATTTTCCATGTGATGTAGAATTTTTCCTTCCTTCTTTTATCATTGATTTCCAGTTTCATTCCATTATGATCAGATAAAATCCATGTTATTATCTCCACACCTTTATATTTACTGAGGGTTGCCCTATGGCATCATATATGGTCTTTTTTTGAGAAGGATCCATGTGCTCCTGAGAAAAAAGTATATCCACTTGATGATGGTTGATATATTCTATATATGTCAGTTACATGTTGGTTATTGATTGTGATATTGAGTTCTATACTTTCTTTATTCAACTTTTGTTTGGAGGATCTGTCCAATGGTGATAGATGTGTGTTGAAGTCACCCATAATTATTGTGTTGAGGTCTATTTCATTTTGGAGCTTGAGGAGAATTTGTTTCATGAACATCGTAGCACCATTATTTAGTGCATAAATATTGATAATTGTTATGTCTTGTTGGTGAATGGTTCCTTTTAACAGTATATAATGTCCTTCCTTATCCCTTTTGATTAACTTAGTCTTGAAGTCGATTTTATTTGATATGAGGATGTCCACCCCTGCTTGCTTATGAGGATAAGTGTGCATGGTGTATTTTTTCCCAACCTTTCACCTTCAGCCTGTGTGTCTTTGCATTTCAGATGTGTCTCCAGGAGGCAACATATTGTTGGATTTGTTTATTTAATCCAAGTTACCAGCCTATGTCGCTTTATTGGAGAGTTGAAGCCATTTACATTCAGAGTTACTATTGATGTATGGTTTGTACTGCCAGCCATGTTTGATTATTTATCTTTTTTAAAATTTAGTTTGTTTCTCCATGATAAGCTTTCACCCTGCCTCTGTCATTACCAAGGTACTTCCCACTGATGGTTTTGGTTGTTGTTTTTCATTTCTTTCTTGTGTAGTGTTTTTCTCAAGACGCTTTGTAAAGCTTGTTTTCTGGCTTCAAATTCTTTTAGCTTTTGTTTATCATGAAAGATTCTTATTTTATTGTCGTACCTGATGGTTAATTATGCTGGATACATAATTCTTGGTTGGCATCCATTGTCTTTCAGTGTTGAAATACGTTTTTCCAGGATCTTCTCGCTTTCAGCATCTGTGATCAAATATCCGTTGTTAACCTTATTGGTTTACCACTGAATGTATTCTGCCTCCATTCTCTTGTAGATTTATTATTTTCTCTTTGTTCTGTATATTGGATATCTTCATAACAATGTGTCTTGGCATTCGTCTACTGTGATTTTGTGTGCTCTTGTCCTGTATGCATCTACAATTTGTATATCCATTTCCTTTTTTATTTCTGGAAAGTTTTCTGTAATTATTTCATTCAGCAGTTTTCTCATTCCCTTGGTTTGAGTCTCTGTACCTTCCTCTATCCTGATGACTCGTAAGTGTGGTTTTATTTATGTTATCCCAAATCTCTTGGATATTTTTCTTGTGATTTTTTTGCCAGCCTTTCTGAGTTGGCTGGACTCGTTTCAAGATGATATATTTTGTCTTCATTATCTGACGTTCTGGCTTCTACTTGCTCCACTCTGTTAGTGATACTCTCAATGGAATTCTTAATTTGGTTTATCATTTCCTTCATTTCTAGAATTATTGTTTGATTTTTTTTATAATCTCTATCCACTGATAAAGATGCTTAACTTTTTCTTTTATATGTTTATGTAATTCATTTTCAATGTTTTCTTTTACTATTTGGATTTTCTGTCTCGTATCTTCTTTAAGTTTCCATTCCATCTGTCCAAGGTATTCCTTGAGTTATTTATATGACCACTTTTCTGATGAATCCTGGTCCTCCTGAATATTTAGGGTGTTCTTCGTTGTTTGTTCTCCTTTTCTTCCTTGCTTGTTTATGATGCTCATGTTACTTCTTGTTCTGTTTGACTGCTGAGTTACTGTTTACTCTTATAAATTTATTTTATGCTTGGGAGGAAAGATTTTAGAAGGGAAGGGAAAAAGTCACTAAAGAGAATGAGAGTAGGCAGGTAGAATGCAAGGAATGGGAAATAAGAAAATTGAAAAGAAATGAAATACAATAGAAAAAATAGAAAATAAAGAATGAAAATGATTTTTTTTTAAAAAATGATAATGATAATATAAAATTAAAAATAAATTTTAAAAAATAATAATAACAAAATAGGGGAGGGGAGGGGGGATTGTAGAGGAAAGGAAAGGCAGCAGAATACAACAGTTACTAGTATGGTATTATGTAAAAATGTGGATATGTAACCCATGTGATTCTGCAATCTCTACTTGGTTTAAAAAAGGGAGTTCATAACTCACTTGAAGCTAATGTATGCTAATGTATGAAATATGATATGTCAAGAGCTTTGTAGGGTTTTGAACAACCAATAAAAAAAAATAAAATAAAATTATTTTGCCATTAAAAAAAAAAAAGAAAATAATTTTGAAGTTTATCTATGATCCAGGGGCAAGTTAAATGAAACAGTTTCCAGTTGTTAAGTCACCAAAAAATTTATTATTTCATGTGTTATTTATTTGCTTTGTAGTATGTTTAAATTTTATTTTTGGAAAGTTTTTAACCTTATTAAATTTGTTTATTTGTTGTGGGGGAAACAATTGTATATAGGTTAAGTATTGTTTATCAAAAATGCTTAGAACAAGAAGCATTTCAGATTTTGGATTTTTTTGGAATTATGGAATATTTATACACACATAATCTTGGGGATAAGACTCAAGTGTAAATATGAAATTCATTTATATTTCATACATGCCTTAGACCCATAGCCTGGAGGAAATTTCATACAACATTTTTAGTATACCTGCATTTTGACTGTAACCTGTCAAATGAAGCCAAGTAGGAAACTTTTCACTTGTCACATTCCAGTACTAAAACACGTTAGATTTGGCATTTTGGATTTGGGATTTGGGGATTAGGTGTGCCCAGTTTCCAGAGAGCAAATTCTATTTTTCTACTAAAGTAAACTCATTTATCATAATAAGTTGTCCTAAGTTAATTATCTTTGTATCCACAAAATTCCTAAAACTTATTGTGGTGCCTATATTTCTCCTTAAAATCATATTTCAAACATTTAATCTTGCTTCATTGAATAAAAACAAATCATATTTTCATCTAATTTTTAGATTCTTTAATTAATTAACACAATTGCTGTCTTATTAAAGGTTCTTTCACTTAAAATACATATTTTACATTGATATTAATAATAGATGTTCTGGAATTATCAATAAAATATTTATACAATAGCTTTTGCTCCCTGTATTTTCAAACACCACTTAACTTGTGTGTTTGTGTTGCAAACAACTTAGAGCTGATTTTGTATTTTTACTTCAAATGACATTTTCTACACACTTTCATTTATTTTTTATAATTTATTCTTTTTTACTAGTTTTTTTAGTTGTTGATGGATCCTTATTTAATTAATTAATTTATATGCAGTGCTGAGAATCCAACCAGTGCCTCACACATGCTAGACAAGTGCTCTACCACTGAGCCACAACTCTAGCCCACTCCAGTTTATTCTTAAAATTCACATTTTTTTTTAGGTTATGTATAGGTATTTTTTTATTGGCTCTACACAGCACTGGTATACTATCATATTTCTTTTTTTAATTGGTTCTTTTTATACATAACATTAAGATTATACATAACATTAAGATTCATTTTGGCATAATTATAAAAGCATGAAATATAATTTGCTCTAATTCAGTCCCCAGTACTTCCTCTTTTTCTCCTTTCCTCCCTCTTTCTGTTCCCTTCCCTCCACTCTACTGATCTTTCCGCTATTTACTTTTAGTTTGGGGGGATTGTGCAGGTGTGTGTTGTGTGTATACATAATGGTGAGATCCAATATGTTTTTTTCCCTTTCATTTGTTGTTTTATGGTAATACCGTGTGATTATTTTTATAGTGTTTAAGTCCTTTTATGAGGATTTTGGAAAATAAAAGCAATAAATTTGTGTTCTAAGATGGTCATCATGAACCAGAAAAAAAAAATAAAATACAATAAAAAATTTTAAAACATTTTTTAAAAGTTAAAGAACAGCAACAAAAAAATGAAAATAAAAGAAAACAAAAAAAAAACAACAAAACAAAAACAAAAAAAAACAAATTAAAATAATAATAATAACAATAAATGCAGTCATAGATTGCAATAAACTTCTTTTCCAGTAGGTAGAGCTGTGCCCACTGGGCCAAGCTTCTCCTTTCAATAAGTGGGAACCAATCACTGTGCAGCAGCTCTTCCTCCCAGACTGGGTGGGTGTCCAATCCTGAGTGCCTAGGGCCTTCTTTTGTGTTTCCTCAAGCCAGGCCCCACTCACCTGTGACACTCACCACAATACTGGCTACATGCCAGGTCTGCTGCTCCTAGGAGCCCTGTTTTCATGAATGCCTGGGCACAATCTCCCTGTTTGTCTCCCTCAGACCCTAAGTTTTTAGAGCTTAGGCCTGAGAACCCCCAGCGAATTTGCTTGCACTCCGGAAGCCATGCCCCCGGAAGCTGGAGCAAGAGACTTCAGTTTTCAGCACTGGTGGGAGCGGTGGCCTGGAGGTCTGCACCACGAGTCCCGTGCCACTCCTAATTCCCTCGGTCTGGCTATCGCGCTCAAGGGAGAGCTGGGAGGGGCTCTTAAGATTTCCCCACAAGTTCGCAAATTTACAGGAATTTGTTTCACTTTCAATCACTTCCTGCTTCAGGACACATGTATTCTTCCATGTTTCTTGACAGGTCTTTTCATGAGAGTTCTTTCAAGACACATTACTTTCAATTTCCATAATCACTTTTGAAGCAAAACTCACATAAACTTTATGATGAATTATAACTCTGATATTACCATTAGATGTATGACTGGTTGGAATTAATGATTGCATAACGATATAGGATTTCTTATATATTTTCAGATAAAAATTCAATCCATTATTTAAAGTGGAACGAGTTATATTATTTATTCACAGTATGGTCTATTCATGCATTATCTCTATATTCATAGACGCAGTGTACACTTCTTTATACCCCCAATACTAATTTATATGTCTTCAAAATATTGCTCCCTGAAATGTTGGAAGAAATACTCATGTCACCTGATCTACTTATACATTGAATCACAGAAATATTCGGAACACAAAATGCAAAGCTCACACTTATGTTTGTACCAAAGCCTAAAAGGAAAGTAAACATGGATTACTAAAAACATCCATGTCCAGCTTGCCTAATGCTCTCAAATATCAATCCTATTGGTGACTACATATTTGTTTCTTCTTAAGATTATATATTCAAACTCAACCCTACTGAAAATGTCTAATCCTATCCCTCACTTTATACATTGCCTGATTTCATTATGGCTCTATTTCTATCTGTTTCCTACATATTTTCCCCAGTTCATCATTGTGACTGACTCTTCACATGTGCTGACATTTACATTCACACTCTAATCGATAACCTATTGCTAATAAACGTTTGTTCCTAATCCTATACTCATTCTTTTTCTAAACCTACCGACTATCTTCCTAATCCTACCGACTATCCTTTTTTGACTGGATATTCTCTTCTACATTCAATCAAGCAATGTACAAGGTCTTATGCCATTGTATATTGATCTATCTGAGACCTCTGTGCAGAATGTAATTTTATTCTAAGTATCACAATCAAGGGTCCAATGCCCTTCTGGGCTTCAAATGTTACCTAGATTTCTAGTTTCACACTTATATTTCACATATATATTCTAGTAAATATCGCAGTTTCAAATACCATTATTCATTCTGCAGGATGATTCCTAAACCAAATCCAACATGTTATTGACCCTAAACATACACTGTTCCCTCAATCTAACTTTACAGAAGAGCAAGGACAGAGTTGGTCTTACAATACAGGAATGTAGGGGATCTTCCACCTGCTGAGAACCTCAAAGGTCCATGAAGACATGATCCCTGGAAAAGAGGTAGGCAGCTATGAAGGACCTGAGAGAGCAAAAGTCATCTTCCATGGCAAACAACCTTGTCACGATGAAGGGGTGTGTCTGAATCAGCCACCTTCTTCTTAATGTAGAGAAGATGGACCAAACAAGGTCTGTGTGGAGAGCTGTTCCCGTGTGTCTATGGTTGATATACCATTCTAACTTGTGACAGTGTCACAGGAAGTAGGGGCAGCCTCCATCTCATGGGACCCTTGGAAGCAGCTATTAGGACAAAGTGTTTGCCAAGGCATTGACCTCATTCAGTTCCTGAAGGAAGTGACCTACCTTACTTCTTTGGTGATGGAACTCTCTGAACTTGGGATCCAGGAAGCCAGGCATCCAGAGCCAGTCCCAGTCCCAGTACCAGTGGGCTCACTTGTTTTGTTTTACCAATGACAGATTCTGTCTTTCTTGGTACCTACTGATGTGAGGATGGCCAAATATCAGGAGAGCTCTGAAGACGGGCCTTTCCTTAGTAAGTAGGTAGTGACTCACCGCTGGCTCCTAACAACTACACAGAGTTGGCCAAGGAGACCAGATCTGCCACAGTACAGGCCATTTCGGGTGAACATAGTAGGGCCCACTAGTCAGAGGACACTCTGGATATTCAGAGACTTACTTGGGGGAAGGAGGTGCTTTGTGTTTGTGGGTGTGAGCTTGTGGTTTTGTCTCATTTTCTTAGAATAGGTAGGAAAGCTGGTATGTCTGGTTTGCAGTGGACTGTTTCTAGATAGTCTTTTGACAAGGCAAGTGTTTCTATGTCTGTGTATAACACTGTGTCCGTGGTTGTAGACATTAGAAAAGAGAATGCATCAATGAATGTGTCCTGTCTAGTAGAAAGCTTCCCAGCATTCATCCTGCCCAATTTATGACTGCACTGCAGGTTGCCTTATCGATGGGCAACACCTACTATCTTCCTAAGTTTCAGATTTCTTCCTGAATTCTGACCAATCTGCAGAATAGTCTCATGGTTTTGTGTCCAAGATAGGTACCACCCCAAGCTCTGTCACATGGCCATGTACTGAATAGCTGAAGGTAATGGCGAGCTTCTTAGAAAACTCAGATGTCAGTGTGACCAGGTAAGTCTCAGTGGAGAAACCATGCTTTGTGCCTTTTGCTTACCTATTTTTCTGTTTCACTGAATGACAGGAAGGTCTTTGCCTCAGGCCACCCCTTTGATAAGCATGAAAAAAACAGTTTTCATATGGAAATGATTGGGCATCACCCGTGGCTCTTTGCTTAATTGCTTTGAATGGGATGTGTCTGAATCAGCCTCTTGGCCCTGTGTGAGGCTGTGGCTTATATTCTCAGCACCTGATGGATATAAAGAAAGATCCCATGTGTGCATCCAAAACTAAAATGGCAAAATTCAGTCATTGTGGATGATGTCTCTCTCCTTCCTCTATTAGGTTGCAGACAATCATCAAGTGAGTATAGGGATCCTTTGGGTCAAATGAGTTTTTCAAAGCCATGCAGAGGTGCTTGGGTTTTCTCATGATTCCACTTCACATAAAGAATCTAAACCCCACAGTCAGTAGGCCTCAAATTGGAGAAGCAGAGTAGTTGTAATGGCAGGCCTATTTGATCACTCCTGGTTCACAGGAATGGTGTCCAGGCCAACCTGACTTTAGGCAAATGAGGGCCAAGGGAGCTTATTTTGGACACTCTCTTGCGCTGCACCCCTCATGGAAATCTCCAGCCAGAGGTTATAATGAGGGTCTATGTGGAAGAAGATGAGGGCCATGTGGGAATGTTTTGGTTTTAATTTTGGTAATTTGTGTGGCAGTTGGAAGGGATGACTGGGTCCCCCTCAGCTTGTACTCTGGTGTAATACTCCTTAGAGACTGAGTTGTAGAACTGACCTCAGAGAAGTATTGCCATGAATTGTGTGGGGATGTTAGGAGGCCACGCATGAGAGTCGCCCTTGGAAACTGAGATCTAGGCCAAGGGTGGCTTTCCACAGAACACTGAGAATCTCAGCCAGGATATCACATGATTTTATTCTGAAAAACTTGGCAGCCATAGTTGAGAGTCAAAACACACATGGACCTCACATTGTAGACCTCAATGGGCCTGGCTTCATGTGACCTTTTGGCCACTATTTGGGATGCCTTGCCTGTGATTGTTCTCCAGAGCTTTCATTGAAATGAGCTTCCTTAACATTTAATGGTTCCTGAATGAATTGAAACCCACAGTGACTACAACTTCTTCCTTGAATAATGGCTAGATAAATACCATGAAATTTTTGAAATTTCAATGACCAGTTGTCACTGGAAAACCTTTGGATGTCCTGATGCTGATCATGAGTATACCAGACAGTGCCTTGATTGACAGGGTTTCATAAAAATGGTGTAGAACAGAGATGCCAGTTAGTTGGTGCCTGCTGATTAGTGGGCCTAGAGCAGTGGTGAGCAGATGTGTGACCATACATCTGTGGTGAGGCCACGTGGAACTGCCATTGGCGTCCAAATGGCTTGTGACTGATATGGTTTCAGCCAACAGACCCAATAGGTAAAGGCATCTTGTTATATGGACAGGTTTCAGGGAAATGTTCAGAATCAGGTTGCTATGGTCAGGGGGGAAAGCTATGTGGGATAGAAGCCTGGTTATTGCATTCTCCTGCAAACCCTCACCCACCACACGTGACAGAACTCCCTCCAACAATGTTTCCCAATTGACCTCCTTTATTTCGTGAAGCAAATACCAAACTCCCAGTGCAGCAGCAAGAAACACCACTAAAAGTGGAGGATGAACAAATGTCCTCCCAGTTAGCACAGGGAGAAACTTAGCCCCAGTGTCCACAGTTTAGCTACAAAAAAAGAATTCAGCACTGCTGCCACATGTTCAATGAAAAATAAGAAACCATGTCTTACAGGTCACATATATGCAGAACCAGCTTTGATGGTCTCTCTATAAAAGAACTAAATCTCCTGAAAACAACATGTATTTCAAGTGCCCAACCTCAGAGGCAGTTTCTCAAGAATTTTTTAGGCCAGCAGAGCTCCATGTTTGAGGAGTGTTTACCTTTTGCCTTACTGTTTTGAACTCTGCTACCACCTCCAAGGTTGTGAACTCCTGAGCAAATTCCATTCCAGATATGTATTCACAGATTTTCTAACTCTTCTCCTCTAACTGTATCTTACTTTGGTAAAAGATAATGTCAATGCATTGTTCTGGATGAGACTGGGAAGATTTTGGGGTAGCACATATTTGCATAGACATTGAATTCATTTTTCAATTTCCCTTTAAAACACTGAATCTCTAACCCTAACCAATTCCAAACTAGACTCTGACTACTAATCCTAATATGATGGAGAAAAATAACAAAAAACAGAAAAGAAGTACAAGCAGTTCAGAGGAGGCAAGGTGTATACTTGGACTTGCCTTTTGCACAATATAGGGTAGGAGTTATAAATCTTGCAAATTTTTTTTGAAATAGTTCTCCATGTGTTTTTAAAGTTAACAAATATGTGAATTCCTTTCTCCCTTTCTCTGTAGCCTAATAAGCACATGTATTTTTATATGCACATATAGAATTCTACCTGGTACCACACGTACATTCTTGTGAGGTGGTTGACTTGGCAGATACAAATTGTGAGAAGAGATCACTCCTCGTAAATGCTATTGGAACTGAAATTTCAAACTATGGGTGAACTTTCTAGTTGAACAACATTATACATAAATCCATGTTCAGTATAATGAATATTTTTGGATCTGTGGATGATATATATTTCATGATGGATTTTGATTGGCATATATATTGTTAGTTTTTAATGTCTCTCTCTCTGTCTCTCTCTCTCTCTCTCTCTCTCTCTCTATATATATATATATATATATATATATATATATATATACTCTCCAGATATTTCAAAATATGTAATATATGTGACTTATTATACACTCCCTAAATTCATTCATATTCATTTATGTGGATTTATAATCAACTTTTCACAAGATTATTTTCCAAACTATTCATCCACCTGAAATTCATATTTGTTTCCTAGTACTGACAACTAACTTCAGTGAATGGTGTATACAAATCCTAATATTTCTACAGTAACTGACCCAGTTTAACATCAATGCAAGTAGACTCCTATGGGACATGATATGTATTTTGACGTTCATATTTATTCAACAGTGGGACATTATTATTTCTTCAGTTTATGCACATCATAATATATATATTTCATCCAAAAGTTCAAAAATATATAGGAATTTGTTTCACTTTCAATCACTTCCTGCTTCTGAAAACATGTATTCCTCCATGTTTCTTTACTGCTCTTTTCATGAGACTTCTTTGCAAACACATTATTTTCGATTTCCATAATCAATTTTGAAGCAAAACTCACACACTATTCATGAAAATCCTAATACTAATATTATCATTGATGTATAACTGGTTGTAATGAATGTCTGTATATCAATATTTGATTTCCTGTATTTTTTCAGATATCAATTCAATCCATTATTTATAGTGGAATGAGTATAGGTTTTATTCAGAGTATGTTCCATTCATGCATTATCTGTATATTCATAGAAACAGGGTACACCTGTTTGTACCCCCAATACTAATTTATACGTCTTCAAAATATTGCTCCCAGAAATGGTGGAAGATATACTCATGTCACCTGATCTACATATATATTTTATTACAGTAATATTATGGACACAAAATGCAAAGGTCACACTTATGATTGTACCAAAGCCTAAATGGAAAGTGAGCATGGATTAGTAATAACATCCATGTCCAGGTTGCCTAATGCTCTCAAATGTCAATCCAATTGGTGACTACATATTTGTTTCTTGCTAAGATTATATATTCAACCTCAACCCTGTTGAAAATGTCTAATCCTATAACTCACATTATACTTTGCCTGATTTCCTTTTGTCTCAATTGATATTTACTTTCCTACATATTTTCCCCAGTTCATCATTGTGAATGACTCTTCACATGTGCTGACATTTACATTCACTCTCTACCCGAAACCCTATTGCTAAAAAAGTTTTTGTCCAAATCCTATACTCACTCTTCTTTCTAAACCTACTGACTATCTTCCTAATCCTATCGACTATCCCTTTTTGACTGCATGTTCTCTTCGACATTCAATCATCCAAGGTAAAGGTCCTATGCCATTGTATAGCGATTAATCAGAGACATCTGTGCAGAACATAATTCAAAGCTAAGTATCCTACCCAAGGGCCCAATACACTTCTGGGCTTCAAAACTTACATAGATTTGGGTTTTCAAACTTATATTTCACCTATATATTCTTTTAAATTTCGCAGATTCCCAATAACATTATTCATCCCGCAGAATGATTCCCAACTGAATTCGAACCTGTTATTAACCCTAACCATACGCTGTTCCCTCAATCTACCTTTACAGAGGAGCAGGGATAGAGTTGGTCTTAGAATACAGGAATGTAGGGGATCTTCCACCTGCTGAGAACCTCAAAGGTCAATGCAGAAATCATCCTTGGAGAAGTTGTAGGCAGCTATGTAGTACCAAAGAGAGCAAAAGTCTTCTGACATGGTAAAGAACCTGGACAGGATGAAAGGATGTGTCTGAATCAGCCTCTCTCTTCTTAATGTAGAGAAGATGGACCAAAGCAGGCCTGTATGGAGAGAAGTTCCCCGGTGCATATGGTTGATATACCATTCTAACTTGTGACAGTGTCACAGAAAGTCGGAACAGCCTCCATCTCATGAGACCCTTGGCAGCAACTGTTAGGACAAAGTGGTTGCCAAGGCAGTGACCTCATTCATTTCATGAAGAAAGTGACTTCACCTAACTTACTTGGTGATGGAACTCTCTGAACTTGGGATCCAGGAAGCCAGGCATCCAGAGCCAGTCCCAGTAACAGTCCTAGTGGGATCACATGTTTGGTTTTACCAAGGGCAGAGAGAGTCTTTTTTGGTACCTACTGATGTGAGAATGGCCAAATGCCAGGACAGCTCTGAAGAGGGTCCTTTCCTAAGAAAACAGGTAGTTGGTCATCGCTGGCTCCTGACAACTTCACAGATTTGGCCACGGAGACCAGATCTGAGACAGGGCAGGCCAGTTCAGGGTAACAATATGGTCCACAGTCAGAGGACACTCCGGATTGTCACAGACATATTGGGGGAAGGAAGTGCTTTTGTGGGTGTGGGTGTGAGTTTGTGGTTTTGTCTCATGTTCTGAGAATAGGTAGGAAAGACAATTTGTTTGGTTTGGAGTGGACTGCTTCTAAAAAGTCGTTTGACAAGGTGAGTGTTTCTATATCTGTGTATCTCACTGTGTCCGTGGTTGTAGACATAAGAAAAGAGAATGCATCAATGGATATGTCCTGTCTAGAAGAAAGTTTTCCATCATTCATCCTACCCAATTTATGACTGGACTGCAGGTTGCTTTATGGATGGGCAACCCCTACTAACTTCCTAAGTTCCTGTTTTCTTCCTAAATTTTGGCCACTACCCAGAATAGGCTCATGGTTTTGTGTCCAAGATATGTAACACCTCCAAGCTCTGTGACATGGCCGTGTACTGGATAGCTGAATGGAATGGCGAGCATCTCAGGAAACTCAGATATCAGTGTGACCAGGAAAGTCTCAGTGGAGAAACACTGTTTTGGGCCTTCTGCTTACCTATTTTTCTATTGCCCTGAATGTCAGGAAGGTCCTTACCTCAGGCCACTCCTTTTTGAAGCCTGAAGTAAACAGTTTTTAAATGCAAATGAATGGGCATCACCTGTGGTGCTTTGCTTAATTGCTTTCGAAAGGGATGTGTCTGAATCAGCTGCTTGCCTCTGGGTCAGGCTATGGATTAGATTCTCAGCACCTGATGGATATAAAGAAAGTTCCCATGTGTGTATTGAAAACGAAAATGGTAAAAATATCAGTCATTGTGGATGAAGTTTCTTGCCTTCCTCTGTTAGGTTCCTAACCTCCATCAAGTGAGAATAGGATCCTCTGGGTCAAATGAGTTCTTTGAACTCCTGCAGAAGTGCTTGGGTTCTGCCATGATGCCAAATCACATAAAGAATCTATACCTGACAGTCAGTTGGCCTCAAATTGGAGAAGCAGAGCAGTATTAAAGGCAGGCCTATTTGATCACTCCTGGTTCACAGGAAGGGTGTCAAGGCCACCCTCATTTTAGGCAAATGACGGGCAAGGGTGCATATTTTGGACATTGCCTTGGGCTGCGCTCCTCATGGAAACCTCCAGCAAGAGTTTATGATGAGTGTCTATATGGAAGAAGATGAGGGTCATGTGGGAATGTTTTGGTTTCAATTGTGGTCATTTGTGTGGCGGTTGGAAGAGATGACTGGGTCCACATGGGCTTGAACTCGGGTGTGATTCTCCTTCGAGACTGAGTTCTGGAACTGACCTCAGAGAAGTATTGCCATTAATTGTGTTGGGATTGTAGGAGGCCATGCATGAGAGTCACCCTTGAAACCTGAGATTGGGCCCTGGGTGGCTTTCCACAGAGCACTGAGAGTCTCAACCAGGATATCACATGATTTTATTCTGAAAGACTTGGCAGCCATAGTTAAGAGTCAAAACACACATGGACCTCACATTTTAGACCTCAATGGGCCTGTCTGCATATGACATTTTGACCACTCTTTGGAAAGCCTTGCCTGTGAGAGTTCTCCAGAGCTTTCATTGAAATGAGCTTCCTCACCATTTAATGGTTCTTGGATGAATGGAAACCCCAAAGTGCCTCCAACTTCATTCTTGAACAATGGATAGATAAATACCATGAAATTTTTGAAATTCCCAATGACCAGGTGGCACTGGAGAACCATTGGATGTCCTATTGCTGCTCATGAGTGTACCAGAGAGTGCCTTGATTGACTGGAGTTCTTGAAAATGGTGTGGAACACAGATGCCAGTAAGTTGGAGCCTGCTGAGTAGTGGGCCTAGAGCGGTGGTGTGCAGTTGTCTGATAATATATTTGTGGTGTGGCCATATGGGTGTGTCATTGGCTTCCAAATGGCTTGTGACTGACTTGGTGCAGCCAGCAAAAATTATATGAAAAGGCATCTGGTTATATGGACAGGTTTCAGGGCAATGTTCAGAATCAGGTTGCTATGGTCAAGGGAGCAAGAAATGTGGGATAGAAGCCTGGGTGGTGCATTCTCCTGAAGACCCTGACCCACCACACCTTACAGGACTCCCACCAGCACTGTGACCCATTTGAAATCCTTGTATGTTGTGAAGCAAATACAAAACACCCAGTGCAGCAGCAAGAAACACCACGAAAATTGGAGAATGACCAAATGGCTTCAAAGTCCACACAGGGAGACACTTAGCCCCCAGTGGCCACAGTTTATCTACAAAGAGAGAATTCATCACTGCTTCCTCATGTTCATTAGAAAATAAGAAACCATATCCTCCAGGTCACATAGATGCAGACCCAGCTTTGATGGTCTCCGTACACAGGGAGCTAAAGCTCCTGACAACAACATATACTTCAAGTGTCCAACCTCAGAGGCAGTTTCTCAAGAAGTCTTAATGCCAGCATAGCTCCATGTTTATGGAGTGTTTACACTGTCCCTTACTTTTGGAAACTCCTCTACCACCTCCAAGGTTGTGAACTCCTGAACATTTTCCATTCCAGGTATGTATTCACAGATTTTCTAACTCTTCTTCTCTAATTGTGTCTTACTAGGGGCGAAGATATTGTCAAGGCATTGTTCTGGATGATAGTGGGAATTTTTTGTAGCACATATTTGCATACACATTGGATTTATTTTCCTATTTTCCATTTGAAATACTGAATAACTGACACTAACCCATACCCTAATAGACTCTTACTACTAATCCTAATATGATGGAGTAAAATAACCCAAACAGAATAGAAATGCAAGCATTTCAGAGGAGGCATGGTGTATAGTTAGACTTGGCTTTTGCATGATAAAGTGTAGGTGTTATAATTCAAGTTAATTTTTAATTGAAATAGTTCCATGGGTACTTAAAGTAAACAAATATGTGAATTCCTGTCTCCCTTTCTCTGTAGCCTATTCAGCACATGTATTTTTATATGCACATATAGAATTCTACCTGGTACCACAGGTACACTCTTGTGAGGTGGCTGACATGGCAGATAGAAATTGTGAGAATAGATCACTCCGCCTAAACGCTGTTGAAACTGAAATTTCAAACTATGGGTGAGCTTCCTAGTTGAACAACATTATACATAAATCCATGTTCAGTAAAATGAATATTTTTGGATCTGTGGATGATATATATTTCATGGTGAATTTCGATTGAAATATGTATTGCTAATTTTTAATGTCTCTCTGTGTGTGTGTGTGTGTGTGTGTGTGTGTATATATATATATATATACACACACACACACACACACACACACACTAAATTTTTTTAAAATATAAAATATATGTGTCTTATTATACACTCGCTAAATTCATTCATATTCATGTATGTGGATTTAGAGTTAACATTTCACAAGATTATTCACGGAAATATTCATCCACCTGAAATACATATTTTTTTCCTAGAAATGAAAAATAACTTCAGTGAATGGTGGATACAAATCCTAATATTTCTACAATAATTGATCCAGTTTGTCATCAATGCAAGTAGATTCCTATGGGACATGATGTGTATTTTGATGTTCATTCTTATTCACCACTGGTATGTTACAATTTCTTCAGTTTATGCACATTATAGGATATATATTTCATCCATACGTTAGCAAAATTATAGGCATTTGTTTCACTTTCAATCATTTTCTGCTTTAGAACACATGTAATCCTCCATGTTTTTTGACTGGTTTTTTCATGAGACTTCATTCCAAACATATTATTTTCGATTTCCATAATCATATTTGAAGCAAAACTCACACACCCTTCATGATAAACTATAACCCTAATATTACTATTAGATGTATAACTGGTTGGAATGAATGATTGTATATCAATATAAGATTTCTTATATATTTTCAGATATCAAATCAATCCGTTATTTAAAGTGGAACCAGTTATATTATTTATTCACACTATTGTCTATTCATGCATTGTCTCTATATTCATAGACACAGAGTACACCTCTTTGTAAACCCAATACTAATTTATACGTCTTCAAAATTTTGCTCCCAGTAATGGTGGAAGAAATACTCATGTCATCTGATCTACATATACATTTTATCACAGTAATATTCTGGACACAAAAAGAAATGGTCACACTTATGTTTGCACCAAAGCCTAAATGTAAAGTGAACATGGATTACTAAAACCATCCATATCAAGTTTGGCTAATGCTCTCAAAATTCAATCCTATTTGTGACAACATATTTGTTTCTTGCTAAGATTATATATTCAAACTCAACCCTGTTGAAAATATCTAATCCTATCTCTCACTTTATACTTTTCCTGATTTCATAATGTCTCTATTTATATCAGCTTTCCTACATACTTTCCGCAGTTCATCATTGTGACTGACTCTTCAATTGTGCTGACACTTACATTCACACTCTAATCCAAACCCTATTGCTAAGGAACTTTTGTTCCAAATCCTATACTCACTCTTCTTCTTAAACCTACTGACTATCTTCCTAATCCTACCCATTATCCCTTTTTGACTGGATGTTCTCTTATACATTCAATAATCCAAGGTACAGGGTCTAATGCCATTGTATATCGATCTATCTCAGACATCTGTGCAGAACATAATTCAACGCTAAGTATCACAATCAAGGGCCCATCCCCATTCTGCGCTTCAAATCTTACTTAGATTTCTGTTTTCATACATATATTTCACCTATATATACTTATAAATGTCGCAGGTTCCCAGTACCATTATTCATCCAGCAGAATGATTCCTAATTCAAATTGAACATATTATTAACCCTAACCATACACTGTTCCCTCAATCTAACTTTACAGAAGAGCAGGGACAGAGTTGGTCTTACAATACATTAATGTAGGGGATCTTCCACCTCCTGAGAACCTCAAGGTCCATGCAGAAATGATCCCTGGAGAAGATGTAGACAACTATGAAGGACCTGAGAGAGCAAAAGTCAGCTTCCATGGAAAACAACCTGGTCAGGATGAAGGGTTGTTTATGAATCAGCCTCTCTCTTCTTAATGTAGAGAAGATGGACCAAACCAGGTTGGTGTGGAGAGCTCTTCCTAGGTGCCTATGGTTGACATACCATTCTACCTTGTGAAAGTGTCACAGAAAGTAGGGGCAGCCTCCATCTCATGGTAGTCTTGGAAGCAACTGTTAGGACAAAGTGGTTACCAAGGCAGTGATCTGATTCAGTTCCTTAAGGAAGTGACCTCACCTCACTTCTTTGTTGATGGAACTCTCTGAACTTGGTATCCAAGAAGCCAGGCACCAAGAGGCAGTCCCAGTCCCAGTGGTCTCACTTGTTTGGACTTACCAAGGACAGAGTCAGTCATTCTTGCTACCTACTGATGTGAGGACGGCCAAAACCAGGAAAGCTCTGAAGAGGGGCTTTTCCTGAGAAAGTAGGTAGTGGCTCACTGCTGGCTCCTGACAACTTCACAGAGTTGGCCAAGGAGACCAGATCTGAGACAGGACAGGCCATTTCATTGGAACATAGTATGGCCCACCAGTCAGAGGACACTCCGGATAGTCAGAGACCTACTTGGGGGAAGGAGGTGTCTTTGTGGGTGTGGGTGTGGGTTTGTGGTTTTGTCTCATATTCTGAGAATAGGTAGGAATGGCGGTTTGTTTGGTTTGGAGGGAACTGTTTCTAGTAAGTCATTTGACAAGGCGAGTGTTTCTATGTCTGTTTATACCACTGTGTCCCTGGTTGTAGACATTAGAAAAGAAAATGCATCAATTGGTGAGTCCTGTCTAGTAGAAAGCTTCTCAGCTTTCATCCTGCCCAATTCATGAATGGACTGCGGCTTGACTAATCAATGGGGAACACCTGCTAACTTCTTAAGTTCCTGTTTTCTTCCTGAATTGTCTGCACTCTCCAGAATAGGCTCATAGTTTTGTGTCAAATATATGTACCACCTCAAATCTCTGTGACATGGCCATGTACTGGTTAGCTGAAGGGAATGGCGAGCATCTCAGAAAGCTCAGATATCAGTGAGACCAGGAATGCCTCATTGGAAAAACCCTGCTTTGGACATTTTGCTTACCGATTCTTCTGTTGCCCTGAAAGTCAGGAAGGTCTTTGCATCAGGTGTGTCATGTGGGAGTGTTTTGGTTTTAATTGTGGTCATTTTTGTGGCCGTTGGAAGACAATGCTATGTCCACCTGGGCTTGAACCCTTATGTGATTCCCCTTAGAGACTGAGTTCTGGAACTGACCTCAAAGAAGTATTGCCATGTATTGTGTTGGGATTTTAGGAGGCCACGCATGAGAGTCGCCCTTGGAAACTGAGATCTAGGCCCAGGGAGGCTTTCCGAAGAGCACTGGAAATCTCAGGAAGGACATCACATGATTTTATTCTTAAAGACTTGGCAGCCATCGTTGCAAGTCAAAACACACATGGACCTCACATTGTAGACCTCAAATGCCTGGCTTAATGTGACCTTTTAGCCTGTCTTTGGGAAGCCTTGCCTGTTAGAATTCTCCAGAGCTTTCATTGAAATGAGCTTCTTCTCCATTTAATGGTTCCTGAATAAATTGAAACCCACAGTGCCTTCAACTTCATCCATGAAAAATGCCTAGATAAATATCATTAAAGTTTGGAAATTCCCATCACCTGGTGGCACTGGAGAACCTTTAGGTGTCCTATTGCTGATCATGAATGTACCAGACAGTGCCTTGATTGACTGGGTTTCATGAAAATGGTGTAGAACAGAGATGCCAGTAACTTGGAGCCTGATGAGTAGTCGGCCTAGAGCAGTGGTGTGCAGGTGTGTGTTAAAACATCTGTGGTGGGCTGATGTGGATATGCCATTGGCTTTCAAATGCCTTGTGACTGATATGGTGCAGCCCCCATACCCTTGTATGTAAAGGCATCTTGTTATATGGACAGGTTGCAGGGCAATGTTTAGAATCAGATTGCTGTGGTCAAGGGGGCAAGCTATGTGGGATATAAGCCAGGTTGGTGCATTCTCCTGCAGACCCTTACCCACCACACGTGACAGAACTCCCTCCATCACTGTATCCCAGTTGAACTTCTCGTATTTTGTGAAGCAAATACCAAACTCCCAGTGCAGCTGCAAGAAACACCACGAAAAGTGGAGGATGACCAAATGACTTCACAGTCCACACTGCAAGACACTTAGCCCCCAGTGGCAACAGTTTACCTATAAAGAGAGAATTCAGCCCTACTGCTTAATGTTCATAGGAAAAAAAGAAACCATGTCCTCCAGGTCATATAGATGCAGACCCAGCTTTGATGGTCTCACTACAAAGGAAGCTAAAGCTCCTGTCATCAACATATATTTCAGGTGCCCAATCTCAGAGGCAGTTTCTCAAGAAGTCTTTAGGCCAGCAGAGCTCCATGTTTTTGGAGTTTTTACCCTGTCCTTTACTTTTGGAAACTCCTCTACAACCTCGAAGGTTGTGAACTCCTGAGCATTTTCCATTACCGATATGTATTCACAGATTTCTAACTCTTCTCCTCTAATTATGTCTTACTTGGAGTGAAGGAAATGTCAAGGCATTGTTCTGAATGAGAGTGGGAAGATTTTTAGGTAGCACATATTTGCCTACACATTGGATTCATTTTCCAATTTTCCATTCGAAATACTGAATCCCTGACTGTCAGGGGTAGAAGGAATTCTTCTTCAAAGAACAGCCTGACACTTACAAGAAACAGCCCCCAGGAGACATCCTGTCTGGAAGACATCCTGTAGCCATATATGTCCCTGAGACATCCTGTGGCCATCTTTCTTCCAGAAACATCCTGAAGTTATCTCACCTTGTGAAGACATCCAGGAACTGCTGATAAGAGAGCTTTCCCATATCCAGCATATTAATACCCATGTGTGAACAATAAAATTTTGCAGCTTGATCAGAACTCCTGTGTTGCTCTCATCTCTCATGCCTCTTGTCCCTTCATTCCTCCCAATCTAGGTTCGCTGACCACGTTGATGCGTCCTGCCGGCCGGGACATCTGGCGCCCACCGACTGGGGCTCAAGCCTTTGACTGAGGGGAAACCCCTTCCTCCTGGAAGACTTGGTCAAGAGGAGCTCACGATCGCCTCAGCAGACACCACCCGGAGACATATCCAGGAGGAAGGTGGGGATGATGCACGGTGAGTGACGCACCATGTGACAAGCAGTATCGTCACATGATTTGTTTATTTCAGGCCTCAAGGAGTCCTTCAAGACATGAGGGGCACATGTTAAGAAAAAGGACTTAAAATTTTTCTTTTCATACATAGGAGAATTGTGTCCATGGTTTCCTCTTGAAGGGACCATTGATGGCAAAAATGGCTTAGAGTAGGAGACTGTTTAAAAGATTATTATGAATCATTTGGCCCAGAAAAATGGCAGTTCCCACCTTTTCTTACTGGAACTTAATTAATGAAATTCTTAAAAGTTTTCGCTTTGACAATGGTACCTTCCAACTTGTCAGGATTGGGGAAGAGATTATGCAAAAGACCTCTCGTCCCCCCTCTGCATGCCCATCATTAGTATAGACATAGACCCTTCTCAGTCTTCCCAGGACCCTGAGAACCTTCCTGGTCCCCCTCAAAATACGACCCTAATTAATAAGGCTCCAATGATTAAAAACCACCTTTATCCAGTTTTAAATCCCAGAGACACATTGACCCCTGGGGAGGACGCTATCTTGGAGAAGGAAGCAGCTCTCTACCATTCAGAACACCCGTGACCTCTCAGGACCCTGCCACAGCCTATAGGATTTACCAAGCGAAGGTGAAAGCACCTATGTAAAACATCTTGCCTTTGAAAATGCCAACCCAGCATGTCAGAATGTTCTTCAACCACATAAGGATAAAGGGAAACTTTCTGAAGTTATTAGACTCTGTCCAGACGTGGGTGCAGCCCATGCCATGGGTCTGGCTTTAGGGACCACCTTTACCAAGGCCTTTCACAATCCTGGCTCACGTACTTGCTTTACTTGTAAACAACCTGGCCATTTTGCATGTGAGTGTCCCACAGGCAAACAAAGCCTAGGAATAGCGTCTCCTCAAACTGGGGCTTAACCGCCCCCAGCTACCCTTTTCCATAGAAGTGGTAAAGGTCATCACTGGGCCAGTGAGTGTAGATCTAAGACAAATGCCCTCAGACAGCCTATTTCTTCCTACTTCTCGGGAAACTCCCTGCGGGGCCAGCCCCCGGCCACAACATCCCCCACGACAAACACAGGAGCAATAAGGTTTGTTCCCTCCTAAACTCCCAACCTACCACAAAATCCTTCTCCGCAATTGCCTCCCTCCAACTAGCCACCCCAGGCAGCACAAAATTGGACCTTTGTGCTGCCACAAATACAATATTAGACCCAATGCAAGGGCCCCAGATAATACCCAATGAAATTATGGGTCCCCCTCCATCTCATACATGTGCCCTTAATCTTGGAAGAGCCTCCACTACCATACAAGGTGTTCAGGTCTTCGTTGGCATTAATGATAATGATTTCACTGGAGAAATAAAAATACTGGCCACTGCTATTAATGGAGTTGCCGCCATCCCAGCAGGAACAAGACTTGCACAATTAATTCTCCTTCCCTTGGATTCAGGAGGCATTTCCAAAACCCAAACCTACCTCGGGGGACTGCCTTCTTGGGCTTCTCTGATGTGTATTGGGTTCAGCCCATTTCTCACAATAGACCCACCCTTACCTTACTTACTGAAGGAAAGGAATTCCAAGGAGTTCTAGATATTGGAGCTGATGCCACAATTATTTCTCAAAAATACAAGCCATCAGGTTAGCCCCTCACTCAATCCTTGACTGACCTTAAAGGGATAGGAAAATAAAAAAATCCTCTGGTCAGCTCTAGGTCTATTAGCTGCACTGATAAAGATGGTAATAAGTCAACTGTCACTCCTTTCGTTGATTCTGACCTCCCTGTTAACTTATAGGGAGGAGATATTTTGAGTTATTGGAAGTTATTCTCGCCAGTCCCAATTCCATGGTGACTCATCAAATGCTTCCTATAAATTTTGTTCCTGGTACAGGCCTGGGGATACTGAAACAAGGACTGGTGGAGCCTATACAACCAATACAAAAACAAATACATGTGGACTTGTGTATTCAGATTTTTAGTGTCAGTCCCTGACCCTCCTGTACCCCATGCAGATAAAATTATTTGGGAGACTCAGACTCCTGTGTTGGAGAATCAGTGGCCCCTTACCCAAGAAAAATTGGAGGCTGCCTCCACGTTAGTGCAGGAACAGCTTGCAGCCGGCCATGTAAAGCCCTCAACCTCATCATGGATTACTCCTATTTTTATTATCAAGAAAAAATCAGGCAAGTGGTGCCTTTTACAATATTTGTGTGCCATTAATAAAGTTATGCGCCCGATGGGAGCACTACAGCCAGGCATTCCCACACCAGTGGCGATTCCAAAAAACTATTGTAAAATGGTTATTGACTTAAAAGATTGCTTTTTTACCATTCCTTTACATCCTGAGGATAGACCCTATTTTGCCTTTAGTCTCCCTCACATTAATTTTCAGGGCCCTATGCAGAGATTTCAATGGAAGGTTCTTCCCCAAGGTATGGCCAACAGCTCTAGTCTTTGCCAAAAACACGTTGCTCAAGCAGTAGACCCTGTGAGAGAGCGATGAGCCAAAATTATATTTTACATTATATGGATGATTTGTTAATTGCTGCACCTAATACCCATGACCTTAATAATTGTTACTTGGACTTTTACAAAACCTCACTACCTTGGGACTACAGATAGCTCCAGATAAGTTTCAAACACAGGACCCTTATACCTATTTGGGCCTTAAACTTCAAGATAATCAGATCCAAATTCCTAAAATACAACTATGTGTGGACCATCTTCACACACTTAATGATTTGCAAATATTACTGGGGGATATTCAATTGCTAGGAACATATTTAAAATTACCCACTTGTGTACTTTTGCCCCTTAATGATATTTTGATAGGTGATTCCCACCCCTCCTCCCCTCAAAAGCTTACTCCCGAGGCATGACATGCATTAAACCAAGCCACAGAAGCCATTGCCCAAAAGTTTGTTACACAAATTTCTTATAACCTTCCTCTGGTTCTGGTTATTTTCCACACTCCTCATACACCCACAGGAATATTTTGGCAGCGAGATCCACATTTTAAAAATAAAGGCTGCCCCTTGCTTTTGGTCCTTGTATCCACCACATCCTCCAAGGTTATTACTGTTTATCTTGCTCAGGTAGCTTCTCTTATTTTTAAAGGTCGTTTGCTTTCTCGACAACATTTTGGCAAAGACCCTGATAATATTTTAATTCCGTATACTAAGGACCAAACCCTTACTACAATTTTAACTAGAGACATGGATCAATGGGGTATTGCCCTATCAGGCTTTTTGGGAACAATCCATAACCACATCCCCAATGACCCCGTTTTAAATTTTGTCCAGTTACATTCATTTATTTTTCCCAAAATTACTCAAAAGGCTCCCATTCCTCAAGAACTTACTGTCTTTACAGATGGTTCCAGTAATGGCCGTGCAGTCTTTGTTGTCAATAACAAGCCTACCACCTTTGATACTGTCTATCAGTCAGCTCAGTTTGTGGAATTGTTCACCATAACACAAGTTTTCATAAAGTTTTTTTGATAATCTTGTTAATATTTATACAGACAGTGCCTACATTGCTCATTCTGTGCCCCTGCTGGAGATTTCACCCACCATTATGGCTTCTTCCAATTCCCCCTTTCTGTTTCACCAGCTTCAGCAGCTAATTCAGGCCAGAAAACATGCATTTTCCTTAGGACACATCATGACACACTCTGACCTTCTGAGCCCTCTAACACAAGGTAATGCCCAAGCTGATGCAGCAACACGTTCCATCTTTCCAATTTTTGTTGGCTCCATTCAAAAGGCCATGGAGTTACAAAATCTTCACCATCTAAATTCCCAGAGCCATCGATTACTTTGGAAAATTACCAGGCAACATGCATGAGAAATAGTAAAAGCATGCCCTGGTTGCACTGTCTCCCTCCCCATTCAACACTTGGGAGTTAACCCCCGAGGATTACAGCCCAATCAGGTTTAGCAAATGGATGTTATTCATTTTCCTGAATTTTGAAAAACCAAATATATATAAGTTTCTATAGATACCTTCAGCGGCTTTAGTTTTGCATCACCACATTCTGGAGAGGCTACCAAAGATGTCCTTTCTCATCTTGTTTCAGCCTTTTTCGTAATGGGTAAACCAATACATATTAAAACAGATAAATGTCCTGCATATACCAGTGCCAAGTTTAAACAGTTTTGTGCTACCTTGCAATTTTGTCATACTACTGAAATTCCATACAACTCTCAGGGCCAAGGCATGTGGAACTTGCCCAGCTTAGCTTAAAGACTTGGCTATCCCGTCTTAAGGCTTCCGCCCTTGTATTTACCACTCCCAGGGATCGCCTTAACCATGCATTATTTGCCCTTATTTTTCTTACCTTAGACAGTGAAGGCCATTTGGCCACAGACAGACACTGGCATCCTTCGTCCAATTCTGTTCACTCGCCTGTTATGTGGTGCAATCCCATTACAAATAAATGAAAACGCCCAGATCCTATCCTCATCAGGGGATGAGGCTCAGCTTGTGTTTTGGACCAAGAGCAAGCATCCCCAAGATGGTTACCAGAATGCCTGGTTAAACAGGTAAATTACTTACCTCAACCCAGGGACGGAGGCCCTCCCCCTGAGGACAAATTTTCCTCCATTTCAGATACAGCCAACAATCTGTGCGAGGCTCCTGCTTAAGGCACTTCTGCTGATCAGGTTTGAACACGGAGGCCTTGGACCTCCAATTTCCAACATAATGAAGTACATTTTTGCCCCCCCCCCGTGAATGCAAAGGAGGATTTTGGACTGAGGCTCCCACTAGTTGGACCCAGACTGCTGCCTGCATGACTAAGGTGACTTACCTCCGTGCCAAGGTTGACCATAATCTCGGAGGAGTTCATCAGCCTAAATGGGTATGTGTTAACAAGCCAAAGATTATTCCCCCTAGTACAAGTAAAGCTCTCCAAAATTGTTCTGCAACTTGTACGCATACCCAGGGGATGCATGTCTCTTGTAATGCGTCGGCTTCACTTTGTGTTAATAAACAGGGAGAACAAGTTTTTGAAGCCTCCCTAACTAAAACTCATGCAGCAGGGGGACCACTATTCATTATACCCCCATTCTCTTTGACCATGGAGGAGATGGCAAATACACCAAGCTACAGTCAGCTGGGTGCCAAGGCACTGTCGGAAAACCTTCCTACTGGCCCATTAAGGCCCCTACAGGGGTCTCTGATGGTGGAGGACCCACTTATTCTGTCAAGCATCCTCAGATAATCAAACTTTTGAAACCCCAAATCCCTGAGCTCACATATCATCCCTTAATGTAGCCTAAATCCCAGTTCCCAGGTTTAGATACCAATACATTAGATATTTTGCAAACTACATTCTCCTAGCTTAATAATTCGAACCCCACACTTGTTGGTGATTGCTGGCTCTGCATGACAGCAGGGGCAATCATGCCTATGGCAGTTCCTATTAATTCTATCATGGACAATGATAATACATGCCAACCCGGATTTCCCTTTAAAGTACAGCCTATAGGCACTTTTACATTATTTCTTTTAGGCGTCATGCAGAATAATACCTATGATATTGATGTTCGACTTACTTCCTTTGGAAATTGCTCAACAGTATAAAATTATTCCTCACCCACCCCATCTCTTTGTCCCTCCAATGGCACAGTTTTTATGTGTGGAGGAAACTCGGCCTTCCCACGCTTCCAGCGAATTGGACCATTGGTTGTGTTCTTGCTTTATTACTCCCTGATATAACTATTGTCCCAGGAGATGAACCTCTACCAATTTCTAGCCTAGACACTTTAGTCAAAAGACATAGGTGGGCAATACAGGCTTTAACACTCATTGCCAGCCTTGGAATAACAGCTGCTGTGGGCACAGGTACAGTGGCTTAGGCACGGCTATTCACTCTTACCATCGCCTGTCTCAACAACTTATAAATTATGTACAAACTTTATCAGGAACCTTTAAAGATTTGCAGGACCAAATAAATTCCCTGGCAGAAGTGTTCCTTCAAAACAGACGAGGCTTAGATTTGCTGACAGCTAACCAGGGAGGTATTTGCTTAGCCTTAGGGGAACGATGCTGCTTTTATGCCAATAAATCAGGCATAGTACGCATTAAAATTAAGCAGCTTCAAGAAGATCCAGAAAAGAGACAAAGGGAACTATTTGAAAATCCCCTCTGGATTGGGCATAATGGATTTCTACCCTACCTTCTTCCCCTATTAGTCCCTTTGTTGGGTTTACTTTTAATGGTGTCCATAGGCCCCTGCATTATAAAGAGGCTGGTACAATTTATTAAAGAACAGATTAATATTTTGGTTTCTAAGCCCATACAGGTCCACTATCATGGTCTGGAGATGGAAGACAGCACTGCCAACATTTAAAAGAATGTTCAACCCTTCTCACAGGCTTATTAAGTTTACATCCCCACAGATCTCTCTTTCTTACAGAAAACTATAAGTAACAGCTCTGAGCAACCATCTTCTACCCTTGCAATAAGGGTTCGTTCTCCATGG